>NC_134852.1:195372787-195972787 GCF_049852395.1 Peromyscus maniculatus bairdii
ACGAAAGAGAAGAGAAGGAAATTAAAGGAATACAAAAGGGAAAGAAGAAGTCAAGTTATCTCTATTTTCAGATGCCATGAAACATTAGAGATCGCAAAAATTTTATTAGAAAACTTCTAGATACAAATTTAGCAATGTGGCAGGACAAATAATCAACTTATACAAATCAATAGCTTTTTAAAAACAGCACCAACAAATGGAGAAAGAGAAAACAGACACATTCCTAAATATAACTTGAGTCTGTGTATTGTATGTATGTTTTCAAGGCAGACCATTTGGTATTGGTGTGTCTTACCTGGGAAAGACTATTTTTCCCACTCCCAGCATTCCTTAGTTGACTGTAGTTCTTTATGTAGGTTTGAGGTGTTGTCTTCTTTCCCATGTCCACTTTGAAATGTCTATTATTGTCTGTGTTCAGCTATGTTTGTCCAGTCATGTTGATGGGATTTTATGAATGTAGATTCTGTCATTACTAGGAGAGACATTCTCACAGCAAACTTCCTGATCATCTGGCTCTTGCAGTCTCTCTACTCCCCTCTTCCAGAATATTCCTAGAGCCTTGGGTGTGGGAGTTGTTTTGTGGATGTATCCATTGGAACTAGACTCCACAACTCTCTTTTGGTTCATTGTGTTTTCTGTTGCAAAGAAAAGTTTCTTTTTATTTTGTGGGTATAAGGGAAAATATTAAGAGTATAGTTATGAATTATGCTGCTCTAGTAAAATGGTGGTTGTAGTTTCTCCTCCAAGACCCATGACTTCCCTAACCCTTGCTTGGGTGGAGACAAGAGCTTGGCTCCTTTTTGGTCTGAGATTCTGTGCAGGTAAGAGGTGACTTTGCTCTTTCACTTTCAGCATTTACCCTGATATCTGACTCTGGGTTTTTATTATTAAGACCAATTGGAATTTGTGCTACACAGGTCCTCTGAACAGTCCAGCAAGAACTTTACCAACCAAGCTGTGTCCCAGCCTAAGGATTAAATTTCTGATAACCATATATGTCCTATTAGCTATATCCAGGGATCACTATATGAATCTATTTATATAAAAGTAATTTTAAAAACCTAATTTTCTATGTACATCCAATGTGTCATTACTTGGATGTGAAAAACAATTAAACCCAGTTTTAAAGTTTATTATTAGATTAGAAATAACAAATTTGAACACATGGTACAAAGCTATCTGTGTTTTTTGCTGCACACATCTCTTTCCTATTGTCAAGAAAGCCCAGGAACAAGGAAGCATCTTCTGGACCCTCTATAAGTGATTCACAATTTAAACAGCTTCATCAGTGACGAAAAGAAACTCAGAGAACATGAAAAACTAAAAAACTTTTGCCTAGCAGTATAGCTCAGTGGAGTTCCCTAACATGTGCAAGGTCATAGAGTCTATACTTAGCTCTAAAGAAACAAACAAAAATGCCACTGAATCTCAAGCCCCAAATGAAGAATAGTGAAGTGAATGTTTATTTCAAGTGAGCTTCATTAGTCAGGTGTCAAACTACTATAGCAAACACATTGTTTTTGATGACTTGAGTCCACACCAATGACTCCATGAGATAAAGTTCACAGTTATCAAGTGCAGGTCAGAGAACATGGCCAGATGCTAGTCACCTTGTAACCTCATAGAAGTTTCAAATAAATTTAAACTATAGGGGAGACTACAGATGGATAAAGTCAATCTGTGTTTCTTTTGCACAGTCTGTCATGGTCTTCTCCAGTTTGCCATTCACCTTCAAATTCAATAACATTTGACAAGACACATAAACTCAAAATTATTCAAAGGGTTTCCCAGAGCTATGTGACCTAACCTAATAATACATTGTGGTAGCTAAGCAACAGTGTTTCCATAACTACAGAAGTTGACCTTCAGTCTATCCTAGGCTACAACTGCCAAACTATTACCAAATAAGGAAAATGGCAAACAGTTCTAGTTCAGTAATCTTTGTTTGCTATTTCCTGTGTTTCTTGTTATAAATGTAGCTTGCTATACTACAGTTGCATATTCTGGATCACCTTCAGTCAGGAATGAGACCTAGTTTCAGATCCTTTATGTTTCTTCCTCAAATTCTCTTAATTCAAACTCTATTTTTATGTTAGTAACATGCATATACATATGTATAAAAGATAATATTAGATGCACATTAAAGTACTTTGTACTTTACAAAAGCTAAGCAAAAATAAGTTAGCACCATTATGTTAAAAAAAATCAAATAAGCAAATCTATAAGCTGATAGTTGAAAGAACTGACAGCCACCATCCTAGGTGCAGAAGGCAATCATTTCAAGGTCCAGGATAAAGTATGCAAGAAACCAATTGTAACTAAAGAGGTCTGGAAAAATCAAATAAAAAGTGTGTGGCAGACACTGGGAAAGTAGCTCAGATGTGTAGTAATAGCATAACATGTTACAAAGCCCTCAGTTTGATCCTGAGAAACACACACACACACACACACACACACACACACACACACACACACACACACACACACACACACACAGAAAAATTCTCCCAAGGTAAGAAAGTCCTAGACTCATCACTAAGAAGTTAAGGAGCAGGTCACAAAAGGCTTCAGAAGTAAAAGTCATAAGCCACAGTCTCTTTTAAACAGAGGGGAAGGTGAGAGCCAAAGAAGTGAAAAGACTCACTCTGTTTTCTCATGATAGATCAGAATTTTCCATAAACAGTGTCTAAGGCAGTCTTCATCTCACCAAATTGCTTTCAATAAAAAAACCTGAATGAATTTTTACAACTTAGTCTATAAAAATACTAAATTCAAATTAAAAATTGCATCATTGTGGAACAAAGTTCAACTTTTATACAAACTAATACATCATAATTAAGATCATTTAGAATCATCTATACAAATTCAGGTTGGCAATGCTTTTATGTTACATAAACCTACAAGAGAGTTTGGAGAAACAAGTGTTATAAATAAATACTATAAATAAATACAGAGATAAACAATGTGATGCTTGAACACCTATGACTCAGTTTTCTCATTCTTGAAGCCACCATGGAAATCATCAGGGTAAAGAATTCTCAAAAGCAAATACAAATGAATATACTGTATGACCCAGCTATATCACTTCTTGGCATATGCCCAAAAGACTCAACATCCTACACCACAGAAAGTTCTTCAGCCTCGTTTGTTGCCACCTTATTCATAATAGCTAGGAAATGAAAACTACCTAAATGTTCTTCAACTGACTAATGGAAAATGAAAATGGAGCACTGTAGCCAGAAGTTTCTCTGGGCCCAGCTGACCCTGCGGTCCCATAGCCACTTATAAAATAATCACTCAAAGGCTTAATATTAATTACAAACTGTATGGCCTATGGCTCAGGCTTCTTGTTAGCTAGCTCATATAACTTAACTCAACCCATTACTATTAATTGCCACGTGTTCTGTGGCTTTACCTGTGTCCCATTTCATGTTGCTCCCTGGACAGTGGGTTAGTGTCTCCTCCCACTCCCCTTTCTTCTCTCACTATCTCTCTTGGATTTCCCTGCCTGGATCCATCCTGCCCTGTCATAGGCCAAGGCAGCTTTATTTATTAGCCAATGGGAGCAACACAGATTCAGAGCCTAAAGAAAGACATCCTACAGCACTTCCCCTTTTCTGTCTAATCAAAAAGGAAGGTTTTAACTTTAACATAGTAAAATTGCATATAACAAAACAGTTATCAAGCAAGAATTATAGTTACAATATCTAGTCTACTTTTGTTTGACAAAAATAAAGAAAATATTTTATCATCTATCCTATTTTTGTGAGTCTAAAGTTTTATGTCTAATTTATCTTTTATCAAAACCAAATTATGATAAATTTATAACTATCTAGTCTTCAATTACATCCAAGACCCTAGGAGGATATAATATTTTCTGAGTAAACAGAAAGTGCATAGCAAGCAACTTCCATAATTCTAGAAATGACAGAGATATCTGGCTGCCTGGACAGTCATCCAAAGTTCCTCTGTAACATTGGGGCATCCGTCTTCATCCTACATGCCTAGAGTCTCTGGAAGACTTCTTAGTGAAACAAGAAATTTGAAGGATTGTCTCTCCTATTGGCAAAGTTCATCAGCCGTTTCTCCCAATGTCCTGTAGAATGTCTGGCAGACTCCCCTGTGAAGCAGGACTAAAGGACCATCTCGTCTGGAAGACTTTTTAGTGAAGCAGGAAATTGGAAGGATTGTCTCTTCTATTGGCAAAGTTCATCAGTTGCTTCTCCCCAAGTCCTGTAGAATGCCTGGCCATCTCCTCTGTGAAGCAGGAACCTAAAGGACCATCTCACCTTACAAAGTTCAGTGGCCACCTTTCTATGGGTTCTGCATGTCCAGTTTATATAGCATCCTGTCAAGCAGTTGAAGCACAGGCACTTGTTTGCCCAGTGGCTAACTTTTGCCACAAGGACAGAAAACTCCATAATGAGTTTCTCCGATGCCCATAATCCTCTTTGAAGTAGTTGGTGCTGCCAGGAGTAGACATGACCCATTGTGTAGAAAAGTCTATGTTCTTAAAACATTTTAAATGCCATATTCTGTAGCTCTGTGAGTTTTTTGAAGATTACCTACTTAATTGAAATATATCTATGTATGTCTAGAAAACTTAATTAATATTACTATAAGTTTGATTATCATAGATGACTAATCTGTATTTCTTAATTATATATTACAATTTTAATGAGCTGCATAAAAATAATACCTTAAACAAGAGTAGACATATACATACAGTATAACAAAATTAACTTTAAACTTCTATCAATAAACCAAAATCCACAGTGATGTAAAATACGTAAGATTAATAGTTACTTTTTGGATTAACATAGATTCAATAATCTACCCTTTTGTCCTATTATTTCTATATCATATATTTCTATATCATATCCCCCTTTCTTCTTTTAGAAAGAGATTGACTATGACCAATAACAATTTGTAACCAATTTCCTAAACAAAGACATACATCCATAATCCAATTTTTGGAAAATGTGGGCATAGTGTTCTAGGCTACTTCCTGCTGATTGGGAGCACTGTTAATCTGCCCTGCCTGGAGTAGTCTGTGAGGCTTGAGCATCTCAGCCAGTTGCCTTTAAGCTGTTCTGGATGTCCGATCATCTAGAGACCTCTCAGGGGGTCTTCCTTGATGGAACCATATTAACCTGGAAGGAATACACAGCTTCTCATCTTCTGTGGAAACAAAAGTAGAACCTCTTTTCCAAAGCAACATATCCTTAGGCCCACATTTTGAAGTCAAGATACCTTTAAAATATTTGTATGTGCTTAACTTAGCAGCCTTTACAATCAAATGTCTCTCTCCACTGAAAAATCCCAAAGACAACATAACCCAGACTCTGTGTAATTTCCATCTTTACATGCCTTATTATATTTTTATATATTATTTCTAAGACTTTATTTTATTTTTATGACCATCTATATCTTTTCTCTCTTCTCTCTCTCTCAAGCCTACCTACCTTTTTACACACAATGTAAATTGTTTAAAGTTATATTATTCATCTCAATCTGTCCTATTGTGTATCTGTAACCATTTTGACCAAGAGAGATTTTAAACTGTTAAATTGCATGGCGAGGAAGAAAGCAGCAGCGGCCCTGGCTGCTGGCTCTGCCCTACTCGGCTTTTCAATATGGTGCAGCTACCACGAGTCACGCTTACCTCCTCAATTCTGGGAAGCAGTATTAAGTAGTATACTTGTGCTTCTAAGCTCATGGCTGTGCTCCCAAGCCTGCAGGCAGCAGCTGGGAGAAGCCTCTTTTGTATCATGGCCAGGCTAGCTCAGTTGGTAGAGCATGAAACTCTTAATCTCAGGGTTGTGGATTCGTGCCCCACACTGGGTGCCAAAAGATAGCCAGAAGTTTCTCCAGTCCCACCGGTCCCTGTAGTCCCAAAGCCACTTATAAAATAATCACTCAGAGATTTAATATTAATTACAAACTGTATGGCCTATGGCTCAGTCTTCTTGCTAGCTAGCTCGTATAACTTAACTCAACCCATTACTATTAATCTATGTATCACCACATATTCCATGGCTTTCCTTGGATAGTGAGTAGGCATCTCTTCCCAATCTCCTTTCTTCCCTCACTATCTCTCTTGGATATTCCTACCTGGCTCCATCCTGCTTTGACATAAGCCAATGCAGCTTTACTTATTAGTCAATGGGAGCAACACATATTCACAACATAGAGAAAGATATCCCACAGCAGGGAACTATCTTAGGGTTTATATTTCTATGAAGAGACACCATGATTCAGGTGGTTCCCTTATAGTTTCAGAGGCTCAGTCCATTATCATCATGGTGGGGATCATGGCTGTGTGCAGGTAGACGTGGTGCTGGCTACATCTTGATCAGAAGGCAACAGGAAATAGATTGTGACATTGGTTGGTATCTTGAGCATATATGAGACCTCAAAACCCACCTCCATAGTGACACACTTCCTCCAACAAGACCACACCTACTCCAACAAGGCCATACTTCCCAATAGTGCCACTCCCTATGAGACTATGGGGGCCAATTACATTCAAACTACCACATTCCACTCCCTGATCCCTATAAGCTTGTAACAATAGCATAATACAAAATGTATTTAGTCCAACTTCAAAAATCCCCATCATCTATCAGTCTTGACAATGTTTTAAAGTCCAGAGTTCAAAGTTTCTTCTGAGATTCATGCAATCTCTTAACTGTAATCCCCTATAAAATAAAAATAAAAAAAACAGATCACATACTTCCAACATATAATGGCACAGCTATACATTACTATTCTAAAATGTAGAGAAGGGAGCACAGTGATGAAATACTGGACCAAAGCAAGACCAAACACTAGCTGAACAAACTCAAAACTCTGCATCTCCATGACTGATGTCAAAATGTTCTTCAGATCTCCAACTTTGTTCAGCTTTGTTGATTGAAACATACTTCTTTATCTTGGGTTGGTTACACTCCCTGTTAGCAGCTGTCCTTGACAGGTAACTCATATCTCTGGTATTTCTAACATCTGGGGTCTCCAAGACAATCCAGCTTCACAGCTTAATTTCACAGCTTCATGCAATGGCCTCTCTAGACCTCCATTTAGGGACACCACTAACAAATGCCTGGCCTCAGCAGCTTTCCTTAGTCTCAGGGGCAAATTCCATAGCCCCTTTCTTCTATCCTTAACTCTACCAGGTTCTGCTGCTTGCTGGGGGTGGAACATGACCCCTACACTCAATTACATCTTCACCAGCTTTCTATCTTTGTTATCTTTACTGCCTAAGCTTGACTATCTTTGAACCTGCTCTATAGACAAGGTTGGCCTTTCAAACTCAGAGATCCACAAGCTTCTGCCTCTGGAGTGCTGGGATTAAGGGAATGTACCACATTTCCTAGCTCTAAGCTTTTCTTTAATTCCTTTTCACAAGGTGGAAACTTAGCTGTGTGGGATCTTGTCCTGAGGTCACCACTCCTTTTATTCAAATTCCTAATCTATTTATCTCCTTGAACATAGGATGACTTAGCTCTATTCCACTTACTGGTGCCCCTTTTCTCAATCTGTATATTTTATATTTTTATTTGGTCAGCTTACTCCTTTTCATTATAAATGTTCATCAGAGTTAACATTAATAACCACAGGCCAGTCTATACTAGACTTCCTTGAGATTTCCTCTGCAATGGAATTAATGCAACACTCTTCACTTTAGCCTCAGGCAGACTTTTCAGACAAGGGCAAAAGCAGCCACATTCTTCACCAAAATATCATAACACCAGTCTCTAGGCTACATACTAACATTCTTCTATGAAACCTCTTGATCCTCACAGTTCATCCAATCATACTCTGCACCACTGTCTTCCATGCTCCTAATAGTGTGGCCCATTAAGCAAAGCTGAAAGCATTCCACTGCTTTCCTAACCCAAAGTACCAAAATCCAAATTCCTCCAAATGAAAATATGGTCAGGCCTATCACAGCAATACCCCACTTCTGGTACCAACTTTGTAGTTAGGGTTCCTATTGCTGTGAAAAGACTCCATGACCATGGCAACTCTTGAAGGGGTGAGTTAGAGGTGGCTAGGTTACAATTTCAGAAGCTCAGTCCCTTTTCTTCATAGTGGGAAGCATGGTGGCATTCAGGCAGACATGGTACTGGCTATATCTTGATCAGAAGGCAACAGGAAGTAGACTAAGAAACAGGGCAGTATCTTGAGCATATATGTGATCTCAAAGCTCACCTCGACAGTAACACACTTCCTCCAACAAGACCACACCTACTCTACAAGGCCACGCCTTCTAATAGTGCCACTTCCTTTGGGGGTCATTTTCTTTCAAACCACCACAGGCACATATCAGAATAGATTTTAGCTATAAGACAAATGAAATTTTCAGGTAAAGGGATGGAACTAGAAAAATTTTAGATGTGAGTATACAACCTGGAGTAGCCACAGAAACAGAGAAAGTAAAAAGAAACCATAGAATTTGGGGGAAAGAGCATTAGAGAGGTAGTAATAAGATGCAAACACTATGAAAGAGGAAAAGGAATAAGTTGGGCAGGACTTTAACTAGAGAGGGTAGAAGAAGAAAAGAGAAATAAACAACAGTGTTCATTGTTTGAAAAATAATAAGGAATGTTTGAAAAAGCTGTAGAGAAACATTATTTTAACTTAAAAATACATGCATATATATGTACATAATACAACTATATGTGCATATACACATATATTCATTTAATCTATATATAATGCATATACTATATATTATATGCAATACCTAAGAACTGGTTATATTAAATATATGTGATGTATATGTATATACATATGTATAGACTAAAACACATGAATATGTATGTACATATATACATAAATAGACTAAAATATAGTTTCCTTCCTCAGCCTTCCCAGTACTGCAATTACAGGCATGAACTAACACATACTGCTAAAAGTGGAGATTTCTTGAAATGACTCCTGTTCTTGCTTTAATTTCCTCTAGGCTGCTTTCCTTTATGCTGCATGTTTCACGCTCACTTTGCATCATAATGACTATTTTATTAGTTGATGATGTTTTATGAGAAATGGCTTACTGTGCAGTCATACAGCAGAGAATTGTCTTAAGGTTCAGTTACAAGAAATTCAATTATGAATTTCTAAATGTGCTGCTCACACACCAAGATTGAAATGTGTTTTCTTTTCATTTTTGAAATACATCATTAGTCATAGCAGGTCAGCATTTCTGCTTTTCAAGGTCAAATAATGACTTTACAACTTTCCTTTCAGGAAATAAAATGACACTCCAAAGGCACAGGAGTGGAATGATCTGTAATGAAAATGAATTACATTATTTGGAATTTGGCAAACATATATAAATCTATTACATAGAAGGCATATTCTACAGGGAGGTGACAAAGAACATGTGCAGATAGTAGATGTAACCGCAGCTGTCTTCAAGGATGAGCATTCTAGTAGGAAATCATCTGGATTGTAATTTATAAGAAATGTTAAGAAGTACATGAAAACCAGGACCCAACCTATTGCAAAAGTCTATTTTAAAGTCAGTTAGTTGCAAAATTCATTTCCACATAGAATAACAGCACAAACCAGGGGACAGCAGCATGGCTCATGGGTCCAATAAAATGCCTCCTTGTTAAGTTTTGTTTGTTCTATAAAACGAAGCTAAAAATAGTTTGGGTACTGAAATCATTAAAAAATTAAATTGTATTTATCAAACAGAAATTGAACTTCTAGTGCCTGCTGATAAAGTTTTTATTTTTATTTGTTCTTTGGTAACTTCATATATAAATACAATGAATTTTGCTCATATCCAATTCCCTTCCAACTCTATCTGAACCCTCCATGCATCCCTTCCAAACTTCATGTTCTCCTCTTTCTTCTTTTAAAACTCAGGAGTCCAATTAGTGCTGCCCTACATGCATAGGTGTAGACTGCCATGTTATGGATAATGGGAAACCATGTCTGCAGCTTCCTATTTCAAATTGAGAAAGGTTTTATCTCAGAGATGCTCACATCTGCAAATGGGAAACTATTAGCTGACCCATGGATAAGTACTACTTGGATGGCTGTCCTAAAAGAATAACTCTCATTTGAAGTGTATTTACCAACATTATAAGGATTCATTTTTGGTTTTGGTTTTCTAGACAAGATTTCATTGTATAGCCCTAGCTGTCTTGGAACTCACTCTGTAGACCAGGCTGGCCTCAAACTTAGAGAGCAGCCTTCCTCTGCTCTCCTGAGTGTTGGGATTAAAGGCATGTGCCCTACAGCTCGGCAATATAAGGATTCTTTTTTAAACAGAAAAATCTCTAATATCCATGATCTCAAATGATGATAGCTAGATTTTTTTAATCCTTTGGTTTAGAAATTACATAATAATGAACTGCTATGAACTACAAAACTTTTAAGCAAATTTCATTTTTACTAATTATAATAGTAAAATAATACTTGAGAAGTTGTTCATATTATAAAATATATACAAATATACTAATGTATATGTTGTACATACTATGTAAAACATGTTTTCATAAGTAGAGTTAATGATTTATGAGCAAATGGATCCAAAGTTCTTTTCTATTTCTAAGCATCCCAACAACCTTAGTTTACATGACAAACCACTGATGGGCAACACTAAGAGTCCCTCACTGAGTGGAGAACTGACCCTTTCAGCTAGACTGGCTTCCAGCAAGTCTCCCAAACTCCTCCTGTCTCTTCTTCACCCAGCTTGGAGATATAGATGATTGCCACCATGCTTATCATTTACCTAGGAATGAGGCATTTAAACTCAGAGCTTTACGCTGGTGCAACACTTCACATACTGGGCCATTTCCTCAGCCCTACAACACTAGATTTAAATAGCGTCTTAGTTAATTACTATTGCTGTGATGAAACACCATGAACAAAGGCAACTTGGGGAGAAAGGGTTAATGCTTCCACATCACTGTTATTCATTGAAGAAAGTCAGAACAGGAGCTCAAGCAGGGCAGGAACCTGGAGGCAGGAGATGACTTAGAGGCCATGGAGGAGTGCTGCTTAGTGACTTGGTCTTCAATGGCTTACTGAACCTCCTTTCTTATAGAACCCAAGAGCACCAGCCCAGGGATGGCCCATCTACAATGGCCTGGGCCCTTCCCCATTAATTACTAATTAGGAAAATACCCTGCCCACTATTATCCTCAAACCTTCCTGTTACTCCCTCTGCTTTCTGACTGCTTCCTCCACAAAACTCTTCTATCATGTCACCACAGGCAGAAACAACACAGCCAAGCAACCGTGGATCGTAACTCTAAAACTGTTAGTGGAAAACCATTGCCTTTTGAATTGTTTCCCTTAGCTGCTTCCTACAAAACTGACAAATACAGACTCTATATTTCCAATTATGAAAAAAAAGCTAAATTCCAGTAGAGGGCCTGTGAACAGAAGGTTGAACTAGTTCTGTTAAATATATCAAATTCAATAAAATCAAGTAAAAAGCAAGAAAGCTCTTTACTTATAGCCAGGAAGAGTCTAGGGAGATAGGATTCTTAGATGTAAGATCACCTTCTGGACAAATGCTAGGAAATAAGGCAACTACGGAAATACAAATAAAAATCATCACTGATCAAAAAGACAGACAGATAGATAAGAAAAGGAGAAAGGAAAAGGAAAGAAACAGAAAGAAAGGAAAAGAAAATGCCCTACAGGCTTACCTACAGCTTGATCTTCTGGAAGTACTTTCTCCACTAAGACATCCTCCTCTCAGATGACCATAGCTTGTATCAAGGTAACATAAAACTAGCTGGCACAAATAGAAAATGTCTTTGGGATTTTAATTGATCAATGTTAACAGTGACACACATTATTTAATGGACTAAAGCAATATATTTTAACTTTTAAAAAATTACTAACTTTTCTGTAAGGGACTTTTGTGATATTGAGTTTTCTTAACCTCTTCCTCCTGTCCATGAAATTTTAATACCACACAGATTTACATATCTGATTCATACTGTGTATCACAGCCCCTTGGAGGGTCAAAAACTATTATATTTTAGTTTTTCCTATATACAATACCTCAGAACCAAGTTTTAATCAGCTTGAGGACTATATTGCTTTCGCTGAGATTGTATGGACTAATAAATTTTTATTCATGATGATACTATTTAATCTTTACACTGTGATGAATATTACTATCCACAGAACAGACTAATGTTGTGGATAAGGCATGGACACCAGAGTGAGTATCCCTAGATAGTTGTTATTCAGAGATGCTGTAGACCTATAGAAAATGAGGCACCTGTGTGGGAGCCCATTTTCAGGTTCCTGGTGGCTTTAATGAGCAGGTCTACATAGAGGATGATTAGGACCACTGGCCTGAGTGCAGGTGTCTGAGATGGCCTGCACTTAGCTGTGCTGGGGGAGGGGAAAAGGTCTTTTGCTCCACCCCTTGGCATTTCTATAAATACCTTATGGCAGAAGGCAGTCAGGGCCCGTCGGTATAGGTTACAAGCCCTCTCAAGGCTATCCTGTATTTTCCGTTTATCTCCACAATCTAAATCCTTCTACCTAATATTTCCTGCTGCTCTCACTCAAGAAAACTCTGGGGAAGTGTGGGGATGGCAGGTAAACGCCCTGCACCCCTGAGAGGTCCTGCAGCCGCTGCTACATGCCCTTGGCAGGGATTGTTGGATCTTAATCTCTTCTTATTCTTTCTTCTGCTTCTTAGTTCATGGTGGGAAGTTTTTTCTAACATGAACTTCCCACCATTGCCATTATGAACCCTTACCAGAAGCCATGAGTAATTGGACTGCCCTGAATTCATTTTTTCTCTCTTTCTAAATTGATTGACTCTGGCATCTCAGTGTGGTAATTTGAAACTGATTGATATGGTGGTTGAACATAATTATTTAATTTTCTAAATCCACCAAGTCCACAAAAGGATTGACACTCAACAATCATGCCTCTAAGATGTAGAACAAAAATCAGAATTAATAGAGAACATTTTCTCAACCAGAAGAATTAATATAATTTATATGGCCATAATTGCTCTGTCTATCTATGTATGTATATATGTATGTACGTATGTATATATGTATGTATGTATGTATGTGTCTATCTATCCATCCATCCATCTAGAGATGAAATTTCACTACATAGTCCGGGTTGGCCTTGAACTCATGAACCTCCTGCCTAAGCATCCTCAGTTCTAGGAGTATAGGTATGGACCACTATGCCTGGTTAAAATTACAGACTTTAAAAATAGAGGATATTTTAAATGATTCCTATGAGACTTCTAAATAACAACACAGTTTCAGGAAAATGTGGGAAACTTCACTTCCAACCAACACAGAATATCAAATTCACTACATGGTTTCAAAACACTATGCATTAGGTAACAAAGAACAGTGAACTTAGAAATATGGAAACCAAATTTAGATTAGTACTATAATTCCTCAGGATTCTACTTTAAGAGAGTTTGTAACTCATCACACAGAAGAAATGATAGGGAGTCTGGTAAACTTCTTGGTTTGAAAGGATGGAGATGGGAATCTGGGAAGAACTAGGGCAGGGACCTATTTCAAGGTCCAAGAGTGAAGAGAGCTAATGAGAAAATAAACCTGGATGCCTGCAGGATGTTCTTACATGTTCATTAGAGCACAACAGTACTGGCTTTAATACAGTGCTTGAAGCCATGCAGAAGAACTTCAAAGGAAACAAGAATTAAGAAATGTGGGAGAAGCATAGACATATTCCCTATCTCGATTTTGATGTATGCATATTTTTAAGTTATCAAATTAGATACTTCAGACACTTGAGTTTGTTTGTGTCAAATAACATATCTCAATAAATTTGTTTTTAAAAATATGAATAGCTTATCAGATAAAAGTCTACAGAGCTAATGAAGAAGCAGATACATGATTACTCCAAAGCATAGCCACATAGCTTAGTATTCCTTATTTTAGTAGGGCTTGTTCACTTGGGCAATACTGATAAGTAAGCTAAGTAATAAGGGTTTGTATTTTATGTGTTTTCTAATGAAAGCCATCAAAAACTTTGAAACTAGTTTAATAATGTTTAATAAGTTTAATAAGGAAATTTCCTTATCTTTAGAACAAGTAATTTGTCCTGAAATTAATTCATAAGAATAATTTTTGCTCTGTGATTTTATTGAGGGACACAAAGCCTTTGGGATCATACTCATTTTTTTCCTCTAAAATGTTCCATATTTCCATATTTTATATTGTCATTGACAGGAAAGTTTTCAACTGCTTTTTAACTTCTAATTGGCTTTCATTTCTAGAAATGAGCCAAAAAGAGTCATTTCTAGGAGATATTCCCAAAAGCTGCAGGATCTGGCAGACCTCACCCTATTTTAATAGGAATTCTATATAAATTGAATTAATGTTTTACTGTAATTTTAATTTAAAATGCACAAAAGGAATATATTTAGAACACATTGTTCATTATATTTGGTATTTGTGCCACAATTTCAAATACTGTTAAAAAGCAGGTCAAACTTTTATAAAAATACTTACATAAGAAGAGGTATCTTCTTATAGTTACAGAGTAGAAATACTATGTTAGTAGCTAAAGTAACACTACAGACCATTCTTAATAAGAAACCAAAACACAACTGAAAAGTTACCTGGTTCCTGATAAGTCAGTGCCAACAAAGAGATGTAATTCTAAATATTCTCTTAAAAATGAGCTGTATGATTTAAATCAATAACGAATATATTTGAGGACGAACTTGAATATGATCAACATTTTCCCTGTTAGATTACTTAAGCCCCCAACAAATGTAGTAAATATTATTAATCTCACTTTATGGATGAGCTTTCAGAACTGGCAGAACCACACAACTGGTAAATGGCAGAGCTGAGAACTACACAGAGGCAATGTTTATTAATGGATTTGGTATTTTCCCAGGCTAGCAATATGCAATGAGAATATTTTCCTAAGATGCTGGGCAGTGTCAGCAATTTCCAGTCCCAGTCAGCAATGTGGTCATAGGACTTAGTAGGTGATGCTAGACACTCTGTACTAAACCAAGAAGTCATGTGTAGAAGACATCAAGCAAGTAATTTCTCTGCTTTATTCTCAGCCTTAACATCCATGTGGGCATGATGGAATTGTCAGTGTCTGACATACCACATCCAATAAAAGAAATATACTATTATTTTTCCTGAAATATTTAAAGAGAGAAAGAATGCTATGTTTTATCTCTCCCAAGTACACTAACACATTCCTTAGTTTCCCTCAGGCTGCCAACATCTACAGTCACCCAATTACCTTGCACAAAATAACATAGTATTTGCATATAGCTTAGGCATACCTTCACATATACTTTAAATCACCTCTAGATAACTTATGATGTCTAATATAAAGTATATTTTACGAAAATATCTCTTGTACAGTATTTAGGGAGAAATTCAAGGAAATCTCTGTAAGTATTCAGTGAGGACTTAATTTTTGCTAAATTCTTAGACACCAACCTTTCTGCCAGATAGGATAAAGGATGATTCTATGCATTATGACTTCATACAGCATCTGACTTTTTTTTTTTTTTTCGAAACAGGGTTTCTCTGTGAAACAGTCCTGGCTGTCCTGGAACTCACTCTGTAGACCAGTGCCTCCCGAGTGCTGGGACTAAAGGCGTGCGCCACCACCACCCAGCTGTATCTGACTTTAATAACTGTCGGGGTAGGAATGGCTTTCTTTATACCTTTCTACATCACAGACAGAAACTGTCCACATTATGGCCTCCAGTTTTTTAATCTAGAGATAGAGTTCTTTAGAATTTAATGTCAAGAAGAAAAGAATCAGAGTGAACACATTTATGAAGTTTTGGTTTTTGAGCAGATGATCAACGAATCTGGTTGTTGATGATGAAAATACCATTTCTTCAGCATGTTATCTTCAAATGTAAATGTGTTCACCTTTAATTTGAGAGTGCTGCTCACTGTGTGAAATACAGTAGGGGAAATGACCCTGAAGTTCCTATAGAAACTTCATAATGGGCCAGAAGATGGCTCAGCAATCAGTGGGGTAAAGTAATTGCAAGTATAAGACTTATATTCTGAGTACGACTCTCTGACTCATGGTAGAAGGTGACAATACAGTCCTGAAAGCTATCCTCTGATCTCCACAGGTGCACTGTGACACACAACCCCTGCCCCTAAAAACATAAATTTTTTTTAATTAAAAAGAAAGAAACTTCGAACTTTTTTCTTATCTCTTAAAAGATCATCATGGTTGCCCAATAATAAATAGTCAGTCCTGAAAACATACATACAAGTAACATTATACAGATTGAGCAGGTTATATTTAGGAATGTAGATGCATACACACACACACACACACACACACACACACACACACATGTATATGCATATATATACATACATACATACATACATACAACAACAATTAATGAAAAAAGAGACCACGATTTTGAAAGAAAGCAAAGAAGGGTGCATGGAAGGGTTGGGTGGGGAAAGGAAAGTGAGAAAATACAACTGTAATCTCAAAATTTTAAAAAGTTTTAAAAAAATCCAACCAGATCACTAATTTATTAGTAGCCATTACAGTTTATGCTAATTTTGGACTGTTCAAATTTTAAAATGTTTTCTATAAAATAGAAAAGAAATTTCAGTTTATGTGCAAAATAGTAAATTGTGATGAAAACAATTCTAAGGCTGGAAAGTCAAATGAATTGCAGATAGTTTAAAGTTTGCTTCTTAGTGTTCTCAGGGGAGGTCACTGGCCACTGGCTTAAATCCATCTTGTTCCTCCCGCCTTCTTAAACATCTTTGTGACCTGGGATTCAAATAACAGCAACAACAACAACAACAGGCAGGCCTGCAGGACAGTCTACATGCAAATGGGGCACTTATCTATGGTTGCCAGGCCACACCCTAGACAGAACTAATCATTTTATGAGAAACAGATTGTTCTCCTCAAAACAGTGACAAGCGTGACAGTGATAACAACTTTCTCGGGATTTCCTTATGAAATCAGAACTAAGTTATCAATAATCAGGCAGATTGCACATTCACTAGGATGCTTAATTATGCACACCACTTACCCACCTACTCCCAACTCAGTTCTTTCTCTACTTAAACTAAAACTCATGTTAACGTCCAGGGATCAACTTGGAGACTTGGGGTCCCTGGATCCCTTTATCTTTTCCTTTTCCCAATGTGGCTGTGCTGAATAAACTCCCTTTCACTGCTTTTTGACCCATCACTCATCACTTTAATTGGTATTGCAAGAGATGGCTCAGTCTAGCCTGCTGGGGCTGCTGGAGTGCCAAGTTTTGTCCTCAAAACTTTGCTAATAGTACTGTTTAAGCTGATTAACATAAAAATCAGGCATCAGGGTCAGCAAGCTAAGAAAAAGATTTTTACTAAAACTTCAGTAACCTGTGTTACCTAGTAAGTACGGTTCAAGAAATATTTTTTAATAATTTCTTTTATTTTTTGATACCATATCTAGCCAACTGCCCAGAACTAGTGAAGCCATGGATCTTGGAAGAAAACTTACAAATACCACTTTACTAAACCATAATAATCCTTAACTACTTCTAAATGTTTGTCCTTACACCCACAGATAAGTGAAGTCAAAGCTTCTCATCAAGTAAACTTCTCTTTGCAACAGAAAATGTTATTTTAAACAATGTTTTCACACTTACAATCATGTCAGCCCATTGCTTAGTCAGTAGTGAAGCTTGTACTGAAAACCACACTCAGGCAAACCGGGCATGATTAACTGCAGTCAAGACTGTTAGACAAATGCTACAGAATGTCATGTTACAACACAGCAGAATGCAGCTTCTCTTCAGTTCCTTCCTTTCTACTAAGGTTTGGGAATTTTTTAAATAACAATAAAGTCAAAATTTTTCAATAAAAGTAGTGTGTAGTGTGTAGTGTGTAGTGTGTGTGTGTGTGTGTGTGATATGTATGTGTGGGTACACATGCATATGAAGGCTAGATTGTGGTGTTCACCTTATTTTTTGAGACAGAGGCCCCCAGCCATTTTGGTTAGAATGGCTGGCCAGTAAGCCCCCAGCCATCTTCCTGTCTCTGAACCCCTTCCCAGTGTTGGGGTTACACATCTGTGCTGCCATTGCCTCAGTCCCTGCTGTATCTTTTTAAAGGAACAATTATGTGAATTTGAGATGAATTAACTTACTTTTACATTTTAAAATAAGTTTCAAGTTCTTAAGTTCTGTATGTTTAGTATATAGACTGACAGGCTGAGACAAGTTGAAAGCACTTACAGGTATCTCACTTAATACCACCCATTTACACCAGCGAAGTAAGTTAGTGGCTTCTATTATCTTTATACATTTCTTTCATAAACGTACTATATCTAAATTATTGGATCCATATGTCTGGAAAGTGATGGATTGAGGCATAGCTAACTCAGAATATGATATAAGGTTTCTAATTATTAACTAGCTCTAAAATTTTTAGTCATTATAAACAGTGGAAAGGTATGCTTCACTCCTACCATAATAAAAATTTCTATTAACAGTGAATATGTACATTGGGAATAATTTACATTTTCACAGAATTACAGAATTTGTTGGATGAAAGGGTCCTTAAAGTTTCAACCTTCTCTAAAATGAATTTGGTTCTCCATATGATACTAGAATCTACTCTACAACCTCATGTCTAGCGGTCACCTATGTATGTACTTGGAAATATCCCTATCTTTGAGTATTGAGTATTAAAAGGTTTTTTTTCAATAGTGCCAAAATGTATATCCCTTTGATCTGTCTCTCTACTACTTTTACACCAAGCATACTATATTTTTATGACACATTAAAAAACCCTTATCTCTCTCTTCCATATGATAGCCCTTTAGAAGTAGGAGGATGGTCAACACATGGCTTTTCTCCAGGCAAGCAGTTGGAATTGCTTTAAATATGGCTTGTAAGGCATGTTTGGGAAGAGCTGAATCATTTGTGATAAAGCATTCAGTGTTAGGTCCAATACCCTTAGGGTTCAAACCTTATAACAACCTGTTGATTGTATGATACTTAAATACTTATCATCCTTTTAGCACCTATGTCTTTTATCCCTATGAGAATTAGTAGTGGTATTGTTCTACAGTGCTGCTTTAATGATTTAGATAATCTGTGTACAACACTGCACTGAACTGTGCAGACATAGACCCGAGCCCCTCATATTCTCCATGAGTTCAAATTATACATTCACGTTCTTTGTCATCTATCCAGGGTGTACCACTGTGTGTGTGTCACATTTTTCTGTCTCTGTGATACTGAAATTAGCCCTATGAACTGCCTTACCAATGGAAAATCAACAGACATGCTGTTATCAAAGGCTTCAAAAATACTTGTACAGTTTGCTTGTTCTTGGTCATCTTCTGGAAAAATATGTTCCAGAAAGTCACTAGAACAAGAAGAATTCTAAGACACACACAGCTTATCTGCACCAAACCTACTGCCTAATGCTAAGCTTAGCAATCTCTGCTAAATCTAGCAGAGCTAGAACTGACTCACAGGCTTCTGTTGTTGTGAGTACATTGAAACACTGAGGTTTTGTCTTATTACACTAATCAATATTTCTATGATAATGCTGCATAGAGAATTATCCCCCAAACTCAATGGTATATAACAATCAGAATATGTTTCTAGCTATACTGCCTATAGGTTAACTGGGATTCAACTGGCCTATTTTTTTCTCTGCTAAATTGACTCCAAAAACTGAACACTGAGTCTGGGCCTGCTCCAAATATGTTTACCTTCCTCAGTTCACTTAAAGTCCATTAGTCCATGAGCCCAAGACAAGTTACAAAGACACAAGACCATATTTGTTACCAATGACTTGGAAAATTTAATTTTTCAAATGGATTCAGGAGGGAATGTGACCACTTAACCTAACAATATTATGTAACAAAATTAATTAATTACCCAGCATTTATATATAGTATATAAATGCTGGTTTAAAAAAAAGCTAGCCATTATAAATTAAACATCAACACAATGATTAAAGCTCTCGAATCCAATGGTCTTCTCTAAAGACATTTTACTACTTTTCCTTGTTAAAATAGTACATCAATTGAGAAAACAATCATGGGATATGATTGAATGAAATTATTAGAGTCTTCCTTTACCCATCATTTTTATTTTAAAATAGCATAAGTAGAAGATGAAGAGATGGTTCAGTAGTTAAGAGCACTTGCTTCTCTTTTAGAGGACTGAGGTTTGATTCTCAGCATCCACATTAGGCAGCTCACAGTCCCTTACATTAAATATATAAATAAATATTTTTAAATCCACTGAAGCACTAATGATTCTATTAGTCCCATCATTGTTCCCTAAAATACTTTATTTCTTTCACATAAGATGACCCACAAACATCTTTTCATTAAGTAACTGACCATCTGTATGCATGCATATTTAAGACCATCTGTAACGCGAATCTTAAAAGGTCTTTTTAATAAAAACAAACCCAAAGCTAGGTATTGGGGTGAATGCTGAAAGATTAGAGAAACAGAACAAGCCACAGCCAACCTCACCTTGCCAATTCCTCAGCTGATTTTGTTTCCTCAGACTGGAAGCCTCTGAGTCCTCACCCAAATGGATCTCAGGTGAACTGTTGCTAAAAGCCTAAAAGCTTAAAGAGGTTCTAGTTTCTGGTTTTTACACATTATATACCTTTCTGCTTCCTGCCATCACTTTCTGGGATTAAAGGCGTGTGTCACCATGCCTGGTGGTTTCCAGTGTGGCTTTGAACTCACAGAGATCTGGATGGATCTCTGCCTCCTGAATGCTAGGATTAAAGGTGTTTGTGCCATCATTTTCTGGCCTCTATGTCTGTCTAGTGGCTGTTCTGTTCTTTGAACTCAGATAAGTTTATTAGGGTGCACAATATATTGGGGACACAGTATCACCACACCCATCTTGCTATATTTTAGAGATAGTCTATTCATGTAGCTTTGGATCCTGATTTTATCACTTAATGCAGTCCTTCCCCCTGCCCGTCACACAAACATCCTCTACTTTCAAATCAAATCATTTAAAAAACATTATGCTGCAAGCACAGGAGTGTCTAAATTAACTGGATGATATACACCAAGGGCAGCTGTAGAATTTTTATCTGTAAAAATGACTGACAGATTCCAGAAAAAGTAGACATCTTGAAAATTCTGGCAATTACATGAATTCATCATTCTCTGTGTTCCTTCTAAGCAGCAGCTCCCAACCTTTGCTGAGGCCATTGAGACGACAGAGCAGGGAGAGTAAAAGCTCAACTATTCAGGTCAACAAAACTATACTTCTGGAGAAGAACAAGTGGCTTTAAGAGTGGTCCTCAAGTAGAGGAGCAACACTATGGGGCACAGACTGCAGAAACAGGAGTCAAATATAAATCCTCCGGCAGCATGACAGACATTCAGTTGATATTACAGTGGGCTGATTGCTTAGGACTGAGAAGGCAGTGGTAGCAATAGCTGAAAATCAAACTCCACAAAGATAAAGTATTGCTCATAATTTACCAGGTAGGTGTTGGTTATCATATTGATTTTTGTTTATTGTTTTTAAAAAAGTGACATTGGACCATAGTAGGTGAAGAGACCAATGGCATAAAAGTATATACAGTGTGTAACTGAATCCCTCTAAGTTAAAATCAACATTTGTTATTCAGATTCTATAATAGTTCTACAGAATTACTGCCATGTAAAAATATCATTCATTCATACATGTTTCATAATCAAAGGAAGCAAAGCATATGGAATGTATTCATACTAAACATTTATTCTGCCTGTGGTAAGAGCTGGGCAGCTAAGTTATCGATAGCTCTTGAGGTCCACATATGCTAAATGACATGTCAAGGCTACAAGCCTATAAGAGGAAAAGCCATTATCTGATATGAAGAGCAAGGTTTGGGGCAAGAGTTTACATAAAGAAGAAACACTTACCATGATTTGGGAAAGGTCTTCCAAATCTGTGTATCAGTTGTGGTTATTTTTAAAGAGGGTATAATGAGTTGCAGAATTTTTATTTGTGACTATGAACCAAATCTATGCCCTACAACCTTATCCACACTACAGCAGCTGCAAGGAGTGACTGATATATATGGACATACATAATATATCCATATATATACTTTGTGGGTTGGGAATCTGGTATTTCTCAAAACCCTAAAATATTCTAACTGTCCTAAGAAAAAGGAAATGTTTCAATTTAAAATCCTTAATTAAAACCACATTCATAATTCTAAGTATTTAAAGAGAAAGTTAAAGAAGAAATTTACTTTTGCACATCACAGAGATCATAATAAACACAGAACCTTGCCAAAAGAGATGCCTCCAGCTGCACTGAGGAAACATCAGAGTAGACCAGAACTTGAGTTTCAGCAAGAAAAAGACTGAAGGCAAAGTCATGTATAGAAAGGCAAACAACCATAATGTAAAACTTATGTTCCTTCTTGGAGTCAAATTCTACAGAAACACATCTTACACACACATACATACGTGAATACAGAGAACTGTAGTTTTCTCCAGTATTAACTCAACAACTGTCAACTCTAAGTCTGTTCTCTTGAGGTACACCAAGGCCATAGATGTTAGTGAATAAAACCCATGCCAACTTAGCAACAAGCTCCATCAACTTTGCCCTAGAAATGATTTACATGCATCTTTATACTGTACAGCTCATTACTTAGGAGTTTCCAAGAATTCTACATTCCTGGCTGCAGTAAGAGCATGCACGTTTATTTTCCCTGAATATACACCATGTTAAGAAAAAATTCTCAAAATTCCTGTAATTCCTAGGAAATCCATTGCTTCAAATGTAGAATATCATACTATGAGAGAGAGAGAGAGAGAGAGAGAGAGAGAGAGAGAGAGAGAGAGAGAGAGAGAGAGAGAGAGAGAGGAGAGAGAGAGAGAGAGAGAGAGGGAGAGAGAGAGAGAGAGAGAGAGAGAGAGAGAGAGAGAGAGAGAGAGAGAGAGAGAGAGAGAGAGAGAGATATGAGTCCTCAACAGTTACATGCAGGAACAGACTACTGATCCCTGGTTTAGCTACCAGAAATGTTATAGTGTATGCACTATAGAAAACTCCCACCTATAATCTAGCACTAATGCTGCATGTGCTATGAAAGGTCCATGCCCATAATCAGCATTCATGTAGCATGCATTGTAGGAGGTTAATGCATATAACCCAACTCATGGTGCATGTACTATGTGTAGAAGCTTATACCATTATTTGGAAAGATGTAGAAGTGCTCTGAATTAGATAAAAAGTGAGGAATATCTCTCACTTGTCCATGAAACATTTTAAAAAGAACCTGAAACACTATTTATAAGAACTTAGACATATAACAGTGATACAGGACTAATTCAATGTACATCCATGGCACTATTATCATCTTTATAGTGAATTCTCCTATAACTTGCTAGCTAAACTCTAGACCCATATGTCATGGCCTAGAAAATCCCACTTGTAAATTTCAAAAGCACTTCAAGTCTTATAACATAAATTGAGACTAATTTTGAACTCCTCTAAATATGTTTATTCTACAGAGTTGAATCTTTGATAATAAACAGTTCCATGACTCTAGTCTATTTCAGTTCACTCATGACTTGGACACAAAGTGATTCTTTTAACAGTATAAAGTTGATTCAATATCTTAAGAAATACAATAGTATTTTCAATTGACACTAGGGTAATGCATCATGTTCCTTTTATCTTTTCTTTTACATTTTTTTTTTTTTTTTTTTTTTTTGGTTTTTTCGAGACAGGGTCTCTCTGTGTAGTTTTGCGCCTTTCCTGGAGCTCACTTGGTAGCCCAGGCTGGCCTCGAACTCACAGCGATCCGCCTGGCTCTGCCTCCCGAGTGTTCTTTTACATTTTTAAAACTGTTTGTGTGTGTGTGTGTGTGTGTGTGTGTGCGCGCGCGCGCGCTTGCCAAACTTATGGAGGTCAGACGATAACTTGGAAGGAGTTAGTTCTCTCTACCACATGGATCCAGGAACCCAATTTAGGTTGCAGGCTTGAAGGAATGCCCCTTTCCTCTGTGGGCCATCTCCGTAGCCTGGTGTTTTTAATCTAACCTAACAACCTCTCATAGCTCTCACCCAAAACTTACATCATCCTCTATGTTTATGGCAGCTTATCGACCACCAATCCCTTCTTTTCTCATTCTAATCAAAAGAAATTTTGTAGTTACTAGGACACATATAATCTTTTGAATTTCTGGCTCATTAAACCTCTTTCCTTTTTTTTCTTAAAAAAAATTTCAGTTTATGGTTTCCCCTCTCCAAACTCTTCCTGATCCTTCCAAATTCCCCACCCATTCAACTCCTGAGGTATGCTGAAGAGGAGGTAAAAAGATTGTTAATCTCTTTCTTTAAAGTGGAACATTATTTTCCTCCTTTGTCCTGATTATTTTATTCACTTACCAAAAGGGAATAAAAATGTAATCATAGAAAGTTGTTGTGGAATAATCTTTGTGTACACTGTAATATGTGTCACCTGGATTGGTTTAATAAAAAGCTGAATGGCAGGATTTGGGGGGCAAAAAGGATGCTGGGAAGAAGAGGAGCAGGGTCACCAGACAGACATGGAGGAAGCAAGAAAGCAACATGGGCAGAATAAAGGTAATAAAACTATGAGGCAGAAAGTAAATTAATAGAAATGGGTTAATTTAGGTTATAAGGGCTAGTTAGAAACAAGCCTAAGGTAAGGTCAAGCTTTCATAATTAGTAAGTCTCCATATGGTTATTTAGGAGCTGGCACGTGGGATAGAAAAGTCAGTCTACAGAAAGTATCTACTATTCTGTCTTGTTCAACTGTGCCATACTGACACCAGGGAGACTGCATGCATAAGATAAATGCTTAATAAAATATTTATTGAACAAATTAATAAACACCATGTCCTCAAGCAGACCTTATATGAGGAAAGGTGTATCTTTGTATTGTACACAAACCCTTTAGCATGCTGTCCCTGGGCTGCAATGTAGAAATTACTTACAGGTAATAGGTCAGAGGAGTTTGGTCCCCTTTGCTCAATGATCATAATCCTCTGATGTTATATAAAATCTAAAGCCTATCTTATATATTTTGACTACTGCTTTAGTTGTGAAGACAATATTCCTGGTTTCTATTACTTTTTCTTTCCCTGAAGTGGGAGTTCTAGATCAGTTTTTTTAATTAAATTTATTTATTTATTTTACATCCCGACTGCAGTTTTCCCTCCCTCCTCTCTTCCCATTCCATCCCCCACCTCTCTTCTGCCACTACCTCCTCCTTTTTTTTTCCGAAAGGGGCAGGTCTCCCATGGATATCAACAAAACATGGCATATTAAACTGCAGTACAACTAAGCACCTCCCCTTGTATTGAGGTTGCACAAGGCAACCCAGTATGAGAAATAGGCTCCCCAAAGCTAGCCAAAGTTTTAGGGACAACTCCTAGTCCCACTGTGAGTAGTCCCACAAATAGACCAAGTTACACAACTGTCACATATATGTAGAGCACCTAGGTCAGTCCTATGCAGGCTCCCTGGTTGGTTTAGATTCTCTGAGCTCCTATGAGCCCAGGTTAGTTGTTTCTGTGACTTTTCTTATGATGTCCTTGACCCCTCTGGCTCCTACAATACTTCTTCCCTCTCTTCTGCAGGATTCCCTGAGCTTGGCCTAATGTTTGGATGTGGGTCTCTGTATCTGTTTCCATTGGTTACTAGATGAAGGTTCTCTGGTGACAATTGGGGTAGCCACCAATCTATGAGTACAGCAGAATATCATTTGGCATCATTACCTTAGCTTTTTTTCCTCCAGTTGTGTTTGGTTCCATCTCCTAGGTATCTGGGTCATTGGATGACCACTCCCACAATCTGTATGCCACCCTTACCTCAGCACATCCTATAGGCAGCACAGACAAGTCAAAGGTTATTTGGGTGGAAAGGTATCTCAATCCTTCCACAAAAAGTCTTGCCTGGTCGCAGGAGATGGCCATTTCAGGCTATGTATCCACTATTGCTAGTCCTAGTTAGAGGCATCCTTGTAGATTCCTGAAGTTCCCTTTGTACCAGTTTTCTACCTGACCCCGAAACACACACCCCTTTCTAGTTGTCTCTTTCAGTAATCTCCCCCTCCATCTAACCACCAATCTGATCCCTCATGTTCCTATCCTCATCCACCACCAGTCCACCCACAAGATATCGTCTGTCACCTCTTCTATTCTCTTCTGGATATTTACATCAAGAAACACAACAAACAGCACAACTCCAGATGCCTAAATTCCAGCACAAAACACAAACATGAACAACCATGACAATATACCTCTGTCAGAAGCCAGCAATTTTATTTTAATAGGCTCTAAGAAAAGCAATTTAGCTGAACCACAAGATGAGAACTTCAAAACAGCAATTATGAATATGTTTAAAGATTTTAAAAGGGTATGAGAATGTGCCTTAATGAAAACTGTGAAAACTCAAACAATTGAATGAAATCATGGAAACTGTTCAAGGTATGGAAGTAGAATTTCACAAAGAAATAAAATTGCTAAAGAAAAGCCAAACTAAAGTAAAACTAAGAATGAAAAATTCAGGAAATAAAAAAAAAACAAGCAAAGCAAGCAAACAAACAATCAAAAACCCTCAGAGATAGGTCTCACCAACAGATTAAAAGACCTGGAAGACAAAATTTCAGGTCCTAAAGACAAGGTAGAAGAAACGAGTATTTCAAAGGAAATGTTAATTTTTTAAATCTAGGTAAAAAACATCCAGGAAATCTAGGACACTATGAAAAGACCAAATGTAGAAATAAGTATAGAGAAAGGGGAAGAATATCAGGTCAAAGGCACAGAAATTATTTTTAACAAAACCATAGCAGAAAATTTCCCTAATCTAAAGAAAGAGATACCCATGAAGGCAAAAGAAGCACGCAGAATATCAAATAGACAAGAACAGAAAATCAAATCCCCATGATACATAATGATCAAAACATGAAATGTACATAACAAAGAAAGGATATTAAAAGTTTCAAGGGCAAAAGAACAAGTTGCATATAATATGGAGGCCCATTAGAATATATCTATAGACTCTGAAAGACAGAAGGGCCTGGACAGATGTTCTCCAAGATCTGAAAGAACATAGGTGTCCACCCAGACTACTCTACCCAGTAAACTTATCAATCACAATCAATAGAGAAAGAAAACAATTCATGATAAAAACAAATGTAAACAATATTTGTCCAACAAACCAATTCTACAAAGGCATTAAAGGAAAACTGCAGTCTGAAGAGGTTAACTGCAAAGACACAAGGAATAAATAACTCCAGAACAGTCCATCAATAATACCATAAAATACCAGGAATTAATAAACACAGCTAAATAATAACTCTCAATATTAATACTCTCAATTCTCCAATAAGAAAACACTAACTAATATATTGGATCACAAAAAAAGATCCATCCTTCTGCTGTATCCTAATACATATTGCCATTAAGAACAGACATCACATCTGTCCAGCCTGGGCTGCTGCCAAGGGACATGTCTGGGTCTGTGGCCCTAAAGCAGCCAGAGTTTGTGTATTGATGTCCCTGGCTTCTGTTGCCATGAGGGCCATGGAGATTCCTAGGGTCTGGGCCATCACCTGGGGCCACGTTAGTGTCTGAGGGCTGCTGCTGTGGAGAGCATGCCAGCCTGTGCAGCCTGTGCAGCCACCTGGGGCCATAGTGACAGTTAGACCCTGGCTGATAGGTAGGACCAGGTCTGGGCCCATGGGCCTACTGTAGCCAGGGTCTGTGTTGAAGTCTGTGGTCCATGTTGCCACCAAGGGCCATGTTACTACCTGGAGTCAGGTCAGCCACCTGAGTGGGATATGCTGCAGCCGGGACCATGCAGATCTGAGTGCACTGCTACCCAAGGCCATGGTGACATCTGGGCCAGAATTACAGCTGAAGGTCATGTCTGTGTCACTGGTCCTACAGCAGCCAGGGATGTCCGTTGATGTCCGAGTTCCTGTTACCATCAAAGACCACATAGATGCCCAAGCGCTGGGGCCATGTTAATGTCTGAAGACCACACCGTCACTGGGGCTGTGCTGACTTGAGTGACCTGCACTGCCACCTGGGACAATGGTAACATCCAGATCTGGCTGCTGCCAAGGATCATGTCTGAGTCCGTGGTCCCACTGCAGCCAGGGTCTGCGTTGCCATCAAAGGTTATGTGGAAGCTCAGCGTCAGGCCACACCTGTGGCCTTGTTGGTGTGCAAGGGCTGTGCAGCCACCAGAGCCATCTTGATAGGAGTACCCTGTGCTTCCATCCAGAACAGGGATGTCATCCAGGCCAACCACCAGGCTGCTGCTCGGGGCTATGTCTGGGTGTGGGTCCATGGTCCTGCGGCACCTGGAGTCAGTGTTGATGTCTGCGGCCTGTGTCGCTTCTGGACACCATGGGAACCATGCAGTGATGGAATCAGAAGGCAATGCTGAGTTGGTCCTGCCCTTTGCTGGCCCTAGGATATCTGGTCCTGGCCTCCCTGGATGCTGCAGCAAGAAAGGTGGTTCTGACCCTCATAGGAGAGCTGCTTCCTACTCCCACCGCCACATTCGGGAGAGATGGTCCCACTCCTCACCAAGGCAGGGAGGGGGGAGCTAACCCTGATGGCATGGGTTTAGGGGAGCTGGCTCCAGACCTTACCTAGACTATTTTGTTTTGCTCTATTCCATTTTTTTTGTTTTATTTTGTTATTATTTTTAGATGCCTGTTTGCTTTCTAACAAGAGACAGAAAGGCTGTGGATCCCAGTGGGGATGGGAGTGGGGAAGAACCTGGAGGAGGTGGGGGAAGGAAAAGCATAATCAGAATACATTATATGAAAAAAAATCTATTTTCAGTAAAGGGAAAATAGAAAAAAAATAAAGAAAAGACTATAAGAGCCAGAGGCAGTGAATAGCTGTAGAAAAACAGTATTGGCTAGAAATGAAAATGCCATTGCACACATGAACTCACTAAAGCTGAAACTGCATGCTCAAGGTTGAGTCAGGCAAAAACCCCAACACGGATGGGCTCAGAAAGTCCCACCCCTATCTCTGAAGTGATGGGCTACTGATGGCTCTTAGAGATGGAAAGTGCATTTTCTTTAAGAATGGTCCTAAACCCATTTACACACAGGCAGCTCTGCGTGCACTCAATGGGCTTAGTAAAAAAGTACACAAAATGTCAGGTGGAAGGGTGGTGGGGAAATAGGAGTAAAACTAGAGGGGAGGGAATGGGGGGTTGATCAGAACTTATTATGTGCATATATGACATCCTCAAACAATAAAAAAATCAAAACAAAATAAACCATCAGAACACTGGAGAAGCAATACAACTGCCATGTGAACAGAGCTAGAAATGTATACTTTAAAGTATGTAAACTGTTTTCAAGTAATTCCAACTTTCAAACAAAATTAAAAATGGCTTACAATTCATCTACACAATATTTTATGAAAATACATCTTAAATTTTATTTAATATAAAAGTCATAGTGAGATGACGTATGTTTCCATACAAACCTAGGTTAGTAGGTACTACTGTAAAATGTCAGATTTCAGCGCCAAACCTCTCATCAGTAAGAAGCAAAAGGAAATGAAGTTGCTCAAATCTGCTGCAAGTCACAGAAATATGAAGTAAGAATTTGCTAGCTGATACTAGCAAAGCTATACCTGGAAGATCCAAGAGGACTTCCAGAGGATAAAGCCAAAACTCACGGAGTATTGGGAATACTAGATTTTTAATGTATTAGCTATATCCTGCAGTGAATTTATTGTGTGCTATTGTAGCTTTCCCATTTGATTCTTTTCTCAAGAACTTTTAACAGTGTGGTTGATCATTAATTTGGGCACAATTTCCACTATACATTTGGGGTGTTTGGATAACATCCCCCAAATATGTTGACAACAGTCACACAGTCAAGACCCCTTTTTTCAAGCCTTAGTTTTCCCTTTTAGCATTAGACTTGGAAGTCTGCCTTTCTGTAATTATCTTTATTAGCAGACATCTGGCCAGGGCAATCCCCAAACAGAAGTATTTTATTTGAGATGCTTTTCAAACATCCAAGGATAGACTACAGATAGATAAGCATTCAGACTATTTGCTAGTTCCTGCAATAAGGTAAAAATTTACACTGAGACAACCGCCAAGGCCAGGAGGATATTAGGTACAAAGCTTTGTTTCTTGTGCAAATTAAGCTTAATTCCTCCTTTTTCCCATAGCCCAAATGTTATCCTTAGTTCTAAAGATTCCCCCTTTAGCATTAATTCAGAACAAAAGGACTATTACAAATCAGGTACATCATGCTGGGACACAGGTTGCCCAGCAACCTAGAACACTTCCCCTGCCAGCAGACAGGAAAGTGTTGCCTCAAGCTAACCTCAAACTAACAGATTCTTAATTCCTTTTACTTTCACCTTATTATCTAAACCACATATAGAATGCAGTATTACAGATTCCCCCTTTTCACTTCTTGGATTTTCCCTAATTGTTTCTAGGTCCCTCTCACTCTCATTTGACCTTTTCCCTTTAAGAGTTCATCCATGAATTGTAAAGAAAGCCTGACAACCACTGCCTGGTGTAAACTCTTACCTGCTTTTATGACCCTGATAGAATTCAAGCCTTGTAACCTTGCTTTGGCTAGAGAATTGCTGATTGTGTGTGTATATAAGCTGGAAACTTCAGAGGTTCAGGGAACAAAGAGAGAGACAGAAATAAGCTAGAGCAATGAAAGAGAAAAGAACTAAGATAGGACAATGAAAGAACAGCAGAAGGAGGTGCAGAGAATCAGGAAAGAGAGGAGCTAAGTATGAGAACAGAAAAAAAGCTGTGTAGAGAGAATGGATTTAGAAGAATAAAGGGAATGTACTAAAGAGCTCAATGTACTTAGATTCTTTTGGTATCCCTAAGATTATATCCTCAGCTGGGTGTAGATTCTGACCCAGATGCTGGGAAAGGGTTAGAGGGGCTGGACCCCAATAGTCTTTGATATAAATCCAATTTATTTTATAATAAAATGATGATGCTATGGCTAGGAAGAATGTGTAAATAGGTTCTTATTTAATGATAATTCACAATAAAATAAATCATGCTTTTACCATGATTTTTTAAAAATATATTCACATCCATAAAAAGCTCATGCCCAATATTATCACTAAACTAGAAGTATAACAAAAACAATCTAAAAAAAAAAAACAGAAACAAAACAAAACCCCTAATGAAAGCTTATCTGCAAATGTGTAAAAAATGAGATTCAGACAGCAGTCATCTGCTGTTTTTGTCTGGAATGAACTAGAACTTAAAACATCAGATTAATAGAAAAGCATGGAGAAAGGCAAGAAATGTTTTAACTTCTATTATAAATGGTCTCAGCTAAGATGCAAGCAACAATTTTCTAAATGACATTTCAGGACATTGCTCTTAGTGACAGCCTGTAGTGAAGATATTCCATTGCTGCTGCTGCTGCTTACAATAAAGTCCATATGCTTTGAATATTAATATATAATTGGCAAAGTTGCTATTTTATTATAACTAGAAAAATCTACCCTAGGACTGAATAGAGGTGGACTACAGGGTGGCTTGAAATGGGTTCAACATTTTCCACAAAAAGTAAAATATAAAAAATGATTTAGCCAAGAAAATTCTGCTAGTGTACCAGTTATATGGAGTCATTAAGTGTTCAACAGATACTTGTGGAGTGTTTGCTAAATATAAGTCTCTGTGTTAAATTCACTAGTTCCAGAAAACCTTTGGCATATTACCATGAAGCACTTAGTTGTAAAGCCCCCCTCTTCAACGGGGTGGCCCTACCAGACTTTAACTCACTTGTAACTAATATTATAGCATAGTATTTTCCAAGTTGGCAGCATCTTCATGATTTTAGCTATATCCTGGTGCTACTACGTACTTAAGATTTTTCTCCACATAGTTTAATTTTTTACTTCTAAAATCTTATGTTAACATAATTTCCCTACTATAATGAAAACACATCTTTAGTTTCCAAAAATAAATGTATTGAGTATTTTTAAGCTATTGATAGTATACATTTACATTTTGATCTTCACATGAACTCCAACACTACAATAAAAGACATACACATGGGACATCCAAGCGGGACAGAGATGGCAAGAAATCTAAATTATGCAACACAGTCAATAGGTAGCAAAGACAAACTTAAAAATCTGCACCTAGACCTATAATTAACCCAAACCCAGGTGTCTAGATGCCAGCTTAAGAACATAATCAATAGCCAGGGCATCATATCACCACCAGAACCCAGTTACCTGACTACAGCCAGCCCTGAATATTTCAATGCAGCTGAAACTCCAGAAAACAGCTTTAAAACCAACTTTATGAAGATAATAGAGGTCCTTAAAGTAGAAATGAATAAATCCCTTAAAGAAAGCAAAAGTAAGAAAAACAAAACAAACAAATAAACAAGAAACAGTTGAAGGAAATAAATAAAACTGTTCAAGACCCAAAAATGGAAATAGAAGCAATAAAGAAAACACAAACTAAGGGAGTTATGGAAGTGAAAAATTTAGGACTAAAACAGAAATGACAGAGGTGAGCTTCACCAGTAGAATACAAGAGATGGAAGAGAGAATCTAAATGTTGAAGATACTATAGAAGAAATGTATACACTGGCCAAAAAAAAAGTTAAATCTAAAAATCCTGACCAAAAAAAAATTCAGGAAATATTTGACACTATGGAAAGGCCAAATCTAAGAATAATAGGAATAAAAGAAGGGGAAAAATGCAAACTCAAAGACCCATAAAATATTCATAACAAAATCACAGAAGAAAAATTTCCTAACCTAAAGAAGGACATACCTATAAAAGTACAGGAAACATACAGAACACCAAATAGATTGGACCAGAAAAGAAAGTCACCTTACCACATAATACTCAAAACATTAAACATACAGAACAAAGAAAAATATTAAAATCTGCAAAGGAAAATGCCAAGTAACACATAAAGGCAGACCTTTAAGAATCATAACTGACTTCTCAACAGAGACTCTAAAAGCCAAAAGGGCCTGCACAGATATCTTATAGACTCTAAGAGAACACAGATACCAGCCCAGAATACTATACCCAGTAAAACTTACAGTCACCATAGATGGAGAAAACAAGATATTCCATGATAAAGTCAAATTTAAACAATATCTATCCACAAATCTAGCTCTACAGAAAGTACTAGAAGGAAAACTCTAACCCAAGGAGGTTAATTACACACAGGAAATAAATAATCTCACACCATCAAAACCAAAAGAAGAGAAACACACACACACAGAGACACACAGACACACAGACACACACACACACACACACACAAACACACACACACACCCAACAACAACACAATAACAGGAATTAGCAATCATTGTAAAGATACACACTAACAGAATGGATGTGAAAACAGGATCCACCTTTTTGCTGTATACAAGAAACACATCTCTATCAGGGTCTTTGGGTGTCCAGCAAGAGGGTAACAGTGAACAAGAAAGGTAATGAGGGATAAATATGAGGAAGGCAGAATGACATATATATGTGTATATACATATATATTAATGCCATAGTGTAATTCATTATTTTGTGTGGTGTTTTTTAAAATTAATTTTAATGATCATTATTTTCAATCAGTTATGTACACACGAAGAAAATAATGTTATAACAATCTTGCCCAATCTTCTAATTTCTGAAGAAAATGGCAAAAATTTAATGGTTTAAAGTACTCTGAATTTAATAAAGATACAAAGGAATGCTTTAGTGCTGTCAAAATGTTTCAAATTTCAAGTAACTAAGGTATCAAAAAGTGAGTTTTCTTTTATCTAGATCATCACCTCAGATTTTACAGAAAACCATCAAATACAAGGTAAAATTTTGGGTCAACACTTAAAAAGACCATAATATCAGCATAATGCCATGAGAATTCCATGATTGGATCTTGAGAATTTTATCACCATTTTCTCAAATTATTAACTTCTTATTTCTACAGGGAGAGAAAATTTATATTACCTACTAGCTTAATTGTTGTGTGAAAGAATAAAATTACATTGATAAAGAGATTTAAGACATGAAAAAGCCTAAATTTAATTATTAATAGCATCTCTTCCCCATGCAGATGTTTCTGGTTTTAAAAATGTAAACCATGTGTACAACATAGAAGCAGCAAGTCTAGTAAGTGGGGAAGCAAGAAGGGGAGACAGAAACATGTGGAAAGCCATAAGGTCAGAGAAGAAAGAGCATCCAAGGTTCAGGAGGAGGGTGTTCAAAAGCAAAGCAAAGTTAATCAGAGATAGTCAGAAAGATGTGCCTTACAGAGACACAGTTTACACATCATAAAGAACAAAATATGAGGAGGGACATAAGTGATATAATACTGAAGAAAAATTAGAGAAGTTCATGGGGAAGAGATTAAAATTAAGCATTTCCCAATCTTGGTTCAAGATAGGAAATAAATGTAAGTCTTGGCAAAAACAGTATTAAATAATTAATTCAATTTAAAATTAAAGTATGAAAACACACACAAAAAAAAACCCTAACCAAATTAATAGGTATTGGCCTTTAAATTACACTTAGTTATGCATCTCTCACACCCAAGATCATGAGAATTCAAGCTGAAAATTTACGGTAATTAGTCCATAAAGAAGCAGGAAAAAGATTCTTTCTTATTATCTCTTTTTCTTTTAGAGATTATGCTATAACTCCATCATTTCTCCATTCCCCTTCCTCTCTCTGAACTCTCCCACCTACCCTTTATTGCTATCTTTCAAATTTGTGGCCTCTTTTTTTATTATCCATATTTCTTCTTTTTAAGTTTTTTTGAAACTTTTATGCATGTGTTGCTGTGGGATGTTAATGTATGTCCTGTGGGAGCCCTTCTTGGGTTCCTTGTGGCGTTACCCAGCAGGTTTGCATAGAGGATGATTAGGACCATGGGCCTGAGTGCAGGTGTCTGAGATGGTCTGCACTTGGCTGTACTGGGGGATGGTCTGTATGTCAAGTTACTCTGATTGGTCAATAAATAAAACCTGATTGGTCGTGGCTAGGCAGGAAGTATAGGCGGGACTAACAGAGAGGAGAAATAAAAGAACAGGAAGGCAGAAGGAGACGCGGCCAGCCACTGCCAGGACAAGCAGCATGTGAAGATGCTGGTAAGCCACGAGCCGCGTGGCAAGGTATAGATTTGTAGAAATGCGTTACTTTAAGATATAGGAACAGTTAACAGGAGGCCTGCCACGGCCATACAGTTTGTAAGCAATATAAGTCTCTGTGTTTGCTTGGTTGGGTCTGAGCGGCTGTGGGACTGGCGGGTGACAGAGATTTGTCCTGACTGTGGGCAAGGCAGGAAAACTCTAGCAACAATGTGTATAATGTTTTAATCAATCAAAAACCCCATTCCTTCCTCTTCTTCAGCTATTCCCCAACACATACCTTTTCTTCCCAATTTCATGTGATTTTCCCCCTATTTATTTTTTATTAAAATATTTTTTTCACACACTATATTCTGACTGTGGCTTCCCCTCCCCCAAATCCTCTTAGAACCTTCCCACCTCCCCTCATACCCATATACATGCCCAATCTCATTAGAAAACTATTTAAAATAAGGATAATAAAATAAAATAAAAACAAGCATAGGACAAAACAAACATATGGAAGAAAAAGAGCAAAAGAAAGCATACAAGCAATACATATGGATGTATACACACATGTTTGAACACACAGCAATCCCATAAAAACCCAAAACTGAACAACTTTTTAAATTCTCTTAGTCCTCTTCTCTTAGTCCTCTTACTGCTATCTGTATGTGCATGGGCATATGGGCTATATCCCTGAAGAAAACTTATTCTCTCTTCATCAGTAGCCATTCATTACCAGCAGCTTTACAACTAGTTTTAGGAGCTTATGAACCCCTTAAACATCCATGCTGGGAATTTGTCTGGCTTGGTCTTGTATGTGTTTTATGCTTATGGTCACAGCCACTATGAATTCATATTGCAATGACATATGTGCAACTGTTGCAGCTATCCACCACTCTGGCCCTTTTAATTCCCCTGCCCAATCTTATGTGATGATCCTTGAGCCTTATAGGGAGGGGTTTTATAGAGATATCTCATTTAGAGCTGACAACTCTGCAAACTCTACTGCATGCAGGTTGGTCAGGTGTAGGTCACTACAAAAAAGAAATTTTTCTGATGAGGTTTGAGAAATACCCTAAGCTATGAGTATAAAAGATTATTGGTGGGGGTTGGTTTGATATATGTACACTTAGTAGAATAATAGTATTAGGTTCTCGCCTATGGCAAAGGTCCTAGCCAAATCATAGATTTTGAGCACAGATAAGAACATCAGATATGGGACTGTTATAGAACATGTTCTAAATCCAATCAGAAAGTGGTTGGTTACTCCTGTGACATCTGTAACATCTGTGCCACTATTGTACTAGTGAACACATCTTGCAAATCTAGTCATTTATCATATCTTGCAGTATTCACAATTGATTCTTGAATACTTGTATAAAAGTCACTGAAGTACATACAACCTTCTAGCACTGGGAAAGATAGCCAGTGAGGGTGAAATTTCTTAGGCCAGTTTCAGCTTGATTTTTCTGCAGTCAATAGTCCCAGTGTGTGGTGTCTTCAGTAAGTTCTGTAGGGCAATTAAGAACAATGACAATAGCTAGTAATACTTTGGGATAGTTGTCTATGAGAACATACTGACCAACAACTGGAAAAGAGGTAACCCACACCTGGCACTTTCTTTTAGGCTATCAAATCCTCTGCAAAATGGGACTAATAATATTTTCTGTTTGGAGATTATATAAGTGAAGATACATTATAAATAAAACTGTAATACAGTAAATACCCATCTACTCTTTTTCTCTTCAGATTGGCTAGCATAAAATATCAAACACTTATCTATAGCTATTTTAGAAAGTGTTTCTCTGCAATCCATAAGGCCCTAGTGAGTCTCTTGTTAGCTATAAACAGAATTACCCACCAAAAACAAATAATTGTGAGAATCCAAATAAACAAGATTCCTTTCTATCTGTAATTTCTCAAAGGATCTGTGAAGCTAGTAATTTAGTCTTCACATCATCAGAATAAGCAACCATTCCAGTTTTGCCATTATCAGGTCAATCACATTCTGCTGTGTGATGTTCTCTATGCTATGAATTTGTTTTGCTCTGATTGGTTAATAAATAAAGTGCTGATTGGCCAGTAGGCAGACAGGAAGAATAGGCTGGACAAAGAGAGAGGAGAATTCTGGGAACAGGAAGGCTGAGTCAGGAGATGCTGCCAGCCACCACAATGAGAAGCATGATGTAAGATACAGGTAAGCCATGAGCCATGTGGCAAGGGATAGATTTATAGAAATGGGTTAATTTAAGATATAAGAACTAGACAGCAAGAAGCCTGCCACGGTCATACAGTTTATTAGTAATTAATATAAGTTTCTGAGTAATTATTTTATAAGTAGGTTGCAGGACTGTGGAGGCTTGGCAGGACCTGAAGAGAAACTCTCCAGCTACAACATTCTCTTGTAAAACATTAATTTTTTTTTTTTAGATTTTTGTTTTGTTTTTTCTTCATCCCTAACAAATAAGAACTTAAAATGAATTCAGTCTTAGAGATGAGGCTTATTTAGGTTTTCAAAGTTTTAAACTTGGGCTCATTTGACAAAATTTATGGTCAGAATCTATATACAAGAGTAAGAGACACAAGTAACTGCATAGTAGCCAAGTGTGCTGTAAAAGGCTCGGGAATCAAGTGACACTGGTTTGATGCTGAACAAATTACTTCTGTCTTCTGAACCCTGTTTTATTAAGTGTTCAAGAGATAGTCCAGGAGTTTTCTGCCAACTCAAAAATCCTATTATTAGCTACAGGACACTCCTTTCTTTTATTTTAAACACAATAGATGTGTTAGAGAAAGGAGTGAAAAGATGAAGGAAATGCACAGTCCTTTGTAAAGGTCATAACACTTTATATCCTCACTCATGACTAGGACAGATAAGCCAGGGTTCAACTCTAGAGATTAATATAACTCTACCAAAGAGCAATTTGATAGGATAGACTTTACAAAACAAGACATTCATAGTGTTTTCAGAATCAGGTTCCAAAACCCATTTGTTTAAGTTGTTTAGCTAGCTTTATCATCTACAGTAAAGATGATGATGTAGTTGTTTAAAACAGTTGTTGTTAAATTTAAATTAAATTCAGATGAAGGCCTGCACCACTCATGCAAACCACCATATCTATTGAGTATCAGAACTGTATAATTTGTCCTTTTTAAAAAATGTTTTGACCTAACATTCCACTTCTTGGGAACTAGTTCTTAAGTTTCAATTGTAAAGAAAAGACAAGAGCACTTAATTAAAAAGTCCTACTGACTGAAGAGGAAAAATGCTCTAAATAAAACATCTCAACAACTAAAAAGTAGTAAAAATCCTGATAGAGAATTAAGAAGCCACAGCAAGAATTATTGCAAAAGATGGATGACATTATGATATAACTCTAAAGAAACATGACCCAAATTGTTTGTATACTATGAAATTCAACCACATGAAAATATGCATTCAAGTAAAGAACATGGAATAATTGAGATAAGTTTATAACCAGATAAATTTAATTATTATAGCTTTCCTTTTACAGTTTTTTCAAGATTAGTGTTATTGTTATAGAAAACATTTTTTAAATTAGCTGAGTATAAAAAAAAAGTCCAGTTAAAGGATAATACTAATAAGTGGCACTTCTGGATACTTTGTGTTAGAAAAGGGTCACCAAGATAAATAGCTAGCTATATCCTCAGATACAGTTGTGCTGTATGCTTAAGGTGACTAGAAAAGACGATTTTGATATGACTATTTTAGTGATAAGATTAGAATTCAAATTTCTTTGGGCATTCTATTGAATCCCTGATTCTATACTTCAACTTAAGAAAGGTTAGGAACTTTATTGGTGTAATATGACTGCTATAATTTACATGTGCATACATTGTGTATTATTTTCTTAATTATATTGTCAATCAACTTTCCTGGAGATACTTTAAAATGTATGAATATCGGAACAGCATCTTGTTCTTTTATACATCTGAGATTTTCAGTGAAAACATCTATGATAGAAGTTCTAGTGTACATTAAAATATTTCTATTCCCAATGCTCCACATCCTCAACAGCATGAGCCATCCCTCGACCTACCTCAAGATCTAGTTATACTGCTCCTGGGTATACACTCAAAGGATGCTCTACCATACCACAAGAACACTTGCTCAACTATGTTCATAGCAGCTTTATTCGTAATAGCCAGAAAGTGGAAACAACTTAGATGTCCATCAACTGAAGAATAGATAAAGAAAATGTGGTCCAATCACACAATGAAGTATTACTAATCTGTTAAAAACAATGACATCATGAAATTTGCTGGCAAATGGATAGAACTAGGAAAGATCATCCTGAGTGAAGTAACCCAGACCAGACCAAATATGGTATATATTCACTTGTAGAAGGATATTAGTCATAAAGTAATGGATAACCATGCTACAATCCACAGGCCCAAAGAAGCTAAGTAACAAGGAAGGTTCAATAGGAGAGAGAGACACACATGATGCTTACTGTGAAGAAGAGACAGAATAAACCTCACAGATGGACTAACTAGGGGAACTAGATGGGGAACGAGCATGGGAACAGGAGGCATCAGATGAGGGGAGGATGGAAAGAAAAGAGTACTGGGAAAAACAACTGGAATCAGGGGCATCTCTGGGATGAGCTAGAAACCTAGAGCAATGGAAACTCCCAGGAATCTATGATTGTGACCGTAGCTAAGACTTCTAGGAAGGGGAGATATATAAAGCCTGAACTGGCCATATCCTGTAACCAGGCAAGACTCATAATGGAGGGATTGGGACCCCAACCCAGCCACATAACCTTTGACTTATAATTTGCCCTGCCTACAAGATATACTGGTATAAAGGTAGCACAGAAATTATGGGAGTAGCCAACCAATGACTGGACCAGCTTGAGACCCATACCATGAGTGGGAGCCCACCCCTGACACTGCCTGGAGAGCTAAGACCCAGAGGCTCGAAAGCCCAGAGACCTAGGGTAGAACCAAACATGACTGGCTCAAAAAAAAAAAAAAAGTCAATGAAATGATTCCTAATGATGTTCTGCTGTACTCATAGATCATTGCCTAGCCCAATTGTCATCAGAGAGGCTTCACCCAGCAAATGATGGAAACAGATGCAGAGACCCGCAGCCAAGCATTAGATGGACCTAGGGGAATCCTATGAGAGAGGGTTAGGAAGGATTATGGAATCCAGAGGGGCCAAGGATACACAAGAAAACCCACAGAATCAACTAACTTGTACCCATAGGGGTTCATAGAGACTGAATCACCAACCAGAGAACAGTTGTGTAGCTTGGTCTTCTTGTGTGACTTCTAACAGTGGGAGTAGGGGCTGTCTCAGAGTCTGTTACTGGCATTTGGGACACTTTCCTCCTACTGGGTTGTCTCATCTGTCTGTCCTTCCAGGTGGTGCCTAGTCTTACAGTAACTTGATGTGCTATGGCTGGCTGATATATGTAGGAGGCCTGCCCTTTTCTGAAGAGAAAGGAGTAGTATATGGAGAAAGGGAAAATTAGGGAGAGAAACTGGGAGGAGAGGAGAGAGGGAGGGGAAAATGTGATTGGGCTGGGAAATAATTAATTAATTAGTTAAATATAAATAAATATCTCTGATTTAGTGTCTTCCCCCAAATATATAAAAAAAGCATATGCAACAGTAGCAACAAGCAGTGAATACCATTAACTAACAAGTCATCAAAGCTTCAGAATGATCCACAGCACAAAAGAGTTGACAACAAACTAAATAATCCAACACCTATTGAATAGGTTCAGCTGAAGATCAGAGATGTAGAATACTCATTTCTATCTGATTCATGAAACATAATGTAATTACATTAGCATATTTAATTGTAAACAATTTAACAGTTACATTCTTAAATTGAGAGTGTGAGCAAATTATTTATAATCACAACACTTGGTTACATATTTATTAGAAAGAAAACTAGGGACTGAGGACCTGTAAAAAGATAAGCAAACATACATCAAAATTAAATTAAATAGGGGAAAAACTTAAGGAAATGTAATGCCATCAAAATCTAAGAAGGCCCTTAGAATTAGGGGCACTATATCGCTGCTGGAGTATCCAAATCCTTGTTATCAAAGTTTAAGATAGCATATAACCAAGTTCCCAGCCCTTCGATCACAAGTATCTGAAATGAGTTTGGACATAAATTTGAATAAAAAATGTTTCAATATATTCTGACAACAAGTCCATCTTTTACTTAATTTGACAAATATTTATTGGGTGTTTATCATCATAGTAGCTATAGAAAGCAATAAAAATAATCAACAAACATAAATCTTACACTCCAGATCTCATAAAAATCTATGAACTTCAAACATTTCTAAGAACTCTACAACCATTTAAAGACACTTTGAGGAACAAATAAAGTTGTTCCAATGCCATTTCTACTGAGTTCCAGTTCCTATTTCCTAAAACCACAAACTGATTCATCAACCAGTTAACTGACAACTAAAATGAATTGCTTTATGAAGAGACTTTCATTTCCCTGAATGATTTTAATTATCCCTGTAGCCAAGAATTGCCACTAACTTCTGTGACAGAAGTACATTGTTAAAAAAGCCATTAATATTGCTTCATCTGCATGTTGGTTTCTGTAAGTTGTCCTCTATATCATAGTAGGCTAGAAGCCACTGTGTACTTATCAAGTACCGTTCGCTAACAGTGTTACGTGCACCATTTAATTCTTGTACATAATGTCATCACTTTCAGTTTTAGAATTAAGTTAAAATGATTAAGTAATTGGTATACACCCAAAAGGCTAGTCAAATAATCCCTTTCTCTTTAAGACAAAAGGCTATAATTCCATGTAAACATCTGTTTTCATATAGGCAAATAACAATAAGCAAGTCATCAGTTAAAAGAACAGATATTAAAAGAAAATATCTGCACTGTGTCTAGACAAAGAACAAATTACATTCTACAAATACTACTTGACAAATATACAAATATTAAATTCTGAATATAATACCATATAAAGGGCATCACTGAGGTGGAAAGTGAGAGAAACAAATGGGCAAAGAAATTATTGAATACAACATAAAAATGAAGCACTAAAGCTCCAGACCTTGGATATATTCATCAATGCCAAGAAATCTTGGCCTCTGGCATTAGTATACTGAATATAAGAACAGAGGATTAGGTCAAGAACTTCTCAGGACAGAAGAAAATCAAATAGACTACCCTGAATAAAACCAGGTTATCAAAGACTGTAGCACAGTTAAAAACATTAAACTATTAAACAATAAAACCTGCAAACAAAATTTCCATAAAAATTGTAGCAACGGAAGTTGCATCTCTTGACCTTCACAAGATGTGATGACAATTTTTTTCTGGAACAAAAAGAGATAGAAATTGGCCTTGAAATGAATATACAACCTAAATTTACACTAGTGGCTTACAAGGTCATTAGTATCATAATTGTATTTGAGTGGTAGTGGTCCGCTGGTTTCAAAAGGTACCTAGTAAAACAATACCCAATCTTATCAAGAAAGCAACCTTTAAAGACTGAAAGAATTTCTTCAAGTACCAACAGAAGTCAGGCATCACTAATCAGAAGTGGCAAGAACAAAACTGTATTATAATTAGACCCAAATGATATTATCACATTTGAAAATAACATTTACAAAATATGACAAACCAGTTGTTTAAAAGAAGAAATACAATAGATCTTATACAGGGAAAAAATGGGGCAAATTTAAAAAGAAAAATAAAACTTGTAGTAGAGAACAATGGAACCTCTCAAATATGAAACTCAATGAAAGATTAAGCAGATTTAACAAGCAGAAGTAAGGGTTGGTGAGACAGTGCAATCAATGAAGTGCTTTCTTTGCAAGTGTGAGGACCTGAGTTCAATCCTCAAGTGTATATTTCTGAAACACCAGGACTGAGGAAACAAAAGATACACAGATTCCTGAGGCTCCTTGATTAGGCAGCCTAGTCTACTCAGAGAACTCCTGAGCAGTGAGATGTCCTGACTGAAAAAAAATAAAAATAGAACAGAACATACAAAAACAAAAAAACCCACAACCAACTCACACAAAATGTTGACCTCTGGCCTCCACACATATGCATATGTATCCACACACCTAAGTACCTGCCTACCTACACACACACACATACACACACACACACACACACACACACACACACACACACACGAAGAAAGCAACAAATGATGGATGAAATGCTAAAGAAAAAGCTAAAGAACTTATCTAGGATCATTCATATAAAATCAAAGCACTGTAAAATATAGGAGAAGAGGTACTGCAATAGGCTGAAAAGTTCTGGAGTGAGAGTCTAAAGAAAATCTCAAAGGAAATGATGCATTAATGGTAAGAGACAATATTTAGACCATAAACCTGACATACAAGTGACAGAAGATGATTGGTTAAAAGCAGTTAACGTTGATCCCATCTTTATGAGATGGAGGGTGACTATGGGAACATGCTGAAGTATGGTAGACAGAGACTTGCAAAAACTCAGGTGAGGGGGGTTGAGGGAGCTCCTCATCCAATATATGGCAACATGACTGGTGTGTGGTTAGGTAGTGGGAAAAGGTATAGACCCAGTAGACACAACTTATACACAAGTTGCCTTTGACCATAAGTACTACTGGATCTTCAGAATAGTTTGAGTCTAGAAGAATTCTCTATAATTTCTGAGACAAACTATAGGGACTCACTTCTCTCTAAGGCACTGGAGCAGAAGTTGAATATTGTTAGATCATAATTAAATACAGTTAAACAGCTATTAATAATAAGCCTTTATTGTATACTAAGGAGTTAGGGACAATGATAATTTGACTTTCTAATTTACCATAATTAGAATCTTCCTTGATGTTCTGGCTGCCTTAAGCTGAGAGCTACCATTAAAGTAACTTGCCAGATTACATTCATGGCAGCTTGGCTACAGTGGACACCCCATAAATGATGTGAATGATGAGGAATTTACATTACAATTCCAGCTATCTGAACAACTTATGCCCAACTTTTGCCATTACAAGCTTCTGTGAGCTTTAAATGACTGACCCTACAACCATTTTCATCAAGGCCAGATGGACATTATTCCCCCTATTAACCCAACAGAATTGTTGTGGAATATTCCTTTACACTGTGTGAAGATGTGTCACTGTGATGGTTTAATAAAGAGCTGAATGGCCAAACTAGGCAGAAAGAGGTCAGAGGAGACTTCTGGGGACAGAGAGATCTCAGTGAAGAAGAAAGGTGGGTCACCATCTGGATGCAGAGGAAGCAGGATATGCAGGAGTAGAGGTAACAGCTATGAGGCATGTGACAGCATGTAGATTAATAGTGGTGGGCTAATTTAAGTTATAAGAGCTAGTTAGAAACAAGCCTAAGATAAGGCCAAGCTTTCATAATTAATTTTGTCTCTGTTTCATGATTTGGGGGCTGATGGTCCCAAAAAGCCTGCTATACAGAATGCCTGTAATTAGTGAAAAACATCTCTTTCTGGGATTACAATCAGGATATTTGGTAGATACAAACTCATATATTAACTCCATTGAGATGTGACATTAATAGAACCAAAAGAAGCATTTTCTTGACTATTCTTTACTTGCTTATTTTTCATTTTCATGACTAATAGAGTGAACTAAGCTGGTAACATGAAAGAGGATACAAAAATTGTAGCAACTATGAGGGTACAGTACCAGTAATGAAAGTAGCAGAAATATCCATGGCAGTCTGAAATGTCAGCTGAAGAGTTACAGAGAGTGGCAAATCCAGAAATGAGGAAGCAGAAGGGACAGAAGCAACAAGGGCTATGAAGTATAAGTCAGAAAACCTCAAATAGCCAGGAGAGCATGAAGCAATAGACTTCAATTACTCAAAGAAAACAGCTACCAACATATATTATTTCATTGACCAAAGAATTTTCCAAATCAAAAAAAGAAACAGAAATTTCAAGAAAGGCATAAATTAAAAGATTTAATGATCAATCACTAAACTAACATGAAAGAAACTATATAATGAAAAAGACAAATAGAAGTAGAACTAATTATTCCACAAAATACTAACAGAAGGAACATTGCCAAATTCATTTGATGAGACCACAGTCACCCTGACACTCAAACCACACAAAGTTTCAACAAAGAAAGAAAAATTACAGACCAATTTCCCTCATGAACATAGATGTGAAAATACTCAACAAAATACTCAAAAACCTAATCCGATATCACATCAAAAAGATCATCCACTGTGATCAAGTATGTTTTGCCCCAGAGATACAGGAATGATTCAACATACAAAAATCTGTCAATGTAATCCATCATAAAAGCAAACTTAAAGAAAAAAAAAACACTCACGATCATCTCTTTATAAGCCTAAAAGATCTTTGACAAAATCCAACACCCCTTCATGATAAAAGTCCTGGAGAGATCAGGGATACAAGGGACATAGCTAAACATAATAAAGACAATTTACAGAAAGCCTATAACCAATATCAAATTAAATGGAGAGAAACTTGAAGCAATTCCAAAAATCAGGAACAAGACAAGGCTGTCCACTCTCTCTATAACTATTCAATATAGTACTTGAAGTTCTAGTTAGAGCAAGAAGACAACTGATGGAGATCAATGGGGATACAAATTGGAAAGAAAGAAGTCAAAGTATCTTATCTGCAAATGATATGATAGTATATATCATATGTGACCCCCAAAATTCTACTAGGGAACCCTTACAGCTGAGAAACACCTTGTGCAAAGTAGCTGGATACAAGATTAATTAAAAAAATCAGTATCCCTCCCATATACAAATGAAAGACTGAGAAAGAAATCAGGGAAACAACACTCTTCACAATAGCCACAAACAATATAAAATATCTTGGGGGTGACCCTAATAAAACAAGTGAATGATTTGTATGACAAATGCTTCAAGTGTTTGAAGAAAGAAATTGAAGAAGTTATCGGAAGATGAAAAGATTTCCTATGTTGATGAATTGGTAGGATTAACATAGTAAAAATGTGCATCCTACCAAAAGCAATCTACAAATTCAATGCAATAACCATTAAAAATCCAACACAATATTTACAGAGCTTGAAAAGGCAATTCTCAATTTCATATGGAAAAACAAAGAACTGAGGATAGCTAAAACAATCCTGAAATAAAAGAACTTCCAGAGGTATCACCATCCCTGATTTCAAGCTGTACTACAGAGCTATAATAAAAACAGCATGGTATTGGAATAAAAACAAACAAGTTGATCAAGAGAATCAAATCGAAGACCCAGACATGAATTCATTCACTTACAAACACCTGAGTTTTGATAAAGTAGCCAGAAATAGACACTGGAAAAAAAATGAAGCATCTTCAACAAATAGTACTGGTCTAACTAGATGTCTGCATGCAGAAGAATGCAAATAGATTCATATTTATCACCCTTCACAAAACTCAAGTCCAAGTGGATCAAAGACCCCAATGTAAATTCAGACACACTGAACCTGATAGAAGAAAAAGTGGGGAATTGCCTTGAACACATTGACATAAGAGACAACATGCTAAACAGAACACCAACAGCAGAGGCAACAATTAATCAACAATTAATAAATGGGAACTCATGAAACTGAAAAAGAAAGGCAAAGGAAAGCATCATAAGACAAAGTGGCAGCCTATGGAATGGGAAAAGATTTTCACCAACTCCACACCTGAAAGAGAGCTAATATCCAAAATATATAAATAACTCAAGAAACTAGACATCAAAAAGCCAAATAATCTAATTAAAATATAGGATAAAGATCTAAAAAGAAATTTCTCAGAGAAATCTCAAATGACTGAGAAGTACTTCAAAGAAATATTCAACATCCTTAGTTACTAGGAAAATGCAAATCAAAACTACTTTGAGATTCCATCTTACATTTGTCTCAATTGCTAAAATCAATAACACAAGGGACAGCTTATGCTGGAGAGGATATGGAACAAGGGGAACATTCCTCCATTGCAGGTGGTATTGCAAACTTGTACAGCCATTTTGGAAATCAGTATGGCAGTTTCTCAAAAAACTGGGAGTTGATCTATTTCGACCCAACTATACTACTCTTGGGATGTACACCAAGGACACCCCACCCTACCACATGGATACTTGTTCAATATGTCCATAGCAGCTCTATTCATAATAGCCAGAAACTGAGAACCACCTAGACATTCCTCAACAGAAGAATGGGTATGGAAAATGTACATTTACACAGCAGAGTATTACTCAGCTGTTAGAAAATAAATGACATCATGAAATTAACAGGCAAATGGATGGAAGTAGAAAAAATAATCCTAAGCGAGGCCACCAAGACCCTGGAAGACAAACAGGGTATGTACTCACTTACAAAGGGACATTAACTGTTAAGTAAAGGATAATCAAGCTACAATCCACAAACCAGAGATGCTAAGTAACAAGGAGGACTCTAGGAGAGATGCATGGTTTTCACAGGGAAGGGGAAATAGAAGTTTTTGCAGGTAGACTGGGTGGCAGGTAGGGATGGAAACAAGAGGGTTCAGGTTGGGGACGGAGGGACTGGGGGAGAGAGCATGGGGAGGGAGGACTGAAATGGAGGGGCATTAGAGAGCAAAATGGAAACCTAGTGCAATGGAACCTATGAAGGTGACCCTAGTGAGGACTCCTAGTAATGAAGGATATGAAGCCTGAACTGACCATCTTCTGTAACCAGGCAAGGCTTCCAGTGGTGGGACTGGGATACTTCCTGGATGGCCAGGAACCAGAGACCTAGGATAGAACTAAACACTACTGGATATATATATATATATATATATATATATATATATATATATATATATATATATATATATATATATGCTATACTAATAGATCAGTGCCTAGTCCCATTATCATCATTGTCCAGCAACTGATGGAAACAGATGCAGAGACCCACAATCAACCATCTGGTACAACTCATGGAACTCCATGGAAAAGAGGGAGGAAGAATTGTAGAAGCCAAAGGGGTCAAGGAAACCAGGAGAACAGGTCCACAAAACAACTAAGCAGGGCTCATAAGGACTCATAGAGACTGAAATGGCAGTTATAGAGCCTGCATGGGTCTGCCCTAGGTCCTCTACATATATGTTGTGATTGTTCAGCTTGGGGTTTTTGTGGGAAACCCAACAGTGGGTTAATTTTTTAGTAATGTTTATTTCAAATATAGTTTTTCTATATTACTCTGAAGTGGCATTAGTAATACTGAAATAATATTTGTGTATTAGGAGATCACTGATTTTTCAGGAGAAAAGTTTTTTTTTTAATTTATTCTTCTCTTATACAATACAACCTCACCACAGCCTTCACTCCCTCTACTTCTTGCAGTCAATCCCCCACAACCTCTCCCACCCCTCCCCCCATTCATTGCACCTCCTTTTCCATTCAGAAAGGAGCAAGCCTTCCAGGGATATCAACCAAACATGGCATAAAAAGATTCAGTAAGACTAGGCACAAACCCTCAAGGCTGGATAAGGCAATCCAGTAGAAGAAAAAGGATCCCAAGAGCAGGCAAAAGAGTCAGAGACACCCCCACTCCCACTGTTAGGTTGCAAAAATCTCTGACAAAAATCCCAGCATGGAAGAAGAGAGGTGGGTACCAAGTCTCAACTCTATCTGAAGAGCTATTGACATTTGATTGCTTCTGGGAGAGGGAGACTTACGGGAGTGGGGAGAGATTCTGTGAATAGTGAGGTGGGGTAGGATCTGAAAGGAGTTGGCTGAGGTAGATAAATATGGTCAAATACATTATATTAAATTCATTAAGAATTAATAAAAACATTAAAAAAATCATACACTTACCATGTGATCAGTATTCTACTCCTAGATTTTTGCCTCTAAATAATAAAAGCATATGTTCAAGTAAAGACCTGTGTATTAGTTGTATCTTGTTGCTCTGACAAAATGCAACTTAAGAGACAAAGGGTTTCTTTGGGCTCAAATGCCAAGGGTGAAGTCCACTGTAGCTGGGAATTCCTGTCAGGAGCTTAGGGCAACTGACACCACTGAATCCAGAGTTAGAAAGCAGAGAGTGATGAACGTTAGTGCTCAGTTCACTCTTTCCTTTCTATTTAATCTAAAAACCCAGACCATGGAATCCATAGTTAAAAAGTGGGTCTTCCCACATTAACTAGCCTCATCTAGCCAAAACTCCAAGGGCATGCCAGAGGCTGACTTAATCTTGATAGACCTCTACAGTTATTTCCTGGAACTTTTCTCTGAGGTGACTCAAAACAATCAGTATTAACCATAAGAACCTCTATATGCATGTTCCCAGAAACTTTGCTTATGACAGTCAAAAACTGCAAACAATTCCAAATGGAGTAAAATAATTGCGTCACAGTTATTCAATGGAATATAATTTAGGAATAAAATATGTAACATGGGAGAATATCAAAATAATCATGAATGAAAGAAGCCAGAAACAGGGTATATACCAAAATTATCCATTTACATATAATTCTAGAAAATTAAAACTAATATATAGTGACAGAACAGAAGATGAATGGGATTGAAAGAAGAGTTACAAAAGGATATGAAAAACATTTTAGGCATGCTAGATAAATATATTCACTATCTTGGTGATTGTTGTGGAATATTACTTTAACTAGGCAAAGATGTGTTACACTTGTTTGCCTAAGGCACCTGATTGGTCTAATAAAAAGCTAAACAGCCAATAGTGAAGCAGGAGAGGGATAGGCAGAGCTGGTGGGCAGAAAGGATAAACAGGAGGAAGAAGAGAGGAGAAGGAGAAGAACTAGGAGAAACAGAGTGACATGCCAAGGACCAGAAGCTGCCAGACAGACAGACATAAAGATAGCAGGAAAGTAAGATATACAAAAAGAAAGGTAAGAAGTCCCAAGGTAAAATGTAGGTGAAAAGAAACAGATTAGTATAAGGCTGAGCATTCATAACTAGTAAGTCTCCATGTCATGATTTGGGAGCTGGCTAGTGGCTCAAAAAAAAGAAAGCCTGGTACAGGTAATGGTAGTGGTTTTATAGGTATACACAAGTTAAAATTCAACAAATTGAATATCTGAAATGAAGTTTACTACATGTCAATTACACTCATCAAAGCTGTTATAAAAGCATGTATAATAGACTACTACTACATACATGTCTATCAAAATGGATGAAATGTAAAGACTGACAATGCTGAACACTGGTGAACATTTGGAATAACCAAAACTCTTTTATATATTGCTGATAGGAAAATAAAATAGTACAACCACTTTGGAAACTGTGGCAATGTCCTTCATTTAACATGAATTCTATTCTTACGCCTTTGTTGAAAGAATGGGTCATATAAAATGCATCCACAAGTATTTACAGTAGTTTTATTCATAATAGCTAAAATCTGGAAATCTCTATCAATAGGTGTATGAAAAAGGTCATCATGGTATAAGTATTACTCAGCAGTAAAATGAATTGACTGCTGCACACAGGCAACAGCATGACGGACTCAGGATCACTGTACTGAGAACCAACCCAGGTACTGATTCTTTTAACATGGAACTTTGGGGGAAACTAATGCAACTTACAGAAAAAGCATTAGTGCTTTCACTCCATTTCTACACTGGATTTCTTGAGGATGGCATAGGGGGTTTTTGGTTGGAGGAGAGCCCAAGAGCACCTTTGAAGCTTATAGAAATGCTTTTAGATCTGGTTTATAATGTGGCGTTAAATTGTATAAACTGTCAAAGACATAAAATTGAAAAGAACAGAATTTCTTATAACTCATAGTTTCTCCAAGTGATGACAGTTTGGGAGAGTTTCTGATAAAGTTCAATCTTTGACTACATGCAAATACCTGATTATTTCTTCTGTCTGAAGCTTGCTGCCCCACAGTGCTTCCTTGCCTGCTTCTTGACAGCTCTGTCATAAAAACTCCCCATGCTGAGTCTAAATCAACTTCCCTCTATTAGCCATTTTCTGATCCAAATTCTGTCTTCTGAGCTACCCTAACATAATCTTTCTTGACAGTCTAATATATAAAAAGATGTGTATCTTGGAGACAGTGCAGCAGAGAGAGTTGTAACATGGGCTGTGAGATCTGACAGGCCTAGAATTGAATTCTGACTATATCATTCATGATTGTATCTTGAGCATTAAGTATTCATTAATATCTTGAACAAGATACTTAATCATTTTTTTGGCCTCAGTTTCCCCAGTGGTTAAATATTCACAGTAACAGCATTGACAGATTTAAGAGATTTAAGAGGATTGAACATATAATCAGTACAAGTCATACCACACAGTTTCTGGCATAGAACACATGCTCAGATTAGTATTATCAGCTCATCTTAGTTTTCTTACACAGTTTAATCAATACCAGATATTCAGCAGTCTCTAACATTTTTAATTCCCAGAAGATTTTTCCTGAAAATTCTGTAAGTTGTTAGTGGAATCACAACTCACACAGCCATTATTTTCCTATTACTTTCAGCATTACAGATCTTACAATCCGAATGCTGCCCTTTGGAAGACAAGTGATAAGGATGAAGGGATTAGAAAGAAGAAATTTTGTACAAATTATTAGTGGAAATAGAACTTTAATAACATTTTGCAAACTAAAAAACATATGAATAAACTTGAGCTTAGCTGAATAAAGAAGTGAGACTATCTCTTGACCATGGCTAGATTTTCCATTGTTTAATGAGGTAATACAAAAGTAGACTTTATTGCTCAGTATATAAAATCTTACTTTGCTTAAGTCTATGTACAATATGAGTGACTTTATTGCTAGTTCTGGGTACTATGAATCATAGCAATCACATTACCTAAGTTTGAATGATGTGAGTCAAAGTGAATGTTTTGTTCTCTGCTTAATTTTGAACAAGTTATTTTCTCTCTTTGAACATCACAGGCTTCCTCTGCAAAGGAGGAGGTTCTAAATTTCTAACTTAAAGTTCTAAAACCCAACTCCATACCTATATGTATTTATTGAGGCAGTGAATGCATATTTGTTATTTGGACATTTCATGTATGCAAAGTTTTTGTGAAAAATTTTACACTCTATATACAAATAATATTTGTGTGTGTGTTTTTGTACGTATTCATGTTTGTACAACCATAGAATGCAAATGGAGGTCAGAGGACAATTTGAGAGTCAGTTCTCTCTTTCTACCATGTGGATTTGGGGGATCAGATTCACATCCTCAGTTTTGGCAGCAAGTACCTTTACCTGCTGAGTCATCTCATAACCCACAAAAAATAGCCTTTAGTTAATAATATGTATGTTAAAATGTTTAAGATTTCAGTATAATTATTTTTAAAAGTTTTGTGGAAAATTATGAAAAAGACATGAATTAATAGATGAACATAAAGATGACAATTTAAATTCCCTCAAATGCTTCAAAACAGTTATGTTTTTTGGGTGGCCTATAGAATGGGAAAAGATCTTTACCAACCCCACATCTGACAGAGGACTGATTTCCAAAACATATAAAGAACTCAAGAAACTAGATATCAATAAACCAAGTAATCCAATTAAAAAATGGGGTACAGATCTAAACAGAGAATTCTCAACAGAGGAATCTCAAATGGCTGAGAAACACTTATTCAACATCCTTAGGTATTAAGGAAATGCAAATCAACCTAAGATTCCCTCTTACACCTGTCAGAATGGCTAAGTAATAAATACAAGCGACAGCTCATGTTGAAGAGGATGTGGAGAAAGGGGAACACTCTCCATTGCTAGTGGGGATGCAAACTTGTACAGCCACTTTGGAAGTCAGTGTGGTAGTTCCTCAGGAAATTGGGAATCAATTTACCACAAGATCCACCTATACTGCTCTTGGGCATATACCGAAAAAATTCTCAATCATACCACAAGGACACTTGCTCACCTATGTTCATAGTAGCTTTATTTATAACAGCCAGAACCTGGAAACAACCTAGATGTCCCTCTACCTAGGAATGGATAAAGAAAATATGGCACATTTATACAATAGATTAATATTCAGCTGTTAAAAAAGAGGATACCAGGAAATTTGAAGGCAAATGAATGGAACTAGAAAAAAAAATCATCCTGAGTGAGGTAACCCAGACAGATAAAGACAAACACAGCATGTACTAACTCATAAGTGGATATTAGTTGTAAATTATAGGATAACTATTCTACAATCCACACAATCAGGGAGACTAGGTAACAAGGAGAGTTCATGGGGGGACACGCAGTTCTCCCTGGGAAGGGGAAATAGAAAAGATTTCATGAGTGGACTGAGGGCAGGTGGGGATAAGAACATGATTCATCAGGCTGGGGATGCATGGAAGGTATAATGAGGGGGGCTGCTGATGGGGTATTTGGGGGTCAGGCAGAAGCCGGGTGCAGGGGAAACCTCCCAGGAGTCTATAAGGAGGACCCCAGCTTAGACTCCTAGTAATAGTGGATAAGTAGCCTTAACTGGCCATCTCCTGTGACCAGATTGGTGTCTGGCCAACTGTTATCAGAAAGGTATCATCCAGCAACTGTTGCAGACAGATACAGAGACCCACAGCCAAACATTAGGCAGCTTTAGGGAATCCTGTGAAGGAAGAGGAGAAAGGAGTGTAGGAGCCAGAGGGGTCAAGGACACCACAGGAAGGCTCATATGATCAACTAACCTGGGTTCATAGGGGTTCACAGAGACTGAACCAACAACCAGCGAGCCTGCATGAGTCTGACCTGGGCCCTCTGCCCATATGTTACAGTAGTGTAGCTTGGCCCTCTTGTGGGACTCCTAACAGTGGGAATAGGGGCTGTCTCTGACTCTTTTACTGGCTTTCGGGACCCTTCTTCTCATACTGGGTTGCCTTGCCCAGCCTTCATACATGGGTAGGTGCTTAGCCTTACTCTAACTTGACGTAGGTCCTCTGTGTATATGTTACAGTTGCATAGCTTGGTCTACTTGTGGGACTCCTAACAGTAAGAGCAGGGACTGTCCCCAACTCTTTTGCTGGCTTTTAGGACCCTATTCCTCATACTGGTCACCTTGTCCAGCCTTAATACAAGAGGAGGAGCTTCGTCCTACTGCAATTTGATATTCCATGCTGTGTTGATACCCATGGGAGGCCTGTCCCTTTCTGAACAGAAACAGATAAGAAGTGGATTGGGGGGATAAGAGGAAGGGAATAGGAAGAGATCAGGGAGGAGAAACTGCAGTTGGGACATTAAATAAATAAATAAATAAATAAATAAATAAATAAATAAATAAATAAATAAATTTAATTTAAAAAAATACAAAGGGAAAAAAGAAAAAAAATACATGAAAAGAAATGAGTATAGGGGCTGGAGAGATGGCTCAGAGGTTAAGAGCACTGACTACTCTTCCAGAGGTCCTGAGTTCAATTCCCAGCAACCACATGGTGGCTCACAACCATCTGTAATGAGATCTGGTGCCCTCTTCTGGCCTGCAGTCACATATGCTGTATACATAATAAAAAATCAAAAAAAAAAAAAAAAAAAAAAAAAAGAAATGAGTATAGCTAGAGTTTTTCTCTGGGTCCCGCCAAGCCCCGGCAGTCCCGTAGCCCATTTATAAAATAAACATACAGACGCTTATATTATTTAAACTGCTTGGCCTTTAGTTCAGGCCTACTTTTGTCTAGCTCTTACTCTTATACTCAGCCCATTTTTGTTAATCTATATGTCATCATGTGTTCCGTGGCTTTACCTGCTGTCTTTACATGATGTTCCCTGGACGGCAGACTGGCCTCTTCTCCTCTCTGTCTTTTTGTTCTCTTAATTTTCCTCTCCATTAGTCCCACCTATACTTTCTGCCTGGCTACTGGCCAATCAGTGTTTTATTTATCAATCAATAATCCACAACAAATGAGAATTCCTTAGCTGTGTTCATATGTACTCTCTACCATTTTAGAAGCTTGAGCAGAATATGAGGGTTTCTTAGTTAGGGTTTCTATTGCTGGAAAGAGATATGATAACCATGGCAGCTCTTAATATGAAAAACATTAATTGGGGCTGGCTTATAAGTTCAGAGGTTTAGTCCATTATCATCATGGTGGAAAACATGACAGCATACAGACAGACACGGTGTTTGATAAGGAGCTGAGAGTTCTACATCTGGGTTGGCAGGCTGGCTTGAGCATCTGAAACCTCAAAGCCCACCCCCAGTGACACACTCCTTCCAACAAGGCCACACCTCCTTATAGTGCCACTCCCTATGGGCCTATGGGGGCCATTTTCATACAAACAACCACAGAGGGAAAAATTGGCAACAAAAATAATTTTTACTATGAATGATATAATGTCCTCTGGGGTCATGGAAAATCAAATAAAACAAACTGTAATGGATTCTATGCTGTCTCCACTACATCTCCTTTCATTATAAAGACTTGGTTCCTTGACTAACAACCCATAGATGACATCTCTTTCCCAGAATTGTCCTTGGTTGAAAGGAACCTCTCACAATATTATGCAGTTGGCATACAATGATTGGCCAGTATGCGGGATCTGAAACTCTGGCCCCTCACTTCTACTTTGGAAACCATCCCACCTCCAAGCTTCTGGTAGAATTCACTAATATCTTATTTTAAGTTCATTTAAAGTCTAAACATCCTTTGCCCAAGTCTGTCTCCCTTCTAGGAGTGTTGGCCTAGAATGCACTCTCCAACAAGTTGCTCAGCGTCAATTTCCATCTTCGAATCTGCTTTCCAGAAAATGAACACTTTCCACATAGTTCCTTTGTGAAGAGAATGTGTTGTTAGCAACACTGTAGGACTGAAGGTACCTAGAACACTAGCTGTTGGTCAGGTTCGACCTTGGTTAGGGTGGTTAATTCAAGATGCAACATCTAAATTAGGCATAAAAGACCTGGAGAAGCATCAAAAGAGTTGTAAGAAAGTTTGAAGAGATGTGAAAGGATTTTGAATAATTTACTTTAGAGACAAATGATAGGGTTTAAAAAACACCCACAACATAGAAAAATATGATATTCAATTTAATATAAAGTTGTGAAATGTGGCTTTAATCTTCACTGTCAACTTCACTGGATTTAAAATGATCTAGAAGCCATGTCTGGCTAGGTAAGTGTTTCCAGAGGGGTTTAACATAGGAAGGAAGTCTCCATGGCTGAGCAGCAATATCCTATGAGCTGAGTGCAACAGTGAATAAAAAGGGACAAAGAGGAGAGGGAGTTGAGTACAGAGTCGATCTCCCTCTGTTTCCTGTCTTAAATGCAGTATGATCAACTGTTCTGTCTCTCACTGCCACCAGCTTCCATCATTGAAGGACTACACCCCTTGTGAAACTGTGTGACTAAATAAACCCTTTCTTTCTTAAGCTGCTTTTGATCAAGGACTTTTGTCACAGAAACAAGAAAAGTGACTAATAGAAAATTTATTTGAATTAAATAAAAATCCCCCCAAATGCTAGATTGTTAGAACAATTTGATGACTAAGTTTAACATTATTTATAAGAGTAATGACTTGAGCTTATGTTAAAAGTCAAATTTGTCATCTTATTTAATCTTCACAATAATGCTGTGAAAAGGCACTATTTTTATGTTAATTTAACAGATTACAAAAAAAATAAGGCTTAAAAAAAACACAGAAACTTGTCTAGAGTTACACAACTCAAATGTGGTTAAGTAAGATCTCAGGCCTAGGTCTTTCTGACTGCCACTCAAATCTAAACCTCAATCTCTCAATCTCTCTCTCTCTCTCTCTCTCTCTCTCTCTCTCTCTCTCTCTCTCTCTCTCTCTCTCTCTCTCGTGTGTGTGTGTGTGTGTGTGTGTGTGTGTGTGTGTGTGTGTGTGTTTATATAATACAGTGCTAGAAGCTGAGAAGCTGAGAGGATCAGAGGATCTCCTTAATGCAGAGGAAGTGTAATATTTTAACAAAGAGATCATGGAATCCTTTGGGACCCAGGTTGCTGTCAAAAAGAGATAGCAGTGTGCTTTTCTTGCCTGGAGACACTCAGAAAAGCAAATGATTGTCTAAGGCTCCATTTATCAATAAAATCTAGGGTTAAATATCTTGATGAATTCTTCTTTTTTTCCAGAATGTTCTGTTTTTAAAAACTAAATGGTGTAACTTAAAAGAAGCCTCTTTGTATAGACTATTTTAGAAAACATAAGTAACATTCTTATAAGCAGTTCTTATAAAAGACAAGGTCTCCATATATGTCTGGAGACCAGAGAAGATTACGAATAGGAATTCTGAAAAATAGAATAATTGAGGCTTTGGAAATCGGAGGGAAAGATTCCCAGGAGAAAGTACCCTTGGATAAAAATGAGCATCCGAGGACTGTTAAAATCAGGATAGATGTAAGGTAATATGACAGGTCATTTTAGCAAGACAGAATAACATGAGCAACATTAAGAATACACTTTTATGTTTAAGGAAGTTTAGTCCTTGAAAAAGAAAGAAACATGCATGGTATTGTGTTCCCCAAAATATTGTGCATTGCTAATAAACTTATCTGGGGTCAGAGACAGAACAGCCACAATATTAAACATAGAGGATAGGCAGTGGTAGCACACACCTTTAATCCTAACATTCCAGAGGCAGAAATCCATATGTTCAAGGATACAGCCAAGCATGGTGACTCACACCTTTAATCCCAGAAAGCTGAGCCTTTAATCCCAGGGAGTGGTGGTAGAAAGCAGAAAGGTATATAAGTCGTGGAGACCAGAAACTAGAAGCATTTGGCTCATTAAGCTTTCAGGCTTTGGAGCAGCAGTTCAGCTGAGAGCCACTGGGATGAGGACACAGAAGCTTCCAGTCTGAGAAAATAGGACCAGCTGAGAAGTTGGCCAGGTGAGGTTAGCTGTGGCTCATTCTGTTTGTCTGATCTTCCAGTTCACCCCAATACCTGGCTCAGGTTTGATTTTACTAATAAGAACTTTTAAGATTCATGCTACAAACATGTTCAACCATATGGGAAAACTTAACACCATCCTTTATGAAGCCCAGAGAAGACACAAGAACACATTTTGCACTTGCTAGGGCCATACCTGTAGTATTTATATATGGCTGTAGTGTGTGTGTGTGTGTGTGTGTGTGTGTGTGTGTGTGTGTGTGTGTGTGTGTGTGTGTGTTCACCTGTGCTGGTGCATATGGGAAAAAAATGCTCACATCTGGATGTCTTCTTCAATCACTTTCCCACATAGTTTTTTAAAAGAGGATTTCCAATTTGAACCTGAAGTGAGCTATTTCCTCTCTATTGGCTGCCCAATGAACTTCTGGGGTGACCCTGTCTCCACCCACCAGCACTGGAGTTGCAGGAATGTGCCACCATGCTATTGTACCAGGTTTATTTTTTATATGGGTTCTGGGAATCCAAATTCAGATCCTCATATTTATACAACAAATACTTTATCCACTGGAATATTTCCCCAGCCTCTGCATTACCGTTTTTATAATTATAGTATAATTATAATTTTATCATAATAATTTAAATATTTCATTCACTAACAAGTTAGGATATCTACAACATATTACTGAGTTGGAGACTATTGCAGATGTACAATCATATGTATATGTATGTAGAGATATTTGTGTTGTATGTATAAAAGACTGGAAAATTTAGCTGGGCGGTGGTGGCCCATGCCCTTAATCCCAGCACTCGGAAGGCAGAGGTAGGCAGATCTCAGTGAATTTGAGGCTAGTCTGGTCTACAAAGTGAGTTCCAGGACAGCCAGGGCTGTTACACAGAGAAACCCTGTCTCAAAAAAAAAAAGATTGGAAATTTTTACCTATACACTTTCTGAAATATATGTATATGCATATACGTATATGAATATACACACATTATTAGTTTTGAGAATTACATAATTTTAAACATATTCAGCCTCTTCCCACAACTCTTCCTGGATCCATCCCTTTGCTATCCACCCAACTTTGTGTCTTCTTTTAAAACTACCCAGGGAATCCAATTTGTGCTGTACATATACTGTTGGATGTGTGGCCTTCCACTGGAGCATGGTCAATTGCTGTGAATATCGCTCTGTATGCTGTGAATGTGTTGCTCTGATTTGGTTGATAAATAAAACACTGGTTGGCCAGTAGCCAGGCAGGAAGTATAGGCAGAACAAGCAGAGACGAGAATGCTGGGAACAGGAAGGCTGAGGGAGGAGATGCTGTTGGCCGCCGCCATGAGAAGCAAGTTGTAAAGATACCGGTGATCCACAAGCCACGTGGCAAGGCATAGATTTGTAGAAATGGGTTAATTTAAGATGTAAGATCTAGCTAACAAGAAGCCTGAGCCATTAGGCCATACAGTTTTAATTAATATGAGCCTTTGTGTGTTTATTTGGGTCTGAGCGGCTGCTGGCCCAGGCAGGACTAAAGAAAGCTCCAGCAACAGTCAATCTACAACAGGATGCACTCTTAAAGAAAGCAGGCTCTCCTCTCCTAGCAGTTATCCATTGCCAACAGCAATTGACTAGGGGTAGGGCTTCATATCAATATCCTCTCTTCATGCCGAAATTTGGTCTGACTTAAGCTTATACAGGTATTATATATGCTGTCCAATCACCTTAAGTTTATACATGGAGCTGCCTGGCTGTATTTGGAAAACACTGTATTCTTATAGTCATTTACTGCCTCTGGTTCTTTCAATCTTTCTTTTCCCTCTTCTACAATGGTCCTTGCTCTTTGGAAGGAAGAGATATGATACAGATGTCCCATTTAGTACTGAGCATTCCATGGTCTCTTTTTATTCTCTGCTCCTTGACTAGGTGTGGATCTCTGCATTAACCACTCTCTGCTGCAAACAGAAGCTTCTCTGATGAGGTTTCAGAGATGCACTAATCTGTAAGTAAAGTTTATCTAATACTATGTCCACTTAGCACAATAATAGTAATAGGTCCCCCCCCCCTTTAGGGCCTATAATCTCTCTAACCACAGGTTCTTAGATCAGACATTGATTTCAGTTTTTTGTTTTTGTTTTTGTTTTAAATTTTGATTTGGAACCTACTATTTTGCTCACAAAGTTTATTGGGTCTTAGTTTTCTGGTGAATCTTTAGGGTCTTCTAAGTATAAGATATCATTTGCAAACAGGAAGTCTTTGACTTCTTTCTTTCCTCTTTGTATCCCTTTTATTTCTTCTAATTGTCTTACTGCACTAAGACCTAAAATAATATATTGAATAAAACCAGTGAGACATTGTTTTTCCCCTGATTTTAAAGGAACTGTTCTCAGTATTTCCTCTATTTAATATAATTATGGCTAGCAGCTGATCATACATAAACTCTGTAGCTTAAAATACTAGTAATAAAGTAGCAAAACAGGTGAAAGACCTCTTCAACAAAAACATTAAGACACTGACAAGAGAAGACCCTCATCCCCATCCTCATGGACTGAAGTAATGGGGTGAAAATAGCTATATTTCTGAAAGAGATCCACATATTCAAAGCAATCTCTACTCAAATTCCAATGATGTTATTTTTTTTAATCTAGAGAAAAATTATCCTGAAGTTTGTATGGATACACAAAATACCTATATAGTCAAAATAATCAATAAAGAAAAAGCAATGATGGAAGGATCATAATGCCTTATCTCAAATTATACTACAGGAGGAGAATAACAAATTTCTTATGATACTGGCACAAAAAATAGACATGTATACCAATAGTATTAATTAAGTACACAGAATAAACTAACACAGCTACAGCCACCTAGTTTCCAACAAAAGCAAAAAACATACACTGGATGTTTACCATTCTAGTTGGCGATATAAATCCAGAAGAATGGGGCCTAAAAATGAGGCAAACTAAAGTCTCATGCAACATGCAACAGCCAATTTTTTTTTTTTTTTTTTTTGTTTTTCGAGACAGGGTTTCTCTGCGTAGCTTTGCGCCTTTCCTGGAGCTCACTTGGTAGCCCAGGCTGGCCTTGAACTCATAGAGATCCGCCTGGCTCTGCCTCCCAAGTGCTGGGATTAAAGGCGTGCGCCACCACCGCCCAGCTGCAACAGCCAATTTTATTCAGAGCATCAGACAGTTTATACTATGAGGGTTAATAAGAGTCACCTGAGTAAAAGTATACAATCACAAGGACAAGCTGCACATGGCAGAAACATGTTTTTCCACAAAAGCATATGAATAACAACAGCTGAAGTAAATTCACTCCTACCCAGTATACCTGGGAGGAGCAGGAAAGACATTCCAAAAACAATTTTGTGTTTTGAAGAAACTAAAGTCCCAAGACTCTTGTTTTCTTGGAGTGTTCTCACAAGCACTCAGAATTCCCTTTACACAGCTCCATTCCTGAACCATGTTTCAACACTGGGAGAAAAAGTCAGCCTCAGCATAACAAATTAACAAATGGTATCAGGAAAACTGTATATCCACATGTTGACAAATAAAGTCAGATCCACCTTCCATAGAAATAAATTTAAAATGGACCAAAGACCTTAAAGTAAGGCTGAAATCATTGAAATTACTAGGGGAAGAAAACCAGGCAAAACACGTCTAGATAGAGGCATATACAAGCACCCTCTGAAAAGAACTTCAGTGGCACAAGAAACAATCCCAAAAGTTGACAAATAGGATTACATGAAATTAAAAAGCTATACAGCAAAAGAAACAATTACCAAGATAAAGAAATAACCTTCATAATGAGGAAACATTTGCGGACTATATAAAATGATTAATATATGGAATATATAAAGAACTTAAAAAAAAACACCCAAATCCCAAATCATACAATCAATAAGTGGGCTACTGAACTTAATAGACAGTTGCAAAAGAAGAAATACAAATGGTCAATAAATACTTGAGAAATGTTTCAACACTTTCAGCCATCAGAAAAAATTCAAGTTAAAACTGTTTGAAAGCCCATCTTATCAAAGTCAGAATGGCTATCATCAAGAAAAATGCTAACAATGATGTGAGGAAGAGGAACTTACCTACTGCTTGTGGGGATATAAATTAGTATGGCCACTAGGAAACCTATATGGAGATTTCTCTAAAAACTAAAACTACCTTAAGACTCAGCTATACCACTCTTGGATATGTGCCAGAAGGACTCTAAATCAATATGTCACAGAAGCACTTGCTTATCCTTGTTTATATGACACAATTCACAACAGTGAATAAATGGAACCAACTGTCTCCAGATAAATGGATAAGGCAAATGTGGCATATATATATACACAGTGAGACTGTAGTCAGCCGTAAAAAGAAAATCATGATACTTGCAAGAAAATGGCTAGAACTAGAGAACATTATGTTAGGCAAATAGGCCAAACTCAGAAAAATAAAATACATTTTCTCTCATATATAAAATATAAAATTAAGTGTACATGTGTGCACATATATGTGCATGGTGTGTATGTGTGTGTGTGTGTGTGTGTGTGTGTGTGTGTGTGTGTGTGTGTGTGTGTGTGTGTGTGATGAGAGTAGAAAGAAGACCAGGAGTTAGGAGGAAGAGATCTTAAGGAAGGAGAAAAAGTAGAAAATAGATATTAATTGAATATGTGTGACATAGAAGTAGAAGAGGAACCATTTATGGGAAGAAGAGAGCATTAATGGAGAAGGGGAGGGCAATGGGGGTGAGAGATGGATACAATCAAAGTATAAAGACATATATGCATAAAATGCTATAACAAACCCATTACTTTATATGCTAACTTAACATTTATTTTAAAGAAATAATGTAGATGGATGAGGACACTAAGAGCTCAGGAAGTTAAGCAATATGTGAAATGATAAAGAGCAACTTGGTCACTTTCAGCAGTGTCAATCTCACATTCTTTGAAGAAGAAATTGTCATTATATACCGAGATCTTCAAAAGCACTCAAAACTGGACTATTTAATAACATAAAATGTTAGGCAATATAGTAGGTATGCAATGGTGCATACAAAGCCATTATTATTTTGCTTAATTTTCTATATATTTATATAAAAAGCTAACAGGAAATACATCAAAAATTTAAAAGGCATTATTTCTTGCAAACAGAATGGTGAGCAGTGTGTTAGAAACCAATGTTGTACATTCCTCAAGTCATTTCACTTTTTCCTGGGTAAGTTTCCACATACTCTCAGACAGCAGAGTGTGGATGAGAGTTGATTAATTCTAGACCTAGATCTGCATGACCTCAACAGTTTTTCTCCTATTAATTGTGACATCAAAGTGACTTCAAAAATAACAGACCCACAAGAGAACCAACATGTATCTCTGATGCTTAGGGGAAAGTCAAGTATCTGAACTCATTTAATAAAAAAGAAATGAAACTACTAATGTGTCAAGGTATTGATATTTAAAATCTGGTACTTCATTAAATGATAACTTTAGCACAAAAACTTTTTTCTTCTTTTCCTTTATTTTCCAAATCATTATTAAGGAACTTTTAATTCTTCTGTGATTAGCAAAAAATGTTAACTTTTTTAATCTAATACTTTAAACTTGGTAATTTTAGTTTGGGAAATTTCACCCAGCCAATATGCTGAAGTGCAGATGAAAAATATATACAGAAAGGTACTACCTCTTAAGTTAAAATTTGTAAACAAGTGTTATAGAATAGTATTTTAAGGTATGTAGCTTTTGTTCATGGTGCATTTGTTTAACTCTGTGAAGCTGTGATACTCTGCCTGTCTAAAACACCTGATGGTCTGATGAAGAACTGAGTGGCAAATAGCAAGACAGGAGAAAGGGTAGGTGGGGCTGGCAGGCAGAGAGAATATATAGAAGGAGAAATCTGGGAGAAAGAGATCTAGGAGCCAGAGAATGAGGAGGACTCCAGGGGCCAGACACCAGCTACACAGCAAGCCACAGAGTAAGAGTAAGAATTACAGAAGTAAGAGAACAGGAAAAGCCCAGAGGCAAAAAAGGTAGATGAGATAAATTAAGTTGAGGAAAGCTGGCAAGAAATAAGCCAAGCTAAGTCCAGGCATTCATAAGTAAGAATTTGTCTCCAAGTGTGATTTATTTGGGATCTGGGTGGCGGGCCCCCCCCCAAAAAAAATAATAACAAACAATAACAAACAAGTAGGAAAAAAATGTCAGTCATACAGATACATTAATAAACCAGACCCATGTGACAGAATATTGGGTAGCTACTCAAAAAATTGTAATGAAGACGTTTAATGGCATAGGCAAAGGCCTATAATACTATGTTAAGTGATAAATTAGGACACTGGTACAACAGTGGCATAAATATTACTGTGTAACCTACTACTTTCTGAGTGAATTTAGGGCTCACTCTATGAGACGGAACCCATATCTAACACTGCTAAAGCAGCTAAGAACCCAAGGCTAGATAAGTCATGGGCCTATGGAAACCCTACTCCTATTGTTCTGCAAAAGAAACAGCAATAAAATCATGCCTGATGACATGTTACTATACCCATAGATAAGTAGTACTTCACTCAGCCCTCATCAGAGAAGCTTTTTTCTTGAAATATACAGTAATGAACACAACCGGACAATGTTCAGAGAGTGAAAGACTTTTTATCACTCAGTCCTAAATGGGATATCTTCATCAACCCCCTCAACTCAAGGCTTGGGGATCTGTGTCAGAGGAGGCAGAAAGATTTTAAGAGCCAGAGGTGATGGATAACTTCAAGGAAACAGTGTTTTCCAGAAACAACAGGACTGATGCCTATATGAATTCACAGAGACTGTGGCAGCAGGCACAAGGCCTGCACAGGTTCAAGCCAGACAAAGTCAAAGCATTGAGAAGGGTAAGTGGGAGAGCTGGGGATTTAGCTCAGTGGTAGAGCGCTTGCAAGGTTCAGTCCTCAGCTCCTGCGGGGGGGGGGGGGGGGGGGGGCGGGGGGAGGGGGGGGGAGAAGGGTAAGTGGGTACTAGCCAAACTCCTAATCAAAAAGCTGTCTGCAAGTGATACCCATTGGCAAAGGAAAACTCGGTTTTCTCCAAAGGAGTCTCATCGGGTATATCAACCACACTTCAAGGCAGGCCCCATGCCCAGGACTAGTTTATTAACACAAAATGAACTCAACACTATTTTTTAGACTTTTTGTCTCATTGCTTTTTTGGGGCATGTTTTCTCTTATTGGTCTTCTGCTTGTTTATTTTGATTTCCATTTTGTGGGAGTTTCGTGTGTGGGTGTATTTCTTTGTTGTTTTGTTTTTAAAGAAAGAAAAAGAACAAAGTTGGTTGGGTGGGAGCTGGGATGGATCTGGGAAGAACTGAGGGAGGGGAAAACATGACTAAAATATATTGTATGAAAAATAAGCTTTTCAATCAATGTAATTCATTAAGGAAAAAGAGTGTTGCTCAAATATGGAGAAATCAGAAATATACGTGATCTTGATGTTATTAGCACTTTATACTCTTTTTGAAGTTACCTAAAAGAAGACTATAGTGCTATTGTACAAAACAGTGTAGAAATGTCTGCCAGTGCTGTGAGGATGGCACCAGCAGCATTACCCATGGCCAGAGCCACAGGGACAGACTGCTGTGACACCCGTGAGCTGCCCTGGCTTCCAAGGCAAGAGGTGGGTACTGAGCTCGTGATTTCTTAGATAGGTTTCCCTCTTCAGCTCCCACCACCCTCAGCACAGCTGCAGCTCCAGGAGAATCTCAATCATCAGGAAAAAAAAAAATTTAATTGAAAGCAATAAAGAGGCCAGCACTAAAAGTTAGAAAATTCAGCAGCAGGACAAACAAGGACTGTTCCGGGTGATGACAATATTCTTTCTATATTCACATGGTTTCCTTTGTTAAACGTTACATAATGTTTTATAGACTTTTCACCTTATACATTATATTTAGTAATGATCTCAGCCAGAGGACCTGTGTCTCCTGGGAATGACAGGCCAGCTTCACCCATAGCACCCCAACTATAGGACGGCTAAAGAGGACCTGAGCAAGGACCACACCAGCAGACATGCTAATGGCAAAGGAGGGAATCTCCTGGAGGCTGGCATCCCCAAAACAAAGAACTATAGGCAACTAAGGAATGTTGAGAGTAGAATGTTCCCAAGGGAAAAGCCCCTTAAGTAGTTATCCAATACCAGGTTCCCCAGTCCTGAAATCCCTTACACACAAGCGACACTAAACGGACTCAGCAGGCTGTATTTATATGTGTATGGATATATGTGTATATACACATAATAATAACAATTAAAGAAAAAGAGGCCACGGATTGAGAGGGAGAGGAACTCGGAAGAAGCTGAAGGGAGGAAAATGTAATCAATGATACTTTCATTTTTAAAGTTAAAAATAAAATTTATAAATTTTATCAACCATATCCTTCTAGCTGATAGAGAAGAAGGCAGGACAGGAAGTGACAATTCTCCGCTCAGGCCTGAAAATAGGCCCAGATAAACACTTGCACAGGGCTTCAGTTACAAGGGAAGATATCAACTGAGCAGCAGCACTGCTATAGATTACATCTGACGGAAGCCATCTGGCCGGGGAAGAACAGTGCTCCAGAGAATGCTCCCCTGTGGACCACAGCAAAGCTGCTGCTCTCCATATCCCCAGTCCTCTTGGAACAAAAAATGTCTGCTGTTATTTGGGGGTGGGGGGGTAGACACCTTTTGTATCCTAATAATGAATTTTAGAATTAACCATTTCTGGAAAAAACAAATGACAAAAAAAGACACAATTAAAATGTTTTTCTAATGAGGAGCATTTCTTTAGGTTTCCAGAACCCAGAACATTTAATAATCTACAGCTAACAGAAGCCCATGTGTCAGGAAAACAGTACCTGAAATGTGTAACTGCTCTGGTGCCTGTGTACCTGGGATGCATGGCTCCAGAGCTCTTTACTGAAGCTGTAAAGCTCAGCATTCAGGCAGGGTGGTCTTTGTAATTGTCTGTTAGGTCTCAAACCTCTGACAAATGGCTGACTGAGGTGCCTATTTAACATATCAAAGCACACCAGGCTGCCAGGGTCTCCCCAATCCCTCAGCCCCTACCTGTTACAGGGTGTGGCTGGCATACCTGCCCCACACCCTAAACTACTCCAGCCCAGGGACTGGGCTGCCCTTCCCCTAGCTGCGCTTCCCTATATAACCAGCCATTTTGCCTACCTGGCCTTTTTCATCTTCCCCTTACACTCTTGGCTCTCCCCTCCTCCTCCTCCTCACATGGTCCAGCTCAGGGTCATGTTCACCTAGGAGCAGTCATGTCCTTCCTTTTTTATTTCTTTTTCTTTTTTTTTTTTTCATTCACTGTTGGCCTTAGTTTTCAAATAAACTCTCTTCCTTGAGTAAACAGCTTGATTGACCTTGAATCATTGTCCTTTTCAAGTGGCCAGTACTAAACATATTCACTGTTACATTTCTACATCACATAACTAATTTAAGGCTTTGGATGACCTAGAACAGATGTCCTGAACTAAGGATAGCTAATAATATCCAGTTACCTTTCACCATACCAAATTCAACAAAATTTCATTGTGAATTGAAAAAGCAACTAATGATATTAAGGAATGAATATTCAGAGTGTTCCTCTAAAACCTTGCTTAACTGAAAAAAACTGAGTTTTTGCATGTTTGACCTCAGCTGGTCATCCCTGCATCTACAGAAGTTTCAATCTGTCTTTGTGTTCATAATATACAACATCAAAAATCAGAATAACAAGGAAGAATTAAGCCCCAGAGAAAAAGCAAGGAGAACTTAGCTAAAAAGGATAAGAACTAAAGAGGATAAAGTGTAAGGCCGATGAGAAGCAAGTCTGTTGAGCCTGGATTAGGAAGAGAAAGGGGACTTTAATAAAGATTGTTGCAGTCACTGAGTCGTATTTGTCTAAGACATGATGTGATTCCAGTTTCTAGGGACAGCACATTAGTGTCCAAGGTAAGACTGTTAGTAGCTGGAGGAAAAAGCACTGGTCTTAAAGGCTTGAAGGCCTTTACAAGAGAATAGACAGAAGCATTATCAAGGCTCTCTGTGTGTGCAGAGATCAGAATTACTAATTCTATCTAAAGAAGGTCCCAGAAGGGAAGGAATATTAGAGCTGGGTCTAGGAAGATTAGCAAGAGTTCATACACCAAAAATGGCAGATGGAGTGTGTTCCAGGCGACCCAAATGCCAGCAACATTAAGAACTCAGATAATAACAGGTTTGATGCAGCTTCAGCCCAAGAGCTGGGAGGCAGAAGTATGGTACATGTCAGTGAGTAGTCAGAGATGAAGAAAGGGGTCAGCTGGAGTCAGAGTGACAAAAGCAAGGAAATGCAAACTACATTGTTCAGGCAACAGTGCACATACACAACTGCGTTTATTAGAATTCACATAGTATTACCAAAAAAAAAAGACTGAAAAGAAGTAAAAAATGGGAAGGAATGTAGGAAAATGACTGATAAATTAAAATAATTCAAGTAATCTGTTTCCTCGAAGATAAAAATCGTTTTTTAGATCAGACATGGTGGCACACTCCTTTAATCATAGCACTTGAGAGGGAGAGGCAGAGGCAGGAGGGTTTCTACATAGTGATCTCCAGGACAGCCAGGATTACATAGAGAGACCTTGTCTCAAAACATATATACAAAAAGAAATTGTTTTTACAGAACTCTTACTATGAGAATAAAATAAGACAGGCTTTTTGTTTCATTTTTTTACATAGTAATGAGTGACTACTTTTAAACTGAGTATTGATCCATCAAATAATAATATGCAGCTGGCTCCTGAATTCTATCACCGCCTCATTTTGCCTAAGAGAAACTGAAAAGAGCCAAAGCAAGTGTTTGTTCATTGTTCTCTCCACATGAACAACAGCAAGGTTTCTGCTGCATCAGAGAAGGTAAAGACAATGATTTACCACCTTTCTGTAAGTTCCACAGAATCCCTGGTTGTCAACAAAGCACAGAGGAAAAGTATTCAATCATTTTATTTCTTCAAAGAGTTTTTTTCTGCCAAATCCAAGCAAGAAAGAAAAACAACATTAATGCATACATTGTTTAATCTAAATGCTCATAAAATTTCTTAAAAATATGAAGTGAAGAGATGAAACTGTTGTTGGACAATACTAACCCTGTACCAAAAAAAAAAAAAAAAAAAAAAGCTAGATTTGCTACTCTGCAAAGGCAAAGACCTACTTCATAGCATGCAGAGACAGTTTAACACCTTTCTTAAGAGCGGAGCTGGAGCTTTGCTAAGACCTCATGGACCAGGAAGGCCCACAGCTCCCACTTAGAGAACAGAGCTGCCTTTTTCTCCAGTCTGTTTATGGGTAGTTTTCATGTATTTCTGACCAAGAGTTGCAAAGTCCAAAAGGTGTGTCTAAGGCTTCCTCCATGTCAAGTCAGTCTTCAGGATGGCAGTGTTCCTGGGGCTTGTTCTATTTCAGTGCTGGAGCTGCCATGGACCTCACTGCTACTCCTTGGCTGTGAACTCTTTCTCCCTCTACAGGTGGTACTGTTCAACCTCAGCTTTAGCTTCCATGGCCGCCTGCGGCTTCCATTTCTTTTCCTTCAAAGTTACAGACACCACTTCTCAGCCAGCCTATGGCACTGCTGAATTCCCAGCAACTGACTGTGCACTGATGATGTGGATGGATAACATGTCTTGTCATATCTAGCCACATATTAGGGAGTGAACATCTGTAACACATGTGTCAGGTATACAGTGGCATAAGGGGCACTTAAAAGATAACAGATAGGATTTGCACATTAATTGGATATAAGTTTTAAGGAAGATGTAGACAAATGGAAAGGTATTTCTTTAATGGAATATATTTTGAAATTAATCATTGGACAGGAGTTACTGTAAATTATTCTTCATGTAGCAAAGTCAATTTTGTGTAAATTCCTATCTAAAATATTCAGTGAGTACACAATGGAGATGAAACAAGGTCTAACATTATTTGGGAAATATAAATGGCCTCAGAGGATACTGACATGTTCTTTTCTTTGAGATTCTTTTTGAAATCTCTATCAATCTAAAGAAATTTAATTTGCGACAAAAAAAAAAATGGCTTAAAATCTACAAACAAGCAGTAAAGACCACCGAAAGTGGCAGGGATGCAGGTCACTTCTGACCACCACGGCTGGGAGGTGGCTAAATCAGAATTGAGTCAAAGGGAATCAGTCTCACGGCGGGTATCTAACACAGATCTTTAAAAAATTATAAACAGGACCAGCAAAATGGCTCAGTGGGTAAAGCCTCTTGCTGCTGACGCTGATGACCCAAGTTTGATCCCAAGGCCCCGGAGGAAGGAAGGAAAGAGCCAAGTGTCACAAGTTGTCCTCTGACCTCCACATGGAGAACATGCTTCCTCTTTCCCCAACACTAATAATAACATTTTTTTCAAGATTTCTTAAAAGGGCAGCATTTAATAAGTTAAAAACTAAGGAGAAATTTCTTTAATAAAATCAACACATCAACTGAATGACTAATATAACTTAAATTTAAAATTTAAATTGAGGGGAATAAAGTAAACACCTATGGTTTTGTTTTATTTTGTTTTGCTGCTTTCCGTTAAGATTATTGAGGGAAATGAAATTTTAGAAGGTGAAAATGGAGAATTTAAGTACTTCGAGAAGTGGTACAATTTCTTCAACAAAAGAGGCAAAACAAAACAAAAGAAAAACCACCATGGATTTCTTAAGCCCACAGAATTTAGAATCAGTGGGGGCATTTATGTTGCTGGAAGGAACCATAAAATAAAAAGTAAGATTGTTCCAATGTGCTGCCCAAAGGCCAACTAGCAAACCCTTCCTAATCCAGGACAGCCATCCTTAGTAACTTTCTACATCAGATGTGCGTCTCAGCCCTATCTTCTTACACATACAATGACTGTTTAATAGGAAAAGTTGCCCAGTTTCTATGAGAAAAATCACCCAAGTGCAAGCTGAGAAAGCTGAACCACAGGAACATTAAGATACCTGCCCTCTGTGCTCAAGAACAAAGAGAAAAATTGAAGATGATCATCTATCTGCTGCAAAACTATCCAGCTCTATCACACTCCAAATGCTGTTACCTAAGCGGCCAGAAAACCTGAGCAGGGAGGCATGTAGTGGGCTTCACCCCAAGGCCTGTACCTATATCAAGATAATTTTAGGAAAATTTACTATAAAATTACAAAGATAAAGCAACATCCCAAACTGTATGCACAATAACATCTCAACAAGTTTAGCACAAAACTAAAACAAAAGAGCAGCACAGAGAAAAAGATGCCAAAATCAGGAACTGCTTCTGTTTGGTTAGTGAGATTATTTTGTCTTCTCCATACTTGAACGTATTTCAATGAACTTTACACAGTTTTTATATTGTTCTGTATACTTTTTCTATATTTCCTACAATGAGTAACCATTAGTTTTGCAGGAAGAAAATTTTAAGAGAGGAAACAATGAGAGTGAAGTATTTAGTGTCAAGGGAACAATTCTAGAATAGTTTTTATGTCATCATCTACTCTGAACATTAGCATCATCAAAAGTATATGATTGTGTTGTAACAGCCTTGGCAGCCTAAAACTTTAAATGCCCCAGAATCAAGTCTTTTCTGTTTTGTTTTTCCTCCATGTAAATTTGGTAAAATATTCACGTTAATTCTATATCACGGAAACACATAAATGAAAAGAGAAAGTGACTACTATGTAGTTGAGGAAAGATGCTTTAGGAGTGACCAAAAGGATAACTACGTCTGGAGTAGTAGAAATGCATCTAAAGCTCCCAAGGTGATAACACAGAGGCTCTCCCTGCTAGCAAGCTAGACAGCATGAAGAGGGTGCAAAGGACAGAGAAACGGCACAAGGAGCGGACAGCAGGAAACATACAAACCTTCAATGTTTCTTTATTTTCACATAGGATTCACAACATTCCTCAGAAAATTCAATTTAGTTGCCCCGTTCTAGCTTGCTAACCAGAACCAATTTAATTTTAAATCTACATGCAGAGCCAAGGGGGACGAAATATTTTGCAATTACTTTTAGCTCCCTGTTGGAAGACGGAATAAGATTTAACCAGTTCTGCTCCAGCTACAGTAAGATCCAGGTTTGTCAGAACTCTAACTAGTATCCTTCCCCTAAGAATTGAAAAGTAGGACACTGTACCAAAATTATTTGCCTTGTTTAACTACTTAATAAAAATAAATTTTGAGAATGTAACAAATGTTTTTTATTTATCAGCTAAGTGCATGAAATAGCGGTGCAAGGGAGCAATTTGTTACACAGACAATGTCTACCCTTTGCTATAAATCTGCCCATTGTCACGTTCTATTTGACATTTAGTTAGGTGATTTTCAAAGAACTGGTCTGTTACTGCGTTTAATGAAGAGCAGAAAACTGATATATGACTCTCTTTCTCAGATATCAGTCAATGCAAGTGTTTTGTTTTGCTTTGTTCTTTCTTTAGTCTTATGTTCGATTGTGACAGAGAGGTAAACATGCTGATAAAATCGAGTGTTTTAAAAAAGGAAAAGTTATCACATTCATGTATGTTTTTGGGTTGTCACAAAACTTCCAATGGTGTCTGGTTCTGCTCAGTCTATACAGATTTATTCCAAATAACAAAGTTTGCTTCTTGATTTCCATCAACATAAATGGAGTGATTAAGTTTGGAGGGCATTACATTCTGGCCGATAGTCAGATCTCATCTAGTCTAATTAACTGGAACACTTAAGCCTGGCCTCTGCCTCTCTACATTTCCACCTCACCCAGGGTTTTCTTCAGTCAGCCTTTTCCTCATTAGTGTTGCTCTGAGCATCTCTACAGCATCTGCCCTCCCAGCCCTTTGTCCCACACAAGGCCTCCTGCTGGGAGGAAATGAGGCTGCTATAGTCTGACTGAAGTTTCCCTTGAGCTACATTGTGGTCTGTCTTTATTAAAAGCAAAATAAAAGTCTTATATAGGGAATTGCCAACTATTCCAGGTTATGCCAAGTTTTCAATGTCTCGATGTTTTGGTGGGAGAAGTAGGGAAGGAGGAAGTCATTTGTAAATGCCATACAAATAGATCTACCCGTGATTATTTTATCACTGTCAATTTAAATATAGAGACTCTAACCAAAATTCACCATTAGTCTATTGAAAATCTGAAGATTTCAGAAAGAACCCTGAGCATTTTTGATAGAAACAATCCAAGTACAAAATAAGAACCAAACTACAACCATTCTAGCTCTATACATTGAGCAGTAAGTAAATACAATGCTGATTCCAGAATTTTACTTTATACATCATCATTTAACCCAGAAGTTGATTATCAGATTCCTGGATGGATTGGGGTGGGGGTGGCAGTATAATTTATGTCTGCAACCTGAGGTAAGTAGATGAGAATGATTCTGAAATCAGTTACAGCATTCATAGGACTATCCCAATACTAATCATGCCCGTATACCCTAGCTCTGCCATTTAACGTCTTTAAGTATCCAATTCTTCATCTTTAAAAAGGAAACATTTCCTCCCTGTGGTGGTTTGAATGATAATGGTCCCTATTGGCTTGTATGTTTGAATGCTTGGTCCTTAGTTAGTAGAACTGTTTGGGAAGGATTGGAGGTGAGGCTTTGTTGGAGGAAGTGTATTAATGGGAGTAGGGAGTAGGGTTTGAGGTTTCAAAAGCCATGTCAGGTCCCTGTCTATCTCTGTGTCTGTCTCTCTGTGTCTGCCTGTCTCTTTGTCTCTGTCTCTCTCTGTGTCTCTGTGTTTCTCTCTGTCTGTCTGTCTGTCTGTCTCTCTCTCTCTCTCTCTCTGGGAAACGGGATGTAAAGCTCTCGTCTCCAGCTCCAGAGCTGTGCTGGTTTGTTTCCCATCATGACAACAATCATGGACTAAGCCCTCTAGAACTGTAAGCAAGGCCCCAATTAAATGGTATCTTATATAAGAGCTGCCTTAGTCACAGTGTCTCTTCACGGCAGCAGAACAGTGACTATGGCACTCCCCAGTTGAACTATTAAGAAGAACAAGTCACTTACTTAAGTGTTATCATGGACCCTCAAAAACTGATACCTGCTCTTACTGTTACTACTACTATTTTTTATCGTATTTTCTTTTTACTTCTTGTTGTAAATTGAATAATAAGTGAGTAAGTAAAGGAACAATAAACAAACACCTAGAAACACTTGTAAAGGAGAGACTAGACATTTTGCAAGGGAGTTTCATTTCTTTGTTATCATTTGTGATTTCAATGTCCACAGAAAATTGGAATGAAGAGCAGTCACATATCACTAGGAATATTTTTCTGTAGATTAAACCCAATCTGATTGTTTGGGTATAGACTAAATATAAATAAAAAGGACACCAAATCAAGGAAGTTCTTTTAAGATAGCTTAAGCATTTAGTTCTTGCCTATTGTACCATCATATGTGTGAAAATATATGATTGGTATTGACCAATTCAAAGCAGATAATGGCACTCTTCCAAAGTCATAAAGCAGGTGAGATTAAGGTGTAAGATCATCAATAACAAAGCCATTTGTTGAATATTGAAAGTGGTATCTCTTTGGCTTCTTGAACATAGTTGCATTTTACTCATTTAACTCCCTTTGCACAAATATTTATTAATAAGATTCTAGTAGACACTTTTTGGAAACATAAACCATTCAACTCAATTTTTGTTCAATTTGACCAGTATTTATTGAGCATCTTTTATGGATCAAGTTCTGTGTTGGATGCAAAGGTTCTAAGGAAAAGCAAGACACAGATTAGATCTTTGAGGAAAGAGTACAAATAATTGTGGTGGAAACCACGAGGCTTGCAGGAGGAGCTGCAGAAAGAAATGTAACAGAATACAATAGACCAAGTGATGGATAAAGAACAGAAATTGAGAAAACACTCAGCGAGGATGCTGACCAAATCTGTAGTGTGCCAAGTGGACAAAAAGAATATATTCACTTTCTTAATGATACTATTTTGACTAGAATGAGATAAAATCTCTAGGTAATTTTGATTTTCATTTCTCTGATGGCTAATGATATTAAATGCTTAAAAATATTTATTAGCTATTTGCATTTCTTTTGAGAACTCTGTTTGCTTCCTTCTTGCTGGCTGGTTTTCATAGTGCTTTAAGGTACTATGCAAGTTGCTGAGAAAAACAAAGTCATTAACAGACTTACCCAGCTGTGAACCCTACAAGATAATGATATCAGCCTTCTAACCAAGATATGCCCATTGGTACAATAGCACAATGACTGCTATGGGAGTGACCAATCACTTTCTGATTGGATTTTAGGCCTGCTTCCACAGGACGTATTTATAGAAATAACTGTAAAGCTCATGGTTGAGAGGTCATAGATCCCAAAGGGGAAGGAGTCCTACTGATGTTTTACTAAATGGACAGGGTGTCAAACTGTCTTTAAGCATATATGTTTATATCCATAGATTAGTGCTGGTCTTAGCCTTGGTCAGAGAAGTTTGCTAGCAGTGGGCAACAGTTAATGCAGAAACTCATAACTAGTGAAAGTGAAGAGACTAAGTGATTGTTGAATGCTCAGCCCTAAATGGGGCATCTATATTCTCTCCACCAAAACTCAAGAAGGGGCTGAGAGAATTTAAGAATGAGAGGATGGGAAGAATACAGTGAAACACTTTTCATGGCTATTCTACCCATGAACTCAGACCAACAATGGCTACCTGCAAGAGGCCTGCATGAAAATAGAACCATCGACACTCTATCATGGATGGGGGAAGGGATCATCAGGCTTTACCCTTTCTCCAAGGAGTTATAGGCAGTTAATGGTTGCTGGGGGGGGGGGTCATATTCCCCAGGGGAGTACTAGTAAGCTGCAGCTACTCGAACAACTATTCCCCCACCTATGCTCCTGCAGACAACCTTCATTAGAGGAAGAGAGACACATCGGCACGGCAGTAGGCAGGGCCTTGTGGAGAAGAAGGAAGGGTTTGGTGGGAGGGAAAAGGAGATAAGAGAAGATAATGAGTAATATGCTCAAAGTAAATAATATACATAATCATAAAATTGTGAAAGAATATATTCTGTGAATGAAATATTCTCAGGCAGGCGGTGTACAGAACTATAATTAGTTCCACAGCACTGGAAGAGAGGGCAAGGAGGGAGGGACTTGGAATAAAGGAAATAAAGTCAGCAAGACAGATAAAAACAAGAATGTGAAATCTTCAGCTTTCAACTATTCTGAGACATTGATTTTGTTAAATATAAACATTTTATTTTTTTAGATTATAATTTTGTTCTTTCCTCTTCTCTTTTTCCTTCCAAACTCACCCATGTGCCTACTTTTGCTCTCTTTCAAAATGATGACCTCTCTTTAATTATTGTTGCATGTGTGTGTTTGTGAGTGTGTGTGTGTGTGTGTGTGTGTGTTTCCCTAAATACATTCATACAACCTGCTCAATCTGTATAACGTTACTTATGTGTATGTTTTCAGGGCTGAGCTTTTAGTACTGGATAAGCAACTAGTGGCCCTCCCTAGAAAAGACTGTTTCTCCCACTCTCAGTATTCCTTGGTTGCCTGTAGTTCTCTGTTTAGGTTGAGGTCTGGTAAATTTTTGCCCATCCATGTCTATTGGGGTCATCCTTATTCAGGTCATGTTTAGGCAATCACATTGATGAGACGTCATGGGTGTAGTTCCTAACATTCCTAGGAGACACAGTCTCACAGCAAACTCCCTGGTCCTCTGGCTCTTACAGTCTCTCTGCCCTGTCTTCTGCAATGATCGCTAAGACTGAAGGAGTTGTGTTGTAGACGGATCAGGTGGGCCTAGGCTCCACAAAACATAGCCAACTACCCTAGTTTGGGGAAGTCATGGACTTGTAGGAGAACCTACAACATCCACTTTACTAAGCCAACTTGGTGCTTTTTACGCAATTTGTACTGGTAAGTCACTGGAGGTCTCTGCAATAAATTTGTATTTGGTAACTGTGGTGATATATTGTGTGCCCTAATAAATTTTCCTGAAGATCAGAGGACAGAACAAGTCACTAGATTAAACACAGAGGTCAGGTAGTGGTGGCACACACCTTTAATCCTAGCACTTGGGAGGCAGAGATCCATCTGGATCTCTGTGAGTTCAAAGCCACCCTGGACTACATGAGATTGATTCAGTCTAGGAGAGAAACAGAGCCACACAGTGGTGGCACGCACCTTTAATCCCAATACTTGTGAGTTTAGAAATTCAAGTTACAGATAACAGCACAGAAGGTAAACTAAACAGCGACAAGACTACAGGCAGAAAGAACAGACAGAAAGCTCCTAATATAATCCAAAAACATGCGGATGAGAGAGGTGAATCAATGTAATAAAGACCAGCAACAAAAGGATTACATTTTAAATATATTCAAGAGACAAAATTAACAATGATATTATCAATGTTTAAGGGGAAAGGAAAGTACAGTAAGAATGCTCTTTCAGCTTTCATCTACGTAGAGATTTACAGTCAATAAAATTGGGAAGCATTAAAACGGAAATGGCTCGGCAGATAAAGTACTTGCTGAGAAATCAAGAAACTGAGTCTAGGTCCCCAGAAACAACATAAGGCCAGGTGCATGTGCTGATACCCTGCATATAATCCCAGCATTTTTTCTGGGAGTGAAGATGGCATTTCCCAACAAGATGGCTAGCCAGAGTTGATGAGCTCTGGGTTCAGGGAGAGATCCTATTTCAAAACACAAGGTAGAAAGCCATCAAGGAAGACACCTGATATCAACCAAAGGCTTTTGACACACAAGCACACATGTGTGCATGTGAACCAGCCCATACACAATCTGTACACACATATATATGTGAAAAAATTAGAAACAAAAACAGCAGTTTTACCATATTCCAAAAGGAAAGAGTCCACGGTTCAATATGGTGTCCAGGGGGAAAGAATGAGGAATTTTTATATGAAATGCTCTTTGAAGGAGGGTAGTAAGTTTTAGGAAAAAACACCACAGGAAAGGAAAGTTTGCTTTTTGCTTCACTTGACACTGCTGTAAATTTTAAGAAAGTACTCCAGTTTGGCCAGATCATAAATAATAGCAGATGCAGACATCCCCTGCTTGGATCCCTTCAAGAGAACCTGTTGCTAGAAGTATGGCTGTCCGATGGGCCGTCTGTTGTTATAGCTCTACATCCTCTACATTTCACGACCCAACCTCTCCCTCTAAACCCAGGCAACAACTGAGCACAGGAGGGGCAGCAGAGGTAGGCCAGCTCCCCACCCCACAATGTGTGATTTCTCTACTAGGGAACTTCTACTTAAAGACTCCCCAACAGGCCGCGCAAGACTTCTCAGAGCTGCCCTGCAGCCCAAGCCTCTTCCCAATTCTCTTCTCATTGCCTGTTCCTTTCTGAAGTGTCTCCACCACCGGCTGGAGTCTCTGCTGACCACTTGTGTTTTCCCCCTTTACTCTGCACAGATATTTCTCAAGACCAAACCTAATTTCCCTTCAGTATCTGTTACTCCAAATTCCCAAACTGATGCAGCAGTTGAAAGAAGTTTAGTAAGAAGAGCAGTTACAGAGAAAGGTAAAGCTTCCTTCAGAGAATCTCACACCTCAGTACCCCAGGGACACAAGTCTAGCTGACCTGGAGGATTTTTCTGGGCTTACACAACCCAGCCTCGTGTTTAACAGCCCACATAGTCAGACACTTTATTCCTAACTTACCCACCTCCCTTGGGTCATATGTTCCATTCTAACTTCCAGAACATCTTTTACTAACATTTCATATAATTGAATTAAATTAGATTAAACTTCTCATAAAACTGAATTGAACTAAAAATAGTGAAAACTCTATCCATAAGAATTTTATTTTGAACAGAATGAATTCTCAACTTAAATAATCACAGTCTCTTCTTTGAGCCCCAGAGGCACAAGCAATTTGGGCAAACAACATAGTCTCCTCTTGAGTACAGCGGTCATCTCCCTCTCAGGAGAATTTGCCTTTCCTGCTGCTCACAGCTTCATCCAGCTGCCAGGAGAATATTTGGACAACACTGTCTGAAAGTCAACACATAGGAATTCTAGTCAAGGGAGGCAATCTGGCACAACCGCTTAGTGTGTAAGCTCTGTGGTCCTACACACTTGCATCTAAACAGTTCTGTTAGGTGCTCAACCTGAGTGACCAGAGGGATTGTTTGTTTTTTTCCTGTTTTAACCTCAGCTCCCTTTTTGCAAACTGAGTATACTAATAGAACCTGTTTCATGCTTGTTGAGAGGGTTAAATGAGCCAGGGTTGGTTATACATTTAGCACAGTTCCTGGCATGTAGTAAGGACTCTGTAACTGGAAATATTTATTTATGTCATCATTGTTAGTGGGAGCATCTGCTCAGAAAGTGGACAGAGTTACTATTCCACACTTGGAAAAGCCAATGGTCATATAAAATGATCTGGCTTCTTTTTTGACGAGAAAGCTGAGAAGCTATGTAAGTGGCCACACATTAAGGCTCATCCTTCACTCACAGCAGTAAAGGGGAAGCTGGCTTCTCTCTGAAAAGGGACAGACAGCTGGAAAAGGCCAAAGGAGGGATTACCAGAAGATTACAGTGGTCAGGGGAAAGCTGAAATAACTATTTTAACAGACGATTTGTGCTCCAATTACCATCTAAATGTTCATGGTAAATAAGGACCCATAAAAACACATCTGTAAACCCCCAACTTTAGTGACTGGAGCTTTCCATGGTTCATTAGCACATACTTCTTTGCCCAATTGTGACATCACTTATCAGCACAGACTCTCTTTTCAAAGTCTGTTCCCCAGGAGTTGGAACCAGCCCTTGTGAAGAAATCTTCCCAAAGGACTATCTTTCACACCATTCTGTCACCTCTTGCCATGTTCTTCTTTTAAGGTAAAGGTTGGTAACTAAAAATTAGTATGTGACAATTCATGGGAAAGACTGGTGTGCTAGATGCAGCTGATCAGCTGTAAGAAAAGAGTGAAATATAGAGTATGTTCTATATCCTATCCTTGAGTTGGCTACCACAAGTCTAGAGTAAATATACTCTACATATACTTTAGACTTGTGATATCCAACAGCATTACAATGTGAGTCACAAATGCAAATGAATATTTGTACTTTTAAATGTCTAATAATCAAAAGATGAAAACAAGAAAAATCAATTTTAACAATATATATTCCTTAATTAGAAAATATCTAAATCATTTCAACATGTAATTACTATAAAGTTATTGATGAGATTTTGAATCTTTAAATCGTTCCAAAACCCCATGTATACTTTAGACTTGCCACACACCTCAATTTAGACCAACCAGTCAAATGTTTAATACATGCATGTTGCTATTAGTGGGTTCAAAGTCGGATGCTATACTTCAGGGCCCTGGACTGAAAAGTAAATCTCTTTTCGTTAGAATTGATTATCTCGGGTATTTTGTCACAGTAAAAGAAAGTTGGCAAGACAACTATTGACTGTGGTCTTCAACCTTGGACTATTAGACCTATGAGCTAAAAATAAAGCTTTCTTTAAATTTTCCATCTGTAGTATTGGATTATATTCCACAGAAAAAATGGATTAGAACAGTCTTTGCTCATATGTCATTGTCTCAATTTGGTGTTTTTGAGTACTCTAAAATCATACACACTCCCTGAAAATACAAAATTAAATTCCATTTCCCTAACTCCCCTTTTATTAAGCTATAGTAATGATTTTTTATCATATTTTTAATTGAAATTGCTGCAGATTCCCATGCAGTTGAGAGGAATAAAACAGTGAGGCCTCATATGCTCTTTAAGCAGTTCCTCCTGGGATCTTTTAAATTATAGTACAATATCATAACTAGAAAACTGACAGTGATACAGTATGGTACCCATGTATTTTCATCATCTCAGGGATGCTTCAGGTTCTGCTACTGTGGGCACACTCATTTACCTTCTATGCTCCCCACCTGAAATGTCACCTTTGGAAATCACTGAAATGTTCTCCATTTCTATAATTTTGTAACTTCAAGGCAGCAGGATGACTTCACAAGCCCTCATCCCTAGCTGAGGAGCTGTTGATGGGTGACTTCTGAGGGAGGCAGAGAAAGTTTGCTTTATGCACGTGCCCCTAGCCAACTGACCATGCTATACTGGATGGCCACAATCCACAGGTATACGAGCAGCACAAACTGGAATTGATGGGGTAGGGGGAGGAAAAGAGGACATGAAGTTAGGTGTGGTGGTATTGTGTTCACCAAAATATTGTGTACTCTAATAAATTTATCTGGGGTCAGAGAACAGACAGCCACTAGATACAAAGGCTAGAAAATGGTGGCACTCACACCTTTAATCCTAGCATTCCAGAGATAGAAATCCCTCTGGATCTCTGTGAGTTCAAGGCCACATTGGAAATAACCAAACATGGTGACACACCTTTAATCCCAGAAAGCCAGCCTTTAATCCCAGGGAGTGGTGGTAGAAAGCAGAAAGATATATAAGGCGTGAGAACCAGAAACTAGAAGATTTTGGCTGGTTAAGCATTCAGGCTTTCAAGCAGCAGTTCAGCTGAGAGCCATTGGGATGAGGACATAGAAGCCTCCAGTCTGAGGAGACAAGACCAGCTGAGGATCCGGCGAGGTGAGATAGCTGTGGCTTGTTCTGTCTCTCTGACCTCCCAGTATTCACCCCAATAAATGGCCTCGGGTTTGATTTTATTAATAAGAACTTTGAAGATTCCTGCTACAGTTGGGTGTGGGGAGGGTCAATCTGGAAGGAGTTGAGGGGTCAGTCTTGAGAAATAAGCTGTATATGATCAAAATACATTGTATGCATATATGAAATGATGAAGAATTATTAAAAATATATTTTTTAAAGAATGTCATGTAAGGGCCAGCAAGATATCTGAGTAGAGTAAAGGTCCTTACTATCAAGCTTAATCATTTGAGTTCAAGGCCCAGGATTTGCAGAATAAGAGAACAGATTCCAATAATTGTTCTCTGACCTCCAGAGATACACTGTTTCATGTGTGCGCGCGCGCACGCACACACACACACATAAATATTCCCTCATTAAAGTTTTAATGTCTGTGGGACTAGAGTGGCACTCTATTTATTCTGATATATAATTTGTATATGTAAAATTTTCATTTCTGTATTGCTAATTTATCAATTCATTGCCTTTTTTCAAAGATTCATTTTTATTTCACTGATTTTCTGTTTTTGTTTTCAATGTCATCTATTTGTGCTCTTAATTTTATCATTTGTTTTATTCTCTTTTGATAAATTGATTATTTCCCTTGAAATTTCCTCTTTATCTCATGAATTGTTAAAGTGGTTTTTTATTGGTTTCCAGGGTTTTAATATTTACCTATTTTTCTGTTATTAATAGCTACTTTATTTCTATTGTGATTAAATAAACATTCTGTGTGATTTCAATTTTTTAGACTTGTAAATTTTGTTTTATGGCTAAGGAATTTGTTTATCTTAGTAGCTATTCTATGCACCCAAGAAAATAGCATGTACTCTGTTGCTGTAAGGTGGTGTAGCCTATAATTGTTAATAAGAATCTTTGGTTGAGATATTGTTGAATTTTATACGCTGATAATTCTATTTAGGTTTTTATTAATTATTAAAGGGAAGATACTGACTTCTTCAACTACAATTGTGAATTAATATATTTCACCTTCAGTTCTGTCAGTTTTTAATATATTTAAAGCCTTATTATTTGGTGCATATACACTTAGGATTACTGTATTTTCTTGCTGAAATGAACCTTGCTGTATACAATGGCAATGATGTTGTATTGTCACTTGTATCACTATATATGATCTTTTAGTTTCTGTCAAATCTCTTTGCATTAAAATTTTATCTGTTATTATTATATATTTACCTTAGTTCCTTTGATTAATTGTTTCATGGTATAGTTCTGCTATTCTTGTAATTTTAACTTGATGATATTTATCTGAAATGAGTTTCTTAGAGACAATATATTTATGGGTCATATTTTGGCCCACTTTTCCATTTTGTATCTTTTGTTGTATTTATTGATATATATTAGGATATATATATATATATATATACATATATATATATATATACACATGCATATGCCTTCCATTTCATTTTCCATTATTTGTCCTATTTCTTATTCTTCTGTTTTATTATTACTCTTTTGTGTTAAACAACTTTTAGGATTCTATTTTATCTATGGTGTTTAAAAGCACAGATACAGTATCTCTCCACACAGGTTTTTAGTGATTGTTCTTGGTATTACTTATATCATACACATGCAACTTATGTCAGTCATCATCTTACCAACCAATAAAAGAAATGTCTCCTCTCTTTATAAATCTTTACAATCCTCTACTGTAACTGTTTAAAATATTTTATCCACCTACATTTAGAACCACATCAGACTTGTAATACATTTTGCTTCAACTGTCAAACATAGTTTTAAGACTTCAGAGAAGAAAAGCCTATTATGTTTATTCATATTTTGTTTACATTATTCTCCATTCTTAATGTTTCAAGTTCCACTTTTTAAATTTGGTATATTTAGAGAATTTCCTTAGCCATTGTTCTAGAATAAGTCTACTAGTAATATATTGTTTTCATTTTCCTTAGTCTGAGAATGTCATAATTACTTCTTTATTCATAAACTGTGTTTTCATGGATAGGATAGGATTCTGGGTTGATAGTTCTTTTCATTCAGTACTTGAAAAACGTTATGTCTCTTCCTTCTGACCTTTGTGGTTTCTAATGAAATCTGCTGTTGTTTGAATTGTTCTTCTCTGTAGGTAGAGGATCACTTTCTTTGGTTGCATTTAACTTTTTTCTTTGTTTTTAATTTTCAGAAGTTTAATTATGTTATGTCTTGGTATGGATGCATTGAGACTAGTTCTGTTTAAAGTTCACTCAGCTTCTTTAATCTGTAGTTTCACATCCCTTAGCAAGTCTTTAGCTATTACAAACTTCAAGTGTTTTATCATCGTTTCTCTCCTATATTCTAGTGACAGGAATATTAGCTTAACTTTCTTGCTGTAGTTACACTTTCCAGGGCTGCCTTCTCTTCCTTCTCTTTCTAGCCTTCATTCTACTTGCTTTCTTTTTAGACTACTTTTTAACATTATATCCTAGCTCAATGTTTCTTTCCTCTGTTTCCTAGTTTCTCTTAAATATGCACACTGAGCTTTTTCATGGTGCTCTTAAGCATATGCACTGAGCATATGTGTGTGTGTGTGTGTGTGTGTGTGTGTGTGTGTGTGTGTGTGTGTGTGTGTTTGTGCACATGGGCTGTTTCCATTTGGAACTTTCTATTTTTTCTTTGTTTAAAATCTATTCATAATTTCATAATGAAGTATTTCTTTCATGATTTGATTACTTTAAATTTTTTGGTTGAGTATATAGATTCATATCTATATTTCTAACTCTTTGGGATGATCACTTGAACCCATGAGTTCTATACCAGCCTGGCCAACAAAGTAAGTCTCCATCTCAGAAAAAGCAAATTATTAGCTGGGGTATAACTCAGTAGCATAGTGCTTACCTACCATGTGTGGGGGCCCAAGTTAAATCTCAATCCCTATAAAAGGTAAATAAAATTTTTAAAAAACTGACAGATAATCCTAATATTTCTTTCATCTTGGTTTTATTCTCTATTAATTATCTTTTTATCCAGTTTGAGATATTTCTGGTTGATAATTTTTTACTGAAACATGGATATTTTCATGTTATGAAACTGCATATTATTTAAACCTCTGGGGTTTTCTTGTTGTTGGTTGGTTGATTGGTCCATTTGTTTTTTGAGATAGTGAGATAGTGTCTCTATTGTCCAGGGTGGTCTTGACCTCTTAGGTACAATCCATCTTCCAGCCTCAGTTTCCCACTTTGCTGAGATGCAAAGTATGTGCCATCTTTGTGTAACTATATTTTGGGACATTGATCACTGGGGCTGGGGAGTTGCTGATTCATTGCCACCAGGTGCAGATAAAAGTTCATGTTGCCCACTCAGCCTTCACTGATGACCAAAGGATATGGTGATACTTTATTTGTGCTGAAATGTGATTTTATTTGTGTGTTAATAAAGTTGCCTGGGGATTAGAGCTAAGAGCAGGCCATTAAGCAGAAGTCTGGTAGTAGTAGCACACACCCTTAATCCGATTACATGGCAGGCAGAATCTCTGTGTGTTCAAGGACACAGCCAAGCAGTGACCCAAACCTTTAATCTCAGCACAAACCATAGAGACCTTGAGGTCTGTATAAACAGGCAGGAAGTCATGTGGTTGGTTTTAGAACCAATGAGAAGGCAGAACAGAAAGGCAATAAAAAGACAGGGCACAGGAAGAAGGTCTCTGTCTCAGGGAAAGAATGGCAGCGAGTGGTAAGATAAGGTGGTCTCAGCTCTTGGCTACTGCTCGATCTCTGGGCTTTTAACTCTGTATTTGGCTCTGTATTTCTTATTTAATAAGACTGTTTAGAATTACATCTACAAAGGGAGGCTCTTTTCCTACAATCTCTGGATAGTAGAAAAGGTGCTGTTTTCTTGTTATTACTGAGGGGTGGAAGTTACAGTGCAGTGAACGGGATGAACCCACATCGTTACCACACAGTGGAAGAGTGTTAGGTCTCCCTACTTAGATATTATCCTGGTGGGGAACCACAGCAGAGCCTCATGAAAGTAAAAGTATAGGCTCCCCATTTTGGCCTTTGTTAGTATGAGAGGTAGGACACAATATTTCTGTGATGGTGGTTGGTAAAGAGTGATTTTTTTGTGAGAAGTTTTCTGTCAAGCTAGGTTAGGCCTTTATTGTCCCTCTAGCAAAGAAAAAAAAACTGATTTAGTTTGAGCTATGTGGTCTGTTATTCATTGGTACTTCCAGATTGCAAGCTTCTTAATCTTCCAATAAAAAATAGAGAAAGCAAAAGAGAAAATCCAGGGAACTTACCTAGGTATCATTCCTTGGGTTTTTTTTATATTTGTATTAGATACATAATAGCCAAGGTTTTTAGTTGTACTTAGCAAGAAAAAAAAGGAAAACTATGTGTACTCTATCTTCTTGGAAGTAGAAGACATTACCTTTCAAAATACTCTGTTCAGTTACAATGTTTATTGTTTATCTTCTGCTGCTAAAATAATGAGGCTCCAAATGACAAGCTTTTAGGTCTGGTGGAATGGCTCAATGGAAAAGTGTTTACTACACAAACATGAGAAGCTGAGTTCGGACCTCTGGCTCCCGTGTAAAATCCTGCATCAGAGTTATACACATCTATAACCCTATTGTCGCCAGAGATGTATGGTAGAAAAATGTTATGTCAACCTCTAACCTCCATTTGTGCACACATACTTAAATACATATATTTAACACACACACACACACACACACACACACACACCAAAACCTCTGTGATCAGCAAGCACCACATGAAACATGAGGCAACAGAAAAAAAATGTCATGCTTCATATTAACTTTCTAGAGAATTGTAAAAAATAAATAAAATAGGTCTCCCCAATTTGTCACCAACCTATGCCTAAATACCTTCTTATTATGTTCCTTATCTAACCTCAGTCTTCCCAGAATTGACAAAAGTCATTGTGACAAGGAAAAAAAACGAAACAAACAACAACAAAAAAATCAGCATGTCCTCAGGGCACTATAAAACATGAGACATGCTATTTACACAAGACTAATGGTAGAAAGAAAGGCAGTAATTGGGACACACTAAGTGAAAAGTTAGAATGCATCTTGTCCCTCACTCTCTTTTATTCTTTCCATTCCACTAAAACCTTGCCTGGCCCAAACTATAAACTTTTAAAAGAAAAAAAAGCAAGTAAAAAGAAAGAAAAAGAATATAAATATAAGCCTTTCTACATCCAGCTACCACCAAATTCCATTACTCTACCACAAGCCCATCCTTTTTCTAAGTCATCTCCTGCTTCTGATGTTCCATAAGAGACATCAGTTCACGCACAGTCTCATTAACACCCACAGCACATTAAACATGACCTTGTCAATGCAAAGTGCAAACAAAAATGTGTAGACATGCCTGTGTCAATGTGCCAAGCAAAGAAACAGAAATGAGACCTCTCAATGACAGTAGGTGCCATATATCTGTAAATTTTCATTTTCCTATTTTGGCCTTTTTCACTTTCTTATCTCCTACTTGACCCACAGAGGAGCAACACCTTCCTTGATTAGAATTATGATAATACCTGTATCTTGGATAAAATGAAAACTAAACTCTAGATCTTAGAGCCATTGTCAATAAAATAGAAAATTCTGGAGACAAATAATATGACATCTAAGAAAAGCTCTCACTATATTGATACAGGATATTATATATTAAGGATAAAATATTATATATGTGTATATATATGTATATATACACACACATATGTGTATATATATATATACCTTATTCTGAAAACAAACAAAACATGGGAGGAGGAGAAGCCCAGCTTTCAGGGATATTCATGTATTCATGTAGATACCTATGGCAGTTTCCAGAAGGTTTTTCAACATCCCAAGATTGAGCAACTATAGATAAAAGTCTCATAATGAAGAAAAAGTAAAACTATACATACATAGTTGCTTTTATTTACATAAAGTCTAGAACAGAAAGATAACTGCCAGTGGCAGAATCAGCCTGTTTTAAATAAAACCCATGATATAATGTAACTTTTACATATTTAATAACTAAAAAAGTCTCATAAAGTAAATATTGTTTTTTAAATTTTAATGTGTCTATAAGTGAAGTTTTACTGCCACAGAGACATGCTTGCCTGTTTATTCATTGTGTGTGAGCAATTTCATACCAGGAGAACTCAGTGGGGCAGTTGTGTCAGAAACTGTGTGATCAATAAAGCCTAAAGTATTTGCTACTGACCATTTTGAAAGGTTTCAAACCTGCTCTAAATTAGCATTTAAAAGGTGTTTTTAGGGCTGGGTGTGGTGGCGCACACCTTTAATCCCAGCACTTGGGAGGCAGAGGCAGGTGGATCTCCGTGAGTTCAAGGCCAGCCTGGTCTACATAGTAAAAGGTGTTTTTAAATGGTTACCAATGAGAGGGGAAGGATGAGGACAAGAATGGTAAACTTGCATGAAATACCTTTTTATATTATTTTGAAGTTTGGAATACATAAATGTTACCCATTAAAACAGCTTTAAATTTTTCTCTAGTCAGGTATGGTTGTGCATGTCTTTAATCCCAGCACTTATAAGACAGATACAGGCAGATCTCTGAGTTCAAGGTTACCCTGGTCTATATAGCATGTTCTAATCCAGCCAGGGTTACATAATAAGACCCTTTCTCAAAAACATAAAATAAAATAATAAATTTTAATTGTTTCTTCAAAGAGCAGTCTATAAGTAATCCATAACTCTTGTAGTCACATACTCCCACACTGTAGCAGGAAGTCTATGTAACACATAATGGGTGGCAAGTGGTCTATTCAAAGATGGGTGATAGAAGTCCATGATTTCCTTTTTCTTTTTCTCTTTCTTTTTTCCTTCCTTCCTTCCTTCCTTCCTTCCTTCCTTCCTTCCTTCCTTCCTTTCTTTCTTTCACCTACAGCAGTATTCCTAGGCTGATGCCTATCCAAGTACTAACCAGGCCTAGTCCTGCTTAGCTTCTAAGATTGGGCATGTTCAGGGTGGCATGACCATAGATGTCAATGATTTCTAACCCACTTGGGCAATCTATAGAAAGACACATACAGTAAGAAACTTAAGTGTTTAACTATGGCTACATAGGAACTGAAGCCTTCCAAAACCAAGTTGAGATTTCAGATAAGACTGCAGTCCCCAGCAGTATCTTGACTGAAATCTTGTAAAAATATAAGTAAAACCCTCTCATTGAAATAACTCTTGAATTCCTTCTCCATAGAAGCTGAAATTATAAACATTTAAGCTTGTTAGTTTAGATTAGTCTACCATACAATAAAAGATAACTAATAAAGCCATCATATTTAGCCTTTTTTCTGTCCTAGAGCCTGGGGTCTCATACACACTATGTGGTAAGTACCCCACAACTTAGCTACACCCTCAACCCCACCTTTTGTTTTTTAGATAAAAAGAAAAGGGTAGAACATAGCTCAGAGCCAAAACACATAAAAAAGTTGAGGGTTGAAAAGGCAAATACCAAATAGATATATCAGAATATGTACAGTTCAGTGCTGAAGGTAACAGAGAGGGCAAGGAAAGATATCTGCTGCAGCGGGGGTAGAAGAGAACAGCATTTTATGAGCCAGCTGTGTTTCTAAGAGGAACTGGGCAAATCCCTTGGACTCTGAGATTTCTGTTTTCTAATCTAAAAAGGGAAGAATTGTGTAAAATGACTACTATAAGCTCTACCAATGGAACATCCTTTTTACACAATGCTAGATGTAACAGCACTGCTTTGGTGAGTCTGTTTACTGTTTCAGTAAACTCAGGGACAGGGGTATGGTAAAGCATCTTTAAACTCTGGAAAGCAAATCAACTCATAATATGCCTCGTGATTTATTCCTTAATTGTTTACTGACTGCTTCCTCAGACCAAGACATAGTATCTAAAGCTTTAGGCAGGGAGAGATTTAAAAAGTCAGTGAAATGCAGTAGCATTCACCAGAAAATGCATAACACACTACTAATTCTGCCTAGTCAAACACAGTCACAACTTCCTCAAAGGCTTAAAGGGACCTCTTTCCTTTGTCAACATCAGAGGGGCTGGAGAGATGGCTCAGTGGTAAAGAGCACTTGCTATTCTTCTAGAGGACCCAAGTTTGACTCCCTGAACTCAGGTCCGACATGCCTATAACTGCAGCTCTATGAAGCTTCCCGGACACATGTATACGCACAAACATCCCCATTAGAAATAACTTCAAGTTTCTTCATCCTTGACATTTTCAAGTTTAGTGACTGTGGTGATCTGAATGAAAATGGCCCCCATAGAGCCATAGGATGTGGCATTATTGGGGCTGTGGCATTGTTGGAGTAGGTGTGGTCTTTTTGGAGTAAGCTAGGTCCAGTGTCCTTCTCACTTCCTCCTGCCTGTGGATCCAGAGGTAGATCTCTCAGCTACCTTTCCAGCACCATGTCTGCCTGCATGCTACCATGCTTCCCACCATGATGATAATGGACTAAACAAACAGTAAGCTAGCCACAATCAAGCATTTTCCTTTATAAGAGTTGCTGTGGTCATGGTGTCTCTTGCAGCAATAAAATCCTAATAAAGACAGTTATTTTTATATTTTACCTTTTCACAGTGCTGACTGAGTACTTTCCCAACACTATTATTTTCAATGGGGGTGGGGAAACTGTATCTCTTCAATGGACTTTACACATATACTGATGAGTTTTGAGACTGCTTTAGATTGTTTGGTTGTCATAATGCAATGAGTGCTCAATCAACAGTGAACTCAATCTGGTGCAAACTCATCACTTTTATCTACATGATGTATGACATGTAAACCTTTGTAAATTGCTTTACAGAAATTTCGTGTCTTTTGGTGGCATAGCCACCTCAGAGACTTAAATAGGAACTTCTGGTAACCATATCCCCAGCCATGTGAAAGTAAATAGTCTAAGAAAATTCAGCTAATCAGAGACTGGCCAAGTTTACAGATGAAAAGCAATAATTCTTAGCACATCTAAGTCCCTCTTGTCACTAATACTAAGTCTCAATCTCACCTCTCTTTGAATCAAGAAATTTCTACTTTTATTATCTGCCTAAGTTGGTCTGAGACAAATTTCTGTCATTTGAAATCAAACATGCTAGATGGATGGTCCTATTTGGGTTACTAGGAAATGATGAAGAGTCTGTAAGGAGAAAGTTCTATGATCCATGGCAGAGAGATCAACATAAATTCCAGTTGGCTTATTTTATCTCATCTACTGCTCTACCATGAGAATCCACATGCATGTCATTGACATGGTTTACAGGCATGGGCAAAATGTTTATCATTGGTGGGGGTAAAACATTCACATTTTTACCACAGTGACATACAGAAGTGGTGAATTCCTTGGAGAGAAATCATCAGTCCTGAGGCCTCTTAACTCCACCTGACTCCTCTGGAATATGTTTATTATTTATTTTGTTAGCTTTGCATCTTTGCTTTGGATGATTTCACCTACAGCCATCCTACTTTGTACATATCTCATTAATTGAAATGATTTTGTAAAAATACTGTTAAAATTACACAAAATATTTGATTCAGTTCTTCACATATGAGGGAAACAGTTAAGGAAAGTACCTCACCGTGTAAAAGGAAAAGAAGCAATCTCATAATCATGATGGTTCTAATACATGATCAATATTGCGACACCTCTGCATAAATAGAACACTTCCTAGCAGCACTTGAATACTGTTAGTTGGAATTGCATATTACTTACTAATTAAACTAAATTTTGGTGCACAATAGTTGTACATTATTTCTTTTATATAGCAAAACATGTTTAAATGTGTTAGTATGGAAACAAATATAAAAATAGTTGTGGAAATTGTATATTTTCCTTATATGTCTCATTTGTTTAGCAGAGGTTCTCAGCCTGGTCATGACCACTTTCACAGGGGTCACTTGAGACCATCAGAAAACACAGATATTTACATTATTATTCATAACAGTAGCCAAATAACAGTTATGAGGTAGCAACAAAAGTAATTTGATGATTTGGGGGTCACATTAACATGAGGAACTATATTAAAGGGCTACAGCATTAAGAAAGCTGAGAACTACTGGTTTAGAGCATAAAATTTCTGAAAATATATTTTAAAAATTGTTCTAATTAAATAAGAGTAAATGAATACTGTATTAAAATATATTTTAGATCTTCATCATGAGTTTTTTTTAGCTATTGAAAATTGTATCATTTCTGATTATATAGAACTTTATGGGTGGTTTAAAATAAATTTTATACTTCTATTTTGAAAAAAAATGCTGGAAATAGCATGTTACCATTGTCCCTATTTCTAAGGTGTAGAAAAATTTAAGGTTACAAAGTCAAAAATGGAGAGATGGCTCATCCAATTAAAGCTAGGTTCACAATCAAAACATCAAGTTTAAAAAGGGCTTTGAAGTATGTGACCCGTAGAAGGAAATACCAGCTTTTAAAAAGGTATAAGGCAGAGAAAACAGGAGACAACTTCCTGAACAGAATGCCAATCAAGCAGGCACTAAGATCAACAATTAATAAATGGGACCTCCTGAAACTGTAAAGCTTCTGTAAGGCAAAGGAAACTGTCAACGAGGCAAAAAAATAGCCTACAGAATGGGAAAAGATCTTCATCAACTCCACATCTGACAGAAGGCTGATTCCCAAAATATATAAAGAACTCAAGGAACTATACATCAACAAACAAAATAATCCAATTGAAAAATGGGGTACAGATCTAAACAGAGAACTCTCAACAGAGAAATCTCAACTGGCCAAGAAACAAAGAAATGTTCAACATTTTTAGCCATTGGGAAAATGCAATACCATTCTTGGGTTTATACCTCTCCATCCTACCACAAGGACACTTACTCAATGATGTTCATAGAAGCTTTATTGATAATAGCCAGAAAGTGGAAACAACCTAGATGTCCCTCAACTGAAGAATAGGTTTTTAAAAAAAAGCGGTACATTTACACAATGGAGTATTACTTAACTGTTAAAAAAAAATCATGACATTATTAAATTTGAAGGCAAATGGATGCAACTAGAAAAAAAAGTCATCCTGAGTGTGGTAACCCAGACTGAGAAATACAAATATTATCACTTATAAGTGGATATTAGCTGTTAAGTAAATGGTAAGCTACAATCCACAGACACAGAGAAGTTAGGTAAGGAGGAGAGCTCTGGGGGCTGAGGTGGGGGATGCATGGTTCTCCTAGGGAAGGAGAAAAAGAATAGATTTAGCAGGTGGACTGTGGGCAGGTGAGGATGGGAGCTGAATACAAAGTCTGAAATGTCTATCTCTTGTACCAGGCAAGCCTCCAGTGGCTGGACTGGGTTGCATTCGATTGACTTGTTGGCCACGCGGGTCCTATGGAGATCCCCCAAACAACCCAGACTGATGATAGGACTGGGGTTTCCCTCTGGAAACTGACAGCGAGGCCCCATTGCCACGGACAACATACACACAGCTCATTGAATGTAGAAAGGTTGAGCTGGTGCCTGCATGGAGCCTTTACCCCTACATTCTTTGTCTCTTTGATGCGGGAAGGTACTCTGCAGGCTACCAAAAGAGAAATGTAGACACTAACCCAGCCACAAAACCTTTGACCTACAATCTGTCCTATATGCAAGGTACACTGGAGAAATGGTACCAGGCACAGAACTTGGAGGATTGGCCAGCCAATGTCTGATTTGACTTATGGTTCACTCTACAAGAAGGAACCCATACCAAACATGTTTGGGTAACCAAGAACCAGAGACTAGATAACCAGGAGACCTATGGTAAAACCAAACGTACTATTCGTAAAAAAAAAAGTATCAATACAATAAAATGACTCCTAATCATATTCTACTATACTCATAGGTCAGTGTCATCATCAGAGAAACTTCCTCCTGCAGCAGACAAGAACATATGCAGAGACCCACAACCAGACATTACTCAGAGAGAGAGAGAGAGAGAGAGAGAGAGAGAGAGAGAGAGAGAGAGAGAGAGAGAGAGAGAGAGAGTCCTTGGAACACATAGCTCTAAATGGGATGTCTCCATCAAATCCCTCCTCTCAGAGCTCAGGAACCCTACTGAAAAGGAGGCAGAAAGAGCGTGGGAGCCAGAGGGTGTAGAGGGCATCAGGAGAACAAGGCCCTTTGAATCAACTAAGCAAGACATATATAATCTCACAAAAACTGAAGCAACAAGCACAGGACCTACATGGGTCTGCACCAGGTCTTCTGAGTATATATTACAGCTATTAGCTTAGTAATTGTATGGGATTCCTAATTGTGAGAACTAGTTGGTCTCTGACTGTTGTACCTCCTCTTAGGACTCTTTCCCTCCTGTTGGGTTGCTGTGTCCAATTTCAATATGATGTTTTTTGCTTCATTTTATTCTATCTTATTTTATCATGTTTGGCTGCTATCTCTTAGAAGACTGTTCTTTTCTAATAAGAGATGAAAAGAGAGTGTGTTGGATGGTAGGGGAGATGGGGGGAAACATGGGAGGAGTAGAGGAAGGAGAAACTATAATCAAGATATATCGTATGAGAAAATAATCTACCCCTCCACCCTCCAACACACACACAGGGTTTCTCTGTGTACCCCTGGCTGTCCTGGAACTTGCTTTGTAGACCAGGCTGGCCTTGAACTCAGAGATCTGCCTGTCTCTGCCTCCCAAGTGCTGAGATTAAAGATGTGCACTACCACTGCCTAACTAGAATCATTTTCAATTAAAAAAAGACTAGAATGCTAAAATTAACATCTTAGTCGGGCTCTAGTGGATTCACTTCATTTCTCTGATTTCCTGGTTGTCCTCTTCTAGATTATATTTCTTCTCTTAGGGTAGAACCAAACATGACTGGCAAAAAAATAAAATAAAATCAATGAAATTATTCCTAATGATATTTTGCTGCACTCATAGATGGTTGCCTTGTCCAGTTGTCATCAGAGAGGCTTCCTCTGGAAGTAGATGGGAGTGAATACAGAGTCCCACAGCCAGACATTATACAGAGAGGAAGAGAGAGTCGAAATTAGAGGTCCCCTCAGAGCTCAGCAAATCCTGCAGGAGACAGAAAGATTGTAGGAGTCAGAAGTGATAAAGGACACCAGAACATGATGCGCTGAATCAACTAAGAGGGGCTCACAGAAATGAAGTTGCAAGCATGGGGCCTACATGGGTGTGCACCAGGTCCTCTGCATATACATCATGGCTGTTACCTTGGTGGTTTTGTGGGACTCCTAACAGTGGGAGTGCCAGGATCTCTGACTCTTTTGCCTGCTCCTGGTACTCTTTTCCTCCTGTTGGTTTGCCTTGTCCAGCCTAGATGTGAAGGCTTTTGCCTTGTCTTATTTTTTTCCTGGTTGGTTGTTGTCTCTTGGTAGCCTGCACTTTTCTGAAGGGAAACAGAGTGGGAGTGTATCTAGGGGACAGGGGAACTTCAGGAGCTGCTGGGGGTAGGGGGAACTGTGGTCAGGATATATTGTAGGAGAGAAGAGTCTATTTTCAATAAAAAAAATGAATAAAGGAGTTGAAGAAAGTAAAGGGAAGAGGGAAATATGTAATTATATTTCAATTTCAAAAAATAATATTTTAAAATAAAAATAACATAAACAGTATTCTACCCACATAAACAAAAGATGAATAAAAGAATAAACTGATATACGCCATTCTGACATAAATTTTTCTGTTATCAATATTTCTAAATGTTTCTGACCATATCCATAGTTGTAATTATTTCCTTTATACTGATTTTCCTAAAAATACAGCAATAGAAACAATATAAGTAATGTAGCATGTTATTGTGATATTACATAATGGCAGAATACATCAGTACATTTTTATAGAACAATTAACATGCTTGATAAACAAGTATCTTCCTCTCACAGTTTAAACACCAAGGTATGAGCTGACAACATGGTAGTACCTCTTCCAAAAAACAGTGCCATTGCACTATTCAGCCAATTAAAAAAAGGTAAGAGGGACAGGGAGATTGCTTAGTAATAAAGTACTTGCCTGGCAAGAATAGGGACCTCAGTTTGAATCCCCAGAACCAACATAATAATCTCAGCATGGTTGTGTGTGCTCTTAATGCCAGAGCTGGGGAGGCACAGACAGGAGCATCTCTAGGGATCACTGGTCAGCGAGTCTAACCTAATTGATAAGCCTAGACCTACAAGAGACCCTATATGAAAGGATGACACCTTCCAGCTTACACACACACACACACACACACACACACACACACACACACACACACACACACACAAACAATGGCCAACATATACATTAAAGAAATATACAGTAGTAAAGAAACTACTCCCCTTGACTTCCTGGGGTGTTGGCATCACTGTTTATACATACACAACCCTCTTTGTAGCTTTCTGTGACACCTCAGGTCAGAAACTAGAAGGAAGACAGGTCTATAAGCACAGGTGACAAGAAGTGGTGGCTGGCCCTGCCTCAACTAATTTAAGTAGAGAAGGGAAGCAATACAAGATTGAAGGTAATGTAGGAAAGATCCATCTACAGCATTAAAGAGACTCTTGCCCTTTTTTTCCTTTTTAAAATAAAAAAAAATCACACTGAAATACTCCTTTTTGGATGAAAACCATATGACTACAGAAATATTCCTGGCCTGGATCTAATGAAGAATGGAAGGAAGCATATTTTATTCTAATTGGTACCATTATGATATTCAGATCATTCTTACAGAGTTGTTTCATTTTGCTATTATAAGAAAACATACCATCTTTGCAAGAAATTCAGACTCTGGACTATCTGTTCTCCCAAGGGTCTTTTTGGGAGAAGCACCAGAGAAATGACAAAAACAATTCATTGGGTATAATATCTGGCCACAGTGTGTACAGGGCAGGAAGAGAGATGCAAAAAAAGTCTTGTGTAACTGACTTCAAAGGGGTTAAAAAGACAGATGAAATGTTTGCGCAGGAAAAAGTGACAGTGGTTTTACTTGAATATGAGAATTTTGAAATGTTTAAAAAGATTTGATGTAGTCCTCTGAATTTCACAGAAATCTTGTAAGTTGTTTTTATAATATAAGCTCCCTGAGAGCAGGAAGGGAACATTATATTTCTCTTACTCTTTATTTTCAAATATACTGTTCTTTACAGAAGATCAGTAAAAATAAAAAGCTAACATTTAAGTCTGGTCGCAAACCCCAAGATGGTGGTCTGATCTCAGCTCAGGCTGGACTCTGACCTAGTAAATATTCAGCATTCCTCAGAAACCTTGTTGAGTTGGTTTTCCTTTGCCAGGAAAAGCTATGACTTTCTTACCAGCTCCTACACCCCCAGCTCTCCCCCCGAATCCCTCACCACACCAACCCCATCCACTCACCAAGCTTCCAGAAATGGGCATTTAGTTCTCTATTAACTCAAACAAGGTTCCAACAGATCAGAGCTCCATGGTGGTTACAGGGCTGTTTTAAATAACCTGCCCTCCTTCCCCTGCAGCATAACCCCTCAGGACTGGCAGGACACACAATTCCCGCAGCCCTGGAAATTGCCAGTCTGGTCCTCCCCTGCCTTTTCTTTAGGCTCCTCTGTGTCCCCTAGACGTAGCTATAGCAGACTCCCAGAGATGCCTCTGGCTGTTATCTACAATAAAAACCTTCCCAATTAATGATGGAGCAGCCATTTTGTGGTTTCTTTACTGCACCCCTCACATACAATTTATTCACTACTTCATTAGAATCTCTGTTATAAATTTAACGGGGACTTTTCAACTAAATCCCACAGGTACTATCCTAAGCCCATCATATAACTCTATAGAGAGAAAACGATATGGCCATATTCACATAGCTATTCTTATACTGTAGAACCCAGATGGCTAACTCCAGCAACACAACCCCTCTGAATCCCACACCAAAGAGAGCTGATTTGAAATGCCATTCTCAGAAACAGAAAGGGAATGGTTATATTTTACAGGATTTTGTTTTTTACTTGTTATGACCAGAAAATAGTCTACTATGAAAGGTGAATTCTCTTTCACAAGTGAATTACTAAATACGTCACCTCTTTTTCTGTCTACCTCTCTCATGTGTACAAAAGAGGGCAGTCAGGAAAATCAAGGACTATTAAGGAAGAATTCCCTCATCAAAAGGTGTGTGTGGTGGCTGAGCGGGGATGACAGGACAAATGAGTCAGGGCTAGAAGGTGGAGAAACTGTGAGACCAGGTTGCAGCAAATCTCAAAATGATAAATTTGAATAATTTCTTCACTTCTTGGTGAGATAGGAACTAAAAGCTGCCTCCATGTGAGCCAGTGAAGGTAAAAAGTCAGAATAAGGAAAGAAAAGAAGACTATTTCAAATAGAGACAGAAAAGAAGAGCTACAGAAACGTAACCTGGTGATGAACTAGGCAGGATGTCTGGAAAGTATAGAGGAAGAGATGGCGAAACAGAGAAAAGAAAGGAAGTCACTGAGCTCCCCAGCAGGGAGAGGGAAGTGGAAGACTCCAGAAGGGAAACTAGGTGGTCAGGTTTGAAAACCAAAACAGGGCAGTCCCACCTCAGGGCAAATTCACTGCCCTCACAAGTCTCAAGATGAGTTGTGGGTTTGGGGAGATAGTGATTCCTCTGGGAAAGGGGTCAGCAGTGGTTAAGATTCTGGTTCTGTCATTTTGTATGAGGCATAGGGTGGGAACTAGGCACCACCTGGAGATAGAAAAAACCTATGGTTTCAGATACCCTGGGGATCTGAGAACAGTGGACAACTATGAGGCAAAGCCCGAGCTAGACACTACCTAGGGAAGCAATGGATAGAGGGCAGGACAGAAGCTGACAGTGAGTGCATAGGGCTGCTGGGGGCAGGTCTCATCAACTGGGAGCAACTGGAGATTGATAGCTCTGAGGCTGAGGATAGAGAAGCAATCAGCCTCTGAAGCCACTTATTTGCTATTGACTGGTATACAGCCTGAGAACACTGAAGCTCCAGTGAGCTACCTGATGTGCATAGCTGCATTTCTCTAACAGGAGATCTTGGAAGGAGGAAGACAGGTCCTTCACTGTACTGATACACCAGGGCTATAATTAGCTTCCCATACTCCCAACACAACTGAAAGCCAACCCAAGGTTATAGATGTAACCAACCGTCTTATTAAATAAGAAACACAGAAACAATGTAAAAGAGAAAGCCGAGAGGTCAGAGCTCAGAGCTAAAATCTCACCCTTCCTCCTGCTGTCCCAGCTTTGCAAAAAGAGACCTACTTCCTGTCGGTTCGTTTTTTTATAGTATGTTGTTCTGCCTTCTCATTGGTTGTAAACCCAAACACATGACTGCCTCGTCACTGTCTGAATGTACAGCCCCCTAGGTCTTAAAGGCATATGTCTCCAATGCTGGCTATATCCCTGAAAACACAGAGATCTTATGGGATTAAAGGCGTGTGCCACCACCGCCACACTCTTGCTATGGCTCTAATAGCTCTGACCCTGAACACACAGATATCTATGGGATTAAAGGCGTGTGCCACCACCGCCACACTCTTGCTATGGCTCTAATAGCTCTGACCCCCGGACAACTTTATTTATTAACATACAATCAAAATAATAATTCAGTACAATTAGATTACCACCACACAAGGTAGAAGAGTAGACACCCAAGAAGGTATTTGCTAGGAAAGATTTGGAAGATGAGAAAGTACTTGCCCAGTCCACAGATTGCCAAGTTAAGTTTGGCCAGCAGAGGCCTTGGTATTCAAAGGAAGGAAATTAAGTGGAAACAGCTCTGGCAGACATCAGATATGTTCAATACAGACATAACACCAGCATCAACCATAGTAAAGATAAAAGCCCACAAATTCAGATGACATCTCTCTAATGCATGTACTTCAACACTTTGTTTTACCTTTGCTTTTTCCCCTTTCATTATATTTTAGTAATATTTTTACCATACTAATCACATTGAACTCCTCCCAACATTCTCCAAGATCTATCCCAACATAACCAACTGTGTCCTCTTTTTTTTTTTAAACCATCAAGTCCAATTTGTTCTGCCTATAGACTCTTGAATGTAGGACGTTGACTGGAGGGTAGTCGACTCACTAGGAGCTGCACCCTTAAAGAAAACTAACTCTTCTTCCAGCAATTATCAGTTGCTAGTAGCTCCTTAACTAGGGGTGAGACTTTGTGCCCACCTCCTTCTCCAATTTTGTTTAACTTGAGCTTGTCTTTTGCATAATGACTCAACTGCTATAAATATGAATATATGTGCAACTGTACTGATGTAACTTCCTGGCATTCCTTAAATATTTATTTACTATACTTCTACTTTTCTGTGAATGAAAAAAAATTCAGATTAGCAAGTCAGTCCCAACCCCCCATGTGTATGTGTGCTATGCATTTGTGTGTGGTTGTGGTTGTGCATAGGTGCACTCATTTTATGTGTGGAAGCCAAAATCAACATTACATGTCTTCCTCTATCACTCTCCACTTTTTCCTAAGTAAGTTTTTGAAACAGGGTGTCTCAGTGACCTGAGAACTCACCATTTTTGCTATACTGGCTGGCCAGTGACCCCTCAGAATTTGCTGGTTCTGTCTCCCATGCTGCACACTGGAGTCACAGATACCTGCTATCACATCCAGCTTTAACTTGGGGGCTAGAGATCCAATCTCAGGTCCTTTTGTTTGCACAACAGCAAATGTTTCTACCCACATCTTCCCAACTCTAAAAAGAGGTATTTTCTATAGCTTTTTAATTTTTTTATAGAGAAAACCAGTTGACTCATGAAAAAATGATTACTTCCTCATTCCAACTTGATATAAAGAATAATACTGATGGTACCAACACTTAGACAAAAAGCTCCATTTTTCCTACTCAATTTAACATTTTCTGAGCATCCTTTAATGCCAACCCTGTGTAAATACTGAGAGCACTGAAAGAGGGAGACCTAGTCTTTGGTGGGAAGTGTTGTGCTCCTCCTATGCATTTCTGAAAATGTTCTCTTTCAGTCTCCATATTTACTTCCGGTCTCATAGTCTTCTTTGCCCCATCGTCTCTCCAACAAAACCCTGGAATTTCTTATTTTTTGTAGCTTATCTTTTTCCTGGTAGTCAGAAGTCTGATTCCTGACTTAATGAGCCCAGGATATCTACTTTAATCACTCCTGTTCTGATACTCCCTATACACATCAATAGCACTTGGATTTAAGGAACCCTTATTCTCCTCCTTAAAATACTAGAAATGGTTAAGAATAGTCAACATCCTTGGTTTTTCCATTACTTGCAAAGTATCCTAAATGAGTATTTTCTCATATCAGAAGCAGCTTGGCTTGTTTCTGAACTACCTTTAAGGAAATAGAAAGTGCTTTACAGTGTAGGATCAAAAGGGGCGGCAAGACAAATACCATCAACACTGCACAACCACCTGGATCCTGGGAGTATAGCTCTGCAAAGTACCAACCCTAGCTCATTGAACACAGCAAAAGTAAATTAAGGGAAGCATCTTTCAATCTTTTTGAGGCAACAGTTGCAATCACAATGTCAGTACAACAACACAAACACAGCAGCTTCCATCTTATGCCTTTCTCTCATAGTATAGTTTAGGTTGTATTGTAATGAAACCAAAAATAACCCAATTATAAATGTTTGGGCATGACAATGATGACCCCCCCCCACACACACACCAAAAACCAACCTTAGAAATGAAGGTGAAATTGAGCATTAAGTACTTAATAAATCAAAGCATCAATAATTATAAAACTCTAAGGCTACTAAAAATCTACATATCCACATGATTCTATCCAAATAAGAAATGTAATGCTGTGGCCAGCCAAAGAAATAGACCACAATGACAGATGTTTATAAGGAAATGAGTAGAGGGAATTTTAGCTTACAGCTTTCATTCACCTAGAAATTTTTAAATATTTATTTATTTATTCTATGTATCTTTTACATGGTGTATCTTGATCCCATTCATTCCCTCAGCTCTTCACATCCATCCTCTGCCCCTGCACGCCCCCCAAATAAAACAAAATTTAAGATAATAAGAAGAAAAACATAAAAATTGAATTAAAAAGGGAGAAAACTTAAAAATCTCATCATGGAAGCTGCAGTGTAACACAGTGAGTCACACCTTTTGTCCATATATCTTTATCTGCAAATGTTCATTGCAAAGAGTCATCGGTCTGGTTCAAGGCCTCTGGTTTCTATTACCCTATTGATTCTGGGCTCTTGGTATGGCTCCTCCTCAATATTCTGTTGTTTCTCTGTGTTGTGGAGATCCTACAGCTTTGGGTCTGCAGGTCAGGTCCCTTCATGTGCTCCAGCAGATCATAGATGGGGTGGATGTTGGGCTAGCCAAGTCATAACCTTGGGTCTGGGCCTGGGTAGCTGGCTGCCAGATGTGAAATGGGGACAGGTTTCCCATGTTTACAACTTCGGGGCTGGCTCACACACACCTACAGTGACAGGGTTGGCTCTCCCGCTTTTATGACCACAGGGTCAGCTCTCTCACCTGCCTTAGGCATTGATTGGCTGGGAGACAATTCTCCCCCATCCATGCTGCCACAAGACAGACGAGTAATGGGGACAGCCCTCCCATGCTCACATGTCAGGGCTGGCTCACCCTGGGATACGAATGGATAAAACACTTCAGCTTGAGATCATCAAGCATCATGTATTTTTGTTCCCTTGTTGCAAACAGTGTCCACACAGTAGCCTTCTGATTCTAGGCGCACCATCACTAAAGTAGCTCTGGTTCCTGAGTCACAAATGCTTCCTGCTGATTTCCTCAGCAGCTTTTCCCAATTGTTACATTAGAGTGCTTGGGCTTTAGGAAGATTATTTAAGCATGTCATGAACAGAGATACAATTTGAGGTAGTTAAATCTTAAATTCCCCCAAAGTAAACTTATCAGTCAAATAAAATAAGATTTCATTGTTGGCTTCCAAAAAAAATATTCAGGAAAGCCTCTCAACCTTTGTTTTCAATAAAATAAGAGGCTCAACAGTTTTCATTTTACTTCCCCTAGATTCCATACAGAGGCTTATGGGAGTGCACACATCTGCAGAACTGAGACAGAGAACAGCTGGAAGATATGTCTACTTACAGCATTTATTCTTTATAAGCTTTGACAATCTGAGTCTCTGATCTTCCAGGAAAGTTCTGCTGTTTAAAGAAGAATCTAGATTCCCTAAAGATCATCAGCATTGTTAATAAAATAATGTCCTATAAAGGCCATAGTGTCTCAAGGGCCTTCACTGTCTCTCTACACATCAAACTCTAATACACACAAACATGCATGTGTGTACATGGGCGTGAGCATCTACACATACACCTTTGGCCAAATAATTTGTTTATAACAAATTTTTAATATATATGTAGAATGTAGCAGAGCACATTGTAAACACCAAGTTAAAGTAAAGAATTAAACAGCTAGTAGGACATATATAAATGAAAATATAAAGTTCACACAGAGACATGTTAAACAAAAGAAAATCTAGTGGCAATAGGAATGTGAATTTAAAAAATGAATTAGTTAATAATGATAATATTGAGCATGCTAAGCTCTATGACCAGCATTTTATTTATTCTTATCTCATTTAACAGTAATAACCTTAAAAGGAAGGTACTATTACATTTGACTTGTATAAAGAAACCGTGCATAGGACAGACTGAGTTTCTTGCCAGTGTCTAGAATTAGTAAACGATAGAGCTGGACTCAAATCGAATCTTCTTAGCTCTGAACCTTGTAGTTTAACAACTTCTTACACTTAGGCAGTGCTAATATGCAATAGGGAGAAGAAAAGAGGTGCAAAGAAAACATAAATATAAGCTACACAAATATGCAAAGTTCCTATTGCCCAAATTACATTTCTATCACAGTTTACCCGCATGTTAAATGAAGAAAACAAAGACACAGACTTTCAGAAAATACGGGTTCCATCACTTCCAGCTATTTGACCTTGACCAGGTGAGTGAGAAAATCATTTTTGCCATCTGAAATTGGGAATAATATTATTTTTTCACAGTAGATGTGAATAGAGGAACTATACATAAAGTGAAAATATGCCTGACATGTAGCAAGTATGGAAAGCAGAGCATTACCTTTGTTCCTAGAAGAGTATAACTAGGATATTGATCATTTTTGCTAGCATTAGCATGAGATGCATATTTATATTTTCTAAGAGTGCCTTAGTTATTACTTTACATACTGCTATAAATTACAATTCTTAGGTTTATAGCAGAACTCTTCTAGGACAAACAAAATATTCTTACAGAACAAATAATTCCACATTCCTCTCAGAACTCAGAGGGATTCCCTCCAATCTCTTGTCAAAATTATCTCTGAGGAGGGGGAGGGGGCTGATGGGAAAGGAGTCCCAGTGGCTGCTGATGCCCTGCCAAATCCAAACACCAGTATCTCTTCAGAGGTTCAGCCCATAAAGAAAGAACACTTTCTATCTCAACTGACAGCATTTATCTGGATTACATGGCATCAAAGCACTATTTGTGCCCAAGATATGTTGTGAAATGATACTGATGTGTTTGATGATCTATATTTGAAAGGTTGAATTTCTGAAAGGATAAACTCCAGCAAGCGTCACTAGTAAAGTTCACTTTTCCTATGTTTACTTTGTCTGCATTTGAAAAGACACCAATTATTCACATCTCCAGAAACTTTACCATCCAAAGCAGACATACAGTGGCATGGGGGTGTTGGCATTCATCTAGATGAAGACAACTGGAAAGGAGACAGGAAAGCTGATCCTTAGCTCACTCTTACTTTGGCCAAATGAGAACAAGAAAGTAAGACTACAAATAAGAGGCAAGCTCCATTCATCTCTCTTTCTCCTGCCATGGCAGAAGCTTATGTGCTTCTACAGTTTTTAATAGGAATATTCTTGCTTCAGATTCTGCCAAACAAGAGCCCCGGATACCACTTCTTCCATGATCTCAGGCTCTTTCCTGTTGTATTGTAGGCATCAAACCTAAAAATTAGACAGCTGATTCACCAAAGTCCTTGCAAAAATAGAGAGACTGATACCACAGTGCATAGAAAGACACGGAATAACCCTGATTCACACAGAGAGAAAGTAGTTTAACTCCCAGTTCTTTTTTCTGAATTCTGATTTGTTAGGAAGCATGTCTTTGATGCCATGCTAATACATCATTAGCACATCTCCAACACTCACTAAGCTTTCTTGTTATAAGGATTCAGTCTCAGAGCCAAGGAACAGGCAACACTACTAAGATAGAATTTAATAGCACCATTTTATTTATACTGTCTTTATTTTTAGTTACCATCTATTCATGGTGAGTGAACTGTTATTCCATTTATAGAAGTAAAATATGATTTACTTTCTGAACCCATTTAAACTACTAAGGTTAAAAATCTAGATCAAATACAAATGCTCTGTAAGAAAGGGGGATACGAAAGTGGGATAGTTAAATGTTAGAAATGGAGATAACTACATCATCTAAAACCAAACATTTTTAAACATATTTCTCTTGTAGTTTGAAAGAAAATGGCCCCCAAAAGGAGTGGTACTATTAGGAGGAGTAGACTTGTTAGAGAAAGTGTGTCACTGTGGGGGTGGACTTTGACGTCTCTTTTGCTTAAGATTCCCTCAGTATGACAGACGACTTCCTGTTGCCTGAAAGATGTAAGACTCTCAGCTCTTCCAGCACCATGTCTGCCTACATGCTCCCATGCTCCCTGTCATGATGATAATGGACTAAGTGAGCCACTCCAATTAAATGTTTCTTTATAAGAGTTGCCATGGTCATGGTGTCTCTTCATAGCCATAAAAACCCTAACTAAGACACTCTATAACTCAAAGCCAGAACTATTCTTTGCTTCCTCTAAAGTCCCATAGCTGCCTTTGTACCTCTATAGATCAAGGTTCTCTATAGATTAAGGTTCTCTGAATTGTGGCTGGCCAAGCATATTTCTCATTTCCTCCAAACCTTATGCAGGACCTTTAAGTTAGAGACTCATCATGTTTTAAAGATCTCCTTTATGTTACACAGAATTCTTCTCTGTCAGTGTTTGTGGAGCTAGGACCAAGAGTCATTTCAATAAACCTCTGCATTCTCTCCGAGCTCCAATCATATCTTACTATGCCTGCAGAATCTCTCTAATTAATGTCTTGTCATCATTATGTTAATAAGCCAATTTCCCATGCCTCCTCTCCCAAATCAGAGGCACTCCCTGGATTCTTTCTCTCTTAATGGAGGCAAATCATTTCACTAGATAACCCCAAACCAAAAGATGAATAAAAATTGGTGAGATAAAGAGAGGGGGAAGAAGTTTCAGGAAAAAGAAGCAGCTTGTACAAAAATCCTAAGGCCCAAAAGAACTTGGTAATTAAAGAACTGAAAAAAAAAAAAAAAAAAACAAGTTAGGTGTTATAAAGGAAAGCAGTTGGTTTTTCCCAAGCAAACACAGACTTCTTTTCAAAGGTACCAGTAATAACACTGAATGAGAACCACTAATTCTATAATGCAACAACTTTAGGAATGTTGCCAGGATAACAAAAAGAGAAGCTAAACACTGGTGTTTTATTTTGACTATTGCTCTATTGTTTTTCTACTAAACACTGGCCAGATGCTCCACTCCCTCTTTGGCCATCCCTCTCAACTCAATTGATATTAAAATCCTTCTAGACTTGGTCTCAGATCATGCCATGTTTTTTTCTAGTTCTGAGTTAACATTTTAAAGCTTTTGGGCTGGAGAGATGGCTCAGCAGTTAAGAAGAGCATTTACTGGTCTTCCATAGGACCTGCATTCAGTTCCTCTGCACATGTTCAGTTGCACATGTGCAAACATGCACACAGATACACAGAAATTAACTAATTAATCTGTTAATTAAGGCTTCATGCAAGAAGATTTACTGTCTACTTTGTATTCTAAGATTGTCTTCCACATTTGAGCCAAGATGGAGAGGGTTGAGTGGATTAGAGAAAGTGGTAGACTCCAACTAATTTTCTTTTGAGAATGTAGCAGCAGCTTTCCATAGAGGCTTAAACTGAGGTGATATTGATACTGGGCATAAGCTCAGAGGCAACAGAAAATTCCAGAAGTAGCATACCACATGCCCTGATATCAGCCCCACCTAAACTATACCCCAGATGTGGTTGTATGCTGAAGTTTAAGGTACTGTAGAGTGCTAATACCACAGACACAAAGAAGTTGTTTTCTTCTTGGCCCTTCACCCAGGGGAAGACCCCCTCCCACAGGTTTACTTCTGTCTACCCTTCAGCTATGGAAATGTGAACTGTCTCCAAGCCATGTGAGACTGCAACTTCCCTGTGACTCATCTCAGTGCAAATACAAACGCTGAGAAAGTCTGAGGAAAGCTCGTGAGATATTTATATGTTTCATTTAAGTTTTCAAGTGGAAAACAATAGATGGTTCCCTATTTAAAAATAAAAAATAAATCTGTTGACTCTTACATACAAATAATTCAAACCAGCTGACCTTTAAAATGTCAGACTTCACATGTGGTCAAGCCTTAAACACAGTCTAAGCTAAGCTTAGAAAAATACAACTTAAATAATGAACTGGCAAAGCAAATAAAGTGAAATACTTGGATGACGATTCAGCTGAGTAAAAACTAGTGACCTCAAACTGCCACTTGTTATGGACAGATGCCTCGAAAGATTTTAAGTTGGGAGAGTTTAGAAACAACCCAATTATGGTGGGTGTCTTTCCAAATTGACCAGGGGCTAGAAGAAAGGAATACTGACCCCGTAAAGATTGAAATCTGAGGCCTTGGGAAATACTGGGGGAAAGTCTGACAGATGCATGGTTCATTCCTGGTTTAAATTATAAACTCTTCAGATTAATGACACTTAGACTTTTATAAGAATAAAAAGAACAGACTTTTGCCCTCCCCCCATATAACCTATCACATAATTAAGTAAAATAATATTACCTTCCAAGTGCAAAAACAATTAGTATAAGGAAACGTAACACATTTCTGATTTTCCCATGGTTGACACTTTAATACTTTTTTAAAATTAACTTCTTTCTAAAAATTCTGGCTACTCAATTTTTGATGACACTCACAGCATATGCTTATCTTGTTTTTCGATGATTCATACTATATGGATCTCCACAACACCATTCTTTGGGATTCTGACTGTTGTTTTTCCCTAAATTCCAAAAGTTATTATTACAGAAACATTAGCTAACTAGTCTACCACATAAATCAAAGGGTGCTCTATCTATATTACTAGAAAATTAAATGCATATATGTAATTTAAAACAGGAAAAATATGATAGCTCAAAGAAACTCATGATCTTCTTATTCATCATGCAATAAATACACCCAGTGGAGGGTAAGTACACATACTTTATTCACCAAGGAATAGTTATCTGCAAAGTTTGCTGCAAAACTATGCAAATCTAAGTTTACACAGAAGTCTTACTAACCAATGGATTTGCTATAACAACCTTTCTTTCCTCCACCTACCCACTCTTTACATCAGAAAGGTAAGGTGCATAGTTGACTGCTAATCAGGTAAACAAATAGCTGCGCCGGGCGGTGGTGGCACACGCCTTTAATCCCAGCACTCGGGAGGCAGAGGCAGGCGGATCTCTGTGAGTTTGAGGCCAGCTTGGTCTACCAAGTGAGTTCCAGGAAAGGCGCAAAGCTACACAGAGAAACCCTGTCTTGAAAAACCAAAAAAAAAAAAAAAAAAAAAAACCAAAAAAAAAATGTTATTCTCAAGACTGTTGTTTTTTTGTTTATTTGTTTTTATATGCAAACTGGAGGTCAAGAGATTTTTATGAGAACTAAGTGAAAATGTATCTGGGCCTTAAGTGGCCAATTGATAAGAACAATTATTCTCTTCTGGCTTCTGATACACAGCATTCTCCTGTGGTCACACTGCACCTGCTCCATGGACTTACTGGTCACTGCATCACTGTTTCCTTAAATCTTAGTCATCTTTATTGGGACTAACTGTACTTCCCCTATTTTATTTTGTAATAAATAAATAAATAATGTTATTCTCCATAGTGCCTTTTTGCTGCTCTGTTTTGCTTATGATCTCAAATGTAGGGATTAAATCAGTTACATTCAATTCATAACTCTAACACCTGTCCTGGCAAATCCCTTCCTTCTTGCATTGATTTTTGGATTTTCTTTATTTACAAGCCATGCATTCACATATCCCATCTTTAAAACAGACAGTCATTTACATATTTGTTGTTTTACCTTTGTGTGCTTTTGTGAATGAATGTGCACTATTGTGCGAGCATAATATATTTGTTTGTTTGCTTTGGTGAATCTTATTTGGTTTGGTTCCATTTTAGTTTAGTTGTTTTTTTTTTTTTTGAGACAAGTACATGTACTGTTTTATTCACAGTACTGTTACAATAAGTACATGTTGCTATATGCAGCAGCAAGTCAGTCACTTTTTAATGGCCATATATTTCTCCATGTTTAATTACAATATTTTATCTGAGCATCCTCCTGGTAATGGACACCCAAATGGCTTCAACATCTGCCCCAAACATAAATAGCACTGTAGAAATGTCCTTATGTGTGTCCACTTATAGGCCCTCAAGAGAATTTCCATGAAGGTCTAAACACAAGTAGAATTCAGAGTCAATTACTAAGGACCTTCATCCCTTGCTTCCTCAGTGTGAAAGCTCAGAAAGTGCACAGTTTACATTCCTTCCTTCTATTCACTTTCTCCCCATTCCTTGCCCCACATTTTTACAATTTTGATATCATATTTGAGAAAATTTTCTAACTCTGCCAGTCTAATAAGTAGAAACTAGTATCTCAATGCTTTTATAATTTGTATTTTCAAAATTAATAAGAATTCTATGCATGTGCATCTTAGCTTTAGTGTTTCCTTATAGCTATATTTTCTGTTCCTATCAACAAGCTTTTATTTGTGGATGGACAGTCAATGGAAACAAAGTCTTTCAATTTTAGTTGTCAGCATTTCCTTTATGGAATATGCATTTAAATTTTTGTTGGGAAGTCTTCTTTGAGACCTTCACCCAAATGTACACTTACCTTTCAATCTGTTAACTTCATAAACTTAGTGTATAATAATGCCCATTGATTTGTGGCATTCTTTTATTACCCAGATCTTTCTTCTAGATCACTTATTCTTTGCCATTTGGTTATTTGTTTAACATTGTACTATTAGGTTACTTTTTACAAGAAATAAAAACAACCATGCAAATGACCCTCCTTCCCCTCGTCTCTAATTTAAGCCACTCTCTAATTCTCCACCCTAAAGTAGAAGAGTACAGACTACAAATAGAAGTCTACAAATACTATGCTAATTGTTTTCTTTATTTCAAGTTCTACCTCAGGTTAGCAATGCAGAACACATTTGAGTTCAAATAAATGTAGTCTTATCTGGATGCTGTTATCCTCTCTTACAAAGCATGCATGATTTTTTATTTGTTTGTTTGTTTTGGGGTGTGTGTGTGTGTGTGTGTGTGTGTGTGTGTGTGTGTGTAATTCTATATGGGCATGTGCCTTTGTTAGAATTTTTAAAAAAATACTTTTGATACAGATGATCGGGGTTTCTTTACATTAAACAATTTCATATTGATTCTTGAGATATGTAATAGTACCACCATGATGAACTTCACATGTTCTTCTAGATTATACTAAGCAACAGCAAAAACTCTGAATTTTTACTTTTATAGACAGCAATGATTTCTACTACACAATATATTTTCCCAAAATTTTTACAGCTCTAGGAGCAATGATAATAAAAACACTATTGAACTATAAATATAAGGCTTACAGTGTCTTATATCAATCAGATTCTACAGAAGTCCTTGCCAAAAATTAGACCCAATACAGTAATTACACAAAATGGCAGTGCTTGTTTTTTTCTGTATTTAAGCTTATACCTATTATTTGAATTAAAAAAAAAAATCTTTTATCTAAATGAACTGTCAGCCACAAGAACAACAACAAAAACAGCTTTTATAAGATAGCTATTGTTCAAGTAACAGCTCCAAGCTGAGCCACTGACCTCAGAATATTTGTCTAATCCACTATATCAACACCCAAGAAGAATCAAAGACTTTCTACCCACAGACACATTTGTCTCTGAAGATGAATCCCGTGAGTAGTGAAGGCACTGTGTCCAAAGTGAAACACCCATGCCCATGAAATTAAAATGCACTGGGCATGTATTCATCACCTCTATATTAGGCAGTCTCCATGATCATCACATCTCAATTACAACAAAGGATACATTTTAATTTTGCTCTGCCAAATGTGAACAATGTCTAAGCAAAAAGAATATAACATTTTGTAATGGGAAAAAATAAGGAACCAAAGATTTTTATTGAAAATTTGCAGAACTACATTTGGGTAATTTTGATTTGGTTTTTATTTTTGGTTTTATGATTTTTTTCAAGGTTTCTCTGTATAACCCTGGCTATCCTGGAATTCATTCTGAAGACCAGGATGTTCTCAACCTCAGATCCATCTGCCTTTGCCTCTCAAGTGCTGGGACTAAAGGCGTGCATCACTATGCCTGTCTATTATTTGGATAGTTTTTATTAATTTTCTTTTCTGCTGGTTGCTCTTTTCTTCCAAAATGCCTACAATGAGTGAAATAGAAAAATAAAACTACTTCTATTTTAAACACTATAAATATTCATATCCTACGCTATACTCTCCCCACCACATACATACAGTAACAAAAGAGGGGTGCAAAACAAAAAAAATTGAATAAAAAGAGAAATTCGTAATACCAAATAGTTTTGTTCTTAATTACCTTTAATATAGGATTTTATAATTTAGGAACTTCTTTGTGGGAAATATAAATAATTGTAATCACATTAAAAGACTGAATTTTTAAAACTAACATGTTAGACACAGCAATTCAACTTTAGGAGTCAATGTATTTATCATAAAATATTGTGTTGATAGTGGCATGATATATTCATTATAAATCTTTTATTTCCTTTTTTCTTTTGACTGTTAATAAATACATATGTTTTCAATTCCAAATATCTCTTACAAGCCTCCCATGCTAAGTTTCTGTTAAAAACATTTACTATACAGCTCTCATCAATACCTCTGGAAGGACAATGGAATACAATATATGAAATTCCTCAAGTGATAGTGGAAGTCAGCTCTCTCCAGCTAGCTTTCTACCTAGGGAGGGTACTGACCACACTGGGTGGACTTTCCTATATCAGTTAACAATCAAGACAATATGGCTGATAGCTTAGTGTTTTGTGGGACTCCTAACAGTGGGAGCAGGTACTTGCTTCTCTGACTCTTTTGTCTGCCCTTGAGACTCTTCTCCTCCTGTTGGGTTGCCTTGTCTAGCCTCCATAGGAGGGCTTTTGTCTTGTCTTACTGTATCTTGTTTGGTTGTTGTCTCTTGGAGGCCTGCTCTTTTCTGAAGGGAAATGGAGGGCGGGTGAGTGGATCTGGGGGAGAGGAGAGGGGAGGCTGGGAGGAATGGAGGGAGGAGAAACTGTAGTCAGGATGTACAGTAGGAGAGAGGAAGCTATTTTCAACTTAAAAAAAGATAATACAGACATGCTCATAGGCCATTTAATGTAGGCAGTTCCTCTTAGATGATTCTAGGCTGTGTCAAATTGACAGTTAAAGCTAACAAGGACGCTAGTTAACCCATATTAAGTGTTCACTATGTGCTAGGCCCTGTTCTAATTGATTTATATGTATTAGTTAACTTAACCCATTCAACAAAACCAATACTACTACTATAATTCCTATTTTATAGGCAAGTCCCACTTAAGGTGGCAACAAAGCCTAAGTGTCACTGTCTCTCCAGGGCTTTCAGAGTCCGCATTCCATTATGTTCCAGGGTATGACAGGAGCAGCACATTAGCTGTTCTAATACAAATTTAGCTTGGCTAGATTGGAAAATATTTGGAATCTAACAGACTCTAAAAAGAAAATTGCTATGTTTAACTTACCTGTGTTTTGTACATACTGCCATCTTCCTATTTACTCTTGGCAGCAAAATCATCCCTTATACCTGAATAAAGGATATGTGTAAATGGACTTAACAGTTGTTCCTACCTGTTGTATGCTAACAAATGGCACTCAGAGGATCCACATTAAATCCATAGAACCTGTGGATGTTAGCTTTATTTTAAAAAGGTGGTGTGATTCTTTCAGAGGTAATTGCATAAAAAATTTACAATGAGATCATCCAGAGTTCTAAGAATGGACCTCAGTGACAAAAGAATTTATAATAAACACAAAGGAGAAAAAAAGAGAACAGGATGAAGCAATGTGCCCACAAAAGTAAAGATTAGAGTAATAATGTAGACAACTAGCTAAGGTACACCAGGTGTCACTGAAGCTGTGGAAGGGGAAAAAAAAAATCAATCTTCTATAGAGCCTTGTAATGAAGCCTAACCCTGTTGATACCTTGATTTCAGATTTCTGGACTCCAAAACTATGAAATAATACCTTTCTAAGGTTTTATAGAATCATGTTTGAGGTAATTCATTACAGCACACATTGAAAATTAATGCTGTCTGTCTATCTGTAACAAACTAGGAGCTCCTTGAAGAAAAATTGTGTGTTATGTGTCTTTCCCTCTGTCAACCTAGAGTAATACCAAAGAATATGTAAATTAAATAGGAATAATATTAACAAATGATAAAGCTATTTTACAATGTGGAATCTGTATTGTGGTACATGCCTGCAATCCAAGTGCTACAAGGCTGTGGAGGAAGAATTACAAGTTCAAAGTCAGTCTGGGTTACATTTGTGTTCAAGAACAGCCTGAGACCCATAATGAGATGGTTCCCCACAAAAACAAGAGCTGAATGTATAGTAGTAGAGTACTTTACTAGTTGCCCGTGTTACTATAACTACCATTACCAAAGTCAACTTAAAGAAAAAAAGCTTATTTGGGCTTGTGGTTACAGAGTGAGAATCCATAATGGCAGGGGAAGCATGGCAGTAGTTGGCTGGAGCAGGAAGCTGAGAGAGCACATCTTGAACAACAAACACAAAGCAGAGAGAACTAACTGGATGCAAGATGAGGCTATAAACCCTCTAAGCTTTCTACCAGGGACCCCGTACCTCTTAAGGGGTCCATAAACTCCCCAACATTACAACCAAATGCCTTTTGCTTTTCTTTCAACTAAAACTTTTTAGTACAAAAGAAACTGAGCATGTCCAGAAAGTATCACTGCTCCCCATCTTTTATAATACAATCTGAATGTTCTCACGTGCCATTTAAAGTTTTTAGACACTTAACTTCATGACTTCGAGCTAAGCATAGCCAGAAATGTGTCTCCTTTTTGAAGTATGGCTTTAAACTGAGCATGTTCAGTAATGTGCCTGGCACCCAAATGCTTTCTTATATGAATACATATACGCGTCTTGACTAAAATATCCTTGTTGCCTTTTCAAGGGGCTTCAATGTCCTTTTAGCTAAAGGAGGTAAAGTCACCTCTCCATTTTTCATACTCTAGTCATGTTTTCTTCTCTCTATACTTAACAAGAGGAGAACCCAATGTGTTCAATTATATAACTGAGAACCAAAATAGCAGTAAATATGATCCCTGCCCATGTGTCATGTCAAGTAACTTACTATATTATCATGTAATTAATACTCCAAGAGTAGAAAAACAGGATTTATTACCAATTCCTAAGAAGAACAAATAACTCAGACTTAATGACAGTAGAATCTAGAAACAAGTCAAACAACTTCTTCTGTGATTTCGTTATAAAACAAGTAAATAAAAATAAAGTCTACAATAGAGAGTTATCTTTTCATTTAAAAGAGTTTCATCACCAGCATAATATACATTTTTTATAAGATGCTTATATTTACTTGGCATTCTGAGATATGCAATTTGTATAAACTAACTTATACAACCTAAAATTTTATTAAAGGAATTATATACTAGTTATATGATGAATAAAATATAGAATGCACATATTTTATATATGGCTATATTATATTTGCATATTTATATTATATATAATATGCCATTATTTCATCAGTTTTACAAATGGAGAATTAGACTTTAGGGCACAAATATCAGGTCTAAAACCACACAACTAATAAGAGGCAGTTCTGAATCAAGTTGAGATTTGGTTTTGTTTGATTTTGTGGTGTGTATGTGTGTGCCATGTATGTTGTTCATATGGCTAAGCATACATGTATGTATAAGTGTGTATGTGCACATATGTGTGTGTACATGTAAATCAAACATTGGAGTTTACTGCTCTCTACCTACCTTATTTTTTGAGACAGGATCTCTCAATGATTCTGAAGTTCATCAATTTGAGTATGCTGGCCAGCCAATCAGCTATAAGGATCTACTTGTTTGCAAATCCCCACCACTAGTATTATAGACAAACACTGCCTGTCCAGTTTTATACATGGGTGCTGGGGGTCTGAACTCAGATCCTCATATCATGATTGTGTGTCAGGTACTGAACCAATAGAGTTATCTCCCCAGCTTCTTGCCTAAGGTGTTAACCAGAACTTCAGATTTGATATGCAAAATTTTAATTTGCAAAATTTCAAGATAGTGTTTTTTTAGATAAGCATTTGTTAAATAAGTATGTATGTTTGAGTGGGAATAGGAAAAATGATAATCTTGAAGGAATCACCCTTCATCAGCAGACCTTAAAAAGTGGGTGGAGCTTAGGATAGTACCAGTATAAGTGGCAAAAGTACCGGGTATTCAGTGCTATTTGACACAGTTGCATTTTTTACTTACCAGTACCTTGTTCTATTACTGAAAAAACTATTTTAGTAACTTCAGCTTCTGTTCATTTAATCCAAAAGTCTCCTTTACAGGTCTATTCTGAGAAGTATATAGTAATAAAGCACATGGCAACTTTAAGATTTTTCCCAATTCACTGAAAGCAACATAAAAGGTCTGAAAATTGCAAGACATAAAAAGCTGTGGTTTTTAATAATCCTATTATTGTTGATCCTTCTTTCCTTAAATCTATCTTTGCAAATTTGGCTCCTTACTAAAGTTTATTTTTAATGCCAAGTTCAATGCAAATGTATTTTATTATAGTGCATTCTTGGTAATTTTATGATATTTTATGGCAGAATGGTTAAAAACATGAAGTCACCAGACATACAGGTTCCCAACTGAGCCTAACCTAGGGGATGGTCTTCTATATTGTCAAAATGTAAACAACTGTTTTGTTCTTGACTTATATAGTTTCACATCTTACACACTTCTTTGTTTAATTGGTGATTTTGCTGTTTAAAATGGATCATAAGCATAGAGTGTAATTATTGTCTAGTGTTCTTAAGTTCCAGGAGGCTGTGATGAGCCTTATGGAGAAGATACAGTTCTTAGATAAATTCCCTCTAGACATCAGATAGAGTGCAGTTGGTAGTGAATGCAATGGTAAGGAATTAATAACATTCAGAAAAAAGGAAGACTCTTTCTGAACTATATCTGAATGTACTAGAATAACTTCCATAGTACATCATGAAGCTATAAAATGTTTGAAAAAGTTGGTACATTTATGTGTTCAAGAGATAATCACCTGCTTTACAAAGTATATCAAATAGCATTGTGCTAACACTGAAAGCCAAAGAAATTTATAGTCACTTTATATATACCACTCAGAGTTGGGAAAAAACTACACTACTGTCAGCAACTATTTATCATAAGGAAAGGTATATGATTTGTTACTTAATTAAATTTCATGTATTGCTGTATATTAAATAATATGTGATTAAGTAAAACCACATATAAAGCAGGCTAAGTATGAATCCATCAATAAGAATGTGACTTGAAGTTCACAAAAATGTAGCTCTTTTTGTCCCCCAGGAGTAATGATGTGGTGCTCACAACATCATAGACTGCACCTACTACACTATGACAGTTCATAAAAAAAAAAAAAAAGCTAAAACAGCAAGAAAAGTCCCCTCTTACTGGTGCAGTCTTTCAAGCATTCTTCCTATTTTCCAAAGGAACATTTAACCACCACCAACAGAAATGCCAAAAGTTTTCAAAAATATAAGAAAGCCAACTAATACTAATCTAGAATAAAAAGGGATATTATAATTAGAACTTTTCAAATTCCAAGAAACCATGAAGAACACTTACTGAAAGACTAAAGCTTGAAAAACATTTTGCTGGCTGAGTTTAAGGAAAGCCATTCAAAAAATTTTGAGACATGTTTCATTCTATCATAAAAGCCCTTACTATATACATCATGTTAGTAACTTCAACATCACAATGTCAACTGTTTCTCTCAACTCAAAAATACATTAAGCTATATTTCAAAAAAGGAAGCTTTACTCTTCTGCAATAATTTCACATTCACTTTATATTCAAAATATCTGGTTCATTACTCAGAAAATTCTACAATAAATTAGTTTCTAATTCATGTCTGATTACTTCCCATCTCAAAGCCTAAACCATAATCATACTACTCTACCCACTGCCTCTATAATTATGGTTGTTCTTATCCCCACTTTTTTTCTCATACCATTTCCATGATGCCCTACTTTGTTTTCTACTGATGTGATAAAACACTGATCAAAACTACCTTGGGGAAGAAAGGGGTTTATTTGGCTTACACTTAACACTTCTTCATGGAGGGAAGCTAAGGCAGGAACTCAAGGCAGGAACCTGGAGTCATGAACTGAAGCAGAGACCCACAAAGAGGTGTTGTTTATTGACTTTAGTTTCTGTCTTACTCAGTTTCTTTTATTATATACCCCATAACCACCCATCCAAGGATAGCAGTGAGCAGGGCACTCTCATATTTATCATTAGTCAAGGAAATTCCACGCCCCCCAGACTTGCCTAGAGGCCAATCTGATGGCTGCATTTTCTCAACTGAAGGTTCCCTTTCCCCAGGTAATAATAGCATGTGCCAAGCTGTCAGGAAAAAAAACAAAAAACAAAAAACAAAAACTTAACAGGGGATAAATCCCTTAGCCTCTCCTTTCAAATGACTATCCATATTCAAGTTATATGAATTATTCAATCATTTAGTGACTATAACACAAAAGTTCCAAGAATATAACAACAAATTAACTCCCTTACATTCAAATGGGGAGTAATATATAATTAATGGACAAACAGATAAATGAAAATTTGAAGAGAAATAATTATAGGACTAGAAAGTACTAAGGTCAGAATAAGGACTGGTATTTTACATACATGACCAAGAGAATCCTTTTTAACATTTGGACAGAAAAGGAATTAGAACCTAGCCACACAGGAATCTCAATGAAGAAGCTCAAATCTGTCTTTTCAAAGCAGTACAATGAGATCAATTAGAATAACGTGAGAACAATTAGAGATAGGTCAGAATGGAGGGATCAGTGGAGAGTAAAGTAGGAGGCAAATGGCCAACTAGATAGCTTTGTAGTCCATATTCAAAACTGTGATTTTAATCTGGGAGACATGAGAATCTACTGGAAGGCATTGAGCTAAAAAGTCACACTGTTTATATTAGCTTAAAAAAATCTGAGTTTATATAACATTTGGAATATTATTTTATATTTAACTAAAATTGTACATAATGCATGTAAGTAAAATATTGACTGTAAAAAGAGTCTGCTACATACCACCGGGAATTGCTGCATACCACCGGGAACTACTACAGCTACTATCATTATTACTACATTTATATGGGCCCATTTCTGATATATATCATCCTCTAGTTTTATATTTCAATGTCAAGATAACTTTAGTTCAACTTTGATCTTTGAAGACATCACTGTATATTTTCTCCAAATTAATTTTCAACACTAAATCTGAGTCCTCTTTCTTATTCATAAGAGTGCTAATATTATACTTACCTATGAAGCTAAGACTACTTCTAATTATCAAAAGATACCAGTAAGAAAATAAGCAAGTCATAGACTAGAAATACTCACTACACATGTATATGACAATAGACTGCTACCCAGAACAAACAGGAAATCCTTAAAAATTATCAAAGAGAAAAATTAATATTAGCACTCAACTACCAAAACAAAATGAAACAAAAGCAGACAAGGAATTTGACAGACACCTTACAAATAGGATCTGTGAAAAGATGATCATCACTAGTTACCAGGAAAGTGCAACCATAATGAATTCAAACGCAATGTGGAGTGCTGGATTGGATTTTAAAAAAACAAAAGAACACTAATAAGAAAGCTTTAATAAAACCTATACAATAGTTAATAGCATTGTAATAATGTTAATTTATTGTTTTTGATCAGATGTTAACATTAGGGAAAGCTATGTGATGGAAACTTAACTGTAAAATCCAAAATTATTTTAAAATAAGAAGCATAAAAACATAATAATTTTCTTTCAATACTTTATTGTTTTCTTCCAGGACTTCATTGTTTTCTTCTAATTTGTTTGCCCTTTCCTCTAGTTGTTTATAGCATTCTTCCCATTTTTTGTCTTTTCCTCTACACAAGCCTCTACCTTCTTCATGATGTTATTCATAAGGCTGTTTTCTTCTGCTTCTTCCAATTTTTGATGTTCAGGTCTAGATGAACCACAAGAGCACTTGCTCAGCTATGTTCATATCAGCATTGTTTGTAATAGCCAAAACCTGGAAACAACCTAGATGCCCTTCAACTGAAGAATGGATAAATAACATGGCACATACACACACACAATGGAATACTACTCATCAGAGAAAAACAATGACATCATGAGGTTTGCAGGCAAATGAATGGATCTAGAAAAAATCATCCTGAGTGAGGTAACCCAGACTCAGAAAGACAAATATGGTATGTACTCACTCATAGGAGGATACTAGATGTGGAACAAGGATGACTGGACTGCTACTCACATCACCAGGGAGGCTACTTGGAAAACAGGACCCCGAGAAAGACACGGGGATCGCCCAATGACAGAGAAATGGCTGAGATCTACATGAACAGCCTGGACATGAGTGGGAGTAATGAAGGGAGAGGGTCGAGGGAAAGAGAGCTTGGGGGAGCAGGAGATCCCAGCTGGATCAAGAACAGAGAGGAGACCATGGTAAATGACGACCACATGAGAAAAGGAAGAAACAAAGTGCTAGAGAGGCCCACAGAAATCCACAAAGATACCCCCACAATAGACTGCTGGCAATGGTCGAGAGACAGCCCTAACTGACCTACTCTGGTGATGGGATGGCCAAACACCCTAATAGTCGTGCTAGAAACCCCATCCAACGACTGAGGGATCTGTATGCAGAGATCCACAGCTAGGCCCTGGGTGGAGCTCCGGGAGTCTAATTAGTGAGAAAGAGGAGGGTTTATATGAGCGAGAATTGTTGAAACCAAGGTTGGATAAAGCACAGGGACAAATAGCCAAACGAATGGAAACACATGAACTATGAACCAAAGGCTGAGGGGCCCCCAACTGGATCAGGCCCTCTGAATAGGTGAGACAGTTGAATGGCTTGATCTGTTTGGGAGGCATCCAGGCAGTGGTACCAGGTCCTGTGCTCAGTGCATGAGTTGGCTGTCTGAAACCTGGGGCTTATGCAGGGATGCTTGGCTCAGTCTGGGAGGAGGGGACTGGACCTGTCTGGACTGAGTCTACCAGGTTGATCTCAGTCCTCTGGGGAGGCTTTGCCCTGGAGGAGGTGAGAATGGGGGGTGGCCTGGGGGAGAGGGGAAGGGGGGCAGGAGGGGGGAGAACAAGGGAATCCATGGCTGATATGTAGAACTGAATGGTATTGTAAAATAAAATAAAAGGAAAAAAAAACATAATGAGATACCCTTACACACTAGGCTTGTAATATGGAAATAATTAATGTGGGAAGAGGTGTAGAACAATCAGAATTCTCAGACATTGGTAGGAATGTAAATGAAGAGAGCTACTTTGGAAAAATAGTTCCACAGTTTCTTAAACATTAAAGAGAATACCCTCTGTTCATTAACTTAGTAACTGAACTTTATTATTGTTTTACATGCCATTTAATTGAACTATGTAAGTACAATCATCAACGTATTGACATAGAATACTTGATAAAAAAAAATACAGCTGAACATTGGTAGGGGTACTGGTCAACCTAGGGAAACATGCAAGAAGGGCTGACTCGCAGAGCACACGGTACCTGCTACAGGTATCAGTCATTACAGCTCTCTCAGGCCAACAGAACATCATTTAACCTAAATCAGTTAAAAGTGATTGGAAACTCCTGTCTAAAAACCAAACACACAAAAACAATTAGGGAATGGTCACAGGAGCTTTATTCATCACAGCAAAGGCTCTAAGTGATTCACAACGTCCATCAACAAGACTGCGGATGATTTTAAATACTGTAATTTGTTCATGTATTAGAATAGTGCTCAGCAGTAAAATGGGATGAATTCTTTATATTAAAAACACATATGAGCCTCAAGTCATTATTCTGAGTGAAAGAAGTCAGACACACATAGTAATACTACATGACTATGTTTACATGAAGTTATAGAATAGTCAAATTTAATCAACAGTGATATAACTCAATTATCGGTTGTTTGGAGGTGGGCACTAACTGAGAAGGAAAAGATGATGGCTGATGCTAAAGTAGTAGAACGGTTGATGCCATGTTACTGGATCTAATAGAGTTGGACTACTACAAGGTTAACTATTTGTGATTAACTTGAGCCACACTTGAGATCTTCGTATTTCACTGTATATAAATTACAGCTTCAAAATACAGTGTTTTAACAATGTAAGTGTGTGCTTATTCCTTCCTTTTGTTTTCTGCTCCTAAATAATGTCCATACTTCAAACAGACCCTTCCCATTCTAAACTCAGTACAGCAGTTTAAAAGCCTTTGATTAGAACCCTTGTTACAGATTTTTGAAAGTCCAACAGGATTATATCCACTTGTCCCCCTCGAAGTAGCTGCAAACCTATATTTATAAACAAGAGAATAAAGAAAACACAGCATTACCACCATTTGTAGTTTATACTTCAGGACATTTTTCACACACAATTTAAGAATATACAAATAGCCCTCTTATCTTAAGGAATCCTAAGTGTTTTACAAACCTTCAAAACAGATTTTTAAACTATCTAATATTTTATAGGGGGAACATTTCATGCACACTAAAGTACAGCCACATCTGGCCTGCAACATGGCAGCTGTTTAACAGTCATGACACCTCACAAAAGTTTAGGACAGGAAGTGAAGAATTCTGCAGCCAACTGAGGCGAAGATGAGGAAGGCTGCAGAAGCAGAAGGCAGCAATGGCTGGGGCTGGAGCACAGCCAGCATGATGTGGTTAACACATCTGTCGTAATGAAAAGCACAAGTGTCATTAGTGGTCAGAGCCTCATCTCACAGAAGGCGTGTTGCACAGCACAGTGACCTTTCCCTTCCATCAGGGGCAGTAGTTTATTTATAATACAACAGGAAACATGCTCCCACCAGCCCTATCGACCTAAAGTGTTCTTGCTGCGGGCTCTACTGCAGGCACTACAATGCACACAAGCTTAACTGTGCTGACATTTGGCAGCATCTTTATCCTGATGTTAGGGTCAAGCCAGCATTTACTTGAGTATATTTTATCACAGCCAGATAGAACAGAGAAAGTTATGAAGTGAGTCAAAGGATTATAAATACACTGTCATTCAAACAGTTTCCTCTACATAGTTTTTGAAAACTTTTGTTTTGCCAAATTAAAGTTTTGAATGATATTTTTCTGCCATTGTCTTAAAGCATCTACCTGATTAAGAAACTTCAGCTAGTTTGCATTGAGCCTAGAGGAAAATACTAATCATAGAAGAGATGAGAAGAGCACAGATTCTTCACACTATTCTGGCCAATTCTATCTGCCTATGAAAGCTTTTTCTAGAAAGGACATGAATGTGCCTGTAAATAATCATCACACTATAGCTCTAGCTCCTTGGAAACACAGATCATCCTTCATTTTTGCTCTAAACTGTTCTGGATGCTAGACCTCACATCATTTTTTCCCAAACAAAGCACTGAGTGAGAGCTGAGCCTTCTGAAAGTAATTCCCCTAACAATCTTGGGATTATATAAGAATGTGTGCCTTGCATTTCAATGCTTCTCTGTTGATAGTCACATATTATTTAAGTCCAGGTACAGATAACCCAGTAGTTACATTTCCGTACAACAGAAGATGCACACCTATTCCAAAGATGCAGTCTGCCCTTTATTGAGGCTGCTGTGGCAGTTTCTGAACACTAATGGACACTAAAGCAACACCAACCTTGTAAACTTATCATTATCACAGAAGTCTTTAGTTCCCTTCAATTCTGCCCCCAAACAAATCAAATCAGGGGTAGAATTATAACTAAGGCTGGAATTACAATTACCTATGATTGGATCAAAATACATATGGGGGAAGAGGGAGCACAACTGAGGATGGGAGAAATGTTGAGTAGTTACATTTAATGCCCATATCAGCAGGTGAAAAATATACCAGTCATTGGCTACAAGCTCCACCTAAAGTACTCTTCTACATGATACAGGACTTAAAGGGAAGAGATGGGAAGATCATGAAGAATCAGTCTATCACAGTAGACATTAAATATGTCAAAAATGAGTTACTCGAGCAATTTTGGCTTTGGAAGCTCAAATTCAACAAGTATTTGTGGAAAATTCTAGGTGCCAGATACTATGCCTTGAAATTTAAACTATTTCCATTTATTTGGTTTGCCAAACATCCTTGTAAAGATAATTGTATATATACTCTTCACTTTTATAGTTAGTAAACAAGGGTTGGACAGGATTCCAAGTGATCCATGTGATGGCCAGTAGAAGTTCTTTGAGTTTAAAGCTCTTATTTTTCTTTCTGTAGACCAGTGATTCTCAACCTTCCTAATGCTGTGACCCTTTAATACAGTTAATTCCTCATGTTGTGGTGACCCCCAACCATAAAATTATTTCATTGCTGTTTCCTAATTGCAATTTTGCTACTATTATGAATCTTAATGTAAATATCTGATATGAAGATTATCTGATATGTGACCCCTATTGGGGGTCACAATCCACAGATTGAGAACCAGTGCTGTAGATCATGCTACCTTTCATGTTGCCAGTCCATCCTGATGTAATTTTGTTGAAAGTTACATGTAAGCTAAGACTTGAAAGATATACTCTAGAATGAAATGGAGAAAGTTCTTTAGGTAATTGGGCTAGACTCTACTAATTTTCAAGCAAAAAAGCCCAAACAAAAGATCACTTCAGTAAGTAATAAATAATTACATAGAAAAAAAAGAAAAGAAAAAGAATAGCACTACAATGATAGGCTTGGTTAAATCATAGAAAGATTCTACCATTAATCTTAGAAATTCTCTCTCAGATTCTCTCTCTTTCCCTTCCTTCTCCACTTCTCTCTTTCCCTTCCTTCTCCCCTTCTCTCTTTCCCTTTTCCCTCTTTCCCTCTCCCCCTCCCTCCCACTTAGGCCAGGTTACCTCATAACTCTCCTGCAAATAGTGAACCCAGGTTAGTTTCACTTCCTTGTTCTCTTAACAGAGAGGGGCATTGACAGCTCTTTGTATGACATTAACAAGCTCATTTTAAGGAAGATATCTGTCAAGAGATATGATGGGGTGATTAGTGGAGTAAGAATGAACATATAGATTGATACAGCAATGCAACACAGATAACATAGAATGGGTAAGAAAGTATCTTTTAAAAGTCTCTTCCCTTCCAGGGAAGGGAGAGAAAAGGCAGTGAAAGAAAAGAATCTTGAAAACTTGTTAACTTACTGGCTTTGAAAAAAAAACTGTATCAACTATTATTCCACTGTTAGATTCTAGACAACCTTGGTAATAGTTCAACTAGCAATATAAAGAATTTAAGAAAAAGGAATAAAATCAAAGAAAGAAAAATATAATAAGATTAAGGCACATTGTAATGGAGACAACTCACGACACCCCATGAATATGTTTAGGAGTAATATCAGTCTGTAAATGTATATTTAACTATCATCTACAGAGTTGCAAACAAAGTAGAGAACAATCACCAAAGAAAATTACGTGAAGTGATGAGACACCAAGGCTAAGAATCAGATGTACATGTAAAATAAGAAGCACACTCAGAAGTGCAAAACAGTATCTAATGTTGCATCAGCTTAGATCAAGAAGACCACAGCTTGAAAGGCAACTGAAGTTGACAATTAAGAAGTCATAATGACCTTCAAGAGTTCAGGTTCACACAAAGAATGGAAGAAATGAATATTTCTAATAACTAAAGGGAGAGTGAATTAAGCATATGTAACAAACTCCTCATTTAAAAGATTGCAGTAGAAGAAAGAACTAAAACTTGACATCATGTGCCTGAGAGAATGTTAAGTTTCTCAGTCCGTTATTGTAATTTGTATCTTTATAGTAAAATTCTCTTAGACAGCACCATTATACTATGATCTAAATGAGGCTATACCTCAAATCCTGTCCCTTGTTTCTGTGCATCATATAGGACATTGGTCTCCACACACCAGAGAACACATATAAGCAATAGCCTTGTTCACACCATTCCTATCTGTGTTATTACAGGACTGAACTGCAATTTGAACTAATAAAACTAATGTTGCTTCATTAGGATTTTAATACATTTATTACTTGAAATATATCACCTCATTTTTCTAATCACTCTCTATTGACAATTTTACTAATTTGGTGAGATTATGATGTTGGAGTGTGAAAAACATGTTGAAATCAGCTTTATGTCTAAATCCAGATGTTGAAACATGTTAAACCACTATGGAGTGTGATGATTTATATTCTCCATGCAGGTCATAGCATATGGCTTAGAGAACACTTAAGAAAAGTGGGTTCATGTGCTCACATTTCCCTGCTGGAAAATTGACTCTAATTTGACTAAATTTACCAATGAAGTAAGTTTGATGGACTTACACAAAACTCTAGTCAACATTTTTCACTTCATATTAAATTTTGCACCTAACTGCTTTCATTGCACAGACCTAGTGCTATCAACAAGTAATTTCTCAAGTGTACAACCATTTAAACAGTTTAGGTGATGATTATATGGACATTTTAAATCTGAGTCAGTAAAAGAAATAAGACACAGTAAACCTGATGGTAGGGTTTTTCCCCTTTCAATTAGGAAAAAGCTCTGAGAGAAGAGGTACTTGGAAACTAACTAATCAGTACCCAGACAAGGAAACTGTCAGTTATAGACAAAAGAAACAAAGCCACCACAAATCATAAGTGTTTCAAATAGCCTTGCTGAGGGCACCATTGATGATTACATTTTAGGAACAATATCAAGATAGAAATTGAAGAAAACATGACATAAATGTAAATTTGAAAATTCTGAGAGTTATATTCCTGCAAGTTACAGCTACAGTGCCTTGTGGGAATGGCTACAAAACAGCCTAGATTAAGAGTCATCAAACATTTTGTAAACAATCCCACAGTAAATATTTTATGTCTTTAGGTTATATGGTCCCTGTGGCAATAATTAAAGTCTGCTACTGTAATGCAGAAGCGGCCATAAAGAATATGCAACAGAACAAACATGGCTATGTTCCAATAAATGTTATTTATAAACAAAGATGGCAAAAGCAATTAATCAACAATAAAACCACACACATGATGAGGTATATTAAAGGGATATGGGAACCATAAGAACTCTGCCTCATCAAAGTTGAGATGATCAGAACAAAGAAGTACATAAAGTAATATTGATTACACTGAAATATATAAGTATCATAGTTCATAATAATATTGATAGGTAATTATAAAGCTCTTGTGTATACTAATACAAATTTCTTATGTAACTAATTTATCCTCAAGGAAGTGGGTAATACCTCTTTGCTTCCTAAGTGAGGTGTATATAGCACTTCCTTCTAAAAAGTACAATGTAGGAATGTGTCTTAGATAGGGTTTCTATTGCTATGAAGTGACACCATGACCATGGCAACTCTTACAAAGGAAAACATTTAATTGAGGCTAGCTTACAGTTCAGAGGTTGAGTCCATTATCATCATGGATGGTGGCATGCAGGCAGACATGGTGCTGGAGAATAAGCTAAGAGTTCTACATCTTTATCCCAGGCAACAGGAACTGAACTGTCTCAATGGGCATGGCTTGAGCAAATGAGACCTCAAAGTCTGCCTCCACAATGACACATTTCCTCCAACAATGCCACATCTACTTCAACAAGGCCACACCTCCTAATAGTGCCACTCTCTATAGGCCAAGCCTTCAATCACACAGTCTATGAGGGCCATACTTATTCCAACCACCACGGGAGAGGAGGAAGAAAAGCAAGGTTGCAAGTGAAGAAATTCAGCAGAGAGTACTATATCCAAGGTGATAGAGATAAATATCAACAGTAATATATCAATGTGACACTACAGAGTATTCATATGATTTAATAGAAATGATCTTTACCCTCCAAATATTTATAACTCTAGTTTAAACATGAGATAAATGTTAAAGTAATACCAGTATAGAGAGATGTTCTATAAAATAACTGTCCAATACTCAAAACTGTCAAGATCCTAAAAACAAGAGATTGATAAACTAACAGTCAAGAGGAGGCATGACAACTCAGTGATGTATGTCATGCTAGACACACTCCAGAAAAATAGCACTTGTAAAATCTAAGAAATTAAGAATATTTATATGCTTCAGTTAATTTTTTAGGTTGGAATTTGTCTCAAGTGAAAAGTAAAATTTGTATACATTTATTATAACCCATGCTGAAATATATATACGCTATGTAATATCTTAGTTGGGCTAATTAATATGTGGTGCAAACAGTTAATATATATTTTCTTAGTAATTTTCAAAATAAAGAACATTGTTATTAACTATAGAAAACATGTACAAGTGAGATTTCTTTAACTTATACCTCCTGATTGAAATTCTGTATACTTTAATTTATACTTTCTCACCATTGTTAGCCTCTGGTAACTATCATTCTAGTCTGTTCTTCCATGAATTCAATTTTTCCAGAATCTACATATGAAATCGTGTGGGGTTCTTTTGTTTGTTTTTGTTTTTGTTTATGATTTTATGTGTTTTGTTTTGTTGGTTGGTAGGTTGGCCTTCATTTTGATTTATTTCACTTAACATCCGAAGGCTACAAACGATAAAATGTTCTTTTTTCTAAGTCTGAATAGGATTCTATGTGTCAATACATCATGTTTTCTTTATCTATCCATCATAAATACTTAGTTAATACTATATCTTAGTTATTGTGAGCAGTCTCCAATAAACACATGAGTAAAAATCTCTCTCTGGTCCACTGATTCTATTTTCTTTATCTTATACCCAGTATTGGATCTGCTGGATCATATTGTTGTTCTTAGTTTTTGTTTGCTTGTTTACTTAGCTGTGTTTTGTTGTTTAGGGGGAAAGATAACATGTTATTTTCTATAATGGATATACTACACTGATTTACATGCTCACCAGTATACTGTGTTAAGAATTCTTTTCTCTGTACATCTTTTTAAAAATAATGCATTCTAACATGTATGGGGTGATATTTAATTGTGGTTTTAATTTGTACTTCACTGATAATTGGTGATGTTAAGCACTTTTTTATACCTGATATTAACTACAGTAACTGTATAAATTAGATATCTTGACTTAATTCTCCTAGCTGAAGTTCTGTGTACTTTAACTTGCTGGTTCACAACTCTATCAGCCCTAGTAACTGCTATTTCCCTCAAAACTTCCATGAGTTCCTTTCTTCCTTCAACTCATGATCATTTTGGCTATTTAGATCCTTTTGTAGTTCCATGTAAATCTGGGGATTTTTTTTCTGTTTCTGTGAAAAAATGTTAATGGAATTTTGATAGAAAGTGTATGAAATCTGTGCATAATTTGGGATAATATGGACATTTAAAGAATATTAATTCTTCTAAACATAAGCATGTGACATATTTCCACTATTTCTGTTTCAGTTTCTTTTGTCAACTTCAGTTTACTTTTATTCCTAAATATTTCTTTAGAAACTATTATGAATGAGAATGTCTTCCTGATTTCTGTTTCAGATTTTGTTTTCTTGGTTTTTGATGGGTTCTCATGTTATAGCTCAGGCTGTCCTGGATTTCTATGTAACCTAGACTGAAATAATTTTTGTTAGTGTTTTGACATATCCCACAACAAATTTTTGTATTAGTTCAAATAGCTTTTCGATTATGTTGTTAGAGTTTTTTGTATATAAGATCATGCCATACACAAAAAGGGACATTTTTAACTTCGCTGTGGAATAATCCTTCTGTACACTGTAAAGATTTGTCATTCAAATTGGTTTAATAAAATACTGATTGGCCAGTAGCCAGGGAGGCAACCAAACTCAGTATGATGGGAAGGAGAAGGGTTGGAGTCAGGAGATGCCAGCCAGCTGCCAAACAAGCAGGATGTGTTAAAAAATGAGGTAACAAGCCATGAGTCACATGGCAAAGCACAAAAAGAAATATGGGTTAGTTTAAGTGTAAGAGTTAGCTAGTGACAAGCCTGAGCTATCAGTCGAGCATTTTAATTCATATTCAGCCTCTGAGTCAGTTATTTGGAACCAGGTGGTCAGGACAGGAAACATCCATTTGCATAACTTCTTCCTTTAAAATCTGAATTATGCTTGTATTCTTTCCTCCCTAAGTTCTCTCTAGGTAAGGAAACTACCAAATCCTGCACTTCTACATCTGTCATTTGGAACTTGTGATGGTATTATTTCTACTCTGAGGAGCATGTGTTGTCCTTCCCTTCCAGCTCTATTGCTTTTAAATTCACCTTACACAAGATCTCAGAACACAGGCATAATTCAGCCATATTCTTTGTCGAATATAAACTGAATGACCTCTATCCCTGTTCCTGACAGAGTCATTGCTCCCCTATGAAACATAAGTTAGGTTTCCACAGCCTGCATTTCTCTCAGCTTTCTAGTTTCTAAATTCCCACCAGAATGGTCCTTTAGTCTGCTTATAGCATTTGGGGGTTATTATAACATGGGACTCTTCCACATTCCTCCAACATACCAGTTCCAAAGGCTTAAGAATCACATAGGTTTTTCATGGCCCCACTTCTCATTTATTTACGTTTTATTTGTTGCTTTCCTCAGTGCCATAACAACAATGACAAAATTGACCGAAAGCAATCTGAAGCAAGAAGTGCTTATTCCAGACTACAGTTTTAGTCTGGAGTGGGAACTGAAGATTGAATAGTCACATTGCACTTGCAGTCAGAAAACAGAATACAACAGGAATTGGAGCCCAGCTACAGATCTCAAGACCTTACCCATACTTCCTCCGGCAAGGTTACTTCCTAAAGGTTCCACAGCCTTCCAAAATAACACTACCAGTTAGGGATCAAATGTTCAAACACATAAGCTTATAAGGAATTTTCATATGCAAGCCACAACAACTCTATTGAATAGAAGTGGCAGGTATGGGTATGTTGTTTTAGAGTAACATTTCATTTATTGTAATTATTAGCTCTAAGTTTGCCAAACATGATTTTTATTTCATTGAAGTACATTCTTACACACTTGAGAGTTTTATCATTAGAGGATGTTGAATTTTGCCAAGTACTTTTTCTATATCCTTCGCCTTTAACCAATCATATGGTAGTAAATGAAGATCTCTCCTCTTTTTGTATTATTTATTGCCATAAACTTCCCTCATAGAACAGCTTTTGCTTCATCCCACAGATTTTGATATTATGTGTATATGTTTTCATTGGAGTCAAGATTACCTTAATTTCTCTCTTTTTTTTCCCCCTTTGTGCTATTGATTGCTCAGGAGCATGGTGTTTTATTTTCATGTATTTTTGAATTTTCTAAAATTCTTTTTACTATTGATTTCTGGTGTGACATTATTGGGTCCAGAAAAAAATACTTGATAATATTTAAATCTTTGTGTTTAGCTTTTGGCTTGTTTTTTGGCCTAACAAGTTATTTATAATAGAGAATGTTCTATGTGCACTTGCCAAAAAAATGTGTTTTCTGCTGCTGTTGGACAGAATATTCTGCAACCAGTTTAGCCACTCTTATGGTGGTATTTTATTTGTACTGAAATGTGATTTTAATTGTATGTTAATAAATAAAGTTGGCCGGGGGTCAGAGCTATTAGAGCCATAGAAAGAGCATGGCGGTGGTGGCGCACACCTTTAATCCCAGCAGTTGGTAGGCAGAGCTAGGTAGATCTCTGTATGTTCAGGGATACAGCCAGCATTGAAGACACATGCCTTTAAGACCTGGAGGGCTGTACTTACAGGCAGTGAAGAGGCAGTCACGTGTTTGGGTTTACAACCAATGAGAAGGCAGAACAGAAAGACTATTTAAAGACAAACACACAGAAAGTAGGTCTCTTTCGGAGAGGTAGGACCACCGCAGGAGGAAGGGTAAGGTTTTAGCTCTGAGCTCTGACCTCTTGGCTTTCTTCCTTACATTGGTTCTGTGTTTCTTATTTAATAAGACGGTTGGTTACATCTACACACTCTACCTTTATATTGTAAATTTTAAACTTCTTGCATTCAAATACTTTTGATAGGAAAGAGGTTATTACACCTGTTTTGTTACACTTTTTCTGGTTGTCATCAAGATCCGCTGTCCCCTTGCTTTTTATCTTCCTTTGCATTTAAGTAAACAAAATTATCAGCTTAACCTGATAGTCAACTTCTCCTTTCCCCCAAGGAAAGGTTATTTCTCTCCATGTTTTACAGAGTGACATGGCTAGTGTAAAACTTGATTTTATCTTTTCTTATCTCTGTGTTATACCCAGATGCTACAGCCTCTGGCCTCGTTTCTTTGACTCTTGTAAAGATATTTCCATGCACGAATGCTTGTTCAGATTGATGTTTCTATAGAAGGATGAGCACTGGAAAGTCCTGTTCTGACCGTTACTGAAATCAGTCTGGATTTTAGTTCATTTGTAAAAAGAAATAATAGATGACAAACTAAGATTTTGCCTAGGGGACATGGTTTCTTCACTCCAGTAGGGACTACCTTCCATATTCATTATATGTCACAATGGTCTCCCACAGGCACAAAACAAAACATAGACATGGAAGACAGAATGGGAAGAGAGCCTTGTTTACAGCTGAAAAGCAGAAGCTGTGCAGTCAAAGTGTCCTACTTATCCCAGGCCAAGCAGCTTGGAAGTGACAGCTCTAAAACTGGGGCTCAGGGTCTAACTTTCTGACTAATGTTCTTTATATTATACTACATCATTGTCTTCTTGCTTTTCACTCCATGTATAATTCCAAGTCAATCCAGAAGCAAGAAAGCACTTTGGAAAGTCAACGAATTTAAGCCCTCCAGAGAAGGCAACCCTTAGAATGCCTTCTGTTTCATCCCAGATAAGGCATTCCCTCAAGTTCCTACAACAGAGGGCTAGCACCTCTGCAGCACTGAGCACACAGGCACTAACTCTTCACTGCCTTGCATTTCCTAGTCTTGTTTACATGTGTTTGTCTGCAAAAGTTTTAATGGAATAAGAGAAAATGAGTGCTTTAATTTTCCAATAAAATCTTGTCATTGTGTGAGTCATTGTTTTCTTTTTTTTACACTAGCCAGGGTAAAACCCTCTGGTTTTAATAACTAATACTGCTGAGTTCAATAAAAAGCACTTAATTCAATTTAACCCAAACCTTGATCAATGCCAGCTTCTCTTGGAATTTTATCTTTGTTTTAATTTGAGTCTTCTATGTTCAGGAAAATGAGAAGTCAAGAGAAAAGGAACAGAAGTCAATTAGCTGTAGGCTTGTTTCTAGACAAAAGAACATGAAAATACAAAATTGATAGGTAACCTCCAAAAGCAAAATGTTTCTGCCCCATCAGATAATCTTTTTCTGGCAGAATTAATGTTTTCATTAGTTCAGAATCAAGAAACTAAAGAATTCACAGCCACATTTGGAAAAAGATTTTTAAATAAAATATTCCAAAACCAATTAGTATCAGATTTCTAAGCCAGAAGTATATTGACTTTAATGTGTTAATAATCGAAAGCTACGCTACTGTAAAATTATATTCAGAAAGCTTCAGTCTGTTCCAGTACTCAGTCAGCCAAATCTGTGCTGAGAGTATAGGATGCGTAAAGGGAGTGGAGCAGAGGGAAGCAGTCTTCAGGACAGTTTTGATAAGCAATTCCTAAATAACCCTTTTATTGTTGCAAGAAAGTTCAGTCCTGTGTCTGAAAATTCGCACATTTTAAAAGAATCACCATACACTATTAACAGACACGTCTTTCTTAGCTAATACCTGAGAGTTCCTCACATCCCATCAAGGGCAAACCAGACTTTGCAAGGGTGGTGAAGAATTAAAAGAAAAAAATCTCCATTTTGCTTCAATTATGTAGTGTTTCAGTGCAAAGGCTTTTAGAGTTGTTTGAAGGCTCATAAAAGAAAACTGTTCAGCAGGCCTAGTTTTGAATCTCCCCCAGAACAGGGTAACTGGCAGCCACATGGCTCACCACTGTCCAGCAGGATTACTTCAACAGTAGACCAAAGAGGCAAGAAGTCAGCCTCTTGGAGAACCTGAAACTTCTGTTTCTGTAACACCTGACTTTCTACAACCACCTCATCTCCAGATTTGACGGAACTAAAACTTAGAGGCTGCAAGACACTGATGCTGGAAGAAAATTAGAACACACCAAAGCCAAAAATTTATCTACAAAAAGATTCCACAAACTGGTAATATTTTAAAATACACACTTTAGAGAAAACACCAAAATAATTTTGTACATTTTCCCCAGACATTTATTTTTGCAAGGAAAAAGACTCTTAAAATGGCAGTTATCATCAATTATCACAATATTATAGACATTTTAAAAACAAAAGTGTTAGGACATAAGCTTGAAACCAAAATTAAATAAATTTAGTTAATTTAATTTTGTTTTTATTTTCTCATTCCACCCTAAGCTGCTGAAAATTTCATCATAGATTGGTGTCACTTTTAGACCACTGTTTAGGAACGTTCATTTCACTTAACTCTTTGAGCTCCTGATGCAAACATTAACTTCCTGGAAGATGAAGAGATTGGGGGCTGTAGAGATAGCATAGTTGATAAAGTGCTTCCATTGTAAGCTTAAGAACCTGAGTTTGCTCCCCAGAAGGCACATTTTATTTTAAAAATATAAGTCTAGAATGTTAGCACATGCTTCTAATCCCATAACTAGGGAATTGAAGACAGGTGGAACTCTGGGACTCACTAGCTAGCCAGGCTACCAAACTTGGCAAATTACAAGCCAATCAAAGAACTGGTCTCAACAAACAAGGTAGGGCCAGGGATGTAGCTTAGTCAATGAAGTTGGTGTGCAAGGATGAAGACCTAAATCTGATCCCAGAACCCAGTAAAGATCTAGGCATGCTGGCACTTGTCTGTAACCCAGATGCTGGGGAGGGTAAAACAGGTGGATCTAATGAACTTAATGACCAGCCAGGCTAGCCTACTTGATAAGTTCAAGGTCAGCAAGGGAAGCTGCCTCAAGAAAAGAGGTACGCCTGGGAAAATATCTCTGTCAATAAAGTACTCATTCACAAGCATAAGGCTTTGCATTTAATCACCAGCACTCATGCAACAAAAGCCAAGCATAGTGGTACCTGTAAACGCATTACCGAAGAGGCAGGGTCAAGTCAATCCTTGGGGCTCATTAGCTAGCCAGCCTGGCCTAATCAGTGAGTTCCAAAACATAGAGAGACTCTGTATCAGAAAACAAGGTAGGTGGGGCTGAGGAAAGACACCTGAGGTTGACCTCTGACCAATATACACATGAACACACATGTACACACATCTGCACTTACATGTACATATACACATACATACATAGATATACACAAAAATTCAAGGTTGACAGTGCCTGAGGAATGACACTCCAAGTTGACCACTGGCCTCTACACATATGCATACACATGCACATTTATGTGGGTCTGCACACACACAAATATATACATGCACACACCAAAAACAAAAAAGAAATCAAAATGATCGATGGCAGAGCTATATCAAAACCCACTGAAGTCTGAGTATGTTGTTTTCTTGGTGCTGACTACATGATATGGAAATTTAATAAAAAAATTATCTCTTTAATAATTGTATAGTTAGAGGCTGGAGGTGTAGCTCAGTGATAGAGTGCTTGAGTAACATATACAAAGTCCTGGATTTGAGGCTCAGTTCCACAAATACTACTAATAATGTACAGTGTAAAGGGAAGTAGGTAGAGTTTTGGAGAAGAGCTAATTTAAAGATAAATTTAATGTACAGGGAAATATAAATCTTATGAGTTGAAAAAAAAAGGTGGAGCCACTTATAGGTGGAGACTTTGAGATACACGTGTGCTGTGGGATGTTCTGTACGTCCTGTGGGAGCCCTTCTTGGGTTCTTTGTGGCATTACCCAGCAGGTCCGCATAGAGGATGATTAGGACCATGGGCCTGAGTGCAGGTGTCTGAGATGGTCTGCACTTGGCTGTACTGGGGGATGGTCTGTATGTCAAGTTGCTCTGATTGGTCAATAAATAAAACCTGATTGGTCGTGGCTAGGCAGGAAGTATAGGTGTGACTAACAGAGAGGAGAAATAAAAGAACAGGAAGGCAGAAGGAGACGCTGCCAGCCACTGCCAGGACAAGCAGCATGTGAAGATGCTGGTAAGCCATGAGCCGCGTGGCAAGGTATAGATTTGTAGAAATGCGTTACTTTAAGATATAGGAACAGTTAACAGGAGGCCTGCCACGGCCATACAGTTTGTAAGCAATATAAGTCTCTGTGTTTGCTTGGTTGGGTCTGAGTGGCTGTGGGACTGGCGGGTGACAGAGATTTGTCCTGACTGTGGGCAAGGCAGGAAAACTCTAGCTACACACGTGAGGCTAAAAATGTGATGAAGTATCACGTATGTAAACTTGGACAGAGCCAAAATCATCAGAAAGAATAAGAAAGGTTTGGGGGCATTTTAGTGAATGATACTATCAGTTTTAAAGCTAACACCAATACAGCTCAAATTGCGTGTATCTAAGAATCTCTTGAAAGTTATCAGATCTCAGATTCTTGGGACCATCACCAGGGCACTGGATTTAACAGTCCCAGATAATGTTGATGCTACTACACTCTGGACAATGCCGAACAGCACCGCAACATGCAATAACATTCAAGTAAAAATACAGCATAGTTGTGGCCACTGAAACTTTTTGATCAGAGAAACACTACATTATATTATTGTCCATTTATTTACTTGTTTTGAAGTGAAAACAAAATTCAAAGTACCCAAATTTCATTACTATAGACCTTTAGACTCCAGTCTGTGGAATTGAAACTATTAGTCAATCAAGAAGTAGTTTAAAACCCAGGTCTTTAAGAATAAGATCCTTAACTTGAAGATGACATTGAATGACTTGTTTAGAGTAACAAACAAAAACATAAGGCAACTATTGTTTGATAAAGCCAAAAGACCAAGAAGGAAACCAAGTAAATTCACAGGCTACCTCTCTGAAATTATTTTAGCAGAAAGCATTATGAAAGGCAAATACAGCATACTTAAGAAAATGAACATGAAAACAGCCTGCTTAGAATCTTCATCCTTCTTAGACACAGTAACAATGTTAAGAACATACCTTCCCAATCTTTAAAGTCACTTTGGCCTCTGCTTTTGAGAAACATTTTTAAGAATCTACTTCATACCAGACATTGTATTTACATGTATCTTGAAACATACATACCTAGCATAATGTGTAATGAAGCCTGTTTAAGATCAGACTAACTAAGCAGAGGACTTAATAGTAATAGAAAGAAAAGTAGAAGGCAAACGCACCATATTAAGAGCCCCCAATCTAGGAATAGCTCCTCATGACTTACTAGTCGTGAAATCTCATCAACAGTAATCTTTCCCCTGGTGTGTAAAGGTTTTTATGTTATAAAATTTTGCTAAAAAGCACATACCACCTGGGAAGAGAAATAACTTAAAACTCTAGCAGTTTGATCACTTCCTTTCTTTGGACTTTAGTTTCCCCAATCGTAAAATAAATGTTTTTAACCAGATGATCTCTGTGATCCTCTGTAGCTATGAAAATCTAGAACTCACTAGGCCTACATGCTAGGGAATGGCAATAGCTTATGACTTGGTTTTCAAGACTGCCTAGACACAGAGGTTACAGTCATAAGCAGCCTAAAGTACTTACAGAGATTAAACTCTCTCCTAACCCTTAAGTTACAAGGAAAGATTTAAACATGCCTCCAAGTCCCTTGGGCAAATAATTCCCTTAGAGCTCTTGGACAACCCTTGGCTAATAAAGATTAAACAAATAAATATAAAAAATGGTTCTATCCAGCATCCTAAGAGGCCAATTTGCAGTTAATGGTGGCGTTTAGGCCCTGAAAGGGTATTAACTTACAGAGTAGTAAAGTCTCCAAACACAGCCCACAGCTTTAAAAGATGTACAGGTGCCAAAATTAAGGGCCAAATTACCAATCTGTTTTAAATGATGGTCTGGGAATGCTCAATATGACAAGGGAAACGTATGACAAATAATATCTTCAATACAAAGAATGAGTCGTTTGAATTTATTAGAGGAAATGTGTTGCCTCTTGGGACTTTTTTTCTTGCCCACTCCCCAAAGAGGTGATTTTTCAAATATACTTGAAGATACACCTATTGCAGAATGACCCTTTAAGCATAAAATAAGGTCATTTTTTAAAAACTAAAACAGTTTCCAGGTCAGCATTTTCGAAAACCCCTGGGAACTTAGAAATCTCAAGGAAATGCACATTCCATTCTATCAAAAGTAGGTGCTTCCATGATATTCTAAACACTGCATTGCTCACATGTGCAAAAGCTTTAGACCAGAGCAAAGCCGGCTGCCTCTCTGCTCACTGACAAGTTTAAAGAATTGCATTGGCAACCCTGCTGGATGACAGCAGAATGACTTCCTGTCAAGTAACCCCCATTCTGCAAGGTGACAGGAAATGGGTTTAAACACTGGTAATATCACTAATCAATTTGAAGGAGCACATGTTCCCAGGCTGCAATTGTGAAATTTGGTTGCAATGTGTTTGCTGCTTGCTGGGCCATGTGATTCAGCATAATGACAGATGAAAGGAAAGGTCAGATTTACTAAGTGCTGAAGAGGTGTCATCAAGAGCTGCATATTACTTCAAGATGTCCTCAGCATCAGAGGCATCTCAAATGTAAGACTGCATTTCTCTTGAAAAACCTTTCATTTTTCCAACAACCTTTTATGGGAACCCCTAAACTTATTTCAACACATAAAGAAATGAGCTTTTTTCTATTCCTGAGTGAGTCTTTTCCTATTCCTGACTGAGACCAAATAGTCTCAGTTAATGGTCTTGCCCTTACATGCACTTATATTGGTCTTTAAAATAAGTACATGTATGTACGTTAAAGCTTTGACAAACCCATTCTTGTAAAGTTAAAATAATCAAATTTGTCTGAAAGTTCTTCCTAGTACCTCTATCTTGAGGTAGTTTGCCACTTTTTCAAATGAAACAGAATTTAAAAGGAAGGATTTATTCAGTCTTACACTAAGGAAGGTGTGAGAGAATATAACTTTCTTTTTATTATATTATTATATTATATCCCTAGAGTCCCCTCACCTTAAAGACTCATAACTTTACTCATAACTTTCTCATGTTTATTTATTGAGAATTTATTGTATTCAAGAGCTGTCCTAAGCAATTACAACAGTAAGTAGATATGGCCCCTCATCTCTTGTAGACACTGAATTAAATAATCAAACAATTCATAACTTGGACAACAAAATATTACATAATTATTTAATCAATGCATGTTCATTAGCTGAGAATTAGTAAATAAATACAGGAAAGTATTAGACTATTCTAAGGTGTAGAAGTCAATATGTCATAGAATACTGGTCACCAGATTCCTAGCCCAATTCTCTCTTACTCTGTCCTCCAGTGCATGGATGCCGGCCTTTCGTGGATAGTCTATTTCCAAGGTGCTCTTTGGCGAGTTCTCAATAGCAGGGCTTTACAAGTGTTTAACATCCCATTGCAACAATAATATGCTTACTTATGCTTACTCTTTGCTGACGTATAGATGAATGAAGAGCAAGGTGTTATATCTGTGCATTCATGTCTTGTGGAAAGGGATGTTGCCTTGAGGTACACATCATAGAGAAGGTCTCCTAAGCTATGGTGTAAAAGACAGAAGCGCCCACTTTCATGATCATTTTTCAGAAAGAAGTACATCTGGGAACAGGTTAAAGAAAGACATGATTTTCTAGAATCACTTTTAACATTTGTCTTAAGACTACTTTAAAATGATAAGCTTGCCTGGTTGTAGTGGTAGCAGTGCATACCTTTAGTCCCAGCACTTGGGAGGCAGAAGCAGGTAGATCTCTGTGAGTTTGAGGCTAGTCCGGTCTACAGAGTGAGTTCCAGGACAGCCAGGGCTGTACAGAGAAACCCTGTCTTGAAAAACCAAATAAATTAAATGAATGAATGAACGAACGAGTGAATGAACAAACAAACAAACTGACAAGCTAAAAAGCTTTAAGGGCCAGGGAATACAACAGCCATGAAAATGACCTGGCAAAGGACAACACACTCAGCTATGACAAAAGATGATTCATAACCTTCTTTATCATTGTTTCAAACTTCAGAGATACAGGACCAAGTAGTCCATTTCCTCTTCCTCCAGGAGACAAGAATAAAGAACTCTTGGATACCTGATGCCTCCACTAAAAGCTTAACAGTTTCCTGCAAGCCATAAAACATTCTCCCATAAATACAACTCATCTCATAACTTATATTTCTGTCTCCACAAGGGAAAAGCAAATGTCTCCAGTACTCAGTCTACAAACTATGTACCTAATCAGTATTTGCTGAATACATAAGTGATGTGGACAATGGCATCAGTCTGCATTTATGAACATCAACAGTAAGAATTCATTAAGCTCTCATTTTTATTATTGTGTTTAATCCTAATTATACTGTAAGATATCTAATACTGTTCTCATTTCATAAGTAAGAGAAAAGAAAGTCCAGAGATATGAAAAAACTCATTGAAGGTTAATCAACTAGTGCAAGACACAGCACAGATTTAAACACAGGTTTGACTCACTTCAACTCCCCTGCTCCTACTTACCAGATTTATTGCTTCCTCGAGGTTCTAGATAAGATAAACACTTTCTTTGGACAGAGCAAACACTGAACTAATTAAGACACTTTAAGGAAAAATAAAAATACATAAGTATAGTATTGTATATAAAAATAAAAGACATGATGTAAGGTGTTCTGGGGTGTTTTTAACTAAATGGCTCAGTGATGTGGTATTTGTTGCTGTTTATTTTTTATTTTTATTTTTTTGAGACAGGGTTATTCTGTGTATTCCTGGCTGTCCTGGAACTAGCTCTGTAGCCCAGGCTAGACTCAAACTCACAGAGAGCCACCTGCCTCTGTCTCATGAGTGGTAGAATTAAAGGCATGTGCCACCAGTGCTCGACAGATACATCTAATGATGTGAATTTCTTTACAACCTATTTGCCACTTTCCTTTAAGTAATGACTTTGTCTTCAGGTTTAGACATTAATAGTGGCAGGGTGACTGTAGCAGCTCTAGCTATCACCTCTTCACATACTGTTTCTATAGATTGAAAAGGAATTCTTTTTTTCTTAAGGACTGAAAACTTTCTCAGAAGCACCCCAGGAGTCTTCCAAGTTTACTTCTTTGGCCATTCATAAACAAATTACTGGTAAATATATTAAAAATTAATTAGAACTGACTGAGCAATCATGACCTACCTATGTATGGCTAAAAAGAACACATAACAAGACAGCAAATGTTTCCTTTTGATCATTTGTCATTCACCCACTTGTCTCCAAGAAGATAGTGATAAGGCCTCTGTTGTGAATCAGTTTGTATTTAGAACAATTTTACATGAATGAATAATTTTCAATGTAGTAATTAATATGTTTGGTTGCTTAAAATGAATAGAGTATGAAAGATAAAGAACAGTGATTTTAATGTGTTAAAACTTAATTACTCAGAGTCAGATAGAAACCTGGTAAAGGGAATCTACAAGGAGGACCCCAGATAAGACTCCCAGAAATTGTGGATATCTTACCTGAACTGATCATCTCCTGAGACCAGGTAAGACTTCCAATGGAGGGATTGTGACACCAACCCAGCCACATAACCTTAGACCTAGTCTGTCCTACCTATGGGGTGTGCTGGGGTAAGGGTGGACTAGAGATTGAGGAAGTGGCCAACCAATAACTGGTCTAGCCTAAGACCCATACCAAGAGAGTAAGCCCACCCCTGACAATGCCTGGAGCACCAGGACCCACAGGCTGGATGATCCAGAGACCTCATATAACCAAACATGATTAGAAAAAAATGTCAATGTAATGATGCCTAACAATATTCTACTATACTCATAGGTTGGTGCCAGGGAGGCTTCATCTAGCAACTGATGGGAACAGAAATAGAGACCCTCAGCCAGACATTAAGTTGAACTCAGGGAATCGTGCTGAAGAGAGGAATGAAGGATTATAGGAACCAGAGGGGTCAAAAGCATCACAAGAAAACCCACAGAATCAACTAACTGAGAACAACTGACTTGGGATGCTCTACAACACAACCCTACACTTAAGGCTCAGGGAGCATCACAGAAGAAGAAATAGAAAGACTATAAGAACCAAAGGACCACGGTTGGGGATTTAGCTCAGTGGTAGAGCACTTGCCTAGCAAGCACAAGGCCCTGGGTTCGGTCCTCAGCTCCAAAAACAAAAAACAAAAACAAAAACACCAAAGGACCAGGATGGGATGTCTGTTGCAAGGTAGTACATTATTTATATGACAGGGAAGCCACACTAAGGCAATTTCAACAACATGGTTACCTAAACAAGACCTAAAAGATGGTATTACAAATTGACATGCCAATCTGGGTTTGGGGACTCTCATTGAGCTTTCTCCATAGAATTGACCACTAACTACAAGCAGCTGATGGCCTCTACGAGAGGAAGAATTAATCTTCTCTAGGCACAGCCCCCTGATAGATTAGCCAGTCCTAAGAGGTCATCCCTAAACACATCGGAATAATACTAAATGATCTCAGCAGTTTGTATTTATACTTAGACATACATACATACATTATATATATATTTGTGTGTGTGCGTGTGTGTGTGTGTGTGTGTGTGTGTGTAAAAAATATAATTAAAGAATAAGAAGCCATGAAGTTTGAGAAGGAGCAGGAGGGACATGGGACAAATTGGAGGGAGAAGGGAAGAATGATGTAAATACAGTAATATATGAAATTCTAAAACATAATTTTAGGCTAAAAATTAAAAATATGGAGTTATTTCACTCTCATTGGCCATGTTGTCACTCTTTTGTCTGCTTTCTACATTTACTACTCATCTTGAATAAGAACTCAAACATGCCAAGCTGCTTTTACAAGTGAATGTTTGATGTTCCAAATTCACAGGACTATTAGAATAATCTACAAAGATAGTTTATGTAAATCATTTTGTAAAGTCTTACACAAATATAATAGTGCATCCCTGTAATACTAGAAAATTGTGGTGGTATTGTGTTCTCCAAAATATTGTGCACCCTAATAAACTTATCTGGGGTCAGAGGATAGAACAGCCACTAGACAGACATAGAGGCCAGAAAATGGTGGCATACACGCCTTTAATCCTATCACTTGGGAGGCAGAGATCCATCTGGCTCTCTGTGAGTTTAAGGCCACACTGGAAACAACCAAGCATGGTGACTCACGCCTTTAATCCCAGGAAGTGAGCCTTTAATCCCAGGAAGTGATGGCAGAAAGCAGAAAGGTATGTAAGGCATGAAAACCGGGAACTAGAAGCTTTGGGCCTGGTTAAGCTTTTAGGCTCTGAGCACCAGTTCAGCTGAGACCCATTGGAATGAGGACTCAGAGGCTTCCAGTCTGAGGAAAGAGGATCAGCTGAGGAACTGGCAAGATGAGGTGGCTGTGGCTTGTTCTGATTCTCTGATCTTCCAGCATTCACCCCAATACCTGGCTTCAGGTTTGATTTTATTAATAAGAACTTTTAAAATTCCTGCTGCAGAAAATCTTGAGTTTAAGATCAACCTCATTGCATTATTAGTATAAGCTAGCATTGTAGGCTTAACATTAATTTTATACTAGTTTATATTCTTATCAGAAATGTTCATTATTTCACATCTTAATCGATATTTTGTCTTCTATATTCACATACATTCTCTTCTATTCTGTTACTCATTTTAATACATATTTAAATTAATATATATTACATAACATACATGACGCTATATATTATATGGCATATTATAATGTAATATAAAATATATAATTATATTTATATATACATGCATATATTATACAACAGGAAGAAAACAATTTTATGAGGTTAAATCTGCCACTAATTTCTTTCACTATTTCTAAGTTTATGACTTACATATTTATACCCAAAATTAGGAATTTCTTCCACATTATATACTATTCTATAATTAGGAAAGGAATTCTTTATACAGATTTTTTTTTTTTTGGTTTTTTCGAGACAGGGTTTCTCTGTGTAGCTTTGCGCCTTTCCTGGAGCTCACTTGGTAGCCCAGGCTGGCCTCGAACTCACAGAGATCCGCCTGGCTCTGCCTCCCGAGTGCTGGGATTAAAGGCGTGCGCCACCAACGCCCGGCTATACAGATATTTTAAAAAATTGATTTGCATGTGTGTTAATTTGCTTGAGTATATGTGTACCACATGTAAACATGAACCCATGAAGGCCAGAATTGGGCACTGGATCCACTAAAATTGGAGTTAGAGGCAGTTTTGGTCTATCATGTGGGTGCTGGGAAATGAACCCAGAGCTTCAAGAGCAGTAAGTGCCCTTAAGTGCTGAGCCTTCTCTCCAACCCATCTGTTTAGATTAATTTACCTGGGATTTTATGATTGATGTAAAACAGAACTGGTTTTCCTTTGTTGATTTCAATTGTCAAAACTTTTAACCATATTGATTTTTCTATACTTCTTTGTCTAGAGCATTTTCATCTGTTCCAATTGGGACTTTTTCAAGGATGTTCACGTGTGTATCCAGGCATGCATGTATCTATGTGCAAGCTGTGGAGACCAGAGATTGATGCTAGGTGTCTCTCTCAATTGCTCTCCAGTTTATTTTTCTGAGATGGGGTCTTTCACTGAACCTGGAGCTAGTCAATTCAGCTATACTGGCTTAGCAGCAAGATCCAGGAATCTCTAGTGCTAAAATTATACCATCACACTAGATTTTTTTAATGTAGATTCTAAAGAATCAAACTCAGATCTTCATGCTTGCATAGCAAACACTTAACTGAGCCATTTCCCTAGCCTCAATTCCAGTGTTTTTAATTAAGATAGGTTTTCTAAAAAATATCTTACTCCAAAATTTATTCTTTAAATGAACTTTAAAATCAACTTCTTATATTCTATCTTCCATAAACTCCCTTGAAATTCAGACTGGGATTGTATTACTAATGGTGGGACAACCAAATATTGTTTCACCTGATATAATGAAAGATAAAGCACACAAAACTTGAGGAAAATGGATTTTGTTTTCCTATCCCGGAATGTGGTATGTATTTATTCATATAGGGTTTAATGAATTTCATCAAGGATTCACTGTTTTCTTTATTTAGATATTGTGTCTACTGGTTGAGTTTTAAGCAAAATTAAAGAGAATCATTCAAGCAAAACTATGTATGTGAACAAAAATATCCTCTTCAATACCAAGTGAAAGACAGCTACAATTCATACACTTGAAGTGAAAATAACTATGATTGCAAATAATTCTTACAAGCTAAGTTGTCTAGCTTAATATGAAAAAGAGACCAAGCATTCCATGTAAAAACAATTTCAGTATGAAATGCAAGCAAAAAACTAAATGGAGAGAGCCTTGAAACAAAAGAGCTTGCTGCCCAACTTATAAAACCATCCTAGTTGATAAGAACATATAGAGGAGAATAGAAAGAGCCCAGTAAGGAATAAAAACAGAATTATGAACAGGTTGAAGCATAAAATATGTTCAGAATGAATAGATTCATTACTGCTAAGGCATAAAGTTTAGATGCCTAAGAGTCTTGAACATAATTTCTTGTCAAATCGCTAATAATCACTGATACAAACACAAGAAAACTTTTAGGAAATTATAATGTTTAAAAAAAAATCAAAATCCTATGCATCCCTCGTGCATGAGCTGGATTTTTGGAGCCCACTACCTATGGGTGGACACTTTGCTTAGCCTTGATTCAGGGGTAGGGGCTTGGACCTGCCTCAACTAAATGCACCAGGCTCTGCTGACTCCTCATGGGAGGCCTTACCTTCTCTGAGGAGGGACTGGGGAATGGGTTAAGGGGGAAGATTGGGCCATGGGAAGAGGGAAGAGAGGGGAATTGTGATTGGTATGTAAAATGAATAAAAAATTCTTAATTAAAAATGAAAAAATATATATATAAATATAAAAAAATTAAAATCCTAAGCAGAGATATAAATGACTTCAGAGAAGTTACTAAAAACAATGAAAAACAACAAAAATATCTAGAGTGGCTAAATATATTATAAAACACTTCTGACTTGCAACAACAAAATGAGATATTCAAATTAACAGGAAAAAAGAAACCAAGTCTGAATGGACTTAGACGTCATTTAAATAAATACTTCAACGCCACTATTTTGAATATGCTCAAGCAATTATAAAGAGTTTGTTTAAGAGGCTTAAGAATATGTGAGGACAATTACTCAACAAACAGGAAATAACAAATGAAAATGGAAAATATAAAAACTAATAAATAGGGATTCTAAATTTTAAAGTGTAATAACTGGAATGATTTTGTCTGGGCCCCAGAGGCTCCCCCAAACCATATACATGCTTTCAATGACTCTTGGCTGTCTATATGATGAGACCTACTGCTGAAGACACTACAAATATGGTGATATTTTAATTGTACTGAAATGTGATTTTATTTGTATGTTAATAAATAAAGTTGCCTGGGAGTCAGAGCTAATAGCAAGGCATAGCAGAAACTGGGTGGTGGTGGTGCACACTTTTAATCCCAGCTCTTGGGAGGCAGAGCTAGGCAGATATCTGTGTGTTCAAGGATACAGCCAGCATGGAGACACATGCCTTTAATCTCAATACCAACCATAGAAGACCTAGAAGTCTGTACAGATGGGCAGTGATGAGGAGGTCATGTGGTTGGGTTTACAACCAATGAGAAGGCAGAATAGAAAGTCTATAAAAAAAAAGACAAACAGACAGGAAGTAGGTCTCTTGCTGAAGACAACAACAGCAGCAGTGAAAAAAATAACAACAACAACAAAAAAAAACGAAAAACAAAAAACAAGAAGCAATGGAGCTTTCTCCACACTGGCTAGTTTTCATAATGCTGAAAGGTACTACCCAGGATGGTGGTAAAAAAAGGGGCATCAACAGTCTTGCACAGCATTAACCCTATGAACTGCAATACAACCTGCCATAGAAGGTGTGTCCATGTGTGCAATAGCGGTGCAGCTGTTATGGAGGTAACCAACTACTTTCTGTATAGATTTGAGACCTATTCCATAGAAAAGAATAGCTATCTAGTGCTGTGGAACAATCTTTGTACACTGTAAATATGTATTACGCTCACTGGTTAATAAAGAGCTGACTGTCCTATAGCACAGCAGGAAGATGTTGGGCAGGAGAGCCAGATTAGAAGGACTCTGAGAAGAAGAAGGGTAGAGTCTCAAACAAATAATGAGATGCAGAGCAAACAGGATGAGAAGTATGTAAATGAGGTAAACTGAGCCTCGGGGCAGCACATAGATTAATAGAAATGGGTTAAAAATGTAAGAGCTAGTTAGTAACAAGCCTGAGTTATTGGCCAAGCATTTATAATTAATAATACATCTCTGTGTAGTTATTTGGGAACTGGTTGGCAGGACAGAAAAGTCCACCAATGTAGCATGAATCTTAAAAGTTCTCATTAATAAAAATAAACCTGGGAGCCAGGTATTGGGGTGAATGCTGGAAGATCAGAGAAGCAGAACAAGCCACAGCCACCTCACCTTGTCAATTCCTCAGCTAATCCTGTTTCCTCAGACTGGAAGCCTCTGAGTCCTCATTCCAATGGGTCTCAGCTGAACTGCTGATAAAAGCCTAAAAGCTTAACCAGCTCTAGTTCCTGGTCCTCACGCCTTATATACCTTTCTGCTTTCTGCCATCACTTCCTGGGATTAAAGGTGTGAGTCACCATGCCTGGCTGTTTCCAGTGTGGCTTTGAACTCACAGAGATCCAGATGGATCTCTGCCTCTGGAATGCTAGCATTAAAGGTGTGTGCTACCACTGCCTAACCTCTATGTTTAATATTGTGGCTGTTCTGTTCTCTAACCCCAGATAAGTTTATTAGGGTGCACAATATTTTGGGGAACACAATATCACCACACACCTATAGCTTAGTACTGTAAATCAGGTCAAAAACCCATGCCTGGGAAGAACGTAGTCCCTGGCAGAGGGTTACACTATTGTTTAGCTAAATTGGCATATTGTCAAGCTGCCTTCTAAATATCTGTATTTATATCCACAGACAAACATTATTCTCGGTCTTATGTCTTCTAAATATCTGTATTTATATCCACAGACAAACATTATTCTCAGTCTTAATCAGAAAAGCCTTTCATTGAAGTAAATGGAGAATGACACAGAGACTCATGACTGACCAAGATGTTGAGGATACACAGCAGTTAAGGGCTCAGCCTTAAAGAAGACATTTATATCTCCCCTTATGAGGTTCAAGGAACATCATGGAAGAGGGAACATAAAGAATGTAGGAGCTAGAAGACTGGGAGAAATACTGGAAAATTCTCCTCAGGTGTGGCACAGCCAGTGCTGTGGTCTCATATTATCTCACAGCAGATGTGGCTGCCTGCATTGGGACTGAAGAAGACAAGCCAACAGTCAATCAGTGACTGTAGAGGGACTAATAGGACCGACCCTACCTCTCCTACCTGAGCTACTGACTACTGATAGATTCTGGGAACAAGAAGTCTTCATCTTCAGTTGTGTACTCATCAGTGAGCCCACCAGCCTCCAAGACATAATTCCAACTCCATGGTCACACAGAAGCTCAGTGATTCATAAAACAATGCATAAAAGGCATAGATGTAGGAAAAAGATTTGTAGAGAAATCTGACATAGGTGAGGAAGAGATAAGAGAGGTTGTTAGATTAATCAGAACACATTATATGTGTATATGAAATTGTTAAAGAACATTTTAATTAATAAAAAGAATCTACCTACTTGAAACAGAGAAGGTACTGAAAAACCAAAGATAGGATTCCATCCAAATCCAGATCAGTGAAAAATGAATTTTTAAAGCTCACTCACAGGAACATCACTGACTCAAAGGCTGCTATACTATCAAGAAGTCACCTGAGCAATCTACAAGCAATTCAACCTACAACAAGATAGCTCATGAAAAGCTACACCATAGACAACGTGTGGGAGCTAAGAATTCTGCTCCAGTCAATGATTTACTCTTATATTACCTTATAGAGGAGAAAAGCCACATGAGCCCTTTATCAATGAGGAAATTCTAACAGACCCTATTTCATGAGTATTACCTGTAGAAGGTCAAAAGTCCCTAATTCAAAACAGTGAAGGTCATGTCTGGCTAAAAAGAAACAGCTACATGACAAGTTTTAGACAGCATAATAGGCAGGTCAACAGAGCTAGACCTGAAGGCATAGTCCCTTCCCTTGAAAGACTGAGGCCACAGGACAAGTTCAGAGGCTGCCTGGGATATTCAGTGAGTTTAAGACCAGCCTGGGCAACTTAGTAAAGACTTGTCTCAAAATAAAAATAAGAAAAAGAGTTGAGGACATAATCCAGTGCTAGGGTTCTTGCCTAACACAACCATCAGCAGATCAAAGGAAGGGAGGAAAGGAATAAGGAGGAAGGGAGAAGGAGAGGAAAATAAAAGAAGGGGGAAAAGGAGAAAGAAAAAGGGAAATAAAAGGGGAAAATAAAGGAAGAAAGAAAGGGAGAGATAACGGCATCATTAGAGACTATTATGATGAGAGAAGAAAATATTGAAAAAATGAAAATTTCAAAAACATATGGGACAACATCAATCATGATATATTATAAAAGGAGAGCCAAACAAAAGTGGTGGAATAAAACATAGTTGAAAAAAAATGGCTGAAAATGAAAGTAACCAAAGAAAGAAAGAAAGAGAACAAGGGCCAAAGAATATTCCACCTCTAGAAAATGGCACTTTTTTATTGAAAAGGTTTTTTATACAATATATTCTGATCATAGTTTTCTGTTTCCCAACTCCTCCCAGCTCCTTTCCACCTCACCACCCATCCAACTCCACACCTTTTCTCCCTCTTTAGAGAACAAACAGGCCAACAGAAAAGGATTAAACCCAAAAATTTTAAAGAATAAATAACACAAGAAACACACACAAACATACTCATAAAACCACAAAATCAGAAACCATAATATACAAGCAAACCACCAGCAGACCAAAAATATCCAAACAAATCAATATGAAACAAAAGTCTACAAAAATACCATTGTGTTCATTTTGTGTTGGCCATCTACAGCTGGGCTTAGGGCCTCCCCTGAAGTATAGCTAATATACCCACTGGGACTCCACTGGAGAAGACCAAATTCTCTTTTACAGCTAGATGTCAATTGGAAATAGCTTCTTAGCTAGGGATGGGAGTCTGTGTCCCCTCCCCCTCTCAGTGCTGGGACTTCAGGCTTGAACTGTGCAGGTCCTGTGCATGCTGCCAGTCTCTGTGAGTTGACATGTGCTTCAGTCTTGCTGTGTCTGTAAGACACTCTTTTCCTGGAATCATCACCCCCTCTGACTCTTACAGTCCTTCTGCCTCCTCTTCCAAGTAGCTCTCTGAGCCCCAGGGAGGGGGAAGATAAAGAAAGCTCTTTTAGGACTGAGTGTTCCAATGTCTCTCACTGTCTGCCCATTGTCCAGTTGTGATACTGCATACTAACAAAGGGGAGCAATTCATCAAAAAGATAAAGCAATTGTTAATATTTATGCACTAAATCTTAGAGATTTCAATTTTATATAACGAGCACTAAAAAGCATAAAATGTCACATAATCCATGACGCATTGCTCCTCTGTCCTGGGTTTGTTTTCAAGACTCGTTCTACCTCAGTTCTGTTTTCCACTGTTCCATATGGTTCCTGCAGCTCCAGTGAGTTTTTCCTTCACCTTGAGACTATAGTCCATCTCACCTACCTCTATTTTGCATCCACACAGTCCTTCCATCTCCAGTTATTTGTCCTATTCTGTGGGAACCCCAACTATCCCACCTATCCCTGGCTCAAAGCCACAGTGCTCCTCTAACTGCACCCTGGGTTCCCCACCACATTGCTTCGCTATCTGGGGTGTGTCCTTAAGTGAGTTTCAATTGAGAAAATGCCTCCATGAGTCTGGGCTGTAGGCAAGCCTGTAGGGCATTTTCTTAATTAGTGATTGATGGGGGAGGGCTCAGCCCATTGTGGGTGGTGCAATCCCTGGACTGGAGGTCCTGAGTTCTATAATAAAGCAGGCTGAGCAAGCCATGAGGAGCAACTCAGTAAGCCACACTTCTCCATGGCCTCTGCATCAGCTCCTGCCTTCAGGTTTCTGCCCTGTTTGAGTTCCTGCCCTGACTTCCTTCAGTAATGAACTGTTGCCTGGAAGTGAAAGCTGAAATAAACCCTTTCCTCCCCAAGTTGCTTTGGTCATGGTGTTTCGTCACAGCAATAGAAACCCTAACTAAGACAGAGATACCTACAAGACATCTAGCCTGACATCTTCTTTGGAATTCTAATCTCATGGGCTAAAACTTCCTACCAAAAGACAACCAAGAGCCTAAATGCAGATACTCAAAGGAATTTATATGTTACTTCAGAGAAACTTGCATGTCTATGTTCATTGCTGTTTTAGTCACAATAGCTGGAAAATGGAACAGATGTCCATTTACAGATAGATGGGTTAAAAAAAAAGGTTATACATATACACAGTGAAATCTCACTAAGCTATAAAGAAAAAATATAATCATGAAATTCAAAGACAAATGAATAGAACTGGAAAAAATACCAAGTAAGGTAATTCAGGCCATGAGAGACAAATGCTGCATGCTGTCACTCATAAGTAGATCTAGCTTCAAACCTTCCTTCTGTTTTATGTATTTAACTTAGAATACAAATGGAAGCCAGAAAAGGGCTTCTGAGATGGGGGTGTTAAGGGAGAGGAAATATTAGATTATAAGTAAAATTAAGGAAGAAAAGCAGAATACCAGGGAAGGAAAGGCTTAAACAGCAAGAGAAGCAGGTGTATGGAGGAGGTCAGAGGTGGGAAGAGGGATAACCCAAAAGAAGGATATATAAAAGCTACGTGGAAACCTATTATCTTACAATCCAATTACAAATATAATTGGAGGTATAGTAGAATGCATGTGATATGAAAGAAGAGGAGCAGATACTGGGGGTTAAAAAAATATGTAACCAAGAATAGATTGGAAAGGTGGAGTAAAGGAAGAGTAATGGATGATTAACCAAAACTAAGGATGTGTGAAAAAGTCTCTTGAAAACATACTATTTAGTAAGCTAATTTCAAAACTTTAAAGTACAATTTAAATGAAATTGCCCTGCATGAGTGGACAATATCACTTATAGAAGACAGAGGTCATTAAATAAAAATCTCATAGTACAAGTCATGTGATACCTCCCTACAAGCTATTGATCAAAGAGGTTTCAGGGGTCTCCAAAAAACACAGGAGATTGCTATTACCCTTGGTCGTCCACCACAACTACATGGTGAGACAGGGCTACAGAAGTGCACATTTTAGCTGGAGGACATAGAAAAATCAGTCTCAAACTTTTTCCCTCCTGGCTACCGTTTTTAGTGTCAGGCTGTCCTATCAAGGCTGCTGAGATGGTGAAGAAAACATTAATGGTCTTATACAGCCTAGGACTCTGTATTCTGCACTATTGCAGGCTACATCACAACGTATTATGGTTATTTTGCCTGCATAAACAGCTGTGCACTGCTGTGGGATATCTTTCTGCATGCTGTGAATGTGTTGCTCCCATTGGCTAATAAATAAAGCTGTTTTGGCCTATGACGAGAAAATTTACAGCCAGGCAGGAAATCCAAGCAAAGATACAGAGAGAAGGAGGGTGGAATTGGAAGAGATGCCAGCACACCACCGAAGGAGCAACAATATACCAGCAGACTGGTAATGCCATGACCACGTGGCAACATACAGATTAATAGGAATAAGTTGAATAAAGCAGAAAGAGTTAGCTAATGTAAGCTGAAGCCATATGCCATACAGTTTGTAATTAATTTAAGTCTCTACGTGTTTACTTGGGACGAAAAGGCCTTGGGACCGGATGGGACACAAGAACACTTCCAGCTACATTTGGCCCCCAACGTGATGGTAAGAGTTTCCACCTAAAACCTGAGAGAGCTAAGATCAGCTTGCTAGTTTGTATGTCTCATAGGGGCCATGGTACAGAGATGCTCCGGCATTTCAGCTTGAGCATAGCATGGCAGATTCCCACTGTGGTACACAGAGGCATCTCCAAGCCATACAGTGCACTGCATGGTGGATTTAGCTTTTGCTAGCACAGACAAAAAAAAAGTTTCTGGGCTACATGCTGCTTGATGGAGGCATAGACCCACTGCTTACCAGAGTTGGTGGTGAGCATGTCTCCCAGAGCTAGCAATAAATGTACCTCTGCCATGTTGGGAAGCTGAAGGGGATGGAGTCAGCAGCCAGGGCTGCTGCTTTTGTCCTAGCCACACAGTTTAGCAGTTTAAAATCTCTCCTGGCCAGAAAAGGATGATAAATACACAATAAGACAGATTCAGAAGAGATAAAACTCTAAATGGTTTACATTGTGTATAAAAAGGTACATAGGCTTGAGAGAGAGAAGAGAAAGGATATAGTCATAAGAATAAAATAAAGTCTTAAAAACTAAAATAATACATAAAAATATAATAATCCATAGAAAGATGAAAATTACACGAAGAATCTGGATACTGCATATTATTATATTATCTTTGGGATTTTTAACCACAGAGAAAAATTTGATTGTAAGGGTTACTAAGTTAAACCAATATGTATAATTTAAAGGTATCTTGACTTCAAAATTTATGTTTAAGGATATGTTGTTTTGGAAAAGAGGTTCTGCTTTTGTTTCCACAGAAAATGAGAACCTGTGGATTGCTTCCAAGCTAATATGATTTGATCAACCAAGACCCCCTAAAAGGTCTCTGATGACAGCCATAGCCCAGATGATCCAACATCCAAAATAGCTTCAAGACAACTGGTTGGGACGATCCAGCCTCCCAGACCACTACAGCCAAGATTTAACTATAATTCTTATTTTTCTCAGGATCCCCGTAAGAATGCCAGCACCACCAATCAGCAGGAAGTAGTATGGGAAGCTATGCTCAAATCCCCAAAATATTGTTTATGAATGTTTATTTTTATTTAAAGGGGGTTAATTATAAATGTAATCTCTTTCTAAAGAAGAAAAGTGGATATAGATATGATAGGATGAAAATATAGATTATTGAATCTACTTTTAAAGTGCAACAACTTGTTTGAAATGTTTTACATTGCTGTGGATTTTTGTTTATTGATACAAGTCTAAAGTTAATTTTGTTATACTATATGTATATTTCTACTGTTGTTTAAGGTATTATGTTTATTCAACTCATTTAAAATTGTAATGTATCATTAAGAAATACAGATTAATAGTCATCTATGATAACCAAACATACAGTCTTTTAGGTATACAAAAAATATGTCAATTAGATAGATAATCTTCAAACATTTCAAAGACCTACAGAATTTGGAATTTAAAATACTTTAAAAACTTAGATTTTTCTGGACAGTAAGACATGTCTGCTCCCGGCAGCACCAGAATGATGAACATCAAAGAAAATCATTATGGAGTTTGTTTTCTTTGTGGCAAAAGTTAGCCATTGGACAAAAAAGTACCCTTGCCTTGACTGCTCGACAGGATGCTATATAAACAGGACATGCAGAACACATAGAAAGTTGACCACTGGGACGGGTGGCAGTGGCACATGCCTTTAATCCCAGCACTTGGGAGGCAGAGCCAGGCAGATCTCTACAAGTTTGAGGCCAGCCTGGTCTACAGAGCAAGATCCAGGACAGGCAACAAAACTACACAGAGAAACCCTGTCTCAAAAAACAAAACAAAACAAAACAAAACAAAACAAAAAGAAAGGTGGTTACCACTGATCTTTGCAAGGTGAGGTGGTCCTTCAGGTTCCTGCTTCACAGAAGAGACTGCCAGATATTCTGCAGGACACAGGGATGTAGTGGGTAGCCATTCCAGCTTTGATCTGGAAATTCCAACCCCCTTTGAGGCTTTGATAACTGTCACACCTACAAGGTGGGGCCAAGAGAGGACCCTGAAGACTGGAGATCCGGATGCGCCAGCTCTCTTGGTTCCCGGACCCTGGATGCTGAAGGTCGACCGAGCAGAGTTCTCCAGAACTAATCCAGTTACCCCATAAAATAAACCTCCCTTTTAACTATGTGGAATGGCCTTAATAATTTCACCAATACAAGAAGAAGCAACTGATGAACTTTGCCAGTAGAAGAGACAATCCTTCAAATTTCCTGCTTCACTAAAAGTCTGCTCTTGTCCTATAGGCTGAAGATGATGCCCCAACATTACAGAGGAAATTTGGCTGACTGTCCTGGCAGCCAGATATCTCTGCCATTTCTAGAATAATAGAAGTTGCTTACAATGTACTTCCTGGTTACTCTGGTAATATTATATTCTTCTGGGGTCTTTGATGTAGTTGAAGACTAGATAGTTATAATTTTCCTTGGTTATGATAAAAGATAAATTATATATGAAACTTTAGACTCACAAATATAGGATAGATAGAATATTTTCTTTAATATGTAACTGTAATCCTTGCTTGATAACTGTTTTGTTGTATGTAATTTTACTATGTTAAAGTTAAAACCTTCCTTTTTGATTAGACAGAAAAGGGGAAGTGCTGTGGGATGTCTTCATGTATGCTATGAATATGTGTTGCTCCCACTGGCTAATAAATAAAGCTCTTTTGGCCTATGGCAAGAAAGCTTACAGCCAGGTGGAAAATACAAGCAGAGATAGAGAGGAAAAGGGTAGAGTTGGAAGAGATGGCAGCCTGCCACAGAAAGAACAGCAATATGCCAGCAGACCAGTAATGGCACAACCACGTGACAACATATGGATTAATAGGAATGGGTTGAATAAAGCAGAAAGAGCTAGCTAACATAAGCAGAAGCCATAGGCCATACAGTTTGTAATTAATTTAAGATACTGTGTGTTTACTTGGTACTGAGTAACCTTGGAACTGGGTAGGACATAGGAACTTCCATCTACAGTGCACCTCCTGCATGCAGCTCTTCTGGAAGCCAGAAGAGGGTATCAGATCCCCTAGAACTAAGGATACAGACTGTTGTGAACAGCCGTATGAGTGCTTGGACCCGAACCCAGGTCCTCTGGAAGAACAACCAGTGATCTTAATGCCTAAAAATCTCTAGCCTCAGAAGGTAAGTTCAAGAATCTACTGGCTTCATTTTCTGCCCTACCATCAATGTATATAACAGCTATTCTGGAACCTTGGATTATAAGCAATTCCTTTACATATCTTTACCCCTAGGCTAGTAAACTAAAAACAACTGCTAAATCCTGCAATTATCATTCGGAGAAAAAGCTGCCCCACACCATTTTAGTAGTATTATCTCATCTCCTATTCTGATGAGATTCCCAAAATAGCAACCTCTTTTTTTATCTCTTTGCCAAAGCTTTTTTTCTGGTTTCACAGAAAATATTCCACTGTGTTTTATCTCTGATGACCCAAAATAAAAATGTGAAATTATATAACCCTTTATTGTTAGTTGTCTAGCCAATATTTAATAGGAATATTTTTCAAATCCTTAAAACAATTAGTTTGAAAATGCTTAGCATTAGCTCATAAAGTTTAAATTTTCATGGAAATGATTCTCCTGAAAATGCCAACTTGCTATTTATTTTAAATTGTAATATTATACATTTTCATTTGATGACATTCATATTTCTGAGAAGAAAAAAATCAAATGTGTGCAGCAACATGTTAAGTGAAAAACAGAAGAGCTGATTCCAAACAGGTGAAGCCAATTAGCATAATGCAGACTATTTTAAAACAAATAAACAAATAAAACTTTCATTTTCTGCACCAATTTTAAGACTTTAAAAATTTCCAGATAATGGCAAGTCCCAGGAGTCTTTGAAAAATGTTTCTTCATTCTCTGTACTTTCTACAACAGCTGCTCCTTTGTGGCTTCAGAGCACTGTGGAATTCTACCATAAAACCTTAAGGGAAAGGGGATGAAAACAAGGACTATACTTCTCAAATGTCTTCACAGGTTATGGGATAGGGTCAACTTCCCAATCAGTGTTAGAATATAATGAAGTATTTCACTCTTTCTCTCACAGTATATAAAATAAACTGTCCCTCAGCCTGATAATTGGCTCAGTTTGCTGTACTAGCTCATTGTTGGCCAATGCTTCTGTAATAATAAAAGAAGCACATTTTGTAGTTTCAAGATTTGTACTTTGACATTTCATAGAGACTGCTATAAATGTCTGAATTGGAGGGTGGATGGACATCAAGGTGACTCTTCCTAACCCCATCGGGAAGCATAATTTGAAGTGAAAAAGTCAGGAGATAGTGAGAGCAGTTAGTCTGCTGGGGGCTGGGAAGCCACTTCTAAGAAAGGGAGCCTGGCTTAGACACAAATGTATTAATGGTATTTTGAGTTATATCTCTCTAGACTCACTAAAATGTAATGTGATGTGAGTATGTCAACTATGTCACTCACTGTTCTTCTGCCATCTTTATAAAGTTTTCTATAGGTGTCTCTGGATTGGTAAGTTTTCACATTGTTGCTTATTTTTTAGCTATCAAAATTTTGTAGGCTAGACTTGAGAACATTCCAAAATAAAGTAGCCATGAGCAAAAGAGATATCTACTAGAAATAACATATTAATCAGTCAAAGAAGGTAATGACCACCGCTCTGAACTATTTTTAAAATAGGTATTCTGGACAGCTGGTAGTTTAAGTATTGTGTTGCTATTGCCTATATTAATAGCAACCCCTACTGAGACCAAAGTTTTTCAGGAGGCAGGATAATGTTTCTTTTTCATCATCTATAAATATTGTTCTGCCTACAAAAATACAAGGCACAAAGAGGAGCAACCTACATTATTGAAATGATAAGTAATGTAAAACTTTATATATATATATATATATAATGATAATTCAAAAAATGAATATCATGAAATAATCAGATATTGAATAAGTAATTAAGTATTTAAAATTTATTAGTATCTTTTATTAAGGAATATACCTCAGGAATAGACAACATACATGCACACAAATTTATTGGGTTTTTTCATTAGCAATCAGAACTAAATAAATGTGAAATTCCCATAATAATGCTATATTATATGGCCATATAAACATTTGTGGATTCTCAACTTGCTGACAATGAACCATGACAACTTACAAGTGTTTTATAACTATCACATACACTGACAGGTTACATAGAATTTTTTAACTCTGCAATAAAGTGACAGGTCTGGTAATTAAATTTCCTCATTTTCCAAAAATCTATGCTTATAACACATGAATATGTCTCCCAAAATTTATATCAGATAGCTATTATTTTGAGAGTACGAGAGATTGAGTATACCTGAAAATGGTAGAAAACGAAATGAAAACAGATACAGTTGTAGAAGTAACAAATATGTTCTCACCAGATACCATCATTCTCACTTCAAAATAATTTTCCTTTCAAGTTTCACTACTGAGTTATAGTAATAAAACTACATGGTACTGGCATAGAAATAGATATGTTGATCAATGGAATTAAATAGAGGACCCAGACATAAATTCACACATCTATGGATACCTGATTTTTGATAAAGCCACAAATAGAATATGGAAAAAAAGAAAGCACTTTCAACAAATGGTGCTATATGCAAACTATATGTCTGCATGCAGAAGAATAAAATAGATCCATATTTATCATCTTACACAAAACTCAAATCCAATTAGATCAAATATCTCAACATAGGGAATAGCCTTGAATGTACTGGCACAAGAGACAACTTCTAAAACAGAACACCAATGGAATAGGCACTATGATAGACAATTAATAAATGGGACCTCGTGAAACTGAAAAGCTTCTGTAAGGCAAAGCTCACCATCAATAGGACAAAACTGCAGACTACAGAATGGGAAAAGATTTTCACCAACCCCACATCTGACAGAGGGCTGATCTCCAAAATATATAAGAACTCAAGAAACTAGATATCAAAATAACAAACAATCCAATTAAAAAATGGGCTATAGAGCTAAACACAGAATTCTCAAAGGAAGAACTTCAAATGTCCGAAAGACATTTAAGGAATTGCTCAGCATCCTTAATTATCAGGGAGATGCAAATCAAAACGACTCTGAGGTACCATCTTACACCTGTCAGAATGGCTGAGATCAAAAGCACTGCAGACAGCTTATGTTGGAGATGATGTGGAGCAAGGGGAACACTCCTCCACTGTTGGTGGGAGTGCAAACTGATATAGCCACTTTGGAAATCAGTATGGCAGTTTCCCAGAAAATTGGCAATCAATCTACCTCAAGACCCAGCTATACCATTCTTGGGCATATACCCAAGGAATAATCAATCATACCACAAGGACACATGCTCAACTATGTTCATAGCAGCATTATTTGTAATAGCCAGAACCTGGGAACAACCTAGATGCCCTTCAACTGAAGAATGGATTAAGAAAATGTGGTACATATACACAATGGAGTACTACTCAGCAGAGAAAAACAATGACATCATGAAATTTGTAGGCAAATGGATGGAACTAGAAAATACCATCCTGAGTGAGGTAACCTAGACTCAGAAGAACAAACATGGCATGTACCTACTCATAAGTGGATACTAGATATAAAGCAAAGGGTAATCAGGCAACAACTCATAACTTCAGAGAAGCTAACTAACAGGGAAGACCCAAAGAGGGATGCATGGACCACCCTGGGAAGGGGAAATAGATGAGACCTCCATGAGTAAACTGGGGATGAGTGGTGGGCAATGGAGGGTAGGGGATAGGGGATGAGAACATATGGGAATGGATGGTTGAGCTGGAACAGGGAGGGAGGGGGAATGCAATGAAAAAGATATCATGATAGAGAGAGAGATCATGGAGATAGAGAGAAACCCAGTGCTAGGGAAGTTGCCAGGAATCCCCAAGGATGCCCCAGCCTGGACTACTAGCAATAGTGGAGAGGTTGCCTGAACTGAACTGACTTATCCCAGAAATCAGACTGGTGAATACCCTGTCATCACAGAACTTTTCTCCAATGACTGATGGAAGCAGATGCAGAGATCTACAGCCAGTCACTAGAGAGAGCTCCAGGAGAAGAGGGATTCTATGAGCAAGTGCATCAGGAACATGATGGGGAAACATGCAGGGATGACTAAACCAAACTAGAGGGAACTCATGAAAGTTGGATCAATGGCTGTGGAGCCTGCATGGGACTGGAGTAGACCCTTTGCATAGTGAGACAGTTGTATACCTTGGTCTACTTGGGAGGCCCCCTGGCGGTAGGATCAGAATCCATCTCTGGTACATGAGCAGGTTTTGTGGAGCCCACTACTTATGATGGGATACCTTATGCAGCCTTGAGGCAGGGGAAAAGGGCTAGACTTGCCTCTACTGGATGTGCCTCCCCATGGGAAGCCTTGCCTTCTTGTGGGTAGGAGCAGGGGGTGGATTGGGAGGGGGAGGCTGGGGGGGGCAGGAGGAGGGAAGAGGGGGATCTTTGATTGGTGTGTAAAATGAATGAAAAAATTTCTTAATAAAAAAACAAATAAAAAGTTAATGAATCTTGAAAGAAAAAAAGAAACTAGGCATCAGCAAACCAAATGATCCAATTTAAAAATGGAATACAGATCTAAACAGAATTCTAACAGAAGAATCTTAAATGGCAGAAAAACATCAAAATGTTCATTATCCTTAGCCATCAGGGAAATGTAAATCAAAATGACTCTGAGATTCTATCTTATACCTGTCAGAATGACTAAGATAAAAAAAAATGACATCTTATGCTGGAGAGGGAAACTCCAGCTTATGCTAGAGCAAGGGAAACACTGCTCCATTGCTGGTGGGAGTACAAAACTGTGCAGCCACTATGGAAATCAATAGGGCAGTTCCTCAGAAAACTGGGAATTGGTCTACTTCAAGACCCAGCTACACCACTCTTAGGCATATACCCAAAGGTCGTTGTATCCCCAAGGACACTTGCTCAACCATATTCATAGTGGCTTTATTCATAATAGACAGAAACTGGAAACAAGATGTTCCTCAACCAAAGAATGGATAAAGAAAATGTAGTACATTTACACATTGGAGTGTTATACAGCTGTTAGGGGAAAAAAATGATACCATGAAATTTGCAGGCAAATGGATGGAACCAGAAAAAAAAAATCACCCTGAGCGAGGCAACCCAGACCCAGAAAAACAAACATGGTATGTACCCACTTGTAAGGGACATTAACTGTTAAGTAAAGAATAACCATGCTACAATGCACAGACCCAGAGATGCTAAGTAACAAGGAGAGCTCTAGAGGAGGATGGATGCATGGATCTTCCTGGTAAAAGAAAATAGAATAGTTTTTACAGGTGGACTGGGGGCAGTTGGGGATGGGGACAGGAAGGATCAAGTGAGGGAGGGAGGGACAGAGGAGAAAGCACAGAGTGGGGACTAGATTTGGGGGGAATTTGGAGGCAAAGTGGAAACCCATGCAGTGGAATCTATGAGAGTAACCCCAGCAAAGACTCCCAGTAATGGAGGATACAGAGCCTAAATTGGTCATCTTCTGTAACCAGACATGGCTCCCAGTGGTAGGACTAGGACACCAACACAGTCATAAAACCTTCAACCCACAACCTATCCTGCCTGCAAAATGTGCTAAGGCATTGGTGGCTCAGAGCTTGTGGGATTAGCCAACCAATGACTGGTCTAACTGGAGGCTCATGCCATAAGAGAGGGCCTGTGCTGGATACAGCCTGGATGGCCAGGAACCCAAAACCCAGAGACTTAGGGTAGAACTAAGCAGGACTGGCCAAAAACAAAAACAAACAAAAGTTAATGAAATGTTTCCTAATGATATTCTGCTATACTCATAAATCAGTGCCTAATCCAACTGTCATCAGAGAAGCTTCCTCCAGCAGCTGATGGGAGCGGGTGCAGAAACTCACAGCCAAACATTGGGTGGAGCTTGAGGAGCCCTGTAGAAGAGGGAAAGAAAGGATTGTAGGAGCCAGAGGGGTCAAAGACACTAGGAGAACACGGCCCACAGAATAAAGTAATTGGGGCTCAAAGAGGCTCACAGAGACTGAAGCAGAAATTGGAGCTTGCATGGGTTTATGCTAGGTCCTCTGCATACATGTTGTGGCTGTTTAGCTTAAGGTTTTTGTAGGACTCCTAGTAGTAAGAGTGGAGGTGTCTCTAACTCTTTTGCCTGTTCTTAGGATCCTTTTCCTTCTACTGGTTTGCCATGTCCAACCTTGGGGCTTTGTGCCTAGTCTTACTGCATCTTGCTATGTTCAGCTGATATCCTTGGAAGGCTTGCTCCTTTCTGAAGGAAAAGGTAGAGCAGTGGATCTGGATGAGGAGAGGTTGTGGGGGATCAACTGGAAGTAGTAGAGAGAGGGAAGGCTGTGGTCAGGCTGCATTATAAGAGAAGAATAAATAAAAAGGAAAAGAAAACAATTTTCCCCAGATAGATCAGTGATCTCCTAATTCACAAATATAATTTCAGTACTACTAATGCCACTTCCAGAGTAATACTGTAGAAAAACTATATTTGAAATAAACATCACTAAAAAAATAACCTCTGATATACTAGGGGTACAGTAGGAAACAAAGTCTAGAGGAAGAAATCTAAGGAAAAGAATGGTCTTCCTTTTCCTCCTTAGTGCATATATACACACATATGTGTATATGTGCATATATACATATATAATCACAGGTACATATGTATTGGTACATACATGTACAAATATGTAGCAGTTACAAAGGTCCAAATTAGAAAAGTGTCAATGTGGTAAAATAAGATGTAGAAAGGCTTCTCTACCTTCCACAGAAAGTTCAAATAATAATTATCCACAGACAAAAATACTTTTGTGAAAAATCATAAAATTTGAGGAAAAGGCTGATATTATAATAAAATAAGTTCATCATTAGAAGAGTAAAAATGGTCCTTTCCCTTTCCTCAAATCAGCTTGATGCCATATGTTGTTAAGGTTCCCAGTTTACCTAACACTCTGGGACACTTCCCAGGAAGTTCTGCCTGGGATCAGCTCACAAAGCACAGGAGCTAAGAGGTCTGGTAGAAACAGCAAGGAGAAGGAGACTCCAGCAATGAGCATGTAAATGTTGTTGGTGGGATCCATGTTCCTGCTAGCAATGGTCAGGCATAGCAGGGCCATAAGCTATTATGCTCATTCCCATAAGTGGTGTGAAGGTCCACCTGCTTGAATCCCCAGATAACTAGCCAACAAACAGGGCCTCTAACTGTAAGAGACATGCCTATCATGGTGCAGCTTAGCAAATAACAAAAGCTACATAACAAACAGATAAATTAAATAATTTAAATGTGAGAAATGTAGTTCTGTCACTCATGATTTAAATATCACTCTGTCCACAAAAGGAAACAGCCACTAAGCATACTTCAGGAAATAGTAAAGAACAGTTCTACCACATCCAGGAGTTTAAACATTTACCTCAACCTCAAATTCCACCAGGTGTTACCACCTAGACCAGGAGATAAACATCAAACAAACATTTCTAAGTATAACAGCTGGATCCATCCTCCTAAGCAGAAATTCTGCCCATCCTTTTGGCCCAGCCTGCAACTGTGCCCACATGGAGAACTGAAGTAACAGTACCATCTGGCCAGGAAATATAGCCTGTGGTGAATCAATAGTGCCCAGGCAGCAGCTGCCTAGCATCAGTAGTCTCAATGGAGAGAAAGGCCCAGCCAGAAGCCTACCTGTGGCAGGGGGCATTGTCTGATGGTCTATCCAAAATCACAAGCTAAAATACATAGAAAAAAAACTGTTCCTGCTTGAATTAAGAATACTGACCAAAAAAATGGTTATACAGTCAAATATATGAACATCTATGAGGAACACTGGAATACAAAGAATCAGAATCATGACACTTAGAAGAAGGTGTGAGCTGCCTGACATGGGTGCTGGAAGCCAAATTCAGGTCCTCTGTAAGCAAAGAATACACTATTAACTGCTAAGCCATTTCTCCCTGAAAGAATTTAAAAGATATTCTAGAGATGATAAACACAGAAACTAAAATTTAAAATACAATAGAAATTTTTCAAAAGAAGTTCTGTAAATCAGAAAAATCATTATTTTCAAAAACAGAACATTTGCAATTATCCAGAAGACAAAAAAAAAGATGTATTACCTATTAAAATTCCATTGTCAAATCCCACAAGTTTAGAAAAGAACACAAGAATTTATAAGGCACCACAAAAGACCATGGATTACCAAAGCAATCTTAAGGAGTAAGAACAATCCTGGAGATGTTACAATACCCAAACTCTAATATAGAGCTACAGTGATAAAGACAGCCTGGTACATGAATAAAAATAAAATAGGTGGACAAATACAATAGAATAGAGGATCCAGAAATAAAATGAAAAAATTATGTCCACTTAAGTTTTAACAAAAGAGGCAAAAATATACATTTGAAAAAAGCCTTTTCAACAAAGAGTGCTGGCCAAACTGGATTTCTACCTGTGAAGGAAAGAAATTTGACTCATACATTTCACCTTGTACAAAAAAAACAATTTACAATGGATCAAAGACACCTGAAACACTGTTTTTATAGAAAAAAACATAGTGGATACACTTCAGGATATTGGAGTAGGCAAGAACTTTATGAAGAAAACATCAATAGCATAAGAACTAACTGCAAGTGTCAATAGATGAGACTACCAAAAATAAAGCTTCTGCACAACAAAGATAAGAATCAGCAAAGCAAAATAGATAACCCACAGGATGGAAGAAAAAATTTACCAGCTTCATTTCAGACAGGGGGTTAATTATCTATAATTTATAAAGAATTGCAAAACTTAAATACCAAGGAAATAAAACTGTCTAATTAATAAATCAGCAAATGAATTGAATGGGGTTTTCAAAAATAAACACAATTGGCCAATAACTATTTTAAAGTATTTAATATCACTAACCATTAGGGAAATGCAAATTAAAACTACTATAAAATACCATCTCACCCTAGTCAGAACAGTTATCATCAATAAATCTGACAACAAATGTTTCAGATGATGAGCAGAGAAAGGAACCTATATTCACTGCTGGTGGGTGGTGAAAATTAATATAGCTATTATAAAAATCAATTTGGAGATTCCTCAAAAATAACCATATCCAATACAGCAAATGTGGCCAAAAACCTGAGACTGGATAGGTAATAGGCCCAAAGGGAAAAACCTACTTCTGTTATTCTGCTAAGGGAACATAGCAACTAAATGACTGCTTCTGACATACTGTAATACCAATAGATCAGTGCCTCACTCAACCCTTATCAGAGAAGCTTCTGTAGTTGGAGTTTTCTCCAGTCCCACTCAGACCCACAGCCACTCAAACCCAAATAAACACACAGATGCCTATATTATTTAAACTGTTTGGCCTAATGGCTCGGGCTTCTTGCTACCTAGTTCTTATATCTTAAATTAACCCATTTCTATTAATCTATAAGTTGCCATGTGGCTTGTGGCTTACCAGTACCTTACATCTTGCTTCTCATTAAAGCAGCAGCTGGCAGCGTCTCCTGACTCAGCCTTCCACTTCCCAGAATTCTCCTCTCTCCTTATCCTGCCTACACTATACTTCCTGCCTGGCTACTGGCCAGTCCGCATTTTATTTATCAATCAATCAGAGTACCACAATCACAGCATCCCCAGCAAGCTTCTCCTTGCAGTAGATGCAAATTAAAAGAGAGAAGTACAACTGGGCACTGTGCACACAGCAAGAGACCCTGGAACAGTCAACCCTAAATAGGATGTATTTTCAAAGACCTCCTTTCAAGGCTCAGGGATCTATACAGAAGAGGAGTCAGAAATAATTGTAAGAGTCTGAGGGGACAAATGACTTCAAGGAAATAGCATCTTCCAGACACAACAAGAATGATACACAGATCAATTCACAGAGTCTGTGACAGTACACATAATACCTGTACAAGTTCAGGCCAGACAAAATCCCAGCATGGGGAAGGGGAACTGAACACAAAGTCTCTACCCAAGAAGCTGTTTGCAATTGATATATGATGGGAGAGGAAAATCCATTTTCTCTAATGGAATGACACTGAGTATATAGCACCACACTCCAGAGCAGGCTTCATCTGCAGGAGAGGAGCTTGCTAACACAAAATGGACTCCATGGTTTTGGTGTGCTGTTGTGGTTTGGGTTGGTATTTTTGGCCTTTTTTGTTTGTTTTGACTTTTGGGGGTTGGGGGGTTGTTTTTTGCTTTTTTTTTTTAGAGAATGAAATTGCATGAAGTCAGAAAAGTGGGGAGGATTGGAAGAAGTGGGGGGGGGAGAATATGATCAAAATACATTGTATTAAAATATTTAAGCCAATAAATACAATAAATATGAGAAATTTGTAATTTCTAAAAGCCCTATAACAAATAGAACTACCATATGACCCAGCTATTTCACTCCTAGGCATATACCCAAAGAACTCCATACCCTACCATTGAGATATTTGCACCTCCATGCCTATTGCTGCCTTATTCAGTATAGCAACAAACTGAAATCAATCTAGTTGTCCACCAACAGATGAATGGATGATGAACACACACACACACACACACACACACACACACACACACATGAATACTATTGAGCTCTGAAGAAAATGCAATCACAAAAGTTGCAGAAAATTGGATGGACTTAAAATGTATAATTTTAAGTAAAGTTACACAATCTCAGAAAGAAAAAAATACATGTTCTCCCTCATATGTAGAATCTAGTCAAATCTAGTTTTATATATATATATATATATATACATATATATATATATATATATATGTAATGACTAATCATATAATATATAGCATATGTTGTGTACAAAAATGCAAAATTCTTCAACAAACCAAATTCAATAGCATATTTAAAATAATCATTCACCATAAACAAGTGACATTCATACCAAGTATTAAAAGATGGCTTTATACAAATTTATATCTGTACTATACGACATTAATTGAATAAAAGTCAAATAAGCATATGATAAGCTCAGGAGAGACAAAAAATTATTTGAACAATAAACTCAAAATCCTTTTGCAATAAAAGCAACAGATTACACACAAAAAGAATGTGCCTCAATATAATGCAACCCATGTATGCTGAGGAGTTGACAGCTGACATTCTAACCAATGGTGAAAAGTTGAAAGCTTATCCTCTAAGATCAAGAACAAGAAAAGAAGGCCAACCACAATCAGTTGTATTCAACTCAGCACTGCATTTATAGACAAGAGTAAGGAGTGAAAAGGCATTAAAACAGGAAAGTATGATGTGAAACTGTCAACGTCTACTCTGATATAATCTTGTATATACCGAATCCTAAAGACTCACTCATAACTGACAGACTAAACAAATGTAGTAAAGTTAAAGACTATATAAATAAGCACACAAAAAGTAGAAGCATTTTTGTACACTAACAGTAAACTATCAAAAAAAAAATAAAATTATCCTTCCAGGCAGTGTAGTAGAGACTCAGGAGGCTGAGGCAGGAGCATGACTAGTTTGAGGAATAGTTTGGGATGCACTACAACTTCAAAGATAGTCTGTACTATATAGAGAGTCCTGATTCAAAATAAGTAAGAGAAAAATAAAACAATCCTAACAGCTGCCAAAATACCATAAAATGAAATGCATAAATTTATTCAAGGATCTGAGAACGCCTTTAGAGTGAAAATTCTGAAACACTGATAAAAGAAGTTAAAGAAAATGATGGAAATAGACTTTATTTTTATGATTTGGAAGAGTGCAGTAAAAATGTTCATAGCAAAGTTCTCTACAGACTCAACAAAATCCATATAAAAGCCTAATAATATTCTTCATAGAATTTAGAAAAGAAATCCTAAAATTTGTATTGAACTACAGAAGATACTGAATGCCCAAAGTAATCTTAATCAAAAGGAAAAAAAGCTGTAGGAATCACACTACTTGTTTTCAAAATATAATAATTGAAACTACATGCTATTGGAGTAAAATAAGATGGCACATGGGCCAACGAAACAGAATGGAGGGCCCAGAAATACATCTACAGCCAACTAATATTCACTAAGGTCCCCAGACAACAATGCGGAAATGAAGTCCCTTTGGAGATGTGGTAGGAAAACTTGCATAATTAAGTTGGACACTAAATTCATGCCACACATGGAAATAAACTCAAGATGAGTAAGAACATAAATGTAATACCTAAAACTATAAAACTATTAAAAGAAAACACAGAGAAACGCTTTATGAGATGTGTCTGGATGGTACATATTTATATTATCTCAGAAACAACAAAGGCAAAAATAAACAAATATATAGGAGGAGCAAAGCCAGCTAGCCTGATAAAACCACAACTGTTGCCACTGAGCCAACTTGGAGTCTGTCGCTGCACCTGGTGATTGGTGACTCACGACCATCAGAATGCTGGGAGCCAATGAGAAAGAGACAACCCAGCTAAGAGGGTCTCCAGCTGCCAATGGGAAATTGGGAGCAGGTATATAGGTTCACCCCATAGCCTCAGTAAAGGAGTCCACTGCTTAATTCTCACCTGACTCCTGGTGTCTGTGTTGTTCACGCAGCTCTTTCTCATCCCTTCCCCCAAGGGGTGTCCAAGGCGATTCACAACATAAAAGGGATTATAGCAAAATAGTTTCAGGGAAGAAAGAAACTACAAGAAGAGAAATAATGAGAGAAAATCCTTACAAACTCTACATCTGATAAGGGCTTAATATCTACATTTTAAGGGATTCAAACAATTCAACAGCCATAACTACACAAGGTACAGTGTCATTAATCATCGGTGCAATACAAACCAAACCCATAACACTGTATCACCTCTGTGTAAGAATACATATTATCAGAAGGGCACGGGATAACAACCATCCACGAGATGAGGAAAGGAAACTCTTTTTTTTTTTTTTTTCCTGAGACAGAGTTCCTCTGTGTAGTTTTTGATGCCTGTCCTGGATCTCACTCTGTAGACCAGACTGGCCTGGTACCACCTGGCTCTACCTCCCTAGTGCTGGGATTGAAGGCATGCGCCCCTGCCGCCAGGCGAGGAAAGGGAACTCTTAACCAGCATTGTTGGTACATTGTTGACATGGCACTGTGGAATAGAGTATTTCTCAAAGTGATAAAAGCAGAACATTACATGTACCAGAAACCCATGCTACCTACGTATACAAAAAAGAAATCAGCATGTCAAAAATAAAGGGAAAAATAAATTAATTCTAGTGTAAGTAACAAGAAAGGAATAATATAGCTCAAAGTAGAAATCATAAGAAAGAAAAGTTAACAAAATTCAAAGTGTTTCCTATATAAAATTAATAACGTCTCACAGGAATAACTTTAAAAATATATTTAAAAACACTGAAAATTAACAAGAATAAAATATCATCCCTATGGAATCTAATGATACTAAAGAAAAATAAGGACATATTATAAACATCTATAAGCCAGTAAAGTAGCAATTTAAGCAAGGTGAAAATATTAATTTTTAAAACTGCAACTTAATAAAATGAACTTAAGAACAACTAGAAAAAAACTGAATAGTCCTATATGTATGCAAGAAGTTATATTGACAAGAAAAATTTCCAACAGCAAAAACACTAGACCCATATGGGCTCACTGGTAAACTCTATAAAACTCTAAAAAAAAAAAAAAAAAAAAAAAAAACAAAAAAAAACCTTAGTATCAATTAAAAAATAAAATTAAAAACCTTCTTGAAATCATAAAAGAGAAAATATTTCAAATCACTTAATAACCTACTTAACACTGACACCAAAATCAAACTTAGCAACAACAACAAATCTATAGACCAGTAGCCTAAGTTCTCAGCTACATAATTAAATGGGAAATAAACATTCTTTTCAACAAATGTCACTATAACAACTATATAAACATATGAAAAATTAAGCATTATTTTCTCATTTTAAAATCCAAGTAGTAAACTTAATATAAATGCTAAAGCTATAAAATGCCTGAAAGAAAGGAAAATAGGAGAAAAAAAACTGTAGATTTAGGAGTAGAAAAAGTTTTCTTAGGACACAAAGAGCATTAACTATCAAAGAAAAGTTTTGATAAATTAGACATTATCACAAATAAAACCTTGTGTTCTACAGAACTTAAAAGTACTTCAAGATCATCTAAGAAAGCATATACAAATTTGGGGATTTTTTTTTTTCAATTAAAAATGACTTTGAGGTGATAGCTACATTTATCTGTGTGTATAGATAAGATTTAAAGTTAAGAATTATTCCAGACTAAGAGAATGACAGTAACAGATTCTCTCCTAAGATCCACGACCTCACTAGCCTGGGGAAGCTGGCTAGATTCTGGTACCAGGAACAGGGATTGGTGCACATACATACATGCAGACAAAATACTCATACACATAAAATAAATAAGTAAATCTAAAAGACATTGGGAGAAAATTAATGAACATAATGGAATGGATGGGTATTGAGGATATGATGTCAACCTTAGAAATTCAGATTCAGGGGTCAGTAAGTTGTCTCAACAAGTAAAGGTGCTTGCCACCAATCCTGACACTCTGAATTCAACACAAGGGACCTCCATGGCAGAGGAAGAGAACCAACTGCTTCAGGTTGTTTTCTGCCGCATCAAGCATACAGGGATAGACACACACACACACACACACACACACACACACACACACACACACACACACAAAGTAAGTATAATTTTTAAAACCCAGATACAAAGGAGTATATATCAAAGTGCAAAAATCAAACAACTTGTCAGGGCACCACCACCCACAATGGCCTGAGCCATTCCATATCATCTATCAGGAAAACGTCCTGGAGACTTGCCCACAGGCAAGCCAATGGAGGCATTGTCCCAGCTGAAGGTCCTCTTCCCTAATAACTCTAGCTTATGTCAAGGTGACAAAAACTACCCAGAGTGCCAAGTGATCCATCTGCCTTTCCTGAACCCATCAATAGAAGATAACATAGCCTAAATAGAAAGTTCCAAAATGCATTTAATTTCTACAGATTAGGAAAATAATAGTCACAACAGAAAGACAAGGACAGTGGGTAACCAATAGCATGGTTTTAATCTGCCAGTTGCTTCTTTCCATTGCATCCGTACAGTGATCAACTTCTAAGGAAAACCCATCTGAACATCCAACAGTGCCTATAACCTTCCCAGCCTTGCCCTCATAAATTGGGAAGAACTCCAGACAAATATTGTCATCAAGACAACAGCCAGTACCAATCCAGAAGCAATCATTCCCCAGTAGCCCCAACAAGGACGTTCAAGTCATAAGACTGACCTTTCCCAACATTAACCCAGGATTCTTACCAGGCTGACATGGGGATGAACTTATTTTGTCCAGCTGGCTGCAAAACATATGCATAAATTCTTCCTTGCTCACCCTTGTGCTAGCCTTTCCCTCCCCTCTTCCTGTTTCTTTTCTTTTTCACACATACACAAACAGTCACGTCGTCATATGAGACAAGTGAACACTGAATCTTAGGGGTAAAAAGCCAGATGTTTTCCAATTTTCCTTCACAAAACTATATTTTATATCATGTTCTTCTATGGATTTATAGCCAATGAAGAGATGTTACTACATTAGCTCATGGAGGGGGATGATAAAAACTGGAAAGGAAGAGTCAGACAAGGCAAAGAGAAGCTATCCAGAAGGCTGCAATTGGAGAAGCATGACAAATGGGCAGCACAGTTTTAGAGGGCTCAGGCAGAAAAGCAGATTGCCTGACTGTGAGAGATTCTCTACAGCTGGAGCATCGCACACACCATCTGGAATTTTTTAAATGTGCTTTCCCCAGGTGATCTGATTCTGAGTGCCAATGGAGATGAGAAAAGGGGGAGACTGAAGAGCTCAGAATAGCTTCAAATGCTCCCCCAAATTACTCAATGAAATCTTGTTTGAAGTAGCTTCAGCTTCTCCAAACTGAGCCTCTGGTTTTGTGTCATTTCCTTACAACTAGCTGAATGCTTGGATTTTAACTCCTAAAGGTTTTCTGTGTAGGAAACAAAACAATACTGTTAGTATAGTGGTCAGAAGAGGCATTTAAACTGTCAGATTTGGCCCAAATTTCCAGTACAGGCCAACAAAGCCTCATTTTCAGTCTATTCCTTGACTGATCTTCTTAGCACTCACTACTTTTGCCAGTTGCCAAATGGACAGTTTATATACCAAGGTCCTCAATTTTCTTTCCCAGATGGCCCAAAGTCAAGATTTAAACACTAAAGGAAAATAAAATTTAAGAGATAAAGAACACAAGTCCTTATAATAATGGTTGGTTTTCTTTCTTTCTTAAACATACATATTTGTGAATAGGGATGTGGGCTTATAGAGGAACATGTGTAAAAGAAAACAGTAAAGAGTTTTCTTGAAGTAGAAGGATTGGGGGGATTAAAGATAGCTGAAGGAATTTTAATTACCCCCAGTTCCCTCCCCCCCCACACACACACACTTGATTTGTTTGGTCTGATTAGTTTGGGTCTGGTTATTTTGTGTTCCATCTCCTCTTTATATAAAAGTCCAGACAGTAATTATTAGGCTTTTATGACATATAGGCTCTGTTACAGTCACTCAGCTCTGCCATTGTAACACAAAAGCCTCCACAGACATGTAAATGGGTAGATGCAGTGGCATTCAATATAACTAACAATGTTAAAATTTGAATTTCATAGACTTTTGACATGTCATCAAATATTCTTCTTTTGTTATGTTTTGGTCATTTAAAATGTTAAAATCATCGTTATCTTGCAGAGTACACAAAAACAGACAGTGGGTCAGTGTTGTTATTGATATTTTACTCTTTTGTGGGGGGCCCGCCACTCAGCTCCCAAATAAACCACACATGGAGGCTCATTCTTACTTATGAATGCCCGGCCTTAGCTTGGCTTGTTTCCTTAACTTTAAATGAGCCCCGTTTACCTTTTGCCTCTGGGCTTTTCCCGTTCTCTTATTTCTGTAATTTTTACTCTTACTCCATGGCTTGCTGTGTAGCTGGGTGGCCGGCCCCTAGAGTCCTCCTCCTTCTCTGGCTCCTAGATCTCCTCACTCCTCCATCTCTTTTTTAATTCCTTCTCCCAGATTTCTCCTTCTATATATTCTCTCTGCCTGTCAGACCTGCTCATCTTTTCTCCTGCCTTGCTATTGACTAATTCTTTATTAGACCATCAGGTGTTTTACACAGGCACAGTAACACAGCTTCAAGGAGTTAAATAAATACAACATAAACAAAAGTAACACACATTAAAATAATATTCTACTACAGGTCAGATTTGGGCTATACTTTCCTAATCTCTATTTTATACCAATAAAGATCATCATCCTACTTTCATTTCCTGAGTTACACAATGGTTCCAGCAGAAGTCTTGCCTATGACCTTCCTTAATAATTTTTTTTTTTAATTAAAGTGTTCCATCGCATTGAAGGAATGTAGTATACAGTCTCAAGATCAATACTGGAGGTCAAATAACATACATACATACATAAAATAAATTCCTTTCCCACCTTTAAAATCTCAAGAATATTTTGTTTACATATTCTATTAGTATATCTTCTTTTATTCTTATCAGTTTCAAGAAAGGTTGGTCTATGGTAATACTGAACATTTTCAAGTATCTACGGCTTTACTTTGATTATGACAAAGTCTAATACAGACACCTTCAATTTCTCTCTCTCTTTTTTTTAGAACAAAGCATTAACATGCCAGCTCCAAAAAAGTAGTATATTTATCTTAACAGACTCACTTCCTGGGAACAATAAATTCATACATCATTAGAACAAATAGATACGGGTACAAAAATTACAGAATAGTTTAAATTGTATAATTAAAGTACAGATGAACACATTTCACAATTTTCCCATATAAGGCCAGAAGCTACAACCATAGACATGGTCCTACTCTCACTCCAGTTGTAGGTGCATAAAAAATGCATAAAAGAGTGGCACGATGATCTCAATATTTCACATAATTTATCATTCTTAAAATTTTATGAAAATATGGAATCTCTCATAAATGTTAAAAATAAAAACTATGAAAAATTTAAAGTCCCAAAAATATATGGAAAACATTTTTTCTTCCTTCCAAGAACAAAATTATAAAAATAAGGGGAAAAAATCATAATGAAACGTTCTCCTAAATACTGATGGAAAAAATACTATGACTGAAGGAGTGATCATTGAAAAAAAAGGCATTACAAAGATAGTTAAATAAGGGAAATAGGTCACGAAGGACATAATAAAAGTATAATAGGGCCTAAAAGAATATCCTTGAGCATATATTGGGGATATATTATTTAAAGTCAACTATGTATTTAAAAGTTTAAGTGTGTAGTGTTTAAAATTCTACCAAAAAAATTAATAGGAAATAATAAAGAATCAAATTAATCAACTGGTGTGCTCTTTCCTGGGGAAAATTATTTCTCCCACTCTCAGCATTCCTTAGCTGCCTGTAGTTCTTTGAATAGGGTTGGACCTCTTGGTTTTCCCACATGCATGTTGGCATGTCTATAAAAACATACATACAGCCGGGCAGTGGTGGCACACGCCTTTAATCCCAGCACTCGGGAGGCAGAGGCAGGTGGATCTTTGTGAGTTCAAGGCCAGCCTAGTCTACAGAGCTAGATCCAGGAAAGGCACAAAGCTACACAGAGAAATCTTGTCTTGAAAAACAAAAAACAAAAAACAAAACAAAAAAAACCACATAGAAATAACATTATACAGACTGAACACGTTGTATTTATGTATCTAGGAGTGTGTGTGTGTGTGTGTGTGTGTGCATACATGTAAGTAACAACAACCAATGGAAAAATGAGGCAGTAAATTTGAAAAAGAGCAAGGAGGGGCATATGGGAAAGTTTGGAGAGAGGAAAGAGAAGGGAAAGATGACATAAGTATATTATAAACTCAAAATAAAATAAATAATTTTGAAAGAATCAAGGGTTGGGAATTTAGCTCAGTGGTAGTGCGCTTGCCTACCAAGCACAAGGCCCTGGGTTCTTTCCTCAGATCTGGGGGGGAAAAAAAGAATCCAATTAACTGCCTGGTGACATGTACAAATGAAAATTTATTTAAAAAAAAAAAAACTCAGAAAGGCTGTGGACCAGGATAGGATTTCCTGAACAATATGGTCCCACATATAGGCTTATGCAAAGAAAAATAGCCAGATGTTAAGAGGAAGCAGTGGTACACCAGTGACAGAGTGAGGATGCTGGAGGCAGAAACCAAGCAGGAAGAAAATCTACCAGTTGTGGCAGAGATATTCAAAAAGCCTAGATGGTACAACGTCAGACTGGATAGTTAGGCAGTGTAACTCCATGACAGACCCACATCTTCTTTACACAGCCAATTTGTGACAGTAATCAATGAGGATTAGAATAAAAAAGTTCTTTTCACATGAACTTCCTATGCATCAATTTTATAGGTAAATCTTTGATTAAGAGAGATAAACTAATTCACACATTGTTACAAAATGAGTTAAAGATAGGTCTTACTGTCTCCCAAATTACCCAAGAAATTGCCACTGCAATACACTGCAAATTAAATACTGTACATAAGGTGCTTTAAGTATATTTATTAATAAAATTAAACTTGTAAGATAGAAATTTCTATCTAGTAAAAGGTAGTAGAAAGAAGGTGTTGGCTTTTTTCGTGGTTATAAAGGGACAATGACTTTACATACATAAAATAAGTTCACTTTGATGGGAAAAGTGTGGAGGGGAATATTGAATGAGAAGTCACTCCAAGGTTTCCCCACAATCCCTATGAAGAAGTTTTCTCCTTCAATTAGCCACAGTAGGATTTTCCTGCTTATGGGTTACAGTAACAACCAATCATAGCATTGTACAGTAGTCTTTAATTTTATAATAACAGTACTATGTCATGTACTTTGTCATATATCTTATTTGTTTTCTTTTTAATTGGTAATAACCTCCTCCTACTTTGTTTTCTAGGTTTCAAACTGGCTAGGAGACACATGGGAGTTTCTTGTAATATCCCTGCTCTTCTTAACCACCATATGTCCAAATTACTAGGAATTACATGCCTTCAGTAATACATGCTAAAAGAGAAATAGCTTGTTATTTCCAGTTATAAACAGAATAATGAAATATAGTGATCTTCCATCCTTTTCTTACTTGCTCACATATACTTGGTATCAAGTAGCTAAATCTCCTCATTAACTATTTTGAGGCTGTTTTAAAAGGTGACTTTTTTGTTGTATCTTTCCCCATCTCTGATTCCACAATATTAAAGCCTAAGAGACCAATATCAGTCCTGTGGCCTTCAACCAGAGACTTACATCTAGAACCAGGGGATTCACTGATATTTCAGCCAGTAATCTGTCCATAAGCAAAGCTGGTGGTCAGAGCCAGAGCCATGATGTAAGCAAAGTTCAAACCCAAAAGCTAAGCCAAGAACTATAATATAAAGTTGGCAAAGAGAAGCCAGAAAGGAAAATGGGTGTCAAACCTAAGCCAAGAGAGTTATAAACACCTCATCTCACCACAGCCACCTAGAGGGATTGCAAGATTATCACTGCTACTTTCCATAGCCTCCTTAGTCACTGCTGACCAATATGTGGGCCCCAAGGACCACTGAGTCTCTAGAAGAGCATGGGCGGCACTAGAGCCTTCTTTATTCTGCAGGGTCTTCGCTTTTCATCTGGTCTCTAGTTTCTCCTATCAGAGTATGAATTCAGTGTCTAGCAGTTCAATCTTAAGTGTGTGCCCTTCTTTCCTCCCTGGGTGAGTAGCTGAATCTCTTTGAGACTTAACCTCTATAAACATTTAACCTCAGTTAAATGTCAGTAATATCATAGATTTCAGAATTATAGAAAAATTCTGTTTTAAAAACAGAGAGACATAGAAAAAATGGATTTTTTTAAAAAATAAAATATACTATAAGGATCTGGGGAGATTGCTTCGTGGTTAAAGTATTTGCCATGTGAACAGAAAGCATAAGGACCTGAGTTCAGATCTCCAGAACAAACATAAATGTTAGGTGGGCATGGCAGTTCACCTTAATTTCAGTGTACTGAAAGTAGAGAGAAGGTCCCCTAAGCAAGACAGCTAACTATGATATCCTTCCTAGTGATACCCTATCTCAACACATAAGTTAGGGAGCATTGGGTAAAATGAAGTTAGCCTGGGCATTCACAGGCCTTTTACACATGAGCTCATGTGCATTAATGCCCACCAATAGTTCCATACATGTGTAATGCATATTTCACAAAAATGTTAATATCCCTAATAAAATCTATACATTAATATGACAAATAGAACAAAAACTCACATTTTGAAGATAAGACAAGAGAAATCATTAGTAATTCACAGAACAAATTAACAATGCCCAGTTGTCTTAAGAGATCAGGAAATTGCAAACTAATTATGGAGAAAGCATTTTTCAACTTGACAGAAATTTAAAAGATTAATAAGATTAAAGTTGGTGAGGGTATGAGGGGGCAAGACACATTCAAGTTTGAGAAATATAAATCATTTAGATAAGCTATATACCTGTAACATTTAAAATAAAAATAGCCATTCTACTTCTAGTAAAATTTCATGAACAAAATATATATAAAGATATAGATTAAAATAACTAAAATATGTACCAAAACTAGATATTCAGATTTATTTACATGTTATACATGTTATTTTTAGACATTAATAAGAAAAGTATGAAAATCTACAACTGTTAAAGTATCTGGTCCACATAAGTAAAATAAGGGAACATAAGTAGAGGATGGAGGGGGAAGTTTATACTTTATATAGTCTGTATATCTCCCACCTATCCTGATAGAGAAACTGTCCACAACTAGTACTTTCCAGTCCGAAACAAAGGAATGAATGTAGCCTTTCCTTATTTGCTTGAAGATATAGATCCAGCAGATAAATGTGCTCATTAAATATATGCATGTTGTTCTTATAGTACTCTTATAGTACATTTTGCAGTATTCACCAATCCACATAACCTTTTCATAGTTTTTAAATAAAAAGACTCATCTCACACCAATCAAAATGGATAAGGTAAAAAAAAAGTGACAACAAATTCTGGTGTAGATGGTGAAAGGGAAACATTTTACCATTGCTGGTAGGAATGCAAGCTGGAGCACCACTGTGGAAATCAATGTGTAGGTTCCTCATAAAGCTAGAAATTGGTCTATCACACACCCCAGCTAGAGCATTCCTAAGCATAGTACAAAGGAATCCATATCCTACTTTAGAGATACTTGTTCATCCATGTTAATTTCAAGGAAATGGAAATATCCTAGCTCTTCATCAAGTTATGAATGGATAATGAAAATGTGGTATATTTATACAACAGGATATTATTTCCATTAAGGAAAATGAAATAAAATCCACAAGTAAATGGATGGAGCTAGAAATAATCGCTTTGAGTGAGATAACCCAGACTCAGAAATTAAAACATCACATATTTACTCTCATCTGTAGATGTTAGCTTTCTATCCTAAAATATATGTGTCATATAAAATATCAAAACATATCACAAAATTACTAAATTGGTACCTGGCACCAATTACTCCAGCGACCATGGAGAGGGACTTTCAATAGAGGGTCCAGAAAACACTGGTATAAAGGATAAAGGGAGAATAATGGAACAGGAAGGGTTAAACTAGGGTGGGGATAAAGTAGAGGATGGGGGATGGGGAGGGATAAATAACACTAAAAGCATTTGTAGAAGATATGGAAACCCACTACTGTAGAAACTTCCACATATGTATGTGAATCTATATTCACAAGGAGTTAAAATGAAGTTGCTCTATACCGAGGCAGCAATGCCCCTACTAGCAAATAAAAATCCAAGTACCAAAGATGGGTTACTTCTCTTGGAGTTGTTGACCAGTGAGGTCCTATAGCTACCCAAACATTAAAAGCCACTGTTGCTCTTGGTTACCCTCCAGAATTTAATGGTAAGAATCTATTACTAAAGATATCACATATTGTAGTCATAAAACATAGAAAAGTCAGACTTAGAAACTTCATCTCTACTGGCTAGTTTTCATAGTTCTGGAAGGTGCTATGTTCACTATCTGGTAAGAAAAGTCATCAATCATAGCCAGCTGTGAGCCTTGAGAGATGTATATGCAAGACACGTGCACTGATATAACAGTGGCATGAACATCATGACAGTAAACGAGTACTTTCTGATTGGATGCAAGTCCTGTTTCACATAATGGTACCTGGCACCATTATGGGCAAAGACCTGTGGCTATACTGGTCGTATGCCCTAGGGTAGAACCTACTACTATTATTCTTCTAAATGGAGAGTATTGTACTGACTCCTTAATAACTTAGCATTATAATACTACATCAATGTATCTCTAAATCCTCATCTGCAAAGCCTCTATCTACAGTAAATGGTGATTAACACAGAGACCCACAACTAGCTAAAGTGTAGAGAATAAGAGACTACAGAACGACCAATCCTAAATGGAACATGTGGTGGTAATCTAATTATACTGAAATGTGATTTTGATTGTATGTTAATAAATAAAGTTGCCCGGGGGTCAGAGCTATTAGAGCCATAGCAAGAGTGTGGCGGTGGTGGCACACGCCTTTAATCCCAGGGAGTGGTGGTAGAAAGCAAAAAGATATATAAGGCGTGAGGACCAGAAACTAGAAGCATTTGGCTGGTTAAGCTTTCAGGCTTTGGAGCAACACAGTTCAGCTGAGAGCTATTGGGATGAGGACACAGAAGCTTCCAGTCTGAGGAAACAGGACCAGCTGAGGAACTGGTGAGGTGAGATAGCTGTGGCTTGTTCTGTCTCTTTAAATAGACTAACAGACAGGAAATAGAGCCCTGATTCGGGAAGCTGGGACACCGCAGGCAGAAGGGTGAGATTTCAGCTCTGAGCTCTGACCTCTTGGCTTTCTCTTTTGCATTGTTTCTGTGTTTCTTATTTAATAAGACGGTTGGTTACATCTATAGGAACATGTATACTTTTCCCCCTTCTCCCAAGGTTCAGTATCATTACAGAAAAGGAGTAGAAAGATTGTAAAAGTCAGAGACAGTGGATAACTACAAGAAAACAGTGCCTTCTGGACACAGCAGGGCTGTTGCACATATAAACCCACAGCAATTGAAACAGCATGCACAAAATCATGCAAGTCTAAGTCAGACAAAATCTCATCAAGGAGATGGGAGTTGGGCACAAAATCCCACCCCTAGCTATGGAGTTATCAATTATTAGTTGCTGGAAGATGGAGAAAGTTTTTCTTAAAATGCTCTGGTAAGCCGGGCTGTGGTGGCGCATGCCTTTAATCCCAGCATTTGGGAGGCAGAGCAAGGTGGATCTCAATGAGTTTGAGGCCAACCTGGTCTACAGAGCGAGATCTATAACATGCACCAAAACAACACAGAGAAACCCTGTCTCGAAAAAAAATGCTCTGGTAAGTCAATCACGCTACAATGAAAACAATATATCTAAGAATGTTTGGGCTATGCGAATACAAAATTGAGCTAGATTGGTAAGGAAGAAGGACCGGATTTGGGAAGAGTTGGGGAAAGTGAATATGACCAAAACACATACAAAAACTTCAAATAACTAATAAATTTTAAATGTGAAGAAACAAAAAACAAAACAACAAAAACAAAAAAATCATAAAAAGCAGAAGTAAGACTGAGTGAGGGAAGACGACAGGGGTTAAAAAGAGGGAAGTGAGGGAAATAGGAGGGAGGGGGTAAGTAAACAGTCACTGTACATAGTGCACCTCAACAATTGTTTTTATGAAATCTATTACTGTGTGAGTATATTACACAGTATATACAACAAATGTTGTACAAATTATAAAACAATGTACAGAGGTTATATTGTATAGTTACATTTATTAACCAAAATAAAGTTGAGATGATGTACAAAACTAATGTGCTATTTCTTAACACAATTTCTTATAACTATATTAAAGTCAAGAAAATAAAAAAAGGGGTTAGCTTCTGTATGCATAAGAATATTATCATTCTGAATTTTAAACAGCTCTCTATTCTTTACATTTATTTCCTGTGTGTGTGCGCGCGCGCTGTCATTTGCATGTGGAGAAAAGAGGACAACTTGGAGGAGTCAGCTCTCTCCCCGTATCATGTGGGCTGCAGAGACTGAATGCTGGGTGTCTTGTTGATAAGTACTTTTACTGAAGAGTCATCTCAGGGTCGAATACCTCTTCAGAAAGAATATGTGCTACAAATACTTCAGACAACCAACTTTAAGAAAGTTTTATTTCAGCTCAAAATTGGGGAGGTTTCAGTTCATGACTGATTGGTTCAGTTGTTTTCATCCTGTGGCAAGATAGCACATCATGATGAAAGGATGTGACAGAGCAAAGTCTCTCACCTCATGACCCATACCAAAGAAAGAGAAGATCTGGGTCTCACGATCCCCTTCAAAAGCATACCCCAATGATTTCATGACCCCCTTCAGATTGGGACTTGCTTTGGAGAGATTTTAGCACCTTCTAATAACACCCCTTGCCGGCCCCTGGAGGACGTTCTAGGTCCACAGTATAGAAAATAGAATCAAGGAGAATTTTTATAAAAAGTTTTCCTTTTATATTATTACTTTCATGCTTAAAGAATATTACAAACATTAACATTATTCCTAGAACATAGGCCTTGACATAATCTTAAATCTGAACATATTTCTCTGGCAAAAGATTACCAGGTCAATTTTGTGGGATTAGCATTCTGAATATATATTCTTTTCATTTATCACTGATAATATTTAAATGCTACCATTTAATAAGACAATAATTATAAGAAAGTAATGTTGATATAAATAAAGAAGTGAAATTCAGAGAAATTCAGAGTATGAAAATTGGCCTTAGGTCAGGGCAATCTGCCATCAGGAAGCCCATTTCCCCCATCTGTACCAATTTTATTCTAGTGTTACTTCTAAAAAGGACCCATGCTCCCTTCTAACAAAGCCTATTTGCATGAAAGGACACAAAAAATATAAACTGGTGAGTAAACATACACAAAATAATAAAACTAAATTTTATAAATCAATTGCTTTTTGGTTTTTTGTTTGTTTGTTTTTGGAGACAGGGTTTCTCTATGTAGTTTTGGTGCCTGTCCTAGATCTCACTCTGCATTGAACTCACAGAGATCCATCTGGCCCTGCCTCCCGAGTGCTGGAATTAAAGGCATGCACCAGCACCGCCCGGCTAAGTCAATTGCTTTTATTTAACATGAATACCAAATGTTGCATTATAGACACAATGCAAAGTAAATTGATGACCTTGTCCTTAGAGAACAGATAAATAAGCAGGCAGTACAGTAAACTATGGTGATTGCTTTAACAGATAGTAATGGTTAGTTTGAATTGTCAACTTGATAGAACTACCTGAAAAGAGGATCTCAATGAGGGATAACCTTGATCAGGTCAACTTGTGGGCTTATATGTGTTGGATTATCCTGATGACCTTACTTTAGATAGGAAGATCCATCCACTGCAGGTAGCACCATTCACTATACTGGAGTCCTGAACTATGATTACAGTGAGAAAAGCTATCTGAGAGTAAGCATGAATTTATTGCTCTCTGCTGTTAACTGTGCGTGTGATGTGACGATCTGCTTCCAACTCCTGCTGACTTGACCTCCTTACAGTGATGGATTGTAACCCAGAATTGTGAGCCAATTCAACTTTTCCTCACTTAAGTTTCTCTGGTCAGGACATTATTCTGTTAAAGCAACAGGATGAGAAACTAGACCTACAGTTAAGACAGGGTGTTAAAGGTGAGGAAGTAAAAGCAAGTACAAATGCTCACAGATCTTTAGAAGAAACACACAAGCCAAGGCTTAATGAATGAGTGGTCATTAACCAAAGAAAGTCAGGGGGAAGAAGACATATGAAGAATGACATCTTGAGACCTCTAAAATCACATCATCTCTTCATCCAAGGTATTGATGAGCACCAAAGTTGAGAATTAAATGTAAGCTTCCTAATTTCCAGTTCTTTCCATCATCTGGAATACTATTTATCTCACCTCACCTCCAGGCAGTTCCAAGGAATCCTATAAAATAATTGAACTAGTAAAATGAGAAGTCACAGAAAACCACAAACACACGGCAGAAACAGAACGAGTACAAGCAGACGGCTGGGGGGATGGTTTTGGAAAATCTTTCTGTTGAGGAAAAAATGTTTTGGACAAAACAGAATTTTCAGCAACAGTGTATATACCACTAAAGTAGCTTTGGCAGGGTAGTAAATATTCAACCCCAATGTCCTAACAGAATAAATATCTGGACAGTCTCTGCCAAACCAAGATTACAAACTACTACTATATCTCCTGAAGTAAAAATAATCAGCAATAAATTTATCTATTTTCAACTAAGCAATACTTAAAGGGGAATTTATGGCTTTAAATGCCTCTATTAGAAAGGGAAAAGGATCCCAAATCACTAAGCCAAGTTTCCACCACAAGAACCTAGAAAATGAGGAACAAATTCAACCCAAATCACAGAAATAGAAAGGAAATAGTAAAGATTAGAGTGGAATACAATTAAATAGAAATGTTTTTAAATAAAAGATAAAGTGAATAAAACCAAAAATGTTTAGCTGAAATAGTTTCAAAAAAAAAGAAATTTAAGTATGTCAATCTTTTAACAAGGCCCCTGAGGAAGAAGGGGTAGAGTGAAGTGGGGAGGGAAAGAAAAGGAAAGAAAGGAGGAGAGAGAGGGGGAGAGAGAGAAACAGAGACAGACACAGAGAGAGAAAGACACAGAGACACAGAGACAGAGAGAGGGAGGGAGGGAGAGAAAGCAAACCAGAATCGGTGATGAGACACAAGGTCCAATTTCTAGAGAGAATCTGGGCTATAGGATCATTTACTCATCTGCTCCATGCTGAGCCAGGGGGAAGGCAGACTATAGTAACAGCCAGTATAAACCATTTTCTCTGACCTCCCAGGTCTTAAGGCTACTAGATTATGCCAGCTTCTTGTCAGTACCATAAGACAACCCATTCTTTCTGCATCCCCAAAGAAACTGGGGCTGGAGAAAGAGATAGCTCAGCAGCTGGGAACATTGACTGCTCTTCCACTGGACTAAGGTTCAATTCCCAGCACCCACATGGCAGCTCACAACTGTCTGTAGCTACACTTCCAAGGGATCTTGCACACATACACACACACACACACACACACACACACACACACACACACACACACACACACTTGCGTGTAGGCGAAACACCAATGTACATAAAATAAAATAGAAGCTAGGGCACTGGATGCATAATGTTTCCTTTTCTCACCAGAGATAATGTGGAAGCTAGAATTTTTCTTCCATTCACTCCATGATGAGCTAAGGGATGGGTTATAGTGACTGCCAGCCAAAACAATTTGCCCTCACTATGTCCTTGACACTCTCCAACAGTCAGATCAGAAGTAGTCTTATTAAATAATCCCCAGATAGACTAGGACATTGGAGACAATATACATTATCCATTCCTGGGGAAAAAAACTAGATCTTGGGAGAGGGACAGTTCCTTCCAGTTATTTAGTTCTGTGCCTTAGAAGAGATAATGCTGAAAGGATTTACTGGAATTCTTATCATTCCTAAGTAGCTGGTTATGTATTTCTCCAAGTTACAGGTATTTCTCAACTAATTTTTGGATATCTCGCAAAAATGGAAGGTCTTCATTTTTTTTCTATGGTTGAATTGGTAAGTTTGTGGGGAAAGAGAATCTATAGCTTCCTACCTCCTTCATCCCAAATCACCTATTTTTTCTTCTCTTTTCTTTCCTTTTTCTTCCTTCCTCTCTTCCCACCACATACTCTCTGGTACCAGGAAGTGAACCGAGAATCATCTGCAGGGTAGGCAAGACTCTACTATTGAGCTATGTCCCAAATCATCCCCATTTTAAACATTCTATTTTTGAGACAGGATCTCACCAAGTTGTCCAAGCTGGCTTTAAATTCACTCTGTTGTCTAAGCAGGTATCTTTTGTGATCTTCTTGACTCAGCATCCCAACTAGTTGAGATTATAGGCTTTTGCCATTATATTAAACAGATCACCAATAATTTCTTATTTTGAAAGTATTTTGTCTTATTTCTGAGTTACTAGTTTATCACCAATAATTTCTTACATTGAAAGTATTTTGTTTTATTTCTGAGTTATTAGTTTAATAGTTATTCATTATGACACACAACTTTAATGAATTTAGTTTGAACTACCTTAGATAATAACAATAACAAAGTAAAATGTTTCTTACTGTTTCTTATCTAGCAAACAATATAAAAAAACACTTTTGGATGTGGGAAATAATGGCTTTGGGGACAAATATGGTAAATTTCATCCTCAATGCCATATAATCCTATCATGGTGAAAAAATCTTTGGCATTGATTCTCAAGACACATATGTTGGCTAGTTTTATGTCAACTCGACTCAAGCTAGAGTCATTTGGGAAGAAGAAAAACTAAATTGAGAAAATGCCCCCACCAGATTGGCCTGTAGCAAGCCTGTGGTTCAATTACTTGATTGATGACTGAAGTGGGAGGGCCCAGCCTATGGTGATATTTTATTTGTACTGAAATTTGATTTTATTTGTATGTTAATAAATAAAGTTGCCTGGGGGTCAGAGCTAATAGCAAGCCATAGCAGAAGCAGGGCGGTGGTGGTGCACGCCTTTAATCCCAGCACTTGGGAGGCAGAGCTAGGCAGATATCTGTGTGTTCAAGGATACAGCCAACATGGAGACACACGCCTTTAATCTCAATACCAACCATAGATGTGGTGGTATTGTGTTCCCCAAAATATTGTGTACTCTAATAAATTTATCTGGGGTCAGAGAACAGACAGCCACTAGATACAAAGGCTAGAAAATGGTGGCACTCACACCTTTAATCCTAGCATTCCAGAGATAGAAATCCCTCTGGATCTCTGTGAGTTCAGGGCCACATTGGAAATAGCCAAGCATGGTGACACACGCCTTTAATCCCAGAAAGCCAGCCTTTAATCCCAGGGAGTGGTGGTAGAAAGCAAAAAGATATATAAGGCGTGAGGACCAGAAACTAGAAGCTTTTGGCTGGTTAAGCATTTGGCCTGGTTAAGCATTCAGGCTTTTGAGCAGCAATTCAGCTGAGACCCATTCCGGATGAGGACTCAGAGGCCTCCAGTCTGAGGAGACAAGACCAGCTGAGGATCCGGCGAGGTGAGATAGTTGTGGCTTGTTCTGTCTCTCTGATCTACCAGCATGGACCCCAATAACTCGCCTCAGGTTTGATTTTACTAATAAGAACTTTTAAGATTCTTGCTACACATAGAAGACCTGAAGATCTGTGTAGATGGACAGTGACGAGGAGGTCATGTGGTTGGGTTTACAACCAATGAGAAGGCAGAACAGAAAGTCAATAAAAAGGACAAACACACAGGAAGTAGGTCTCTTGCGGAGAGGTAGGACAGCAGCGGCAGTGAAGGGTAAGGTTTTTAGTTCTTAGCTACTGCTCTGACCTCTTGGGCTTTTAACTCTGCATTTGGCTCTGTGTTTCTTATTTAATAAGACCATTCATCTACACCAACCCATTGTAGATGGTGCTATCCATAGGAGGTGGACCTAGATGGTATAAGAAAGCAGGCTGAGCTGGCCATGGAAGCAGCACTCCTCAATGGCCTCTTTTTCAGCTCTTGCCTCCAGGTTCCTACCCTGTTAGTTCCTGTCCTGACTTCCAACAATGATAGGACTGTGGTATTGAACTGTAAGCTGAAATAAAGCCTTTCCTCCACAAGTTGCTTTTGGCCAGGATGTTTCATCACAGTAATAGACATCCTAACTAAGAAAACACAAGAAATAGCTTTAGGTATATAAGAAAATAATACTTAAGAGTTCATTTTGTTTTATTTTGTGTTGCCTGACACTGTTCAATCATCTTATAAATGGGAATGATCCCAAGTCTACATGTTTCTGATATAGTTACATTAAATTAATAAAGGTTCTATTTTATAAGTGATAGTTGAGATATGGAGGCATTACTCAAATAGTGTCCTTTGTAATAAGGAGACTGAGTCAGAAGCTATAACTCAAGTACCATATGGGTCAAAGATGATTTATACAATTAATTCTATCAGTCTCTACTAAAGCCTGTGTTCTTGCCAATGACATCTTTTAGCATATACAAGACTTTTTTCACATTTATAGGCCAAAGTTTCTCCAACAGCCACATCTTGCCACAGTTTATATGGAACAAATTCCTGCATTTTATATAAAGCTAACTTTAGAATACCTAAGCAGTTCTGCTTGTATTTCAGAAGATTCAAGAAATGTAGTTTGGTTTGGTAAAGAAGCAAGCACAGAAGGAGATCAGGGTTCATAAAAGTGTTTATATTCAAAGGCAAATAGGTGACATATAAGCAGAAAGAAATTAAATGTATATAAACCAAAATCTCTGGGAATGAATGTGGGTCAGACACATGGAATGAACGATGATAAGCTCAATGTCTAGAGCTCTTAAATACTGAATGAATCCACATTAAAAAATAGGGAAGTGAGGACTAAGATTAATCCAATCTTTTCTTCTGGAGGGCCTATTCACTTTAATGGTTTTCTCCAAATCACTAAATATTTTCTCCTACTCAAAACTAAGGAACAGTATAGTGAAACAAGAAAAGGAAGTAGAAAATGAGGAAGAAGAGAAGGAAAGATGAACCAAGATGAGAAGAGGAGGGAATAGAAAGGGAAACAAATAGAAAATAAGTATGTGATATACTGCACTGAAGTAGTTATAAGACATGATTCTAAGTTCTTTGACACTCTTTTCCATCAAAAATTCGGTTCCATGTCTCTTTATTTTGAATCTAAATAGGCTTCTGACAATTATACTTCAATTACATTACAGCAAAACTGATGTTATATGATATCTAAGACTAGGTGATTAAAGGGAAATAAGTTATATCTGACATCTTGAATTTTTTGCTCTTGGGGGGTCTCTATAAAGACCAATTTGGAACCCAACCACCACATTGGAAAAGCCCCAAGTCTCATTGAAAAACCAAGTGTAGGTATCCTATTCAACAGCCTAGCTGAGTTCCAACCTTCAGTATTCCTATCCTGAACACCAAATATGAATGGAAAAACTAAGACAGACTTCGTAAATGTGCAACTTGTGCTGTCATGCAGTGGTCCGTGTTTGATTTGATTTTCTATTATTCCCACCTTTAAGGTCATAATCCTTTTTATCTCATAACCTGTATTTTTAAGTGAAGTCTAATGGGACATAAGAATATACATGATTTCCATGGTCTCTCACTGTACCATTAGTATATAACAAGTGATAGACTAACTGTGCAGTTTCTACAACATACTTACCTTATACACAAGGCATTGGTATTAAATGGACTCCATTACTGTTTTAATGTCCTATTGTTATCATATTGAAGTGATTTAACAATTATGCCTTTTATATTTGTTTTGTAAGTGAGGTCTAACAGAAAAACAGAACCTAAATATGAGTAGATGCGTAATGTGCTTTATATGAATCTTCTACCATTCCTTGCCACCCCTTCTACATACAACTTCATGATGCTCTGTAAGCACATAATCCCAAAGGTTGCATAATATGAGGAAGTTCAGTAAGACTCAAAGCAAGTCCAAGATGTTCTCATCTGTGACCAACTGAGCACTAGTAGCTTTCTGTAGACAGAGCATCCACTCAGCTCAGAATTTTCTTTGAATACAAAAAGAATTAATATTCCAAAAAGCATGAGAAATCAAAAACCCTGACATAGTCCTTCTCCCTCTTTTTCCTTCCTTATATTAGCCTGTGACTTATAATTAAAACTATTTATCAAAAGAATGGAAAAATAAAACAAGCCAGTTTCTTTTCTTTTCAGCCCTCCCTGCTTTTAAACTTTTATTTTTGAGACAGGATCTCAAGTTGTCCAAACCTATTTAGACCCAAGATAAAGACACATGGGCTGCTAATGAGGACCATGTCTAGGTCTGTGGCCCTACCACAGTTGGGCTCTGTGTTGATGTCCCTGGCCCATGGTGTTATCAAAGATCACCAAGATGTCTGGGGTCTGGGCTGCAATCTGTGGCCATGTTGGTGTCTAAAGGCCATGCCACCACTGGGGCCAGGTTGATCTGGGTGGCCTGTGGTGCCACTAGGGCCATGGTGACATCCAGCCCAGAGGTGCTGCTGAGGGCCATGTCTGGGTCTGTGGTCCTGCTGCAGCTGGGGTCTGTGATGATATCCATGGCCCATGTTGCCATAGAGGATCATAGGAACCATACATTGAAATCCGAGGAAGGTGCTGACTTGACTCTACCCCTCACTGGCCAAGACCAACCAGCTCAGCTATCATCTACCCTATCTATGAACTGCTGTAGTACATGAAGGGACTGGTCCTGCAGAACAATGCTGCAAGATCTCCATAACTTGGAGCAACAGTAGGGTATTTGAGAGAAGTTTTGGTGAGGGTCCAGTGATGGTGTGCCAGAGGCCTTGTGTAGACAAATTGCTAAATGGTCTTATTAAAAAAAAAAAAAAAAAAAAAAAAAAAAAAAAAAAAAAAAAAAAAACCTGGAGCCAGATATTGGAGTAAAAAGCTGAGAGATCAGAAAAACAGAAAGAAGCCAGCCCAGCCATATTCTCATCACTTGGAGATCCTCTGCCAAAGAGACCGACTTTCTGAATACCCACACCTAATGCCTTTCTGTTCTGCCATCTCATTTACTCTCTCTGCCCAGCTACATCACTTCCTTTTCCTGCCCAGATCTGTCACTTCCTGTCTATCTGTACAGACCTCGAGACCTTTATAGTTAGTGCTGGGATTAAAGGTATGTACCACCATGCCTGGGTCTATTCCCAGTGTGGCCTTGAACTCACAGAGATTCAAAGGAATTTCTGCTTTCCCAGTGATAGGATTAAAGGCATGTGATACCATTGCCTGACTTCTATGTTTACTATAGTGGCTGGCTTTTTCCTCTGATCGTCATATAAACTTTATTGGGGTATACAGATAAAATATCACCACAGCCTTGTAGCTAGAGTTTTCCTGCCTTGCCTACAGTCAGGACAAATCTCTGTCACCCGCCAGTCCCATAGCCACTTAGGCCCAACCAAGTAAACACAGAGACTTATATTGTTTGCAAACTGTATGGCTGTGGCAGACTTCTTGCTAACTGTTCTTATAGCGTAAATTAATCCATTTCCATAAGTCTATACCTTGTGGCTCGTCACTTACCAGCATCTTCACATGCTGCTTGTCATGGCGGCAGCTGGCAGTGTCTCCCTCTGCTCAGCCTTCCACTTCCCAGAATTCTCCTCTCCTTGTCCCGCCTACTTCCTGCCTGGCCACTGGCCAATCAATGTTTTATTTATACAGAACGATATCCACAGCACTTCCCCTTTTCTTTCTTTAAAAAGAAAGGTTTTAACTTTTACACATCTCCAAAGCCAGCTTGGTATTTTTGGGAATTTTGGGTGTAGCTTCTCTTACTACTTCCTGCTGGGGGGCGGGGGCGCTGTATCTTATGGGGACACAAAGAAAATTTTAGGATTATGGAGTAGTCCCTGAGGGTGTATCGTCTGAGTCAGTTGCCTTGAAATGGTTCTGGATATTGGATCATCTGAGCCTTGGTGTCATCGGAGACCTTTCAGGGGGTCTTGGCTGGTCAAACCTGATGTATCTTAATCTGGAACAAATCCATAGCCTCTTGCTTTCTGTGGAAACAAAAGCAGAGCCTCCTTTCCAAAGCAACATATCCTTACATCCAAATTTTGAAGTCAAGGTACCTTTAAAATATACATTTTGGCATAACTCAACAGCTTTTGCAATCAAATGTTTTTCTTCAGTTACGAATATCAAAGAGAACATAACCCAGATTTTCTGTATGATAGCCATCTTTACGTGGCTTATTTTTTATATTACCTTGAGCCTATTGCTTTAAACTGCAGCATTCTAAGACTGAAACGGCACTGTGGCTGCTGGCTCCGCCTACTTCAGCTTCCCAACATGGCGGTGGTACATTTTCTGCCAGCTCTGGGAGCCATCAACTCTCAGAAATAGTGGGTCTATGCTTCTATCCAAGCAACGTGTAGCCCAGAAACCTCTTTTTTTGTTTTGTACTAGGAAAGGCTAAATCCACGGTGCAGCTTAATGTGTCACTTGCAGAAGCCTCATTCCCGCCATACTGCAGGTTGAGCGCACACACCAGGAACCCGCCAGAGTAGCTCAAACATGCAGGCTGCCACTAACTTGAGAGAAACAACTAGGAACTGTTTTTTAGCTCCATTTTAGAATCTTTATACTCAGGTTTTAGGTGGAAACTCTTGCCAACACATTGGGCACCATTTGTAGCTAGAGTTTTCCTGCCTTGCCCACAGTCAGGACAAATCTCTGTCACCCACCAGTCCCACAGCCACTCAGAACCAACCAAGTAAACACAGAGACTTATATTGTTTGCAAACTGTATGGCCGTGGCAGGCTGCTTGCTAACTGTTCTTATAGTTTAAATTAACCCATTTCTATAAATCTATTCCTTGCCATGTGGGCTCGGCTTATCGGCATCTTCACATGCTGCTTGTCATGGCGGTGGCTGGCAGTGTCTCCCTCAGCTCAGCCTTCCACTTCCTAGAATTCTCCTCTCCTTGTCCCGCCTACTTCCTGCTGGCCACTGGCCAATCAGTGTTTTATTTATACAGAATGATATCCACAGCACAGCCTTGAACCAGACCAATGACTTACTGCAATGAACATATGTGGATGGGGATGATCAGACAAAAAGATATACTGTGTGACACATTGCAGCACTCAATGCCACTAGGATCAATGAAGAGGTGTTGGAAAGACAGAGGAGCTAGGTGGCTTTTTGTTTGTTTTGTTTTTAATTGACTTGGGTTTTTTTTGGGGGGGGGTGCTACAGGGATGAAGGGAGGATATGAAGGGACTGGAAGGTGAGCATGATGCAAAATCCCCAAAGAATCTATAAAGAATTGTGCTATTAAAAAAAAGAATAATGAAAAGATGCAAATGCACCTCATGGCACTCAGCAAGCTTTTAACTAGAGATCTTTACTTTTTGCTCTACAACCAATATGGGTTTGAGAATAAAGATACCTGGAGGAATAATTTTTAAGAATTATGGTTTTGGGTTTTTTTTTTTTTTTGGTTTTTTGTTTTGTTTTGTTTTGGTTTTGGTTTTTTGAGACAGGGTTTCTCTGTGTAGCTTTGTGCCTTTCCTGGAACTCACTTGGTAGCCCAGGCTGGCCTCGAACTCACAGAGATCCGCCTGGCTCTGCCCCCCGAGTGCTGGGATTAAAGGCGTGCGCCACCACCGCCTGGCTAAGAATTATGTTTTAAGAAATATATACTACATGGGAAATCTTCTAACAAGGCTGAGACTTCCAGAAATTAAAGGAATATTCTATAAATATTGTAGAAGCCTGTTTGTTTTCTAATGAGAGACAGAAAGGGAGTGGATCTGGATGGGAGGAGAAGTAGGGAGGAACTGAAAGGAATAGAAGAAGAAAAAACCATAATCAAGATATATTATGTGAAAAAATCTATTTTCAATGAAAGGGATGAAAAGAAACAAATACAAAAGAATCAAAGTAAGTCCTATTATCAGATGACATTGGGATAAAACTAAAAAATAAACATGAAGAAAACTATATAAAAACTTAGAGAGTGAACAAAACACTTTTGGATGAACACTGAATCACTGAAGGAATCAAGGAGGAGGGAGACATCATGGGGATAGGGAGAAACCTAGTGCTAGGGAAGTTCCCAGGAATCCACAAGGACGACTCCAGCTTAGACTACTAGCAATAGTGGAGAGGGTGCCAAAGCTGGCTTACCCAGGTAATCAGATTGTTGAATACCCTGTCACCATAGAGCCTTCATCCAGTAGCTGATGGAAACAGATGCAGAGATCCACAGCCAAGCTCCAGGCTGAGCTCTAGGAGTCCAGCTGAAGAGAGGGAAGAGGGATTCTATGAGCTAGGGGCATCAAGATCATGATGGGGAAACCTACAGAGACAACCCAACCAAGCTAGTGGGAATTCATAAACTTTAGATCAACAGCTGTGGAGCCTGCATGGGACTGGACTAGGCCTTCTACATAATCAAGATAATTGTGTAGCTTGGTCTGTTTAAGGGGCCCCTGGCAGTGTGATGAGGATCTATCCCTGGTACATGAGCGGGCTTTTTGGAGCCAAATACCTATGGTGGTACACCTTGTACAGCCTTGATGCAGCGTGGGGGTGGGGGAGGTGGGGGGGTGGGGGGGGGTTCAGGGGGGGAGGAATTTGGATCTGCCTCAACTTAATGTACCAGGCTCTGCTGACTCCCCATAGGAGGCCTTACCTTTTCGGAGGAGGGGATGGGGGTTTATTTAGGGGGACAGCTGGAGGGGAGTGGGAGGAAGGATGAGAAGGAGATCTGTGGTTGGTATGTAAAATGAATAAAAAATTTCTTAATAAAGAAAAAAAGAAGAAGAAATCAAGGAGGAAATTAAAAGATCCCTAGAGTCAAATGAAAATGCTAGCATAACCTTCCAGAACCTCTAGGATACAGCCAAAAAGGTTTTAAGAAAAGTATATAGCTAAGCACTTACAAAGAAAATTAAAGAGATCTCAAACAACCTAAGATGCCTCAAAGTTACAAAAAAAAAAAGAAGCCAAACTCAATTTTATTAGACAGTAAGAAATACTGAAGACTAGAATAGAAAGGAAATTAATAAATGGAGGCCAATACAATCAGTAAGTTGATTCTTTGAAAAGCTAAATAAGACTGACAAACTTTAGCAACACTAAATAGACTCAGAGGCTACATTTAAGTGTGGGGGGGAGTATATAAAACAAATTAGAGAGGAATTAAATTCTAAATTAATTAAAGAAGAAAAGGTCATGAATTTGAGAGGAGGGATGCATGGGAGAAGTTTCAGCAAGGAGAGGGGGTTGAAGTGTTGAAGTGATACAAATATGTAACACATAAAGTTCTCCAAAAAAAGTAATTAAAATAAAATATAACAAACTTGTCAAGAAAGAAACTAGGAAAAATAGTACAATCACAATAGATTCAAATACAATAAAATACCTATGAATAAATCTAACTATGGAAATAAAAGATCCTACAACTAAAAATTTTCAGGCATTGATGAAAGACTTTCCAGGCTTCTGGATTTGCAGAATATTTAAAAATAAATATACTACTGAAAGCAGCCTACAGATTACACACAATCTCCATGAAAATCTCAATGATATTCTTCAGAAAAAAAAAATGTCCTGGGGGGCTGGAGAGAGACTAAGAGTGCTTTACTGCTCTTGTAAAAGACCCAGGTTCTGTTCCCAGGAGCCACATGGTGGCTCAAAACTGTACCCACCAGGGCTGTATCCAGGAGATCCAGTGCCCTCTTCTGGCCAACAGAGGCACGAGGTATGCACATGGTACACATACATACATAAAGACAAATCATTTCTACACGTAAAATAAAATAAAATATTTTTGAGATTAATATAATTGCAAAACTCCTCCCTTCACTTTTCTCCCTCCAAAGCCTCCCATATATCCCTCTTTACCCTTTATCCATGGTCTCCTTTTGCACTATTACTGCATGCACATGTGTATATACATATATAATCTTAAACAGCCTGCTCGGTCCATTTAGAGTTACTTATATGTATGTTTTCAGGGCTGAGCACTGGCACTGAACAATCAGTTAGTATGCTCTTCCCTGAGAAAGACCACCTCTCCCACTCCCAGCTTTCTTCGGTCTCCCACAGTTTTTTTGTGTAGGGTTGAAACCTTGTGGGCTTTTCCCCATACATTTTGATATGTTCATTAGCATCACCCTTGTTGAGTTGACATTTGGGAAATCATGTTGGTAAGACTTTATGGGTGTAGCTTCTGGTGCTCCTAGGGGACCCAGTCTTAGAGCAAACTCCTTGATCTTCTGGCTATTGTGATCTTTCCACCCCTCTTTGGCAATGTTCCCTGAGCCTTAGGTGTAGGAGTATTTTGTAGATGTATCCATTGTGGAGCCTAATTGCAATAAATAAATATTTTTAAAAATATATTTATCCTAAAATTCAAAGGAAATGCAAAAGACCCTGAAAAACCAAAGCCATGGCAACAAAGGTAGCATGGTGCTAGCATAAAAACAGACATGGAGAGTCATGGGATAGAATACCAAAGACAGAAATGAATCCAACAAAGCTGTAGTCACCCCATTTTTAACATACATCTCAAAAAAATCATTAGGATAAAACCTCTTCAACAATGGCACGAAACTTCCAATCCACATACAGAAGAATGAAATTTCATCCATATATCTCATTAACAATCTATTTTAAATGTATCAAAGATTATAATATAAAGATTGAAACTGTTAGAGAAAAATACTTTCAAGATCTAGACATAGGCAAGAATTTTCTTCAAATGGCTCCAGTAGACTGTAAATAACTCAAAGAATGGGCTAATGAGATTTCATGATATTTAAAAGTATCCACGGGGTAAAGGAACAACCACTTGAGTGAAGAGATGGCCTATAGAATGGGAGGAAAATCTTTCTTAGCTACACATCAGACAAGGTGTTAATATGCAGAACTTATAGACACTGTAAAAATTAAACACAAAAGTCTCCAAATCGACACATAAACTATTGAACTAAATAGACAGTTATTTAAAAAAGAAACGTAAGTGGCCAATAAACATTTGAAAAGGTATTCAAGATCCTTAGGCACTAGAAAAATGCAAACTAAAATTACTTAGAGATTCCACATAATCCTAGTAAGAATGGCTAACATCTAAAAAAACAAATGAGGGATGCTGGCAAGGGTATGGGGAAAGATGAGTCCTTATCGACTATTGGTGGGAATGTAAATTTGTACAGCCACTACGGAAACCAGTTTAGAGGTTCCTCAAAAAAACTAAAATAGAACCAATATATGGTCTTTATACAGCACTCCTGGGTACTTAAAGAATTCTTTAGTTCTATCACAGAGATACCTGCGCATCCATGTTTATTGCTGCACTATTCATAATAGCTAAGAAACAGAGCTAGCTTAGATGCCTAGCAACAGACAACAGATAAAGACCATATGGCACTTATATACAATATAATTCTATTCATCTATAAAGCAAAATAAAATCATGAGAATTACAGAAAAATTTCACTGGAAATTTTGTTAAGCAGGATATGCCAGACTCAGAAAGACAAATTCGACATGTTCTCTTATGCAGATTCTAGATTTTAAACTCTCTCTCCTCTCTCTCTTTCTGTGTGTGTGTGTGTGTGTGTGTGTGTGTGTGTGTGTGTGTGTGTGTGTGTGTGTGTGTATAAAGGGAAGGAAGAATTCTTAAGATGGGAGGAAGGCAAAGAGAGGATAATGGAGTCCATGAGCCATAAAAGCAGCAAGAGGCCCTACTGCAGAGCAAGGCCAACAGTAAAGACGTGGTGGATGGGGAAGGAAGTGATAAGAGGGAGGGATGCATTTTTTAAATGTGTATAGACATGCCATAGTGACATTCTGTACCAGCTTTACAACATTTTTTTTCTATTTCAAGTGTCCAGGTGGTTTTGGCTACATGTAAGTCTATAAACCACATGTATGCCTGGTGCCCACAGCGTCCTGAAGAGGGTGTCATAGCCCACTGAATTACAGATGGTTGTAGCTGCCATGCGGTGCTGGGAGCAAATCTAGGTCCTTTGGAAGCACACCCAGTGTTACTGACTGCTGTGCCATCTCTCCAGCCCCATCTGTACTAACTTTAAAAGCTAATGATGTAATAAGGGCCAGGCCGTTGGTGACACATGCCTTTAATCCCAGCACTCGGGATGCAGAGCCAGACAGACCTCTGTGAGTTCGAGGCCAGCCTGGGCTACAGAGAGAGTTCCAGGACAGGCACCAAAACCACATAGAGAGAAACCCTGTGTCAAAAAATCAAACAAACAAAATGTAATAAGGTGCCGGGCGGTGGTGGCGCACACCTTTAATCCCAGCACTCGGGAGGCAGAGCCAGGTGGATCTCTGTGAGTTCGAGGCCAGCCTGGGCTACCAAGTGAGTTCCAGGAAAGGCACAAAGCTACACAGAGAAACCCTGTCTCGAAAAACCAAAAAAAAAAAAAAAAAAAAAAAGTAATAAGGTATTTTAGAATAACTAATACATTTTATGAAAAACAAAAACAACAGCACACAAAATGAAAATGCCTATGAGCCTAAGAACATTGTTCATTAAAGAGTTTGAACGAAAGATCCACAAAGCCTTGTGGGGCTATATGAAAGATTTTTGTTTTGTTGTTTATTTTCAAGTAATCACTCAAGGTTTTCCACCAAAAGAAAAACCCTAATTACCCCCCTTTTAAACATGAAATGAAAAATACCACTAGCTATTGGGAAAAGGCTGCCATTTACAGCCAGGTCAGAAGTCCAAATTTATTTGGCTTGTGCCCTTTGCAGTGAAGACCATAAAACACAATTCTTCCCCAGCCTGAAATAAATGCGAAGCAGAGTAATGCTTCAGAATGTCAACAGAATGCCACAGAAAAACATTTGCTTTTCTTGGTAACCAGTGCATTTAAGGGCGCTGAAGTCCATACTTGGAATTCCAGAAAACTAAAGACAAAACAATGATTTCAGGATTTTCCCCACTAAAGAAAACTCTGGGGGAAAACTAAAATCCAGAGAAGACCTTTGTCTATGCTTTGTCCCTTTCACACACATACAACCTTCCCACCCCATCCCCACCCCCACCCACAGAGTGGCTCATCCTTTCCTAGGTAAGCCAAAGCTCCTGAAAGGAAAATCTGAATTTTCAGAGTCCTGGCCTTCCCTCACATTGAAAGGATTACTTTCATTTAGATGCTTCCACAAACATCAGTGATGAATCACACTGAGAACTACTTTTTACTATGAGGATCAGCTCTGCCTGTTTGAAACTGACTTGCACAAGGCCAATGGCTTAAATTTTATTTCTTTTAAGAAAAAAAAATCTAAAAAGCAGAAACTAAAACCTAGTCATATGAGCAACAGGACCTGTTATGAATGCATGCTTTGGAGTGCTAGCAAACAGCAATTGCATCTTTAAAAACTTAGAGTAGAAACTGTAAAGACAAACCAATATATCAACTGCCTCAGTAGACAATGCAGATAGAGCACTTTCAAAAGCAACAAACTTCACAATGAGGAAGATGAGCTCTTCCTATTTTATAATTCTCCCTTTCTTGACTCAAAGGATACTTCTAACTAGCAGTTTCCTGCCAACCTCTTAGAGCATTTCCTTCAATTGTACCACTGTTCTTCTCTGTCACCCTTTACTTGGCCTGTCCGTGTGCTTCAAGGAAGGAAAAGGAAGGGTGACAAGGCAGACATGCAGTCTCCACATGCATCCTCAGTGAAGACCACTGCTCTCTCTCCACCCAGCAACAGCAAAGGAACCAAAAGGACACTCCTACTAGGTGTGGCCATGCAAGCTCAGTCTTGAAAAGGAAGGGAAGGAACCGGAGCTTTATTTATACCAACTCTTCATTTTAGAACCAAGAAAATGAAGTCTAAAGAAATCATTTGTCAAGCCAGATGGAGCGGCACAGCACTTTAATACCAGCACCCAGGAGGCAAAGGCAGGCAGATCTCTGAGTTCAAGGCTAGTCTGGTCTACAGAGCTAGTTCCAAGACAGCCAGGGCTATAGCAAAATCTTATCTCAAAATCATTTGTCCAAGTATATTTGTCCAAGCCTATATATTTGTGGCTAACACCAAGACCCAAGTTTCTAATTCAGCACCAAAGTCTGCCATGATGGAGCTAGATGTATGACTGTTCTAAAAACCAATGTCGCCTCTTGTTTTTAAGTAGTGGGAAACTCCAAGAAGAACCTAGAATCTTTCTGTTTTGTGGGTCATCCAAAGATTTTCTAGCATTGATTTTCACTTGAATCCCTTCTGATGGCCATCACAGGAGATGATCAATCTACATATCCAGTATCAAAGCATTCCTGAAGAATTTATTAGAAGTATTATTTATTAGAAGTATTACATGAAAGAATAAAGCTAGGCATGCAGCTAAGGATGGGAATATAGCACTGTGGCAGAGTGCTTGCCTAGCATGTGGGAGTTCCAGGCTCAATTCCCAGAAACCCTCTCCCACACATGCATATACGCATGCCCTAGGCATCAGAAGTTTATCATCTATTTGTAGTGTTAATATTAAAGAAATAGCTGGAATTTTATCCTGATGAATTGAAGATAACAAAAAACACTCAGAAATGTCAAGTGTTTTCAAAGCAAAATCCAAAATTTGGTATTCAAGGACTCAAAGTTGGTTCCAGCTGCATTCAATGTACCTTGTGTTCTAATACACTAGATACCTCATTGTTCTCTAGTATCCATGTCAAAACACTTGCCTAGTTCTCTGTTCACAGATATCACTCTACCTGGATTATTATTCTCATTACCCTGCCCCCACACACCTTTGTTACCAGCCAAAGCCACATTCATTTTGAAAGTGTATCACAGATGGTCTGGGTTAATTGAGGCCTTTCTAAAAACAGAAGACAAATCTGAGATTTCTCTCAACTTCTTATCTTCCAGAAATATGTGTGTGAGGGGGAGACAGAAGGAAGGAAGAAGAAAGAAAGAGAGATGGAGGGACAGAGGGAGGGAGGGAGGGAGGGAGGGAGGGAGGGAGGGAGGGAGGGAGAGAGGGAGGGAGGGAGGGAGGGAGGGAGGGAGGGAGAGAGGGAGGGAAGAAGGGAGAGAGAAAGAGACAGAAGGAAGGAGGTAGGAAGAGGAAAAGAGAGAGAGAAGGAGGGAGGGAGAAAGAGAGATTAACATAGTCTATCCTCTGTGGATAGCATAGAAATATTCTATTATAGTATAGTACAATACAGTATAGTGTCTGTCCTTCAACAAATGTTGAGCACCTGCCTATATGGGACTGGATTTTCAACCCAGAGTGCCATCTCTAGAACTAGACTACAGCAGAAATAGAGCAAATGTTTCCTTAATAGAATAGAAGGTTTGGGGGAAATGACATGAGTCAGCCTTACAAATACTAAATATGAAGATATAGAAGAGTACTTTCATCAAAAATGTTTAAATGATGTCTCTAGAAATTCAAGTCATATTTCTAAGAGGAAAAAAATATCCTAATCTCATCTTTCATTCCTACATTTTGTGACATTCTTATTTACTATTTCTCTCTTCCTGAGGATTAGCAACAACATCTCTATCTAACCCCCAAGTCAGATCTCATTTGTTTAATCAAAAAAACCCAAAATCCTAATAGTTGGGAGAAGGGAGCCTGAGCATCTCTGTAGCCTAGGCACTGAGGAGGTTTAGACAAGAGAGCGTGAGTTTGGGAGAGCCTGCACAGCTAGTATATCAAATTCTGAAAAAAAGAAAAGAATTCCTAGCAATTCTTTAATTCCAGATACTTCCATCATAGAAAGCACATCTAATAAATGAAAAGTTATACTAGTTTAAAGAGTTATGGTTTACTCTGTATTATCAAAAATTACAAAAATGAAAGTAATGTTAGAATATCAGGGCTTAGAATTTTATTTCTTTACATTTAAATGTGTACAATGAGCAAAGGCTGAAAATACCACTGGAACCACCTCCTTCATGCTTGAAAAAGCATGTACATTTGCTGTGGATATTGCTCTATATATAAATAAAACACTGATGGCCAGTGACCAGGCAGGAAGTAGGTGGGACAAGGAGAGAGGAGAATTCTGGGAAGCGGAAGGCTGAGGAGGGAGACTGCAGCCACTGCCAGGACAAGCAGCATGTGAAGACGCTGGTAGGCCACCAGCCACGTGGCAAGGTATAGATTTATAAAAATGGGTTAATTTAAGATATAAGAACAGTTACCAAGAAGCCTGCCATGGCCATACAGTTTATAAGTGATATAAGCGTCTGAGTGATTATTTTATAAGTGGATTGTAGGACTGCGGGGCTTGGGGAACCTGGAGAGAAGCTCTCCAGCAACATACATTCTTGAAAACACATTTGCAGATCATATTTGTAAAATTGAAGAGTAATGGGCAGGGCTTACAGTTTGTGTCTCTAGGCCATTTTAATTTATCAGGGTTGGAATTACTGCAGAAAAGCCTCCCTTTCCTGGTTAATAGCTTGTCCCTCTCGGCTGATCTGTGATGCTTTCTGGCATCCCCACACAGGGAATTTTTTAGTTTAATATCTAAGGGCCAGAGCCAGCCCTTGGATACATGTGAGCAGAAAGTACTGACGTCAATGGAAATTCTGGGTGTGCATCTGAGAGCAAACTATGGTCCTCTGCATATTCCCAAAGTAACTGCTGAAATTCTTTGTGAAGTCTGCTTTGATTTTGACTCTGTTCTTCTTCAATGAGTACACAACACCAGAAGTGATGCATGAAGGCTGTGATCAAATAAAGAGCTATACAGCTCAGTGGACTACTGTATGGGACTCTTGACCTAAGCAAATAATAAAGTTTTTTAAATGTCTATTAAGTTCCTGAATCTGGTAATGCTCATGATGACCAGCTAGGAAAGGAAGGAAAAAAAAATACTTTTCTTTCTGGTACCATCTTCTAGTTAAAGAGGAAATCAAATTGATAGTAGTAATCTTTAAAGAAGTTAAGAATATTAGAATGATGTACTCAATGGCAAAACAAATTAACTATATTTTACCATGAACCTGCCCATCACATTAATAAGATCAAGGCAAGCTAAATTAAGCTCTAATTTCTTTGTTAATTTTTAATGTCTAGATTTAAATAACTTAAGGATAATAAATAAATATGTTAATGCCATGGGTACAATTCTTTGTAAAAATAGGACCGGGTATTTCAGTTTTTAAATTTATCAAGACTGAAAGACATACCTTTTAAATCCAAAAAGAATGTTTAATGACTATTTGTATCTTGAATTTGCTAATTTATAACAGGTTTATATTCAACAATAAATTACAAGACCTGCACAATGATGTGAGAAACCTCACAAAGTCCCAACCCTAGAGAAAGAACTACAGGACATTAAAGGTTGCTAAAGCAAGAAGAGCCAGTCTTCTCTGGCAATGAGCATCCCAGTCCCAATTGTCATTTCTGATTAAACAAACATAAGTGAACACAAAGAGGACTCAGCAGGATTTGTGTGTGTGTGTGTGTGTATGTGTGTGTGTGTGTGTGTGTGTGTAGTGATAATAATTAAGGAAGAAATCAAGAATTTGATAGGAAATGGGGGAATAGGAGAAGAGCCAGAGAGGGAGATTATGTGGTAAAAGTGATAAAAGTACAGCACTTATGTATGAAATTCTCAAAAAAAATAATAATAAAATACTATTCTTGAAAGATTTCCTCAGACCTCCACACATGTACCATGGCATACACTCCTCTAGGAGATAAATTAATGAATGAATGTAACAACATTTTAACTATATTATCAAAAATTGATTAAACTTTGGCATTTACTATTAAAATAAATTTATGAATAATTTCTTCTAAAAATTCTAAACACAGAGATTCAATCTCAAACTCTATTTCTGCCAGTTAATCATAAATGTAATTCAACAAACCTGTACTTAGTGCTGAATAGCAGGATCTGGATTTCAAACAGGATTAAGATTTGACACCTGCACTAAAATATTATTTTATGTAATGCTCTTATGTCGCAATTCTTAACCAGATTATTAAAATCTAACTCAAAATGCTGTGATGCTTTCTGGTAATTTTAGAGACTTTATTCTACTTTGAAAGATTCTTAAGACCTTCTCTGCCCCATATAATGTCCAAATTCTTCTTCCTCCTCATTAACCCTCTGAAGATAATCTCCTTTCTATACCACCATTGTTTATAAGCCTCTAGCTCTCTGATGTCCTTGAAACACAGAAGATATGTTCATACTCACCCACACACATACATAGACAAAAATAAATAAATAAAATAAGATAAAGTTAAATAATTTCAGGATTCTTTTCTCCATAGCACTCCCATAACCATATAACAAAAAATGAGTGAACAAGTCCAAAAAGGACAGAGCATTTAGGGAAGCGACAACATTTATCTAAAGTGAAACTCATTTATTTATTTATTTGTTTGTTTGTTTTTATTGAAAGTAGATTCTTCTCTTATATAATACATCCTGACCACTGTTTCCCCTTCCCTCCACTCCTCCTACTTACCCCATGTCCCCTTTCCCCCAGATCTACTCCCCCTCCATTTCCTCTTCAGAAAAAAGCAGGAGTCAGTCAAACAGGACAATACAAGATACAGTAAGACAAGGCAAAAAAACCCTCATATCAAGGCCTGACAAGGCAATCCAATAGGAGGAAAAGAGTCCCAGGAGCAGGCAAAGGAATCAGAGCTATACCTGCTCCCACTGTTAGGAATCCCACTAAAACCCCACACTAACAGCCACAACATACACACAGAGAGAACCTGGTGCAGATCCATGGAGGCCCAATGCTTGATGCTTCAGTCTCTGTTAGCCCATATGAGCCCTGCTTCATTGATTGGGTGGGCCATGTTCTTCTGATGCCTTCCACCACCTCTGACTCCTACAATCTTTCCTCCCCCTCTTCTGCAGAGTTCCCAGATCTCCCAAGTAGTAACTTATTATGTGAATACTCTTTCACAAACATCTTGTACCTGAATTAAACCAAGTGAAACCAATCATTTAAACAGACCTTTAACAGGCAAGGAGAATGAAGTATTATCAAAATGCCCCATGACCCAAGTCCAAGTGGATTCACAGCAGAATTTTAGTAGAGTTTCAAAGCAGAAATGCAACCAATTTTACTCAAATTAACTCATACAATAGAATGAACACTCTAAACTCCTTATACAAAGTAGAAATATTACTCTAATACCAAAATCAAATAAATACACACACACACACAAAGAAAACCACAGACTAATATCCCTAATGAACATAGTTGCAAAAATTCTTAGCAATATACATGCAATATGAATATAGGCACACATGGAAAAATTATTCACCATTATCAAGTTGGCTATATCCCTGAGATACAGGAGTTGTTCAAAATACACAAATCAATAAATGTAATAAAAAACAGAAATGTACTTAAAGACAAAAATCACATGATCATTTCAATAGATGCAAGAAAGGCTTTTTAACAAAATCCAACATCCATTCATAATAAAGGTTCTAGAGAGATTAGATTTGGATGGAATGTGCCTTGATATGATAAAGGCTCCATATGACAAGCCCATAGCCAAAATTATCCTAAATTGAGGAAAAGCTATAAGCATTCCAATTAAAGTCAGGAACAAAGCAAAGCCTCTCATTCTCTCCACTTGCAGTCAATAAGGTGCTCAAAGTCTTAGTTGGAGCATTAAGACAAGGTAAAGAAATGAAGGGGATACAAATAGGAAAGGAAGAAGTCAATGTATGTGTTGGCCAGTGATATGATGCTATACTTAAGATGCTCTAAAGACTCCACCAGAAAACTACTAGAACTAATTAACACTTTCAGAAACAGGGTAGGAGGCAAAATTAACAAAAAATAATTAGCCTTCCTGTACAACAATAACAAACAAACTGAAAAAAATCAGAGAAATAATCCCATCCACAATGAAAACTTTAAAGAACTGAAGAAATTAAGGAAGACACTAGAAAATAGAATTTCCATGCTCTAAATTGAAAGAATCTATACTGTGAAAATGGGTGACTTTCCAAAAACAATCTATAAACACCATGCAATATCGATCAAAATCTCAGTGACATTCCTCATATAAATATTTTTTGAAATCTTAAAATTCATATAGAAATACAAAGATCTTGGTTAGCCAAAGCAATCCTGAGCAAAAATAATAATGCTGGACACATTACATATCCAATCTCAAGTTATAGTACAGAGAAACTGAAATAAAAGCTGCATGGTGTTGTCACAAAAATGGACACATAAGCCAATGGAACAGAATAAAGATCCAGATTTAAGTTCATGCAACTACACTAGCATAATTTTTTACAAAGATACCAAATATACAAGCTGAGGGAAAGATAATTTTTTCAACAATGATATTGAGGAAAACTGGATGTCTGTATGTAGAAGAATGAAACTCGACTCCTATGTCTCACCATGCACAAAGATGAAATACAAAATGGATCAAAAGTGTACAAAGCCAAGAAAGCCCTGAATGAATGTGAAGAGTAGATGAAGTCCTGAGTGAATATGTATTGCTAAGATGGGCATGGGCATGCCAAGGAACAAAGCTCTGGAGCCATGGGAAATTGGCAAAGGCTTCTTGGATCAGGCTTAGAACAAAGCTTCCTCCAGTGAAAATAGGAGTATTTACAAATAATTGACCAGTGTATACAAAGACTAGCAAATGTCACTTCCACCTCCGGGATATTTACAGCCTGAGATTGATCACCTACAGAGACTTCTTACTAAGACTAGCTAGCCCCTCCCCCGTTCTATATGTAATAACAGGCTGAGGTTCTGGGTAGTAGATGTAGTAAGTGCAGCTCCAACAGAGTCCACCTGAACCCAGCTTTCTGTTCTGTATGGGTGTTGATGTGTCTGTCCTTTTTCCATTCCCTTGCTAGTCAGGCCAAGTCCCAGCCATGTTGGAAAAGTGTGTGTGTGTGTGTGTGTGTGTGTGTGTAACAATGAAAAAGAGGTAATGAGTTTGAAAGAGAACGAGGAATATATGGGAGAGTTTGGAAGGAAAAAAAGGAAGTGGAAATTATATAATTATAATCTCAAAAAATAAAGGAAATGATTTTTTAAAATAGGTGTTAGAAACAGCAAAAAATAAAGAAAAAATGACAATAACCAACAAGCACCATTCAATAATAATTTTAAATAATTTAAAAATTAATGGCTTCAGCTCGCCAATCAAAAGACATAGGTTAATTGATTAGATTAATAAAAAAAATCCATCTTCTTGATAATAATTTTTAAATTAATGGCTACAACTCCCCAATCAAAAGACACAGGTTAGTTGATTAGATTAATTCTTAAAAAGTCATCTTCTTGATGTCTACAAGAATCTCATTTTACCTTCAAGGACAGGCACAACCTTAAAGTGAAAGGATAAGGAAAATAAAAAAATATTTTAAAAAAGTATTCTGAGCAAATAGGACCTAGGAAGAAGCCAGCATTGCTATCCTAATATCTGACAAAACAGGTGTCAGCAAAAATTAATGCAAACAGGTAAGAGGGGTATTTCAATCTGAACCAAGGAATAATAAACCAAGAAGACATACAGTCCTAAACATACATACAGCAAACTCTGGTGCGCCTAATTGACAGAATAAACCCAACTCAGTAATAAAGTGAGTTCAGTACTCCACCTTCTCAAATGGTCAGGTCATCTAGACAAAAAATAAACAGAGAAACATCGGGATTAAATTACATCATACTTCAAATGGACTTAACAGATAGCTACAGAATATTCCACCAAAGAATATCTATTCTACTCAGCAGCTTTTCTAAAACAGACCACATTCTGGAACACAAACAAATCTCAATGACTAGAGAAAAAAATTAAATATCTGTGTATATCTGACCACAGAGCAATAAAGCTTAAAGTCAACTGCAAAAAAAAAAAAAATCTCAAAGAGTTACATGAACTCATTAAGACTGTATAACATGCTACTGAATGATAAATAAATAAAAAAAGAAAGAAAAAATTATTGGAATAAATGAAAATAAAAACACTGAAGAATAATTTTTTTAAATCCTCTGGGACACATTAAAAGAAGTCTTAAGAGGGAAATTCATAGATCTACTTACCTACCATTTAAAAATTAGAAAAAATACAACTCAAGAGTTTGGGGGGGAAAGAACAAACCAAGTTGAGGCAGGACCAAGCCTCCCATCTGTGTCGAGGCTGAGTAAGGTGTCCCTTCATAGAGAATGGGCTCCAAAAAGCCAGTTCATGCACTAGGGAGAAATTCTGGTGCCACTGCCAGTGCCCCAACAAACTACCCAAGCCATACAACTGTCACCTATATTCAGAGGAGGGGAGGGAGAGGGAACTGTGGTTGGTATGTAAAATGGAAAAAAAAAAAAAAAAAAAAAAAACCTTTTAAATAAAAAAAAATAAAAGTTTAAAAAAAAAAACCCAAACCAAAATCCAGAAATTATAAAAATCACAGCAGAAATTAATGAATTATTTGTTACTGTGTCTTTACTCAGTTTTGGTATCAAAATAATGCTGGCTTTGTTGAATGAATCCTAGCTTTCTATTTTGAAAGTCTGATAGAACTCAGCAGTGAATCCATCTGGTCCTATGCTTTCCTTTGAGGGAGACTTTTGACTATAATTTTCATCTCATTGCTTGTAATGAATCTGTTTATGTCTTTTTTTTATTTCTGGCTTTCATTTTGGTAGATGATATACATTTTGAAATTCTTCTATTTCTTCTAGGTTTCAAAGTTTTTTAGAGTGTAAGTTTTCAAAGTATTCTCTAATAATGGTCTGTATTTCATTGGAGTCTATTGTAATGAGACCTTTTGATCTGTAATTATGTTAATTTGTGTCTTCTCCCTTTTTCTTTTACTCAGATTGGCTAAAAGTTCGTTAATCTTATTAACTTCTTCAAAGAACCAAATCTTTGGTTGATTTTTTGTATTGCTCTTTTAGTCTCTATTTCATTAATTTCATCCCTAATTTTTTTTTAATTATTTCTTGTGGTCTACTGGATTTGGAATTGGATGCTTCTTTTTTCAAGAACTTTGAGACTGAGACGTTTAAAAAAAAAAACTACAGAAAAATTTCTTTGATGAGCATATTTGCAAAAATTCTCAACAAAATACTAACAAACAAAATTCATAAACAAATTATAAAGTCCATATATTGTGACCAAGTGGGGTCCATATTCTATAGTCAATATTAAATTAAATGGAGATAAACAAAGCATTTCTTCTAAAATTGAGAATAAGACAAGGATGCCCAATCTCTCCTCTCTTATTTAATATGTCTTCAAAGTCTTAATCACAGCAGTTAGACAAGAGAATGATATAAAAGTTACAAAAATACAAAGGAAGAAGACAAACTTCCTATTTGCAAGGGGCATAAGACTATACATAAAAGAGCCTATAAAATCTGAGACCTAATAAAAATAAGTTTCAAGATACAAAATCAATATAAAAACACAGCAGCCTTCATATATACCAACAAGGTACTCTCAGAGAAAGAAATTAGGAAAAATATCCCATTCATAATATCTCCAAAAATATTAAGCACCTAGGAATATAACTAGTTAAAGAAGAGATAAGAACTCTATAGTACCAACTTCAAGACAACTAAAAAGACAAATGAAAATAGTAGATGATGGAAAGATCTTTCATGGCCCTGGATTTGCAGAATTAATGCTGCGAAAATGGCTGTACTGACAAAATAAATCTAAAGATTTAATGCAATACCTATTAAAATCCTGATGTCCTATGACACAGATCTAGAAAAAAAATCTAAGAATTTATATGGAGCCTCAAAAGATCATAACTAGCCAAAGCATTCACAAGAAATACACACACACACACACACACACACACACACACACACACACACACAAGCTAGACATAGTACAATACCCAACCTTAAATTATACTAAAAAACTATAGTGATAAACACAGCCTATAGCATAAAAACAGAAAAGCAGACCAAGAGAATAGAATAGAGGACCCAGAAAAAACAAACAACAACAAAAAAAAAAAAAAAAAAAGATATGCCCACCTAATATTTTTTAACCTAAGGAAGCCAAAAAAAAAAAAAAAAAAAAGGAAAAAGCCTATTTAACAAATAGAGCTGTCAAAACTGAAGATCTATCTGCAGAAGAATGAAATAAGATGGATATCTTCCACCATATTCAAAAACCAATTTTGAAATGGAGCAAAAACTTTAATTTAATATTTTAAATATAAAATTCTGAAATGCTGAAAACAGGGACTATTTGTCAAGACTTAAGGCAGGCAACAACTTTCTGAACAGAACTTCATTAGCATAGGAACTAATCCCCAACATCAATAGATGGGACTACATAAAATCAAAGTTTCTTCCCAGTAAAGGAAAGTATCAGCAAAGTACTCAGATAGCACACAGAATGGGAAAAGTTATACCAGCTACAACAGGGGCCAAGGGTTAATACTCTGAATTTACAACTGCAGAAATTACCAAGGAAATTAAATTGTCAGTCAACAAATAAGCTACTAAATTGAATAATAGATTTCAAAATAAAACAAAATAATAAACACTAATGTCAAATAACTATTTTTAAAGTGTTCAATATCCATAGTTGTAAGTGAAATAAAATTTAAAACTACCTTGAGATACCACCTGATCCCAGTCAGAATAGTTATCATCAAGAAATCTGAAAACAAACGTTGGAGAGAACATAAAGAGAAACTCTTGTTCACTGCTGATAGGGATGCAAATTAGTACAGCTATTATAGAAATTAGTTTGGAGGTGTCTCAAAAAATGTAAATTAAAACTACCATATGACCCTGATATTCCACTCCTGGTTATATATCCAAAAAAACTCCATATTCTACCATAGAGAAATTTGCAGATCCATATTTATAGCTGTTCTATTTATCATAGCTTGGAAATGGAATCAACCTAGATATTCAGCAACAGATGAATGGATAATGAAATCTGGTGCATACATAAAATAAAATATTATTCAGTTCTAAAGAAAAATAAAATCAGAAAATGGATGGGCTCAGAATGTGTAATATTAAGACAGTCACCCAGTGTTAGAAAGGGGAAAAAAAACACATTCCCCTCATACACAAACCATTACTTGTAATGTATACATTTATATACCTAAATAAATGTACATGTAAGCATAGCATAATATTTCGCTAGGAGAACGACAAAAGTTAACGTTAGGTAATGAGTAAAAACAGAATGTGAATAAAGGACACGAATCCTGAAAAAAGATACAAGCCAATTGATTTTCTAATTTTAACTTTGTCATGGTTTCTGGGTATGTGAGAGAGAGAGATGGGAGGACAGAGGGATAAGTACATAAAACTATATTGATAGGGAAAGTATAAAACCCTAAGCAAAGATCTATAGCTTCAGAATGGCTATTCTTAACTCTGTAAGAGTTCAATGAGATGTATGGAGTTTGAAACTGAGTGATATTTGAGTGGCTATATTAATCTAGTTGTGTGATTGTTTCACTTATGGTTTCATTAAAATAAAGTGATTATTATATTTAAAAATATTTTTTAAAGGAATGAAATATAAGCAAAATAAAAATACAAAGAATCAATTAATCTAAAAGCCATTTCTTTGAAAAGATAAACAAGATCAACAGATACTTAGCCCAGCAGTGGTGGCGCTCGCCTTTAATCCCAGCACTCGGGAGGCAGAGCCAGGCAGATCTCTGTGAGTTCGAGGCCAGCCTGGGCTACCAAGTGAGTTCCAGGAAAGGCACAAAGCTACACAGAGAAACCCTGTCTTGAAAAACCAAATAAATAAATAAATAAATAAATAAATAAATAAATAAATAAATAAATAAATAAATAACAGATACTTAGTCCAATCAACCAAGAGAAATAAAGGCCCAAATTAACAGGATCAGAGATGAACAGGGAAACATCACAACAGACACCAAAAGATTCAGGGAGAAAAAAAAAAAAGCAGAGACTAGGTGACCACAGGTTGTCCAACCCCAGTTGGTACATTACAGTGCAGCCTCTACACCTAAGGCTCAGGGAACATCATAAAAGAGTGGGTAAAAAAAGATTATAAGAGGCAGTAGACCAGTATGCCTGCTGCCAAATAGTGTCTTCTAGACATGACAGAGATGCTTCACTCATGATATCCCAGCATCATATACCTGACTAAGCCAGACCTTCATCATGACAACACTTGTGGACATGACAATGGAGACAGAGAAAATTTTACTAGACTCCATCTCTAGATGAAGAGCTACAGGAAATCAATGGCTACTAAGAGAGGGAGAATCAGTCTTCTCCAGGGGCAAGTCCCCTGCTAGGCTATCCAATCCCAAGTGGTCATCTCCAAATACATGCAAATAAGAGCTAAATTAAATGGGCTCAGTAGTTATATATGTGCATATAGATGTATATGTATATATGGATGCATTGTAACAATAATAATTACAGAAGAATGTTATGAACTTGAGAGGTAAGATGGAATGGAAGGAACATTGGAGGAGTTGAAAAAGGAAAGGGTGGAAAAGATGTAAATATAGTACTCATGTATATAATTTTCAAAAAAGTAAAAATTTTAAATTAAAAAAAAAGATACACAGGTAGATAAGTGGAGCTAGTGAAGGGTTCACAACGCGGCTACATTTACTGGGCGGACACTTCCGCCTAGCCATTTCCGCATCAAAAAAGCGTCTTTCGTAGCTAGGATACCCGGTGGGCCCGGATATCTCCGCCTAGCAAGTTCCGGGCCAAGGGGTCTCGCGTGATCAGAGTCCCGTGGCATTGCATGGTGATGTAAGCGCGCAACATGACCATGTGATCTACGCACACGCGTAGAGTAGTGACGTGACCTGGCCACGCCCCCAGCCGGTTTTAAAAGTCCTGCGCAATATTCCCCATTCTCTTCTCCACGCACGTGTCTCTCCCACAGGCCTGCACACTTTCTGTCCTTTGTTTTCTAATAAACTCTATAAGCGGATTCTGTCGTGTTTCGTGACGTTTCCTTGCAAGGGGTAAGAACACAACGCAGGCAGAAAACTAACAGCTAGAAACAAAGCATTGAGTGAGGTAATACAGACCAAAAAAGACAATAGTATATATTTTCTCTTATATGTGGATGCCACCTTTTAAGCCTTCCATGTGAGCTACAATCCCTATAACCAGGGTTATGTGCCTAATAAAAGACTAGGGGAGAAGAGAGAATCTCTCCAGGAAGGGGAAATAGAATATATGGTTATGGAGAGACTGTAGTGGAAGGATTAACTGGGAAAGATGATGAAAGAGAAGGACAAGAGAGGGAATGTAGAGAGAGACAACTAACACTGAGGCCCACTTGAAGGGCCATCTGAAATCTGCTACTTAGAAGCTTTCTAAAATTATACACATATGAAAAAATTAAGTCATCAGATAATGAAGACAATGCCCCCCAAAATCATTGTTACAATAATGTATTTTATAACATAAGCCACATGAAAAGAAAATGGCTATTTCCAAAAGAAGAACAACTCTTAGTTCTCAGGAGGTAAGACTAAGCTTTCTAACATTGCTTTGAAAAGAAACTGCATTCTGAGCTGAAAAAACTGAGTTTCTGGGCAGTATCACCATTTTGAGCTGAAAAACTACATTTTCAATACTGCCTTTCTTCTAGTCATGCGGTTACATTACAAACTACATTTCCCAAGCTGCTTTTCAAACTGCATTTCCCAGGAAGCCTTTTGGTCTGGGAGAAAACTTCCATTCACAGTCTGTTCCATTCACATAGTCTGTTTTCATACTGAAAATCAAGATCAAATGCGCTTTTTTTTCACTGTGGGAGGTTTCTGTTCTCCCTGAGCTGGTATTGATAGGTGTCTTTCCTTCACTGTCCCCAAAGCAGGCCAGATCTATTTGCATGCTCACTTATGGATCTGTGCTTTAGTGCCAGAAGCAAAAATCCTTGCGGGCTTGCTCCTCCACCTTACCATGTCAGTGAAAGAAAAAGAAAGTATTAAAAATAAAAGTCTTTTCCGCCTTTTTGAGAGATTTTTGAGAACTTAAGCCCTGCCTCCCTCATTTCAGGGAGGATTTCAAAGCTTCCATTGCTTCCTCCAAGCCAGAAGACCCTCCCCTAGTCCCACACAGTCTCTGTTGTGGCTCCACCCTTTGAGGAGGAAGCTGTCCCTGCTTCAGCTTTCTGCCTGCACAAGAGTTGATGGCTAGGCTCTAGCCACAGGGGACTCTGGATGCTGTTTTTCTAAAACTAGCTTGAAGGAGAGACAGGACTAGCATAGAGGATTTGTCATATTCCAAGAGGTTTTTTTTTTTGTTTTTGTTTTTGTTTTTTTCTTAGAGCAATTACAGGTGATTTTCCCATACTGATAGATGTTGTTTCCAGGTGAGTTAAATTTTTGCCTTTACAAAAAGAGAAAAAATCTGAGAAATAAAAGTCTGAAAAACTTTTAGATTTTTAGAGAGAGATTATTAAGATTTTTCCTAAGACCTTTGCTCTCCTTGGCTTCATGGTCAAATGGAAACTAATTTTGATTGTAAGATGTTTTCATACAGTGGCAGCATTAGTGGAGTGAAAAGTTTTATTTCATCTACAACCACCTCAGAGAAAATTCTTTCCTATTCCACTTAGGACTCAGAATTTAAGCTGTTCACAGTCCAAAAGCTTCCACAGGAATCTTTTTCTGCCCATTTTTTCTCATCTTTGATAGATTTTTCTGATTCTTCCCCAGGATTTTGTGTTCATAGACCCATAGTTGAAAAATCAAGGACATAGGTCCTCTGTCTTGTTGCTTATCATATTCTGAATTCCTAACCAAATATTTCTATATTCAACCTTACTCTAAATTTTTCTTTAATTTTTATAAATAGAAATTAAGAGAGAGAAAAAAAGAAAGAAACATAGAGAGAGATATATGCTGCAGCCTGACTTTCCGACTTCAGCATTCCACTGCCTAACTAGACTCCCAAGAATAAAATACCGTTGCCCTTATCAATTCCTTATCCAGGCATGCCTTATACCCTCAAAGCCCCCTTTCTCCTTTCACCAAGTCTCTGGGTCCCTTGTTCCTTGGCTCCATTTTGGGAGATCAGCTCCCACATTTTCCCCAAGGTACTCTTGAAGAGAAAGGGATAATAGATTTAGATAGAAATATAGAGGGGAGAGAGACAGACAGAAATACAGGATAGCCTCGGGAAGGCCTGGATCCTTATCCACCAGCCCTTACTGTCTCTTCTAAAGAGTTTTTATAGGAATGCCAAGGGGTGGGGCAAAGACTTCCCCCTAGCACAGCCAAGTGCAAACTCTTCCAGTCACCTAGTAATCATGCACATGGTCAAGCAATCCTCTAATGCAGCTCTGCTGGGTGAAGCAAGCTCATATATGACTAGGAAAAACTTTGTGGTCCTCCATAAGCAGACAGGGAAATGACAGGGGCCAGACAGACAGACACAGAGGAAGCTGGAAAGTAGGACATACAGGATAAAAGAAAGGAAAAAAAGGTTGAAGGCACCATCTAGATGACTAGAAACAGGTTAAATTAAGTTATAATAACTATGGGACAAGCCTAAGCTAAGGCTGAGCATTCATAATTAATAACAAATCTCTGTGTCTTTATTTGGGAGCTGACTGATGACCCAAAGAAAAATTGCAACTACAAGTAGCACCCAATGTGAGGAACATACAGGGCCTGAATAAGCTGAAAAAGACAAAAACAACAACAACAAACCAGATACAGCTCCTCTAAGAAGTGCTGCTGTGCAGCAGAGCACTAGAGCAGCTAGCATGCTAAATAGAAACAGCAAGCTAAGTAAAAATGCCTGCCACAGTGCAGGTACCAGCTTCCTAGAACTGGGGAAGTCAAATGCAGCTGGCAAATAAATGCAGTTTCCTTGCCAGGCCTGTGGGCTTAAGGCTTGGCTCTAACAGACCCAAGGAGTGGGCAGAGCCAAACACCAAAGCCACACAGTAGAGGGCTGAGGTGCTACTGAGCAGTTTAAGGTTTGGCTCATGCAGTCAGAGAACACCACTGGTGCACAGTAAAAACGGGTCCAGATTGAAAAAAATCTTTAAACAAGCTACAGTGTATGGAGATGCTTAAGAAAAAAAAGAAAATGAATACAACCAGTCAAAGGAAAAATAATAATTTAAATATAATTAAGTAAAGTCGTTAAAGAAAGAGTAAAGTAATATAAGAAAATAAGCCACATAAAGATGGTAAGTACACAGGGAGTCTGGGATTCTGTATGGTGTTTTGTTGACTTCGAATTTTTTGAATACTGATGAGCAAATGGCAGTGCTGAGAGACATGGGATTATAATAGGAACTGCTGAATTAAACCAGCCTAGATACTTTAGGTATGTCTTAACTGTAAAATGGAATTCAGAAAATGTATTGTGTAAGGGGAGAGGTAATACTTTTGTTTCCACAGGAAATGAAAGGCTGTGGATTCTTTTAAAATTAATTGAGACCAGATTTGATTGAGGGAAACCCCCTAAAATCTTGGCTACAGACATAAAGAAATAAACCTAAAAAAAAAAACAACAAAACAGGTGACATATATACTGATCTCTTGACATGGGAACAGCCTGAGACTTGATGAGACATGATACATCTTGTTGGTTACAGAATCCTCATGACTTATTTTTACATGCTATCCTTTCATAGGGCATGGATAGAAGTTTGGTTATACAGTCCAAACAAACTTATAAAGTTGACAGATGTCTTCTACCTGCTCAAACATAAAACAAAAAAATCATCTTTGTCTGGATTGTATACAACACACAGTCCATACTTGAGTTGATTGTATGTATGTTACCTTTGAAAGTTTGTGTGTTTCAGAGCAAAGGGACTAGACACTAATAAAAATGAGTGCCACGGGTGAGCTAGGCTTTCAGAGTGCCTCTGTTGAAGTTCTGCATTCAGAACAACTTCAAGGCTGCTAGCTGAGATGGTCCAGCCTCACAGACTATTCTAGCCAGGACTTCAGATAAGCCTTGCACTTTCCCATTACACAGAGACTGTACAACAAATGTTATAGCTAGTTTTCCTAGGATTTGATCATTATCTCAATTTTCTCAGGGTCCCCTAGGGATGCCATCACACCCAAACAATAAGAAACAGTCCAGAGAACAAAACATCTACATTCCCAAGAAGTGGGATGGATCATTTTGTGTCATTCAGTGGATTATAGATGTTTGTCTTCATTTGTAGGGGGAATATAGGAATACAGAATAAAAATACAACTATGTATTTCAAGTATTTTACATTGGTATGGAGTTTTGTATGTTGATAGAAATTTAAGGTTATTTTTGTTATACCATATATATGTTTCTACTCTTGTTTAAGGTATTGTACCTATGCAGCTCATTTTAAAATGTAATATAAAGTTCAAGCCCTTAAAAGCAATAATAATTACAAACTGTTTAGAATAATTTAAAAATGCAGGTTAGTAGTTAGTCATCTATAATAATCAAACTTGTAGTTATATTAGAGGTTAAACACAGATATGTTTTAGATAGATAGGTGATCTTCAAATGCTTCAGAGACCTACAGAATATGGCATTTAAGATGTTTAATAACCTAAGTCTTTTTTTTTTTCATGACAGTGAGACATGTCTGCTCCTAGCAGCATCACCCTACTTCATAAAAGGATGATGGGCATAGAAGAACCTCCATATGGAGTTTGCTTTCATTGTGACAAAGCTAGCTATTTGGGCAAAAAACTGCCTTTGCCTCTACTGCTGTCAGTATCCTGCACATACTGGACAAGCAGGATACAAGGGAAAAAGAATGCTGAACTTTGCCATATGGGAGAGTCCTTCAAAATTCCTGCTTCACAGAAAAGTCTGTCAGATATTCTAGGCCTGTAAGCCAAAGATGGGTACCCCAATGGTGCAGAGGAACCTTGGGCAATTCCAGGCAGCCAGCGGCTTCTATCATTTCCATAGTTTTGGAAGTTGTTTGTTCTGTACTTCCTGTTTACTCAAGTAATATTATATCAGGTTTTCACCTCAGCCTCTGACTCCTGAGTCTTATTGATAAATAGAACAAGAGAGATTTAGTTTAAAAACTACATTTGGTGGCAGCAGCAGGAGGCAGATCCTGTGGGACATAAAAGTCCTACCTGGCTACTGCCTGAGAAGTGGGCCAGTGACTACAGAGATACAATTGCTGGATGAAAGAGCAGAGATTCAGGTGCAGCTGCTGTGCCACCAGAAAAACAACATTATCTTTCCTGTTATAATTAAAAGGAATCTAATTATATATAACATGTATAGATTCAGTTATGGTCATTATTTACATTTTTAGAAGTTAAAGAAAAAAAAAAATGGCCTGCACTTTCAATGATACCAATTGTTTGAGCATTAAGTAGATAAGAACTTGGGGAAAAAGTGTGCCCCAAGTGTACCCAATGCTCAATTCCTTATGTTTATTTACAATACCTTACTGCATCTTCACTTTTAATTTAAATTTTATTTAGAATTTCATGTTTAGCATATTTACAACATTCCATCCATCACTCTCCTCCCTCTACTTCCTGTCATGCTCTCTCCCTCCCTTTCAAATGCACGACCTTAATTTTGTTGCCTATATATGTAGGGGGCTCATTCCAGAGAAGAATGATTCTCCCTCTTTTAGCAGCCACGAATGACCAAAGCTCTTCATCTAGGGGTAGGACCTTGTGAGATTTCTACCATTACACACTGCCATGCCAACTAGCAATGTCACTTTGTAGTTCTAGTTTAGGCAATCATATTTTTGAGATTTCATGTGTGCCTCTATGGTGGTATTTTATTTGTATTGAAATGTGATTTTAATTGTATGTTAATAAATAAAGTTGCCCTGGGGTCAGAGCTATTAGAGCCATAGCAAGAGCGTGGTGGTTAGAAGAGCTAGGTAGATTTCTGTGTGTTCAGGGATACAGCCAGCATTGGAGACACACGCCTTTAAGACCTGGAGGGCGGTACTTACAGGCAGTGATGAGGCAGTCATGTGTTTGGGTTTACAACCAATGAGAAGGCAGAACAGAAAGACTATTTAAAGACAGACACACAGGAAGTAGCTCTCTTTCAGGGAAGCTAGGAGCACTGCAGGAGGTAAGATTTTAGCTCTGAGCTCTGACCTCTCGGCTTTCTCTTTTACATTGGTTCTGTGTTTCTTATTTTAATAAGACGGTTAGATACATCTACATGCCTCTTCCCTGTGATTTACAAAAGACACTATCTCACAGATGTCTTAGTCCTCTGGAACTTAATCTTTCTACCTCCTCCCACAATATTTCCTGAACCACAGGAAATGAGGTTGTACTGTAGATATACCAGTTGGGGTTGGGCATCCCATGGTCGGTTCTTTTCATTTTGAACAGTTGAGGATTTTTTTTTTAATAGTCTCCATCTGCTGCAAAAAAAAGATTATTTGGTGGGAGGTGAGAGATACACTTATTAGTGAGTATATTTAGAATGAAATAAGAAATTATACTGGGTTCAAAAAGTGGCAGTTGTAAGTTCTCTATGATGCATGACCTTGCCAGCTATTGGTAGTGGGCTAGGCTTACAGTACCAGGCGTGAATTCTCTCCTGTTGAACAGGCCTTAAGTCAACTAGACAGCTGTTGGTTACAGCCAAGCTGTAACTACCACTATTTCACACTTGGAGATACTCTGCCACGCTCGTCATTGTGTTTACAACTGGGTAAGACTACTGGTTGATTGCTTTTCTCCCTTGGCAGCTGGACTGTACATCTTCTGATAACATGAGAGACAGACCTCAAAGAAGTTCCCAGGTCAGTTCCACTCAATTCCCCAAAGTCTTATCATCTTTTTACATAAGAACTAAAAAGTAGTGGAAGAAATAATAAATTACTACTCATGTGTTTTTAATCTCCACATAGTAGAACTAATGCATGACCACTACTTATAAGTGGTTTATTATAATTCCCTCACGTTGCCAATATTACATTGTGTTTATAACCAAAGTAGGCACATTCTAAATATGGAAAATACAATATAATTTCTGTTTCCAGTTTCATTTGAGGATGAGCAAAAGAATTCTAATAACAACTAATGTTCATTTAATAGTACTATGCCTTCATAAAATTAAAAATGTTTGGCCAAAAGATTAGGAACAATACTTCCTACATGACACATTTTTCTGATTTTCATTTTCCAAGGAACTTGGTGATTATTTGTACTTTTTTTTAACCAATCTCTACACATATCCAAAAAACCAAGGAACCTGAGATTCAGGGTAGTGGGAGAATTACCATAAAATTACTATAAGTTAATAGCAGAACTAAAATGTTTCTGAATGCTCAAGCTTTGCTACATGATTTTAATGGTGATTTTAAAAAGCATAACGAATTCACTACCAAAAAGCAACTGATTTATCCAAAGGTGGGTTTGCTTTGAAATATGTTGAGAAAATTCTATGAAAGCACAGTAAATCAAAATAGTAAAATCTTGTATTAATTGAATATTCACTGTGTGCCAAGTAATATGCTAAATAGTATGTTGAACCAATAACGCTGTGTAAAGTGAAAGCTGTGTGACCATGTTAATATTTCTGCAAGAAGCCACTTTATTTATTCCTTCATTTATAAAGCATTTTCACATTTATTATCTTATTATTTAATTAAAAGAAGAGAACATTGTTCCTTTGTGTAGCATGAATCTTAAAAGTTCTTATTAATAAAATCAAACCTGAGCCAGGTATTGGGGTGAACACTGGAAGATCAGAGAGACAGAAAAAGCCACAGCTAACCTCATCTGGCCAACTTCTCAGCTGATCTTGTTTCCTCAGACCAGAAGCTTCTGTGTCCTCATCCCAATGGCTCTCAGCTGAACTGCTGCTTGAAAGCCTGAAGCTTAACCAGCTAAAAGCTTAACCAGCCAAATGCTCCACCAGCAAAATGCTGCTAGTTTCTGGTCTCCATGCCTTATATATCTTTCTGCTTTTGCCATCACTCCCTGGGATTAAAGGCTCACTTCTTGGGATTAAAGGCATGTGTCACCATGCCTGGCCGTTTCCAATGTGGCCTTGAACTCACAGAGATCTCAGATGGATTTCTGCCTCTGGAATGTTAGGATTAAAGGTGTGAGTGCCACCATTTTCTAGCCTTTGTATCTAGCAGCTGTTCTGTCTCTGACCCCAGATAAGTTTATTAGGGTACACAATATTTTGGGGAACACAATACCACCACACCTTTGATTTTAACACTCTACAAAAAGGTGATTAATCCAAATAATCCCAAGATAAAAGCAATGCAAATGCTGCTATTTACCTTTTAGTGGCAGGGTAACTGAGCCTTGTAACAACCAGTTATTCAGCTGGAAAGTAACAACTGAGAAAGGCCTGCCATGACTGCCATGGCTGAAGAAATTCCCTGCTCCACGTCTGCCAACTTCATCACTGTCACAGCAGCAGCTACTGGCTTAGCTGCTCAAAGATCATGCAGATTAAAAATTCCCTCTGAGAGACAGAAAACTAGAGCCAGCTTCACTAATTAAAAAGAAAATTGAAGAAAAAGCTGGGTTTAGCCTACTTCCAGATGCAACTGCAGATGGGAAATAGCAAGGGGGAGGGAGATGTTATAGGACAAGAGGTTAAACACATAGTTATGGCATTGAAAACACAGGCAGACCACGTGATCCAGGGACAATGTACCCCATACTAAAATATCATCAAGAAGTAGGAGCCTCAAACATTACTGGAAAACCTGATTCTGAACTGAAGGTATTAGTGATGGGATGATAATAAGTCCCACATTGCTAATCTGGTCAAGGTGAGCAAAGGAGAAGGAGAAAAACATATAATTGAACACAAAGATTACAAATCAACACATTTTTAAAGACCTGGGATTTTTTTTTTAACAAAAATGAAAAAATATTGCTACTCCCTAATGTGTAGACATTTGACAATCAATTGAGCAACACATCAAAGTACCCTAAGGAAAAACCAAACTAAAGAAACAAAGAGAGAAATCCCTCAGAGGTTAAGCATACTGGCTGCTTTTCTAGAGGACTCATGGTCAATTTTAAGTACCCACACTACAGCTAACAACCATCTGTAACTCCAGTTCCAGGGGATTTAATGCTCTCTTCTGGCCTCTGCAGATACTGTACACATGTGACACAAAGACATATATGCAGTCAAAACACCCACACACATAAAATAAAAGTCAAATAAATTTCAATGAACATTTTTAAAGAAAGAGAAGATTCACCAAAGAAATAAAAATAACATTGAATGTAAAAAGATAGTAAAGTTCACTAGTCAATGAATTATAACTTAGAACAATAATGTCACATAAATCATGGCCTACCATATAAGAATCAAAAACATTAGTTATTTCCCCTTTCAAGGGAGGATTCTGCAGGTGAACTGGGGTTGGGTGGGAATTGGAACAGAATGTATGGTAGGTGATGGAGGGAGAGTATTGGAAAAGATGACTGGAATTAGGGAGTGGCTTTTAGGGGATGATTTGGAAACTTAGTGCAGTGAAAAGTATAGTGATATTTTATTTGTACTAAAATGTGATTTGTATGTTAATAAATAAAGTTGCCTGGGGGTCAGAGCTATTAGAGCCATAGCAAAAGCTGGGCGGTGGTGGTGCAGGCCTTTAATCCCAGCACTTGGTAGGCAGAGCTAGGTAGATCTCTGTGTGTTCAAGGATACAGCCAGCATTGGAGACATACACCTTTAATCTCAATACCAACCATAGAAGACCTGGAGGTCTGTACAGACAGGCAGTGACGAGGCAATCATGTAGTTGGGTTTACAACCAATGAGAAGGCAAAACAGTGCTGTGGGATGGTCTGCATGTCAAATCAGTTGCTCTGATTGGTCAATAAATAAAACACTGATTGGCCAGTGGCTAGGCAGGAAGTATAGGCGGGACTAACAGAGAGGAGATCAGCTTATTAGAAAAGACCAATATGCTTCAGTACAAACACAATGTTTATATGATGTCCAAACCCTAATTTTATGTGGAACGGCACCCTTGAATGCATGGGACAGAGTTGAGGAACCAGGAAAAAAAAACTGAGTCTTTTACAAAGGTTATACAGGGCCCAAAAGAATCTTTCACAGATTTCTTACAAAGATTGACTTCAGCAGTTAAGAGAATGGTCCCGAATTCAGAAGCCAGTCAGATAATAATCGAATCATTGGCTTTTGAGAATGCAAATGCAGCACGCAAGAGAATAATCAGGCTGTTAAAGGCAAGATATGCACCCTTGGAAGATTGGATTAGAGACACGGTTAATGTTGAGGCTCATAACCATGATGATATGTGGGTAGGAGAAGCAATTCAAAAGGTTTGAGAAATGTTAGATGTTTTGAATGTGGAAAGCAAGGACATTTGAAAAGGGACTGTAAACAGGTCATTCCTAGAAACAATGTTTCTTCAAGGAACACTGGCAACAGAATTCCCCTTCCTTCTGGAGTATGCAGAAGATGTGGTAAGGAAAAACACTTGACCAACGAAAGTAGATCAACAAGGGACAGGCAAGGTAATCCTTTGCCTCAGGCTTGAGAAACTCCCAGAGGGGCCTCATAGCAGGCCCCCTTAGCAAATCCAGTTCAAACCTTTCCTGCAGTTGTAGAGGATACCCCTACTCAGAGCAACTAATAACCAAATGACTATTGGAATAAATCATGCTGGTCGGGATGATGAAACAGAGAGAATAGAAACTTCAGGAAAAATAGCCAAATAAATGGAAACACATGAACTATGAAACAAAGGCTGAGGGGCCCCCAACTGGATCAGGCCCTCTGAATAGGTGAGACAGTTGATTGGCTTGATCTATTTGGGAGGCATCTAGGCAGTGGTACCAGATCCTGTGCTCATTGAATGAGTTGTCTGTTTGAAACCTGGGGCTTATGCAGGGACGCTTGGCTTAGTCTGGGAGGAGGGGACTGGACCTGCCTGGACTGAGTCTACCAGGTTGATTTCAGTCCTCAGGGGAGGCTTTGCCCTGAAGGAGGTGGGAACGGGGGGTAGGCTGGGGGGAAGGGGAGGGGGCAGGAGGGGGGAGAACAAGGGGGAAAATATTATTTGAGAAAAAAAAGAAAGAAAATTCAGGAAAAAACATAAAGAAAATTTTTTGGCAAACTTCTATTAATGAACAAAGACCAAAATTAGCAATAAAAATAAATGGTGTTTTGTTGTCTGGTCTGGTAGACATAGGTGCGGACATTACCATAATTGCACCAGAATTTTGGCATCCAACTTGGCCTCTTCAGGAGGTAAATGTTCAATTGCTAGGAATTGGGACATTATTTCGAGTGAAACAGAGTGCAAGATGGCTCGAATGCATAGGTCCAGAAGGACAGAGAGGGAAATTAAAACCATATATGGCTAACATAGCTATGAACCTGTGGGGTCGAGACTTGTTGCAACAATGGAATACTCAGATTAACATCCCTCCAATTTCAGAAACAAATCATAAACTAGCACATGTTTCTGAGAGAAATATTAGAAGGCATTATTCTGAGTGGTCACCAACCATCCATATGATACAAGAACAGGGTACGACAACTGATGATCTGCCAAAGACACCAACAGCTCTACCTTTAAAATGGTTAACAGACAAGCCTGTATGGGTTCAGCAATGGCCTTTAACAACAGAGAAATTCCAGGCTTTAGAAGAGCTGGTAGAAAAACAGTTAAATGCTCAGCATACTGAAGAATCAACCAGCCCTTGGAATTCTCCTATATTTGTTATTAAAAAGAAATCTGGTAAATGGAGAATGGTAACAGACCTTAGAGCAATTAACAAAGTAATTCAACCAATGGGCTCTCTACAATCTGGAATTCCTTTGCCTACTCTGTTACCAAAAGGATGACCTCTCATAGTTACTGATTTAAAAGACTGTTTCTTTTCACTGTGAAAGTGTAAATACCCTTACAAGAAAAAGACAGAGAAAGAATTGCTTTCACAGTGCCTACTTATAATAATTCTCAACCAGTTAAAAGATTTAATGGAGGGTCCTCCCACAGAGAATGCTGAATAGCCAAACTCTGTGCCAATATTTTGTACAACAGCCATTGGAAGTGATATGTAAAAAATTTCCTAAATCTATAATTTATCATTATATGGATGATATTTTACTAGCTGATACAAATGCAGATACTTTAGAAGGAATGTTTGAAGAAATAAAGAAAATTTTGCCTTGCTGTGGATTACAAATTGCTCCTGAAAAGATACAAAGAGGAGATTCTATTAATTACTTAGGATATAAAATAGAGCTACAAAAAATTAGACCCCAAAAGGTACAAATTAGGAGAGATAGACTACAGATACTTAATGACTTTCAAAGATTATTTGGAGACATTTCTCATCTATGAACTATTTATTGTTGAGGTAAAAAATGATGAACTGAATAATTTGTTCAAAACCTTAGAAGGTGACAAGGACTTAAATAGTCCAAGAGAATTATCACCTGAAGCTGAGAAAGAATTGGCCTTGGTAGAAAAGAAAGTACATGAAGGGCACGTGGATCGTATTGATCCAAAGCTGGATTACATTTTGGTTATTTTACCTTCTAGGCATTCTCCTACAGAAATATTAATGCAGAGGAAGATATTATATTGGAATGGATATTTTTACCAAATAAACCAAATAAAAAGTTAAAAACTTATGTGGAAAAAAATCTCTGACTTGATTTGAAAAGGAAAATTGAGACTTTGTCAATTAGCAGGAATAGACCCAGCAGAAATTGTCATACCTTTAACTAAGGAGGACATTGAAAAATTATGGACAGAAAGTGAACCTTGGCAAAGAGCTTGCAGTAATTTTTTGGGAGAAATTAGCAGCAAATATCCCAAAAGTGATAGAATTGATCTTATAAAGAGATTTTTGGATCTTGTCTCGAATTGTATAGGAAAAACCCATATCTGGAGTTCGTACATTTTATACAGATGCCAACAAACAAGGAAAGGCAGGTTATAAATCAGAAAATTTAAGTAAAGTGGTTCAAAGTCCTTATAATTCAGTTCAAAAATCAGAATTGTATGTTATTCTGTTGGTATTAATGGATTTTTCAGAACCTCTCAACATAGTAACTGACTCTCAGTATGCTGAAAGAGTGGTATTACATATTGAGACTGCAGAATTTATCCATGATCCTTCAGAATTAACTTCACTATGTATTCAATTACAACATACAATCAGGAAAAGGAGTCATCGTTTATATATAACTCACATTCAATCCCATACTGGTCTGCCAGGCTCTCTAGCACAAGGCAATGATGAGATTGATAAATTATTGATAGGAAATGTGCTGGAGGCCTCAGAATTTCATAAAAAACATCATGTCAATAGTAAAGGTTTAAAAAAGGATTTTTCCATAACCTGGCAACAAGCCAAAGAAATAGTAAAGAAATGTCCTACTTGTTCCTTCTACAACCAACGCCATTACCAGTAGGATGTAACCCAAAGGGTACTCAGAGGAATGAAATCTGGCAGATGGACGTGTTTCACTTTGCAGAATTTGGAAAACTGAAATATGTACACCATACTATCGATACTTATTCAGGATTTCAATGGGCAACTGCTTTGAGTTCTGAAAAAAACTGATTCTGTAATCACTCATTTGCTAGAAGTTATGGCCATCATGGGTATACCTGCACAAATCAAAACTGACAATGCTCCATCATATGTCTCTGTTAAAATGAAACAATTTTTTTGCTTATTACAATATAAAGCATATTACAGGTATACCACATAATCCTACAGGTCAAGCAGTTATAGAAAGATCAAACAGAACTCTAAAGGATATGCTAAATAAACAGAAAGGGGTAACAAAAAAAACCCAGAAACAGACTACATAATGCTCTATTAACTTTGAATTTTCTCAATGCCAATGAGAAAGGAACAACAGCTGCAGAGAGACATTGGATAATAGAAAAGACTACAGAATTAAATCAGCCTATATACTTTAAGGATGTGATGTCCTCAGAATGGAAACCAGGATATGTATTACGTTGGGGATGAGGTTTTGCTTTTGTTTCTACAGGAGAAGATAAGCTGTGGGTACCATCAAAATTGATAAAGGTTTGATTTGAACAAGAGAGACCTCTTAATTAGAGGAGATGATAGTTCATCAACCAGCATGAACATCTAATTTAAACTAACTCATACCAGTAACACATGACATTTCATTTAATCAGATAATAACTTGCCAAAAAGGAATATCCCCAAAATTAGTCTTGGGAAAAGGTTTTTGTTTTTGTCTTTTAGGAGAATGAAGGTTAAGGAATCTGAGGAACACAGGAAAAATGAGACAACTGAAAAAGAGGGACAAATCATCTATCCCAGGAAACATAGTGAAATGGCATATGGGTATATCATCTAAAAAATTTTATGTCTTCCTAAATGTTTGTTTCTGCTCTTCTCTAAAGATTTAACACTATTGGTCTTCTAATAGTCCCAGTTCAATTAAAATTTAAAGCTGACTTTGGAGTTGGAGAATGGCTCTCACCTTCTTTAAACTCAAGCATATTGTTAAAAGGAAAATGCAAACTCCCTGTATCATTCCAGAAGAAAAGAGCCATTTTCTGCTATGGGACAGGAGAAAAAAAACAAATTAATTAATGGGCTATTCTATTACTAATCTCAACTCTTTGATTCTATTCTGATTCTTTAAACTTTTCTCAAAGTATAAATTTTATATCAAAATTTACAAGATTAATATATATATATATATACATTTTAAACTTTGTCAAGATATGAATGGTCATACGGAGTACTAATTCTAAAAAGAAAAAAGGCTTCACTTAGCTGCATATATATGTCTTTGTGTTTGAGTCTCTTATCAGTTTTCTGCAGGAAATCACGGCCAGGCCTAACATCAACTGAAGTCTCCAGGAAGAAGATGGGGCCCCACAACAACAACAATTCCATGTGGACAATAATAATATCATTAAGCTGACAAACATCATCTATATATCAGCTTTGAACTACAAAGTGCTCAGAGCAATTTTGAGAGGGCTAGCTGAGATGATCCAGTCTCAAAGACTACTTGAATAAGGACTTGAGATAAACCCTTAACCTTGGCATTATACACAGACTAGAAAACAAAGGATATAGTTACCTTTCCTAGAATTTGACAATTAACCTAAAATTTTTCTTTCAGGATAAAGATAACTTCACCCATACCCAGCAGGAAGCAATTTTAAGAATATGATGCCCACATTCCCAAAGAGGTGGTGTGGGGTGGGTGGTTTTTTGGTCTTTTTAATGGGTTTTGGGTCCGGGATAATTTTCATTGTTTAGGGGGGTTGGTTACAAGTTGTTGTCAAGGGTTAGGAAAAGGGCTAAGCAAAGGAAATTAGATTTAAGATTCTTTTAAAAAAGAAAGAGAGACAATTACTAGTTTTAAATACTTTACATTGGATTAGATTGTTTTATATTGTATACAAATTATATATATTGAAATTGATATTGTTAGAAAATGCTATATGTATATTTCTAATTGTACTTATATCGTTCATTTAATAACACAATGCAATTTTCTGATCCTTGAATGTTATTATTACCAACTATTAGGGATATAAAGAAATGAAAGTTAGTAGTTAGACATTATAATAGAACTTGTAGTCATATTAGGCATATTTTAAAAATTGAGCAGATATGTTTGAGATAGACAGGTCATCTTCAAACCCTTCAGAGATCTACAGAATATGGCATTTAAAATGTTTTAATAACTTAGAAAATTTTTCTTTTTTGTTATGGCTATGAGACATGTCAACTCCTGGTAGTACCAATCTACTTCAGAGAAAATATGGGCACTGAAGAAACTGCATATGGAGTTAACTTTCATTGTGGCAAAGTTAGCCACTGGACAACAAAGTATCCTCTAATCAACTGCTGACAAACAGGACAGACAGGACATGAAACAAAAGACTACTGATTCTTGCCAAAACATGTGTGGTTATGGCTTTATCAAAAGGCATCTTCTGAGGCCAGGACAATATGGCACCATCCCTGAAGTGGCCTTCACATTTCAGAAAAGGTACACTTGCCCTTTTCTTCGAAGGCAGCTGAACAGGCAGTGGGCCGATGGCTTCTGATGTGCTGTGGAACAGCAGCTGAAACAGTTATTCTTGAAGAGTAACTAAGCTCACACCTCTCATTAGTAGACTGGCATTTAATAGAGGGATGTGGAGAAGAAGGGGATGCTGAGATGAAGCCATATATACACAGCCAAGAAGAATGGACAGCTGAATTAAAAAAAAATCAACAATTTCCAGAATTTAAAATCCTGAATCATGACAGGACACTAGTGGAATTCAGGTGTTTCTGGTACTTGGACTGCTCTCACTTAATGTGAGGTTGAACTATTGACCTTGTGTACATCCTACTTCACAAATGAGTCTGTCAGATACACTAAGCCTATAGGCTGAAGAGGATGCCCCAGCACTGTGGAGAAACTTCAGGTGACTGTCCAGGCAGTTGGCTGTTTCTGTCAACTCACATATTTTTTTGTAAGCTGCTTGCATGCACTTTGTGTTTTTATTTTTTATTAGGTAATATTATTTTCCTTCTTGGATGTCTGAGGGAGTTGAAGATTAGTTAGTTATAGTTGAAGATTAATTAGGATAGAAAGTGAATTAGATACATTTTGGACTTACCAAAATAGGATAGATAATGGAATTATTTTCTCTGAATTTGTCAAATACAAATGAACTAGACATTGTTTAGGTATTTATTACTTGTATATATTGTATATAGTTATTGTACTTTTGTATATAGTTTTTCTCATGTTAGTTATAACCTTTTTCCTTTTTTCTTTTTATTAAAATAGAAAAGGGGAAATATAGTGATATTTTATTTGTACTAAAATGTGATTTTTATGTTAATAAATAAAGTTGTCCGGGGGTCAGAGCTATTAAAGCCATAGCAAAAGCTCGGCGGTGGTGGTGCACTTGGGAGGCAGAGCTAAGTAGATCTCTGTGTGTTCAAGGATACAGACAGCATTGGAGACACACGCCTTTAATCTCAATACCAACCATAGAAGACCTGGAGGTCTGTACAGACAGGCAGTGACGAGGAAGTCATGTGGTTGGGTTTACAACCAATGAGAAGGCAGAACAGAAAGTCTATATAAAGACAAAAACACAGGAAGTAGGTCTCTTGGCTGAAGAGGCTAGCTGCAGCAGACAGGTAAGGCTCTTAGCTCTGATCTCTTGACTTTCTTCTTTGCATTGGTTCTGTGTTTCTTATTTAATAAGATGGTTGGTTACATCTACAGAAAAGTCCCAGAAATGCATTAGTGAAGACCTCTAGTAACGAAGGATACAGAGCCTAACCCGGACATCTTCTGTAACCAGGTCAGGCTTCCAGGGGTGGGACTGTGACATGTATCCAGCCACAAAACCTTCGACCTACCATTTGTTCTGCCTGCAACATGTGCTTGGGAAATGGTGACGCAAAACTTATGGGAGGGACCAACCAATGACTGGTCTAACTTGAGACCCATATAAGAGAGAGAGTCCACACCTGACATTGCCTAGATGGCCAGGATGATGGATAGCCCAGGAACCTAGGATACACAGCTAAAAAAAAAAAAAAATGTCAATGAAATGATTCCTAATGATATTCTGCTATACTCATAGATGGCTGCCTAGTCCAAATGTCATCAGAGAGGCTTCACCCAGCAACTGATGGAAATAGATGCAGAGACCCATAGCGCTAAACATTAGGTGGACCTTGGGGAACTCTTCAGCAGAGAGGGAGGAAAGATTGTAGGCGCCAGGCTGGAGAGATGGCTCAGAAGTTAAAAGCATTGGCTGCTCTTCCAGAGGACCCGGGTTCAATTCCCAGCACACACACATGGCAGCTCACAACTGTCTGTAATTTAAGTTCCAGTGGATCTGACTCCCTCACAAAGATACACAGGTCAAACACCAATGCATATTTGAAAAAAAAAATTGCAGGGACACAAGAACTCAGCACACAGAACCAACTAAGCAAGGCTCATAGGCCTCATAGAGACTGAACTGAGAATAAGGGAGCCTGGATGGGTCTGAGCTAGGTTCTCTGTGTATAAGTTATGATTGTTTAGGTTGGTGAGAATCCCAGCAGAGGGAGTGTGAGCTGTCTCTGATTCTTTTGCCTGCTCTGGGACCCTTTTCCTCCTACTGGGTTATGTCACTCAGCCTTGATATGTAGCATGAATCATAAAAGTTCTTATTAATAAAATCAAACTGGAGGCCAGTTATTGGGATGAATACTGGAAGGTCAGAGAGACAGAACAAGCCACAGCTATCTCACCTCACCAGTTCCTCAGCTTGTCCTGTTTCCTCAGACTGGAAGCTTATGAGTCCTCATCCAGAATGAATCTCAGCTGAACTGCTGCTTAAAAGCCTGAATGCTTAACCAGCCAAATGCTTAACCAGCCAAATGCTTAACCAGCCAAATGCTTCTAGTTTCTGGTCCTCACGCCTTATATACCTTTCTGCTTTCTACCATCACTCCCTAGGATTAAAGGCTTGCTTCCTGGGATTAAAGGCGTGAGTCACCATGCCTGGCTGTTTCCAATGTGGCCTTGAACTCACAGAGATCCCAGATGGATTTCTGCCTCTGGAATGCTAGGATTAAAGGCGTGTGCTATCACTGCCTAACTAGTGGCTTTTCTGTTCTCTGACCCCAGATAAGTTTATTAAGCTACACAATATTTTGGGGAACACAATACCATCACATCTCCTCTCTTTTTGTCTAAAATTTAAAAAAGCTTATAACTAATACAAGAAAAACTATCCAATAAATATATACAATATATACAGCCAAAAATTACATTAATGATGTCTAGTCCATTAACATTTGACAGATTCAGATAAAAACTCCATTATATATATTAACAATGTCCAGTCCAGTAACATTGATATGAGGATTTGTGTCTAATCTTATTGTAACTTGTTATTCCATATTTGGTTGATATACCTGATAGGCCTGCTCTTTTCTGAAGGGAAACAGAAAAGAAGTGTATTCTGAGAAGAAGGGAGAGGGGCTAGGAGGACTCAGAGGCCTCCAGTCTGAGGAGACAAGAGCAGCTGAGGATCCGGTAAGGTGAGATAGCTGTGGCTTGTTCTGTCTCTCTGATCTTCCAGAATTCACACCAATATCTGGCCTAGGTTTGATTTTATTAATAAGACTCTTTAAGATTCATGCTACATCTGGCACCCAAGAGCCGGTAGGAGGATCCCGAGTTTGAGGCCGGCCTAGGAGGTTTGGGAGAAGCTTCGGCCCGGACTGAGCCACAAACAGTGGTGGGACCATAGAAGCAGTGGCTACTGCTCCACATTGTCAGCTCCTTCTCATCGTGTTGGTGACTGCAGTGATGCTGCTACCTGGGACAAAGGGTTTACCGCTGCTGGTTCAGAGAAGAATTGCTGGGACCATCGTGTTACAAGAAAGTGTCGACAAAGGTCAGTTTGGAAAAGTCTGGCAAGACAAATGGTGGGGGGAAAGTGCTGTGAAGATTTTCTCTTTTAGGGAAGAATGTTCATGGTTCTGAGAGACAGACATTTATCAGACTGTGATGGCTCCAAACCACAGAGAAGGCACACAAAAAAAAGTCTGCAGGGAACCATGACCACACCTAACAGCAACTTTGAAATCTTCAAAAGGATAACAGGACTGCACAAAGATGATTCCACATGGACTATGATAAAGCCATTAAGCCGATTAACACCATGGAAAAATCGACTTTGGACTAGAAATTGGTCAGGACAATTTCGAGATGACTAGCTGTGATGATCCAGCCTGACAGACTACTCGAGCAAGGATTTATGACAAGCCCTGAACTTTTCTTTTATGCAGAGACTGGACAAATGATACAGGACTTGACAATTAACCCAAAATTTTTCTTTTCAAGATTCCCTAAAGATATCTGTACCCCTAGAAAGCAAAAAGAAAAAGAGAATAAGACATGAGATAGATCATTGAATCTACTCTGAGACAAAAGATAAAGGAATAATAGGATAAATAGGTAGATCACTGAATCTACACTAAAGAAAAAGGGGAAGATATAAAAATGACAAAAGGTAGACTACTGAATGTATTATGAAAAGAAAAAAGAGAGAATGTGTATATGATAAGATAAAAAAGGGAGATTGTGGAATCTACTTTTAAAAAGGAACTACTTGTTTTAAATAAGATAAGTAATGAAAATTTTTTTGGTCTGAGTTTATCAGATGTTACTGGACTGGGCATTGTTAATATATATAATGGAGTTTTTATCTGAATCTGTCAAATGTTAATGGACTAGACATCATTAATGTAATCTTGACTGTATATATTGTATATACTTACTGGATATAATTTTTCTTGTATTAGTTATAAGCTTTTTTAAATTTTAGACAAAAAGAGAGGAAATGTGGTATTGTATTCCCCCAAATATTGTGCATGCTAATAAACTTATCTGGGGTCAGAGACAGAGCAGCCACAATATTAAACATAAAGGATAGGCAGTGGTAGCACACGCCTTTAATCCTAGCATTCCAGAGGCAGAAATCCATGTGTTCAAGGATACAGACAGGCATGGTGACTCATCATACCTTTAATCCCAGAAAGCTGAGCCTTTAATCCCAGGGAGTGGTGGTAGAAAGCAGAAAGGTATCTAAGGCATGAGGACCAGAAACTAGAAGCATTTGGCTGGTTAAGCATTTGGCTGGTTAAGCATTTGCCCTGGTTAAGCATTCAGGCTTTTGAGCAGCAGTTCAGCTGAGACCCATTCTGGATAAGGACTCAGAGGCCTCCAGTCTGAGGAAACAAGACCAGCTGAGGATCCGGCGAGGTGAGATAGCTGTGGCTTGTTCTGGTTCTCTGATCTTCCAGTTCACCCCAATACCTGGCTCAGGTTTGATTTTATTAATAAGAACTTTTTAAGATTCCTGCTACAATGGAGGGATGGAAAACTGTGGTCAGGATATAATGTATGAGCAAAGAATAAAAAAAACTTAATTGAAAAAAATTTAGACATTTAAAAATATAAAAAAGCAAATTTTAAAAATTTAAAAAATAAAAAAAACAATAACTTAAAATCCACATTAAAAAATCATTAGCAAGAGACAAGACAAATGAGTTTTCCTGTGCATTGATGATATCAGTATACGCTGGCATGATCTTCATGGAAGTGCATTTCCTACATATTAAAATTTTAAATGTATAATACTTTGACATAAAAATAATACATTTAACAATTGTGAAAAGATATATATACAATGATGTGTTCTGTAACATCATTAAACTCATAAAAATTTAGACAAAACCATTTATATATATATCAATAAAATTGAGTAATGATTCTATGTCCAAGAGTACATTTCTAATATAGCCATAAAAATTCGAGACTATATTTAATAGAGAAAGATACCTACAAATTTTGATAAGAAAACAGTTACAAAATAATATATACATACCATTTTAATTGATACACAGTATTATGTATGTGTGTTCAAGAAAATTTTACAATAGTATTTTAGAAATTTTAAGAAACTGAAAGTAAAATTGGTACAAATTTAGAGAATAAATGAAATGAACTATGTCTTTGATTTAATAAATAAGACACACCTAAAAAGTTACATACACAAGAAATTCTACTAAAGAAATAAGCTATTAGAAATAAGAAAACCTGAGATTGTAGATATGGCTGAGTGGTTAAGAGCACATACCAATCTTGAAGAGGACCCAAGGTCAGTTCCCAGAACCCACATTAACTTGCTGGTAACTCCATCTCCATGGAATTCAAAACCCCTGGCCTGTGTGGGCACACGGGTGCGCACACACGTAAATCTAAAAATGGAAAGAAAAGATACCCAGGTGCTGACCATGGCCTCCTGCAGTAGGCCCACCTACAGCTCCCAGCAATTTCGCACCAGGAGCACAGCCATTACAGCCTCCTACAGCAAGCAGGTAACTGTGCTTGGCTGCTTGTGCCCATCTACACCTGTCTGGAATTTCTTAAACTAGCAAGAGGAAAATGGGCACCCCAACCCTACATGTGTTCTCATGAACATTGTAATTAGCTCCACTGAAAGGATACATACAACTTAAAACAAAAAAGTAAAAAGAAATAAAGCACACACACACACACACACACACACACACACAATGAAAATTTGGTAAAGGAAATGAACATGAGCTGAATATTAGTTCTTTCTGTTCTAGAAAATTTATTTTTTAAAAATAAGGAAATTCACCCTTGATATTAACAAAACTGAAACATTAAAGAATAAATCAATAATAAGGTCATAGGAAGAAAATGATAAAATATCAAATGACATAGCTGAACAGGTGGAAAGATATACTATGTTCTTAAGTAGAAGATAGATAATACTGAAAAATATTCTTTCCCTAATTAGACTATAAATTATAAGGGAGAAATGCTAATTAAAACCATAAGAGAATACCATTATTCATCCGTAAGAATAGCTAAAATTTAGACTGACAGTACCAACTGCTGGTTAGAATGTGAAGAAACCAAAAGTTTCACACACATACAAAGTGGTTTAGCCACTCTGGAAAACAGACTGAAGGATATTTTGTAAAATTAAATAGACATTTCCCATAAAATAAAATAATCTAACTCCTACATATGAGTAAATAAGTTATAGACTATACATATAATGAAATAATGCTCATCAAGTTAAAAAGGAATGAAATGTTGATCTATGCAACAAAGTACTGAACCTCAAAAATATTATTCTAACTGAAATAAATCATACACATGACTACTTCATTACTCCACTTACATGCTACTTAGGGACAAGCATCAGTTCTGAGGCATCTAAGGACTTGGGATGATGAAAGATTTACGGAGAGGACATAAGAAATGATGATTTCCAAGTATTTTATTGAGAATTTTTACATCTATGTTCATCACAGAGATTAGCCTATAATTTTTTGTTTGCTGTTTCCTTTTCCAGTTCAGCTTTGTAGAATAGGTTCATTGTTATTCCTTTCTTTTCTGCGTAATGGGACAAATTGAGAAGGATGGTGTTAATTCCTAAAGGTTGGGTGGGATTGAGTGAGGAATCCATCAGAGCCTGGGCTTCCTTTTACTTGGGAGATTTTTTTTTTAATTCTGCTTCAATCTCATTACTTATTATAGATCTATTTAAGTTGTTGAAATCCTCTTGGTTTAATTTTGGTAGGCCAAATGTGTACATAAATTTATCCATTTTTTAGAATTCTGGTGTCTTTTTGCTTACTTTTTTGTTCAGATGACCTGTCTGTTCATTGAGAGTGAGGTATTGAAGTCTCCTAAATAATACTATGGAAAGGTGAATCTGCACCTTTTGCTTTATGACATTAGGTGCACTGGTATTTGTGGTGGTATTGTGTTCTCCAAAATATTGTGCACCCTAATAAACTTATCTGGGGTCAGAGACAGAACAGCCACTGGATACAAAGGCCAGAAAATGGTGGCACTCACACCTTTAATCCTAGCATTCCAGAGGCAGAAATCCCTCTGGATCTCTGTGTGTTCAAGGATACAGCCAAGCATGGTGACTCACACCTTTAACCCCAGAAAGTGAGCCTTTAATCCCAGGGAGTGATGGCAGAAAGCAGAAAGATATATAAGGCATGAGGACCAGAAACTAGAAGCTTTTGGCTGGTTAAGCTTTTAGGCTTTGAGCAGCACAGTTCAGCTGAGAGGCACCCAGTCTGAGGAAACAGGATCACCTGAGGAACTGGCAAGGTGAGGAAGCTGTGGCTTGTTCTGTCTCTCTGATCTTCCAGCATTCACCCCAATAATTGGCCTCAGGTTTGATTTTATTAATAAGACCTTCTAAGACTCCTGCTACAGGTATTCAATGAACAAATATTAAAAGTTACAACATTCTCATGACGGATTTTTCAAAAAGAAATTACCTTCTTTCACTTCTAAGCTTGAACTCTAATTTGCCAGATATTTGTATTGCTACATCTGCTTGCTCTCTAATTTCATTAGTTTGGAATATCTTTTTCCATTTTTCACCCTAAGGCTATGTTTGTCTTGGCCAATGAGGTGTATTTCCTGGGTCCTGTTTTCTAATCCAGTTTGCTAGCCTTTCCTTGGAGAATTGAGAATATTAAGATTCAGAATTACTGTGGAAAGAGGGATACCTTAGCTGTTAAGAGCACTGGCTCTTCTGGAGGACCTGGGTTCAATTCCCAGCATCCATAGGGTAGCTAACAACCATCTGTAGCTCTAATCCCAGGGATATCTGACATCCTCTTCCAGCCTCGATGGATACTGCACACATGTGTGTGGTGGTAATCTAATTATACTGAAATGTGATTTTGATTGTATGTTAATAAATAAAGTTGCCCGGGGGTCAGAGCTATTAGAGCCATAGCAAAAGTGTGGCGGTGGTGGCACACGCCTTTAATCCCAGGGAGTGGTGGTAGAAAGCAAAAAGATATATAAGGCGTGAGGACCAGAAACTAGAAGCATTTGGCTGGTTAAGCTTTCAGGCTTTGGAGCAACACAGTTCAGCTGAGAGCTATTGGGATGAGGACACAGAAGCTTCCAGTCTGAGGAAACAGGACCAGCTGAGGAACTGGTGAGGTGAGATAGCTGTGGCTCGTTCTGTCTCTTTAAATAGACTAACAGGAAATAGAGCCCTGATTCGGGAAGCTGGGACACCGCAGGCGGAAGGGTGAGATTTTGGCTCTGAACTCTGACCTCTCGGCTTTCTCTTTTGCATTATTTCTGTGTTTCTTATTTAATAAAACGGTTGGTTACATCTATATCTGGCACCCAACGTGACAAGAATCCATTGAAAACCGCTTGGCTTGGCGGCGGGTCCGCTTTCCCGCAAGGGCGGCAGACTGGGCGGCCGGCTTCCTAGTGCGAGCTGCCGGCTACCTAGTCCGAGCTGCCGGCTTCCTAGTTCGAGCGGCAGCTTCTGGCCCGGGCCTAGGTCTGTGAGCAACTTGCTTAAAGCCGGTGCTACAAACAACTCAGACCTGCCCTGCCGAACAGGGCCCTGCCTGTAAAGCCAACGCAAGTGGTCAAAGTTTAAGGAAGCCAGACCCAAGCCTTGACTCGGCACAAGAGGGAAAAGGTGGCTGCATTTAAACTTTAGCCAGCTACGCTTTCTTGTTCTCTCTCTCTCTCTCTCTCTCTCTCTCTCTCTCTCTCTCTCTCTCTCTCTCTTCTCTTTGGATTTACACCTGGGACACTAGGTGGCTGTTTTGAATATCCCCTCGGATTTCTACTGTTCTACGCAGATTTAATTCACTGGGATTTCTACTGTTCTACGCAGATTTGGTAAGTCATAAAGGAAACTATTTAAAAGACAATTTTTTTCCACATTTAAAAAAAAATGGGCTTTATGTGTACATTGGAAGAAAATTGGTTTTTGTTTGAAATATTAGGCAGTCTGACAATGGAACAACTATATAATATTAGTATTGGTGGAATTATGCACCTTATCACTATGCTAATCCACATTTTAATATTTAAAAAGATAGTCAATTTAAGTGCCAGGATAACAGCTTTAGAAGATGTTGTTTCAAGTCGGGATCATAAGGTTGTAGAAAGAAAGCCTGTTTTCACACAGTCACCCTTAATTTATCCAATTAACAGTGAAGTTGTTTCAAATTGGGATCATAAGGTTGTAGAAAGAAAGCCTGTTTTCACACAGTCACCCTTAATTTATCCTGTAACTGTACAGCAGGTGCCTGATCAAATGATGGCTACACAAAATAATTGGGCTCCAATTGAAATGTTGGATTTAAAAAGGTTTAAGGAGGCAATAGTATCTTATGGCATGCATTCCCCATATGTAAAGCAAATGTTAAACACTTGGTCAACATATAATAGGATAATACCACAGGACTGGCGGGACCTTGCACAAGGTGTTCTGGAACCCAGCCAGAGACTTCAATTTCTGACTTGGTTTAAGAAAAAGGCTAAGCAAAGGAGATTAGATTTAAGGTTCTTGTTAAAAAAAAAAAAAAGAGAGAGAGGGAAAGAAAGAAAGAAAAGAAAAAGACAATCACTAATACTTTACATTGGATTGAATTGTTTTATATTGTATACAAATTTGAAACTGATATTGTTAGAAAATGCTATATGTATATTTCTAATTGTATTTATACCATTCATTTAACAATGGAATACAAATTTCTGATCCTTGAATGTTATTATTACCAACTACTAGGATATAAAGAAATGAAAGTTAGTAGTTAGACATTTCAATAGAACTTGTAGTCATATTAGATATGTTTTAAAAATTGAGCAGAGATGTTTTAGACAGGTCATCTTCAAACCCTTCAGAGATCTATAGAATATGGCATTTAAAATGTTTTAATAACTTAGAAAATTTTTCTTTTTGAGACATGTCATCTCCTGGCAGTACTAATCTACTTCAGAGAAAATATGGGCATTGAAGAAACTGCATATGGAGTCAACTTTCATTGTGGCAAAAGTTAGCCACTGGACAACAAAATATCCTTGAATCAACAGGACAAAATGGACAGACAGAACACGAAACAATGGACTACTGATTCTTACCAAAACAAGTGTGGTTATGGCTTTATCAAAAGGCATCTTCTGAGGCCAGGACAATATGGCCCCATCCCTGAAGTGGCCTTCGCATCCGGAAAAGGTACGGTGCCCTTTTCTTCGAAGGCAGCTTAACAGGCAGAGGGCCGATGGATTCTGTTGTACAATGGAACAGCAGCTGAAAGCTCATGCCTCTCAAAAGTAGACTGGCATTTAATAGAGGGATGTGGAGAAGAAGAGGATGCTGAGATGAAGCCATATATACACAGCCAAGAAGAATGGACAGCTGAATTAAAAAACTGTCAACAATTTCCAGAAATTAAAATCCTGAATCATGACAGGACACTAGTGGAGTTCAGGTGTTTCTGGTACATGGACTGCTCTCACCCAATGTGAGATTGAACTGTTGACCTTGTGTACATCCTACTTCACAAATGAGTCTGTCAGATACACTAAGCCTATAGGCTGAAGATGATGCCCCAACACTGTGGAGAAACCTCAGGTGACTGCCCAGGCAGCTGGCTGTTTCTGTCAACTTACAAATTTTTTGGAAGTTGCTTGCATGCACTTCCTGTTTTTTATTTTTGTTAGCTAATATTATTTCCTTCTTGGGTCTCTGAGGGAGTTGAAGATTAGTTAGTTATGGTTGAAGATTAGTTACTTATAGTTGAAAAATTAATTAGGATAGAAAGTGCATTAGATACATCTTGGAATTACCAAAATAGGATAGATAATGGAATTATTTTCTCTGATTTGTCAAATACCTGTTTAGGTATTTATTATTTGTATATATTGTATATAGTTATTGTACTTTTGTATATAGTTTTTCTTTTGTTAGTCATAACCTTTTGCTTTTTTTTTCTTTTTATTAAAATAGAAAAGGGGAAATGTGGTGGTAATCTAATTATACTGAAATGTGATTTTGATTGTATGTTAATAAATAAAGTTGCCCGGGGGTCAGAGCTATTAGAGCCATAGCAAGAGTGTGGCGGTGGTGGCACACGCCTTTAATCCCAGAAAGCCAGCCTTTAATCCCAGGGAGTGGTGGTAGAAAGCAAAAAGATATATAAGGCGTGAGGACCAGAAACTAGAAACATTTGGCTGGTTAAGCTTTCAGGCTTTGGAGCAACACAGTTCAGCTGAGAGCTATTGGGATGAGGACACAGAAGCTTCCAGTCTGAGGAAACAGGACCAGCTGAGGAACTGGTGAGGTGAGATAGCTGTGGCTCGTTCTGTCTCTTTAAATAGACTAACAGGAAATAGAGCCCTGATTCGGGAAGCTGGGACACCGCAGGCGGAAGGGTGAGATTTTGGCTCTGAGCTCTGACCTCTTGGCTTTCTCTTTTGCATTATTTCTGTGTTTCTTATTTAATAAAACGGTTGGTTACATCTATACATGTGTTTCACAGGCATACATGTAAGAAAAACATCCATAGACATAAAAACAAAATAAAAAATAAAAGCAAACAAAATCTCAAAAAAAATCAGAGTGATTAAAGATGTACTCATTATTGTTTTTTCAATGTTTGATACTTCCTCAATTTTCATTTGCCTATTTACTATTCTAGGGCAGTTCATCCTTTCATGTGACTTCATAGATGTGTTTTTCCTTTTCTTTTGCTTATAGGATTCTGTATATAGGATTCCTGCCATCCCAGCTTAGTCATGAGTTCCTCTAGTTCATGCTTATCATAGAAAGTTTTTCATTCATGAATCAATTTACTGGGTTGACAGCTACCATCTTCCAAAGCTTGATATTTAACATCCAATGTTCTCCTGGCTTTTAAATTTTCTTTTCCAGGAGTGCAAGTGGTGAGAAAGAGGAAGGATTGTATGAACGAGAATTGTTGAGATCAAGATTGGAAAAAGCAAAGGGACAAATAGCCAAACTAATGAAAACACATGAACTATGAACCAATAGCTGAGGAGCCCCCAAATGGATCAGGCCCTCTGGATACATGAGGCAGTTGATTAGTTTGAACTGTTTGGGAGGAATCCAGGCAGTGGGACGAGGACCTGTCCTTAGTGAATGAGCTGTCTGTTTGGAACCTGGGACCTATTCAGGGACACTTTGCTCAACCTAGAGGGAGGGGACTGGACCTTCCTGGACTGAATCTACCAGGTTGAGCTGAATCCCCAGGAGAGTATTTGCCCTGGAGTAGATGGGAACGGGGGTAAGGGGGCACCGGAGGGGGAGGACAGGGGAATCTGTGGATAATATGTAAAATTAAATTAAATTATAAAATAAAATAATTAATTAAAATTAAAAATAATAAAATTTCTGTTGAGAAATTTGCTGTTGTTTTCTGGTTTATATAGTCTTTCATGTTCATAACTTTTTTTACTACAGTATGACATGAGGAGTTTCTTTTCTGGTCTCATCTGTTTTGCATTATAAATACCTCCTCTATCTGCAAGAAAAATCTCCTTACCTGGGTTTGGGGTATTTTCTCCTATTTTTTTATTGAATATGTCTTCTATGCCTTTAACTCGAGCTTCTGCTCCCTCTTTTATTTCCATGATTCATAGATTAGTCTTTTAATAATATTCCATAGATCTTATATCTATGTGTTCTTTCTTAATATTCTATCTTCATCATTGTCTGATTATTTCAATCTACTTTGTCTTCAAACTCTGATAATCTGTCTTCTAATTAATTGGTCTATTCTATTGGTGAGTCCTTCCACTGAGATGTTTTATAGTTTATTGCTGTTGTTTATCTGACTTGACTTTTTCTTTTATTTCTATTTTTTATTTTTATTGAAAATGAATTATTCTCTCATATAATACCTCCTGACCAGTTTTTCCTCTCTCCAGTACTCACAGCCTCCCTTTCCCCTCCCCCAAATCCACTCCCTCTCCATTTCCTTCAGAGCAGGTTTCCAAGAGACAACCAAACATGACAAAGCAAGACACAGTAAGACAATAAAAAAGTCCTCATATCAAAGCTAGACAAGGCAACCCAACAGGAGGAAAAGAGTCCCAAGAGCAGGCAAAAGAGTCAGAGACACACCCGCTCACACTGTCAGGAGTCCCACAAACACCAAGTCATCACCCATAATATATGCAGAGGACCTGGTGGAGACTCATGCAGGCCCTGTGCTTGCCACTTCAGTCTCTGTGAGCCCATGCGAGCTCTGCTTAGTTGATTCAGTGAGCCATGTTCTCCTGGTGTCCTCCATCCACTCTGATTCCTACAATCTTTCCAAATTTTCAATTTGATTTTTTTTAGTACACCTTTCTCTATTGAATCCTCTTTCTTATCCTGTTTCAGAAGAGGATATGTCCTTTTAAAATTCATTTAAGATTTGTTCATGTTCTCTTTTGACAACATTAAACATGGTTATAGTCATTCTTTCCAATTCTTTGTCTGGAATTTCACATAATTAATGCTCATTGTATTCCATTACTATGAAATTGGTAATTTTCAGAGGAATTATGTTGCCTTGATATTTCATGTTTATTTGTGCAAATCTGGGATTAGGCCATTGCCTGGATTTTTAAAAATCACCCACATTCATTTAGTAGTAGTATTTGCAGTATTCAAGTGTTAGTAGATTATAATAGGTTTGAGGTGTTATTATTACACTGGATTGGGAGTATAGTTTAATAGCGAAACCCCCAGCCACAAGCTCAGGGCACTAGGCTTGCACTCCAGCACTACCCTAAATGCAGATTACAATCTGTGTAAATAACCACACCCATGGATAGTCTCACTACAAAAATATAGTAATAGCCGATTTATCAACCACTTCTTCAACTCAAAACATTTGAGGAGACTAAAAGACCAAGGGCAGTATAGTATACACTAAGATATTAGTTACTCAGAATAAAATAAAAAGGAAATAAGTAGAATAAGACTAGCAACTAGCATTAGATTCCATTGGAAAATCAGAAGAAGGAAAAGTGAATAGAAGAGGAAATAATAAAGATGAAGGGAAGAGACAAGGAAGCTCCAGCTAAAGAGAATGGAAAGAGAAAGAGGAAAAGAAATGTAATCAGACTACCTATAACAATTTCAGCCCCCAGGAAGCTGAAGCATGAGCACTTCCATACCCAGACTGACCTGCAAACTTGAAGGAAACATAAAAGACAGAACAACACTGGCCTATTGCATTGAAATGAACTACCAAAGGAGAGAAGTGTAAGAGTGAAGGAGAAAGGCCTAGGCAGGAGTATAATGTCAGTACGCAATTCCCCTCTGAGAACTAGAACAGAGAAGGCCTGATTCTTTGCAGTCCTTCATGGGGAAAGGGTACAAGTACCCTTACCTCTAAGTGATTCCTTGTAGTTGGGGGCACAGGTACCAAGGCCATCACTTTGTGGTAGCTAGAACTCAGAGCCTATTTCTCAGTTCCAGTTCCTCATGGAAAACTGTGAGCTTCCGGCTTTCTCCATTACACATATTAAGAAATAATCTTCAGGCTGGATATGGAAATGCAGCCTAGTGACACTTGCTCTGGGTTTCCAGAGTGAGCTGTGAGGGAAGGGACCTTTGCTTCCAGAGCCACACTTCTGCCTTGTCTAGGATACTTTCCAAATTAACTCTTTAATGTTTACTTACATTACTATGAATGTTTATTCTGTTGGTTAACATTGTCCCACATAATTCACTGTCAGTTATGTTTCTTCTTTATACATTTATATATTTCTTCTTTATATTTCCTTGTCTTTTTCTTAATTGATTTCAGTGTTTTAAATAGCAATTTAAGTGTAAATTTTAAGACACCTTATAAATGCAAAGACTTCCATTAATTGTAATTCATGACTGCAAGTTCTCTGCAGGAAATATCATTTCATTCCTTCTCCCTCCCACTACAATACTTACCATGGTTTAGTAAAAGGAAACCTGACTTGGTTTCTGTCCTCAGGAGGTACAGAAGCCATTGGTGACAACAGAAGCAGCATGGCAGAGCTTGTCACTTCACGCACTCAGTAAATGTGCGCTAAAAGATCTGTTTCCTCCAAACAGTTTTTCTTGAATTATAAAAGCCTCCAGCCCAAGTGATAATACATGGGTGAGAAGATCAATTTCTTATATGTTCCTATAGCATTTTTATATTTGCTTATATTATTTAATATCCCACCAAGTCTACATAATATTCTCTAATAAAAACTGCCTAGACAAACCCAAGGAGACAGATGAAAAAGGAAAAAGAAAACTATAAACTTTATTAAAGAGTTCAAGGAATTTAACAAAGACACAAACACTTCACTGAACTCTAAGAGGACAATACACATGAGTGATATCCAAGAAAATATAAATACAAGTCTGAATGAATGAGGTGATGAATGAAGATAATTCAGGTTTGAAAACTGAATTCAGTAAGAAGAATCCAAAATGGACTCTGGACTCTCTGCTTCTGTTTTCTGAAGTTTTCTTTCTTTGTTTCTTACTAAAACTAATTTTTTTTTTGCTATCACCCACATCTTAGAAAGGCTGCACTCAACTATTACTGATTTATTTCCCATGGATTCTAGCATTCCATACCTGTGTCTCATCTACGATGTTCTCTTTTCAACATAGAATTTTAGTTATAAAAATATATATAGAACTGTACACATCACATATTCTAATTATTTTTAAATATGCAAAAATAAAAACATAGTTATTCTTAGTAATCATGAGGAATTTCATGATTCTCTATGAATACCAAAATTCAAGAATAAAGCTGGGCCATGGTGGCGCCCACCCTTAATCCCAGCACTTGGGAGGCAGAGGCGAATCTCTGTGAGTTCAAGGCCAGTCTGGGCTACAGAATAAGTTCCAGGAAAGGCTCCAAAGCTACATAGGGAAACCCTGTCTCAAAAAAAAAACCAAAAAAAAAATTCAAGAAAAATTGAGTCACTTATACAAACTGGTATTATATGTGCATATCATCTATTCATAAAAACTCTCCCATGCTTTAAATAATCTATAATTACTTACTCCTATGAGTCACATGTCCATCTATTGAAAGCTTAATGAATAGCAAAATTAGGAAGTGGTAGAACCTTTACAACATGTGATCTAGTGGGAGACCCTTAACTGAGAGATCCTGTCTCTGAAAGATAGTTCTTATGAGAGGAATGCAATAAAAGTAGCAAGATTGACCCTAACTCTTTCTGTTTCATAATTCCATATATACATAACCACCCATAATTTGAATCAAGCAAGAGGTGGCCCTTGCAACATAACCTTCAAATGTAATTTGGACTTTGAACTTTCAGTACTGAAAATTAAATGAAAGTCTTTCCTTAATAAGTACTTTATGTCAAGCATTTTGATACTAATGAAAAGCTTACTAATACACATAGTATTCTGGCACAATATAAATGCTATGTAAACAGTTGTATGACATTGTGTTTTTAGGGAATAATGAGAAGAAAAATGCTATACATGTTCAGTACAGACATGGTGGGAAGAACCTGAGGTATAGGGAACTGGTTTTATCTGTTATCTTTTGGTACAGTGAGTTGCTAAGTTTTCTTCGATGTATATGCATTATTTTTACAACAAAAACGAAAGGTTAAAGGTTATTGGAGGAAAACTCTTCCTTAGATAAAGTGAAAAACATGAGAACTTTGAGTGAGTGGTTCCTTGTACTAAACCAGCAGTTCTCAACCTTAAATCGTGACCCCTCTGGGATCAAATGATCCTTTCACAGGGTTCACCTAAGACCATCAGAAAATACAGATATTTACATTATGATCCATAACAGTAGCAAAATTACAGTTATGAGATGGCAATGAAAGTAATTTATGGTTGGAGTCCCAACCTGAGGAACTATATTAAAGGACTGAAGCATTAGGGAGGTTGAGAAGCACTGTACTAAGCACAAAAGGATCAGGAAGATCGTCTTTCTTGAGCCTGGCAGTGGTGGTGCACGCCTTTAATCCCAGCACTCAGGAGGCAGAGCCAGGTGGATCTCTGTAAGTTCAAGGCCAGCCTGATCTACAGAGAGAGATCCAGGATAGGTGCCAAAACTACACAGAGAAACGCTGTCTCAGGGGGGGAAAATCATCTGCCTTAGAAAAACCAGTCATATGCTCACAATTTTCCATGTTTAACTAGTTAGCAGAGAAATTTTTGAATGACACAATTCTTTCCAGTTCTCTTGTCCTTACAGCTCCTAATTATCACAAAAGGAGAGAAAATGTATTATCAAGAAACTATAGCATCATGATATAAGGGCCAATCGCTCATGATCTCATATCATTGACCTAATAGTATTCAGTAATGCATCCATAGTCATGGACTACAGATGAGCCAAGTAAACAGATCACCAGGGTCTAGCTAGTGACAGGCAACAACTGACATGAAAACATCATGAGGAAGGCTGACTACAGAATACTCATTAAGCTCACATGGTACAGTATTTGCAAGTGGCAGCAGGAAACAATAGTATGCAGTGTGCACTTGGTAAACACTGCTTCAAATTAAATCAACTTATTTTGATTATTCATTCCCCACCCATGCAGGAAATAAGCTGCTATAAATCCTCTTTATTGCACAAATAAGCTCTATTACTTGATTCTTTTTTGTTGTTTTTGTTTTGTTTTTCGAGACAGGGTTTCCCTGTGTAATAGCCCTGGCTGTCCTGGAACTCATTCTGTAGACCAAGCTGGCCTACCTCTCCCTCCTAAGAACTGGGATTAAAGGCATGTGCCACCACCACCCAGCTTACTTGATTCTTAATAAAGAAATCTTTGCTCTCTCAAACCTGAGAATTGCTGCCCTAGATAAAAATCCTGAATTTTTTGTTTGTTTGTTTGTTTGTTTTTTGAGACAGGGTTTCTCTGAGTAGCTTTGGTGCCTGTCCTGGAACTCACTCTGTAGGCCAGGCTGGCCTCGAACTCACAGAGATCCACCTGCCTCTGCCTCCTGAATGCTGGGATTAAAGGCATGCTCCACAACCGCCTGGCCCTGAAAATATTTTTAAATGAACTCTAATTTCATTAATTTATTCTAAAGCTCAAATCACCATTAGGAATTAGGAGAGATTGAATAAATGTGCACTTTATTTCAAAAGCACAAATCCACATCAAGTGTATCAATGGTTATAATTGTTACTGCTTTAAGCACATATCAAGAGTAGGATAACACAGAGGTGTCACTTCTCAGTTACTTCTTTAGTATATCATATGATGAAGGGTGTAATGGGTCATTTCAGATGCTAACTTAATTAGATTAATAAATACCCAGGAAAATAGTAAAGCACTAATTCTGGATATGTCTATGACAATATTTCCAAAGGAGACTAGAACATAAGTCTGACCATGGTTAATGAGGAAGGTCTGCCCTAAACAAGAGTAGGTGCCATCAGATTCGGGACCTACACCTTTCAAACATATTGTTATATATACCACTAACTTGTCACAAAGCAATTATTATACACTCAAAACCATATACATGAAAGTCTGTAAATAATATGGGAGGGTAGGAAAAACTTTGAAAAACTTAACATTTCCTGAGATTTTAGTGGCCTGGTTTTCTAAGTACTTCATTGCAAAAATTTCATACACTATGCCAGAGCTATAGAAAAAATAAGTACACTATCACCAAGTAGAAACCCTCAAGTAGGTATTCTGAATATGTTGGTGAAGAAAGTCAATTCATATGAGTGGTCTCTGCCCCTTCAACTTCACCCTCCTTACCAATATACATTCATCACGGAAAAGGGAAATATTTACAAAACTTAGTTTAGTTATGTTTAAATATTATGTTTAGCTGTCTGGAGACCATGTTCTCAAGATTTATACAAGAAATCAAGGATTAAACTTCATAACAATTAGAAAACCACACTGTGTAAAATCAAAGACTTAGTTAAAGGACATTAAAATAGTTTTACCATTGGTACTAAACTGAAATGACTCCATCTCTCCCCAACACCTGGAACCGAAACCTTTTGAACTTTCATGTAAACAAACCAGGGCACACCAAATGCTCTGTCTGCTCCAAGGTACCACCTCGGTACAAAGGCCTATGAGTGAAAAATGCAGAGAATGCCTGAGGACGCTTTGAAGCAGCTTGGAGAAGTAAGAGCAGGAAAGAGGCTCTCCTCTAGGGTACGTTTGTTTAGTGGAAAGTAAGCAAGTTGTCAGGATAAAAGTTGACAATGTTGATTCCAACAGTTTGAACTGTGAATAAACATCCAAAGGGATTATGTTACTGAGAATTAGAAAGATTCCATTGAACTCAATAGAACACTAGTGTTTTCAAAGATAATATGCCTTTGAGCCACACTCTGAATCCACAGTTTAGGGTTAGAATTACCCTAAAGTCTTCTATATGGCATAATAAAGAACACAGGGTATGACCCCACTAATATAATTCTAAAATTGTTAAAATAAGAGGGAATAAAATATTTCATTTTAATCACTAAATTGGAAAAAGATAAATATGTATACATGTGCACATTTTGGGATAAGCTAAAGAAACCTGGAGAAAAAAAATCTATGTCCTTTTCAAACATCTAAACTTAAACTCAGTCTTACTAACCAATTTAGGGAAATACATGCATTGGCCATAAATCATTTTTAAGTTTTCCCTCCTTATTGACCTATCAAAGAGCAAAACATAGCCTATACTTATGGAATCCATAATCCTCTTCTCTGCTCACCAAAGCCACATTTAAACCTGGCTTTCATCTCATGCTGCTGGGTTTTCCACCAGGTACAAGATGAAAAGTTGGAAGAGTCTTGTGCTTTTTCAAAAGCAAAACAATTTGGTTGCCACTCAGCAATTCCTGGTGAAATGCCAGGAAGCCTGTAAGAAAAAGTTAAAATTTTCCTAACTTAGAGTTCACAAAAAATAAAAATGAGATGTTCATACTGTCAGATACTCCATCTTTTTTCATTCTTAACCATTCATAAACAAAAGAAAGCACACAGTTTTGACTTGTTAAAAATTCATTCAAATCAGTCATCAAGTCTACCTTAGATGCTCCCAAGCAAGTGAAGGCAACTGAGACTATTCTTAGTTCATCTTGCTCTAAAGGACTCTCACATTAGAGTCTATATGAAAATCTTTACAAAGCCTAATAAAATATGCAACTTGCATGTTCTTTACTATAAAGGTTCCTAGGCAGTCCTGCAAAATGTTGTTTTCCTTTGCAGCTCTAACTCATATTTATTTCTAGAACCAAGGATGTAAGCAAGTACAGTTCAGCCTGAAACCTCTTTATGCTTAAAAAGAAAAATCAAATCCCCCAGATACTTTCAAACACTAACAGGAAAAGAATATTCTCAGTTCTGCCTGAAGATCATTATCTTTTTTACACTTCGTTTTTATATTTACCAAGTTCATAGAAAGGGCATAAGCAGAAAGAAGAAAATAGCTACTTCTTAAAAAGATTCCAAATTTAGTAATCCTCTCAAACTTATTGGCACACATTTAGAAAGCTGTATTTTCATAAGACTTCATTAATTTTTCATTGGTTCCATCATTTGAAAAAAACAGAATCATTCATAACTTTGAACCAAAATTATCTGCAGAATTCAAGAAATATCTGTTATAGGAAGAAAAGAGTCATTACAATTAAAATGCATTTAGCTGGGTAAAGACAGGCTGAACTCATCTGGATGTCACACTAGTACCTCCCAAGCATTAACTTGCTCACTGACAGAGGTCATCAATATAGACTAATGCTCTAAGGTTCTGTTACCTGTTAATATGAGATTACTGTAAGTATTGGAGAACTGCTCCTTCAGCAGGACCAGGTGCATCTGAGCTGCCTTCTCTCTCTGGAGCTCCAGCATAATGTCAGGGTGCTGGGCGACCTTGCAGCCTTTCTGTTTATCCAAGGCAACATCACTCCGGACAATGTCTACAAAAGGAAAGATGAGAGGCAGTAAAAACAAAACAAGCATAGTCACACGGAAGGTTTTCACCCAACATCACAGAATTTATAAATTACCAGCACTTTTTTTTTATCAAACTGAAAAGATGGAGAAGTACTAACCCTGAGGGTCATTTAGCTCCATACTGAATCCTAAAAATTTCTCTTCTTATTTTCTAATTCTTTGGCAATTTCTGTTTCTTAGCTCTCTCTGGCCTAACTAAAGACTCCAATCAAACACATTCCCTCTTAGCTCACCTCCAGGGTTTATTTACCTTTGGGGGCCTTTTCTAAACATCATTTGCCATTCTCCAGAAGGAATAATAAAACAACTTTGAATACTAGGAACTATAAAGTTAACTTCCTCTACCTTTTGCCTTAGGATCAGGAATAAATATTCTAAATATTTGGCTTATTTTCAATTCACTTTCCAGCCAGGCCCTTCAGCCTAAGTTAGGGCTGCCATTCCACGAGTTACCTGATCAGGGACTCTCCTGCTATGTTCCATGTATTACTGGGAAAATAGTTTCAATCTGACCAGGAAATCATTTTGTCACTTCAGAAACATTTTTGAGTCTCTGAAGTAAGAAAGAGAGCTCGAGTCACTGCAGCCTCTCTCCTGCTGTGTTTTCATTAATGGCAGGTTGCCTTTTGGACCTCAGTTTGATTGTGTACTAAGAGCAAATACACCCTCCAGAATCCAGTCTTCCTCCAAAAGAAACACTCATATGGAATGCTTCCCAATTATTAGGAAACACATTCTATATACCATTTATTTCACTGAATCCTCACAACGATCTTATCAAAGATTGTGGCAGACATTGTTGACAGTCTCAGCCGAACTCTAAACACACCCACTTGTGCTGTGCTCTCTCGCTCTATTAGAGACTGGAAGCTCTACATCATGTTTGTGGCTTCCCTTGAAGAAAAGGCCACACATTTAACATGGTTCTGGAAAATAAGTTGGACTGGTTCTGAGAAGGGACATATTACACTGTCCTAATACCCCCATCATACTTGGTGATTTGAAAAAAAAATAATAATTAGAAGTAAATGAGAAGATATCACTATTTCCTTGGAAAGGAAGAACTTCTGGCTTGTTTTGATATTTTCTTCTCTTTTTATGCATTTGATTGTTTTAGATTTGCTTTGTTTCATCTCACTATTTTTGAAAATCTTTTCTAGTTATATTAATTACTTAACTTCAGTATTTTCTTCTGTCCTTTCTCATTTTCATTCTTTTTCAATTCTTATGTTTAATTATATTTTCACTAATAATTTTTCAAGGGTCATTGGTATTGTAGATGTCATTTTAATAGCTTTGTTTGTGAGTTTGTTTTTGTTGGATGGGGGTCATTTTTTGTTTTTGCTACTTCTAGAACTGATTTGCTTTTAAGTTATTCAAGTTTCTTTAGTTATTACTTTCCAAAATGGTGCTAAAGATCAAGGTCAACATATTGAACACAAAAAGTAGGTGCTATGATGTTGAGACAGACATATTCCAATTGATAAAAATTGCACTTATACTGTTTATAACTTAATCTGCTAAAATTTAGGTGGATACTTAAACATAAAGAAAGGAGAAACAAAAGCCTACAGCTGACTCTCCTGTTCCAAAGAGGTACAAACTGTAAGGGAAAAGCTAGAGATTACTGAACCTTAACCTCTATATCAAAAAAACAAAGGGAAAAAATACCTAACTGGTGCAATTGCTCTAGATGCAAAAGACAATGGCATAGGTCACTATAATTGTTTGTCAAATTATACAGTGATAACAAATCTAAAGGAGTAACTACAAAAACCTCATATCATTTATACTTTTCTGTTTATAAAGTAGCTATGAGGCAGACCACACTCATCTGAGTCCTACAAAGTAGGTAACTCAAGTTCCAAAACTAAGCATAAAATCAGAACCCACCAAATATGCCTCATAAGCCACAGGAACACTACAATGCATAGAGCGTGGTAGCACATACCTATAATTCCAGCAGGTAAAGACAGGATGATTAAGCCAGCCTCATCTATATAGCAAATTCAACACAATCTTGAACTACATTGACCCTGGCATGCATGCACACACACACACACACACACACACACACACACACACACACGAAGAATTAAGCTCAATACTACAGCAGTACAAAAGAGAAACTCAAGATAAGGTCAAGCCAGAAGACGACCTACAATTGAAAGTTAAAGACATATCAATATCAACGGATGTACAATCCCCAACATAGAAACACAAGAAATATGAAAAATAATAAGCACATGATTCTACCAAAAGTTCATAACTTTATTAACTGCTTCAAAATATATTAATATCAATAAAACAATTTACAAAGAATTCCAAGAACTGCTTTTCAAGAAGGACCAATGACCTTTGAGAAAACACAGGAAAATAGCTGAATATAAATAAGGAAGGCAGGGCTGGAGAGGTGGCTTAGCCGTTAAAGACTAGGCTCACAACCAAAAATATAAATAAGGAAGGCAACAGGATATAAAAATAAGAAATTCAGTAGAGAAATGAAAATTGTGGAAGGATGGGGGAGCCTTAAAAAGGAAAGGCTCAACACAGCAGCTTTCAAAATCAGTTGAAACCAAACAAAGTGCTGCTCATTTATAATCTTAGCCCTCAAAAGGCTAAAGCAGGAGGATCTTGAGTTTATGAACAGCCTGGACTACAGAGTAAGATCATGTCTATCATAGTTAGATCTCTTTTGCAGTGATAAAACATTGACCAAAACCAACTTGGTGAGGAAAGAGTTTATTTGGCTTACACATCCTGATCATAGTCCATCCTTTAGGGAAGTAAGAGCAGGAACAAAAGTAGGACCAGAGGCAGGAACCATAGAGGAAAGATGTTTACTGACTTGACATCCACGCTTGCTGCTTTCTTTCTAATACAACCCAAGACCACCAGTCCAATGTTGACACCATCCATAGTGGACTGGGCCCTCCCACATCAACCATCAATCAAAATAAATGACACATGGACATGTCCACAGGCCAATCCAATGAAGACAATTCTTCAACTGAAGTTTCCCTCTCCCCAGATTTGTAAAGCTGACAAAAACAACCAATAGAAGTAACCCTTTGTCAACTTGATACACAAACATATATCATCATTAAACCATAATCTTTTTTCCTTGTTTTTCCCCAAGTACACAAAGTATAACTTTAATAGTCCCATGAAATTTTTAATAGTCTAAAAATTTCAACACTTTAAAAGTCCAATTTCTCTTCTAAAACCTAATGTCTCTTTAAAAATCCAAACTCTCAACTGTGGACTCTTAGAAAATCCAAAACAAATTAAATATTTTTTTACTACAAGATTAACAAAAGCTGTCTTTGTTGTTAGATAATATACATCCCTCTGGGTCTTTGAGGTAGTTGAAGACTAGATAGCTATAGTTGCAGTTTTTTTCTTAGTTATGGTAGAATGTAAATTAGGTATAAAAGTTTAGATTCACTAAGATAAGATAGATAATGTATTATTTTCTTTGAATATGCTAACTACAAATGGACTGAATATTGTAAATTAATTCTTACTTGGTAACTGTTCTTGTTGTATGTAGTTACACTATGATAAAGTTAAAACCTTTATTTTTATTTAGACAAAAAGGAGGAAATGTTGGGGAATATTATTTTAAGGTGTGTTACTTTTGTTTATGTTGCATTTGTTTAACTCTGTGAAGCTGTGTTATGGTGCCTATGTAAAACACCTGATGGTCTAATAAAGAACTGGCCAATAGCAAGACAGGAGAAAGGATAGGCAGGCTGGCAGGCAGAAAGTATAGATAAAAGAAGAAATCTGGGAAGGGAGAAAGAGAAGAAAAGTAGCCAGAGAAGGGGAGGACATCAGGAGCCAGCCACCCAGCTACATAACCAGCCATGGAGAAAGAGTAAAATTTACAGAAATAAGAGAACAGGAAAAATCCAGAGGCAAAAAGACAGATGGGTTCAGTTAAAGAAAGCTGATAGTTAATGCCAGGCATTCATAAGGAAGGAAGGAAGGAAGGAAGGAAGGAAGGAAGGAAGGAAGGAAGGAAGGAAGGAAGGAAGGAAGGAAGGAAGGAAGGAAGGAAGATAAAGAAAGAAAAAAGAAAGAGAAAGAAAGAAATAAAGAGAGAGAAAGAAAGAGAGGAAGAAGGAAGGAAGAAAGGAAGGTGGTAGGAAGATAGAAAGATAGATAGAAAGGGAAAAAAGAAAGAAAAGAAAAAATTAACAAAAGAGAGCAAAAAAAAAACAACAAAGCAAAGCAAAACCAAACCTCAACAGTATAAAAACTCAGTGTCCAATTCATGATATTTTGGACTCCAAAAGGCTTGGGTAGCCTCACTTCTCTGGCAATTGCAGCTCACACAGTTTGGCTGGTAGACTTTGGCTAGCTCCACTCCACACCTGTTTCTATCCTTGGTAGTTATGCCATAGTTTTGACGTCTCCATTATGCTGGGTATCTACTCCAACTGAGTTTGCACCTTCGCCAATGGTATCTCCTGGACTCTCAGAGGACTAAGCCCCAAATTGTTCTTCTTGACTCCTTTAATCCTACAGCTTTCATGTTGCCAGAACCAGCAACATGTGGAAAACATGTTACCAAGTTTAACTACCATCTTGAGATGCTACTTTGATCCACTCTGGGCCACAGCCTCTGTGTGCTGAGCCTGAGTAAAGACTTCCTAGATTTTGCCTCAATAATGGTTGTTTCTTCTTAATCACAGCTGACTTTTAGCTCTATCTAATCAACATCAATTACCCAGTAAAGCAACAGTTTCATTTCAGTGGTAATGATGTCTTGATAATCACAGCTGATTTTTTTCAGTCCCAGTTGGCCAGGAACCACAGATTCCTAATTCAAATATTTCACTCAAATGGCCCTGATAGAGTCTTTGCTTCTCTCTGAAATTTCACAAGCTAGGCCTCCATCATCTGCATTTCTCTCAACACTCTTACAAGCTCCCACAAAATATCCCATTAAGCTCTAATCACCCAATGGCTATCCCAGCCCAAAGTTCAAAACACGTCCATAATCTCTCAAAAACTCAGAGAGCAACAGCCCACTCTCTGGTACCAACTTTTGTTCTAATTTGTTTTCCCTTGTGATGCTGTTCATCTGTAATCTTAAGAGTCAAGAAAGTGAAGCAGGATGATTTTGAGTGTAATGTCAGTCTGAGATACAGAGTAAGTCCCTGTCTCAAAAAAAAAAATGGACTTTAAGTCTCAACTTGATCACCTTGATTACACTGATATCTCAACTTGGTCATAAGGAAAAAAGACTAACAGTATTTGAAGAAAATATTGATGCATCGCCACATTCAAATAGTAATAAGGGGAAAAGAAATTATGATAAAAATAATCAAGACATTTAGGATGCAAGTATGAAATCAAACTTAAAATTAGTAATCTAGATCAGGTGTGTGAACCCTGCAGCCCATAGAACACATCTGTAACAGGATAGCTATACATGCAACCCAATACACTTGTAGATGACATCATGTCACAGAGTCAAAAATTGGATACCCCTGGTCTAAATAAAGGCATAAAAATATATTCCATGAAATGAAAACAGAAAATTTCCCAAACCTCAAGAAAGGTATAGTAAAAGATACATTTAGAGCCCCTCCTAGACAAGTAAAGAATCTCCTCTCCACATATTATATGATAGACAGTAGACAAAAGGACGAACAATGAACATTGAAAGCTGCATAGAAAGGATCCAAGCACATGTAAAGTCAAGCTCATCAGAATAACAGCAGGTATTTCATAAGAAATCCTAGAGGCCCAAAGACCATGGAACAATGTATTCTAAGCCTTGACTGAGATCACTGCCAACTTAGATTACTATATTTAACAAAATTATTCTTTTCCCCCATATAATTTATAACTGTTAAAAAAAACTTCCTTAAATAACAGTCTCTTTCCCTCCCTCCAAGGCCCCTTTCTCTCCAAAACAGTATTTTTGTAATTGAATTTCCATTAGTATTTCAGTAGTAATTAAAACTAAAGTTACTTATGTTACTTGGTTTCCTTTCCAAACCTTCAATCTGGTTGTGTCATTTACCATAAGACAATTAAATTCATTTGTCATATATGCAGTCCATCTTGGGTCATCCTATTTCCTCAATAATACTTGGCATATTCAGTTTTGATTAGGTAGTCTAACAGATATGTAGAAGCATCCCATTGCAGTTTTAATTTCCATCTCCCTAACATTAATGATGTGAGAAAGTAAAATATATTTACTTTCTACCCATATATCTTCTTTAGCAGTCTGTTCATATCTCCTGCTCTTATTTATTTTATTTTTTATTTTCTAATATTTTAATTTTGGTACTTTATATGTTCTAGGTACAAATCCCTTTACCAAATTTGGGGACTTTAAAAAATCTAATCCTATCCTATTTTATTGATCTAATTGTTCAATATCATGCTCTTTTGATTACTGACTGTACTGCTGTGGATGATTATTTGATAAATAAAACACTGACTGGCCAGTAGCCAGGCAGGAAGTATAGGCAGGACAAACAGAGAAGAGAATTCTGGGAAGTGGAAGGCTGAGTCAGAGAGACACTGCCTGCCACCGCCATGACAAGGAAGATGTAAGGTACTGGTAAGCCACGAGCCACGTGGCAAAGTATAGATTAATAGAAATGGGTTAATTTAAGATAGAACTAGATAGCAAGAAGCCTGAGCCATTAGGCCAAACAGTTTAAATAATACAAGCGTCTGAGTGATTATTTTATAAGTGGGCTGTCAGACTGCCAGGCTTGGTGGGACCTGGAGAGAAAACTCTAGCTACAAATGGCACCCAACAGCTTGGCAAGAGTTTCCACCTAAAACCTAAAAAAAAAAAAAAAAAAAAAAAAAAAAAAAAAAAAAAAAAAAAAAAAGATTCTAAAAGGGAGCTAAAAACAGCTTCCTAGTTGTCTCTCTCAATTGGCTGGTTCCTGGCGTTTGTGTTTGACCGACAGTATGGCAGGAATAAGGCATCTACAAGTGACACATTATGCTATGTGGTAGATTTAGTCTTTGCTAATATTAAAAAAAAAAAAAGAGGTTTGGTCCTTCAGGTTCCTGCTTCACAGAGGAAACTGCCAGACATTCTACAGGACACAGAGAAAAGTGACTGACTAAGAGACTCTATCCCTGTGGGCTGAAGACAGATGCCCCAACTTTACAAGAGAACTTTTGATGACTGTCCAGGCTGCTAGCTGTCTCTGTCTACCCTGCAAGACTCCCGAAAGTTGCTTGTATCCTTCTCCCATTTCTCAGGTAGTATTATATCCTTCTGAGGTCTTTGATGTAGTTGAAGACTAATTATAATTTCCTCAGTTATGATAAAAGTTAGATATAAAACCTTAGACTCATAAATATAAGATAGATATCTTCTTTAATATTGTAACTGTAATTCTTGCTTGATAATTGTTTTGTTATATGTAATTTTACTATGTTAAAGTTGAAACCTTCCTTTAAAAAAAAAAAAAAAGAAAGAAAAAGGGGAAGTGCTGTGGATGATTGATAAATAAAACACTGATTGGCCAGTAGCCAGGCAGGAAGTACAGGCGGGACTAGAGAGAGGAGAAAGGTAAGGACAGGAAGGCAGGAAGGGGAGACACCAGCTGCCGTCCAGGGAGCATCATGTAGAGGCAACAGGTAAAGCCACGGAACACATGGTGACATAGATTAACAAAACTGAACTTAGTATAGAAGTAAGAGCTAGACAATGGTAGGCCTGAGCTAATGGCCGAGAAGTTTAAATAATATAAGAGTCTGTGTTTATTTCATAAGTGGGCTCTGGGACTGGCGAGGCTTGGTGGGAGCTGGAAAGAAACTCTCCAGCTACACTGTACCTTTATACTGTCTTAAGAAAAGGTTCAGCTTTATTCTTTTTCTTTTTTTAGCTTACATATTGGAGTTCCTTTGCAATATAAGAATATATGTTCTAGTTCACACATATAACACAAATACTTACAAAAATGCTTTCTTTTTTGTAATGTGGATTTAAGTGAAATTTAAGTGATCTATAGATCACATTAAGGAGAAATAATTTCTCAGTGATTTTAAGTTTCTCTCCATTCGTTTGATTTCTCTCACCACTGTTTCATATGCTTCAGGATAAATGTACTCTACATTTTTGCTAAATACAGTTAACCTTTTTATACTAAATAGTATATTTTGCAAATTACAATGTTCATTATAATTATAAATGAATAAATGGAGTGTTGTATAATATTAGTTAAAGATGTATTACATTTGTTTATGCTATGGAACATTTTGTTTTGTTTTGTTTTTGGTTTTGTTTTTGTTTTTGTGTTTGTTTTTGTTTTCGAGACAGGGTTTTTCTGTGTTGTTTTGGTGCCTGTCCTCGATCTCACTCTGTAGACCAGGCTGGCCTCAAACCCACAGAGATCTGCCTGGCTCTGCCTCCTGAATACTGGGATTAAAAGTATGCACCACCACCGCCCAGGGCTGTGGAACATTTTTTAATGATGTAAAGATGTGTTGCGTTCTTTTATGTTGCATTTGCTTAACTCTGTGAAGCTGTGTTGCTTTGCCTGTCTAAAACACCTGATTGGTCTAATAAAGATCTGAATAGCCAATAGCAAGGCAGGAGAAAAGACAGGTGGGGCTGGCAGGCAGAGAGAAGGAATAAAAGGAGAAATCTGGGGAAGGGGATGGGAGCAAGAAAGGGAGAGGAGGGCATCAGGGGCCAGGTACCCAGCTACAGAGCAAGCCATGGAGTAAGAAGTACAGAAAGGTATTTAGACAAATACAAAAGCCCAAAGGCAAGAGCTAGACAAATTAATTTAAGAAAAGCTGGCTAGAAACAAGTCAAGCTAAGGCTGGGCATTCATAAAAAATAATAAGACTCCATGTGATTTATTTGGGAGTGGGGTGGTGGGCCCCCAAAGAGTAAAAGAGTTAAAAAATAAGCAACTACAATTGAGTTTACTTTGAATATTGACATAGTAATCTGCACTTAGACAGTCCATTAGTTCTAGAAGTGTTTTTAAAAATTCCTTCGATTTTTTTCATGTAAATTATCATGTTACCTGTGAGTATAGACGTACTAACATCTACAATTCCAATGTATATGCTTTTTAGTTATTTTTCTTCCCCTAATGCACTAGCTAGGACTTCAGTGTTGTTGAATAAGAGATAAGGAAAAGAACATTCTTGCCTAGTACATTTTATTTTATTTGGATTTTGTTTGTTTTGATTTTCATTTGTTTTTGTTTTTGAAACAGAGAAAGAATCAAACTGAGTAGGTAGAGGGTTGGGGAGGAGCTGGGAGGAGCTGGAGGAAGGAATAGAATATGATCAAAATGTATTGCATGAAAATTTTTTCAAAATAAAGAAACAAGAAGAATTATATTACAAATCCACAAGCCTAGCTCCAGACTTGGGGCCTGAGATCCTCTTTCTTGTGAGCCCCTTTTACCAGTGAGTCCCTTCTTTCTTCTATGCCCCTTCTGCACTCCTCTCTGACTGTGGCCATCTCTGTACCCACAAGCCTGGATCCATATCTGTGGCCTTCCAACCTGCTTTGTTTAAACGAGACACTGCTTCCCTCTCATCCTTACCTCCACCAATTGCCATCTCTGCACCTCAGGCCTAGCTCGAGACCTATCATCTCTGTACCTCAGGCCTAGCTTGAGACCTATCATCTCTGCACCACAGGCCAAGCTCGAGACCTACCATCTCTGCACCACAGGCCAAGCTCCAGACCATCATCTCTGCACCACAGGCCAAATTCCAGACCTACCATTTCTGAACCACAGGCTAAGCTCCAGACCATCATCTCTGCACCACAGGCCAAGCTCCAGGCCCATAATTTGAAAACCAATTTTGCCTGGTCCAGTTAAACAGTTCATCTACCAGTTTGATCTGGCCCAGATCAATTCACATATCTCCTGCACTGGCCCAGTCTAAGGAAGGTCAGATTATCACAGCAGACATACAACCAAAGAAGTCCACATGCCCATGTCAAATTGCAAAAACAAAAACAACATGAATGCCCAAAACAGAATGTTTCCCCATCAAACCCACTAGTCCTATAGAAGTATTCTCTAAGAAAACTGACTAGATAAACCCCAAGACACAGAATTTAAAATAATAATCATACCCTTTACCAAAGATTTTAAAGAAGACACCAACAAACACTTCACTGAACTTCAAGAGGACAGCAACAAATGTCTGAGTTATAGTCAAGAAAATACAAACACACAGCTGTGTGAAATGACAAAAATAATATAAGTTTTGAAAACTGAATTCAATAAAGTGATAGATACATTGAAGAAAACATAAAAGAAACAAAGATAGAATTGGAAAACTTAATATCCCAATTATAAAACTCAGGAGGAGCCGGGCGTTGGTGGCGCACGCCTTTAATCCCAGCACTCGGGAGGCAGAGGCAGGCGGATCTCTGTGAGTTCGAGGCCAGCCTGGGCTACCAAGTGAGCTCCAGGAAAGGCGCAAAGCTACACAGAGAAACCCTGTCTCGAAAAACAAAAAAAAAAAAAAACTCAGGAGGAGTCTTACAAGCAGAATGGATCAAGCACAAGGTAGAATACTGGAATTCAGAGTGGAGGATCTAGAGGAACTAAGAAAAGAATATGAAAAAGCTTTAAATAAACAGGAAGAACACACAGGAAATGTGAGGCATCATTTAAAAAAAATTGTGACATAGATGAGGAAAAAGAATCCCAGATCACTAGCATAGACCAGAACTTTAACAAGATCATAAAAGAAAACTTCCCTGAACTAAGGGAAAACATGCCTACACAGATACAAGAAGCATACAGAACCCCAACTAGACAATAGCAGAAAAGAAATACCCTGTGTTATATCATAGTTAAAATACTAAATATACCTAACAGAGAAAAAACTGAAAGCTGCAAGAGAAAAAAAACACAGGTAATACATAAAATAAAACCCATCAGAATAATGGCTCATTTCTCCATGAAAACTCTGAAAGCCAGAAGAGTTTGGAACAATGCACTCCAAATTCTAAAATGACAAGACTACAACCTCGATTACAGTACCCAGCAAAACTGCTGTAGTTGAAAAAAATCTTTCCATGATTCAAACAGCCTAAAGAGAGGAATAAGTACAGTCAAGAAAGTCTACAAAGAAAATAAACAAGTCTATAATTAAATGAAATGCAAAGCACAACTAAGAACACAAACCAGGCAAAAGAGAACAACAAAATTACTACAATCTGCACACACCGTTCAATAACTCTAAATAGCAATGGCCTCAGACTGAACGGGTTAATAAAATCCATCTCTCTGTTGTATACAAGAAACTCATCTCTCTTTAGAGATAGGTACTACCTTAGAAGGATAGGATGGAAAAAATATTCCAAACAAATGAGACTAGAAAGCAAGCAGATATTGACATCCTAATCTGATAAAATATACTTCAAACTAAAAATTAAACAAAAGAGACAATGAGTATGGTGTTAACTAATCAACAAAACATTACAATACTAAACATATATGCACCAAACTCTGATGTACTCAATTTATAAAAAGCACATTGATAGAATAAAAACCACAGATCAATATAAACCCCAAAAATAGCCAGGCAGTGGTTACACATGCCATAAATCCCAGTATCTGGGAGGCAAAAGCAAGCAGATCTCTGAATTTGAGGCCAGCCTGACCTACATAGCGAGTTCCAGAACAACCAGGTTCTGCTACACAGAGAAATCCTGTCTTGAAAAAACAAAACATGGAAGGAAGGAAGGGAGGGAGGGAGGGAGGGAGGGAGGGAGGGAGGGAGGGAGGGAGGGAGGGAGGGAGGGAGGGAGGAAGGGAGGAAAAAAGAGAAACCTCTGAATTAAATGACATCTTACATCAAATAAACCTAGTATCTGTAGAATATTTCACACAAATACCAAAAAATACCCGGAAATAATCCATGTTGTCTGAGTATTATGCAATAAGAACTCAAAATTGTGGGCAAACAAACCCCTAGTAACTGTATAAACTCATGAAGATTAAACAAGTCATTGCTAAATAATGACTAGGCCAAAGAAGAAATCAAAATATTCTTTTAACTAAATGAAAATGAAAACATAGCACAACAAAACTTCTGGGACACATTCAATGTAGTTCTAAGAGGGAGTTTTTTTAGCCTAATGTGACTAAATTTTAAAAAACCAACTCAGAAAGAACACAATAACTTAATGATGCAATTCAAGAATTTGGAACATCAAAGAAAAAACAAACCCTGTAGACAGCAAGAAATAATAAAAATCAACACATAAATTAATGAAATAGAAACAACAACAAAAGGCAAGGTATCAATATTTTCAAGAGCTGGCTATTTGAGAAGATAAATAAATAAGATCAATAGACCCTTAGTCAAACTAACCAAAAGAAAGAGAGTTCTCAAGTTAACAGAATAATATGAACATGGAAAATTACATCATACACATAAGAAATACAGAATACTATAAAGGAATACTTTAAAAACCTGTATTCCATTAAGCCAGAAAATTTGGTTCATTTCTTGATTCATCCGAATCACCAATGTCAAACCAAGAAGAGATCAACAACCTAACCAAACCCATAACTGAGAGAGATTAAGACAGTAATAAAAGTCTGGTCCAGAAGGGAAGTCGGGGGCAGGATGGGAGCTGGGGGCTGGTCTCTAAGTCTCAAGAAGTGGGTTGGATAAAGCACAGGGACAAATAGCCAAACGAATGGAAACACATGAACTATGAACCAAAGGCTGAGGGTCCCCCAACTGGATCAGGCCCTCTGAATAGGTGAGACAGTTGATTGGCTTGATCTGTTTGGGAGGCATCTAGACAGTGGTACCAGGTCCTGGGCTCGCTGCATGAGATAGCTGTTTGAAACCTGGACTTATACAGGGATGCTTGGCTCAATCTGGGAGGAGGGGACTGGACCTGCCTGGACTGAGTCTATCAGGTCGATCTCAGTCCTCAGGGGTGGCCTTGATCTGCAGGTGGTGGGAATGGTGGGTGGGCTGGGGGTAAGGGGAGGGGGCAGGAAGGGGGAGAACAAGGGAATCTGTGGCTGTTATGCAGAACTGAAAAGCATTGTAAAATAAAAGAAAGAAAGAAAGAAAGAAAGAAAGAAAGAAAGAAAGAAAGAAAGAAAGAAAGAAAGAAAGAAAGAAAGAAAGAAAGAAAGAAAGAAAGAAAGAAAGAAGAAAAAAAAGGACTACTGATTCTTGCCAAAACAAGTGTGGTTATGGCTTTATCAAAAGGCATCTTCTGAGGCCAGGACAATATGGCACCATCCCTGAAGTGGCCTTCCGGAAAAGGTACAGTGCCCTTTTCTTCAAAGGCAGCTGAAACAGTTATTCTTGAAGAGTAACTAAGCTCACGCCTCTCAATAGTAGATTGGCATTTGATAGAGGGATATGGAGAAGAACGGGATGCTGAGATGTAGCCATATATACACAGCCAAGAAGAATGGACAGCTGAATTAAAAAACCATCAACAATTTTCAGAATTTAAAATCCTAAATCATGACATGACACTAGTGGAATTCAGGTGTTTCTGGTACATGGACTGCTCTCACCCAATGTGAAGTTGAACAGTTGACCTTGTGTACATCACACTTCACAAATGAGTCTGTCAGATACACTAAGCCTATAGGCTGAAGAGGATGCCCCAACACTGCGGAGAAACCACAGGTGACTGTCCAGGCAGCTGGCTGTTTCTGTCAACTCACAAATTTTGGAAGTTGCTTGCATGCACTTCCTGTTTTTATTTTTGTTAGGTAATATTATTTCCTTCTTGGGCCTCTGAGGGAGTTGAAGATTAGTTAGTTATAGTAGAAGATTAGTTAGTTATAGTTGAAGATTAATTAGGATAGAAGTTAATTAGATACATTTTGGACTTACCAAAATAGGATAGATAATGAAATTGTTTTCTCTGAATTTGTCAATTACAAATGGACTAGGCATTGTTTAGGTATTTATTACTTGTATATATTATATATAGTTATTGTACTTTTGTATATAGTTTTTCTTTTGTTAGTTATAACCTTTTTCTTTTTATTAAAATAGAAAAAGGGAAATATGGTGGTATTTTATTTGTACTGAAATGTGATTTTAATTCCATGTTAATAAATAAAGTTGCCTGGGGGTCAGAGCTATTAGAGCCATAGCAAGAGCGTAGCGGTGGTGGTGCATACCTTTAATCCCAGCACTTGGTGGGCAGAGCTAGGTAGATCTCTGTGTGTTCAAGGATACAGCCAACATTGGAGACACAAGCCTTTAATCTCAATACCATAGACGACCTAGAGGGCTGTGCATACAGGCAGTTACGAGGCAGTCATGTGTTTGGGTTTACAACCAATGAGAAGGCAGAACAGAAAGTCTATATAAAGACGAACAGACAGGAAGTAGCTCTCTTTCAGAAAGGTCTCTTGGCTGAAGAGGCTAGCTGCAGGGTAAGGCTCTTAGCTCTGATCTCTTGGCTTTCTTCTTTGTTTAAAAAAAAAAAGACAGTAATAAAAATCCTTCCAACTAAAAAATATTCCAGTCTACCAGTCTTATGGGTGGCAGTGATTGCATGATTAATGATCATGAGTTCCTCTATGATGTCAAAATTGTCTGGAATAACCTTGCCCAGGCTGGGTAATCCATTGGTGGAGAAAGTATCAAAAAAAATCTTCAGGAAGCTGTCATACTTTTCACAGTTAATGGTCAGCACAAACATGGAAGTATCTACAGAAAAAGGAATGCTCTGGAGTCCACACTTCAAATATACTCTAGTCCTCTCCATGGTAGAAGGGATATCTATAGATTTGGAGTATATTAACTATTATCATCACTCCATTTGATATCAAACTCACTCCTGGAAGATGGAAATGAGCTTTCCATTGATCATTTGCTTCCTTCCTTTGCCTTGAATATGCCAATGATCACACTGGAATATGCAGAACATGTAACTTAAGTTTAAAAAAGGGGTTACTTAAGGCAACAGTGCCTACTTATCCCAAGATAAAAGCAGCCCTGATGACCAAGTACCAAATGGGTTTAATTTATTTTCTCCAGTCTTTGTCATCTGTTTCATTAATAAAGCTGGCATGGCATTAGAAGCCATAGTCAATTGAACATGGAGGAATAAAGAACATTTTAGCCATCTTAATATTAAATTTTAATCATAACCATGATAACATTGGGAAGTGCATATTATGATTTAAATGAGAAATGTCCCTCATAGGTCATGTATTTGAAAATGTGGTCCCCAGTTGGTGGTGCTATTTGAAAAAGTTATGGAACATTTAAGATAAGGAGTATTTCTGAAGGAAGTATGTCACTGGTGTCAGGCTTTCAGAGTCCATAGCTTTGCCCTGTTTCTAGTATGTGCTGTCTGCTTCCTTTGTGCAGTTGAAATATAATCTTTCAGCTTCCTTCTCTTGCTACCATTACAAACTCTAGCCCCTTTGAACTGTAAGCCAAAATAAACTTCCTTCTTTAAGGTACTTAGGCTATGGTATTTTATCATAGCAACAGAGGTAACTAATAAGGAAGTTGGCACAGAAAAGTTAAGTTGTTGCTATAAGGAACATGCCCGTGTAGTTTTCTTTTTTGGTTTTTGTTTGTTTGTTTTTTGTTTGTTTGTTTTGTTTGTTTGTTTGTTTGTTTGTTTGTTTGTTTGTTTGTTTGTAGGATGTGAAAGACTTTGGACTAGAAAAGTGGTTGAATGTTCTATGTAGAGTTTAACAGGTTGTCTTAGTAAGACCCTGGAACACAGTAGTGATGAATAATGCTGACAATAGAGGCATGACTCAAGGTTTCAGAGAAGAATAAAGTCTCAGTTAGCAACTGGAGCCATTATAGAAGCTCCATAAAATATTTTTGCAAAGAATTTGATTGCCTTCTATCCATGCCCTAAGAACTTGTCTGAAGTTAAATTTTTAAATAATGAACTAATTTCTTTGTAGAAGAAATTTTAAAACAGTGTAATGGACTCTTCCTCCATGGTTTCAGAGAACTACTAAGGCCAAGCAATATATGGTATAACTGGAATTCCTTTTAGAAAATTGTCAGAGTATGAAAGTGAAACCTGGGTTGCAATGGAGACACTAAAATACTGAAGATGACAGAAACATGAGACATTTGCCAAGGAGAGCTAGATACAATGAGTAGAACCACCCTAAAAAAAAAAAAAAACCTCTGCAACTGGGTTTACCATATCCTGTATTGGTGAGTGTGTTTCCCTATTTCATATCTTAATAAATACCTGATACCTTTTTAAGCAGACTCTTGTGGATTTTGCATACAGTGAGCTCTCTTCTGTTCAACTACAAGTAAGGTAAAATTTTCAGACCCTTCATAGTAGATGACCTTATGATGGATGCTAGGTAGTATCCCAAGTATAAAAGTGACCTCAAGCCAGGCAGTGGTGGTACACACCTTTAATCCCAGCACTCGGGAGGCAGGTGGATCACTGTGAGTTTGAGGCCAGCCTGAGCTACAGAGTGAGTTCCAGGAAAGGTACAAGCTACACAGAGAAACTCTGTCTTGAAAAAACCAAAAAAAAAAAAAAAGTGATCTCAAGACACTGTTGTATTTGTCCTGGTTTTAAATGGAATTCTTACAATAAATGATAAGTTTCTAGGTGGATACCATTTCTTCAGGATAAAAAAAAATAGAAACTGATGACTTAATGCCTTAAAACATTTCATAGCTCCAAAAGTAGCTCTCCTTACAATCAAAAAAGGTAAGTATTGATAAGGAATCTAGTGAAATTTCATATACCACAGTTCTTCATCTGTCCTCCAAAACATCTGAAATACTTAGCTCCACCAAAACCAGATACATACTCAATCTCAACAGCTGAAAACCCCAATTTTTTCAAATGTTTTCTAAAACAGGGATTGGTAAACTTTCTATAGTCATACAGTAGGTATTTTAGATTTTGCATTTGATACTCTGCTTCAACTACTCAACTCTGCACCTATGATGCAAAAGTAGTCATAGATAATATATAAATAAATAGGCATGGCTAATGCTCCAATGTATTTTTAATAAATCAGATGATTACAAAATTTTATCTGAAAGCTATACTTTGCTTACTCCTGATCTAGAGGACCAGGTAAAGCAGAAAATACCCTCACATTTCACAGATACAGAAATGGGGGTTGGCACACCTTTAATCCCAACACTCAGAAGACAGAGGCAGGTGGATCTCTGAGTTCAAGGCCAGTCTGGTCAACAGAGCAAGTCCTAGAACAGCTAGGGCTATACAGAGAAACTGTGTCTCAAAAAACAAAAAATAAACAAATAGATAAAAAATAAAATAAAGCTTAAAAAAAGAAAAGGAGGTTTATGTAAAGAGATTTTTCAGAGGTTTTAGTGGTTTTTCTACTAAGCAAAGATTAGAAGTCAGGCCTCTTAACTGGTCATGCTCTTTGGATTACCTCACTCAACAGGATAAATGACCCTCTGGAAGAATCAGCCTCAGCAAGTATTTTTTCCACTTGTACTAAATGTATGCAAATATATATATTGATACTTGGCAGATGTCCATGAATATTTAAGTCTCTCTTTGAGCTCTCTCCTCTGTGGTCTGCATTATTTCTCTAGTTGTGCATCATTCCCAAATGAAGACATCAGTTCAATTTCATGAAAACATGCACAACTGGGTCTGATGCTGAACCATGGAACAGAGTCTTCACACCACTAATAAGCATGCATCATTCGTCTGCTAGATGTTTCATGGCCTACCCCACTGTATTGACCACAACCCTGCTTTGTCATCTATATACTAGTACTACTAGTCTTTGTATCCAAGCAACCTGATGTCTATTACTAAGAGAGAATCCTTGAAGATCTGGATCGAGTACTTATCTAAACAAAGAAGCATCATGCATCAGGACTGTTTTACTTCTTTCATCTGCAATTTCTGAGATTCCATTCACTAAGATATTTTCCTTGCCTTGTGGATTTTTTTCACAAAAGTACTAAATAAAAGAACTGCAAGAAATCATAAATGTCACCATTGATATATAAAACTGGGAACAAACCATTAGTTCTTAGGGGAAAAAAATTGGGCTGAAACAAGAGGCAACATGATCAAGCTAGGTCAAAAACCAAGACATCTGCTGGTTCACTTACTCTAAACCAAACCCAGTAGAATCCATGCATTGTGTTAAAAAAAAAAGACTACATTAACAAACATTCTTCTAAATCTAAGATTCAGTTATACTTATTTTGAATTTAGGAAAAAAAGAATGATTGTTGTAGTCTAGATAACTCCTGAAAGATGAATTCCACAAAGTATGAAAAATTAAATATTTAAAGAAAAGTTAAAAGTTACATGGTGGTATTAATAGCCCTGTATGTTCTTTTTATATTCATCAACTCCAAACATTAAAGAATCAAAATGTCCACAAGTCATAGACTCATCCAAATTTTAAGGGTACCTTGGAAAGACACCCTTCTTGGAAATTTAGTATCAGCTTCACTAAAACAGTAGTCATAATGACAAACATGGCCAGTATTTCGGCATATTTGGTAATTAAGCAGCAACAAACTTTTATGGTAATTTCTGTTGGAATTTAGTATACTAAAAATCTTCAGGAAGTTGGATGGGTTGGGTGAGCAGGAGAGTGGGAGAGAAAATGGAAAGACTTAGAGTAGGAAGATGAATATGGTCAGAATACATGCTATGAGACTCTCAAAGAATTACAGAAGTATTTTTTAAATCCTTTGAAAGTTAAGAGAATGATTAGTAAATAAAAACCCAAGAATTACCCTAGATATACATATTTGGATGAATAAATACACCTTTATCTTCATTCTGTTCATTCTCATCTTCTTGCAGAATTGTCTTTCTCTCTATGACATGGGTAAATTGGCTATGAGTAGAATGTTCAAATTCTTGCCCTATCATTTTAGTATAAGTTCTCCGAAGAAAAATGAATAATCCAAGACTGATGATGCTGAAGTGAAAAGTGTAGAGTTTGAAAAATATAAAAGATTTAGATGTCTAAATTTTTAGAAGACTTTTAAAGCATCATCAGATCTTTGTCTAACTTGGAAGTGAACCAAATTTCCTCATGTGGATGGTTTTGGAGCCTCCTAGTGGCAGCCTCAGGGGACCTACAGAGCTAGCTTAGAAAGGCTGAGGCTTTGAAGAGAAATAATTCATTATATATGCTGATTATTAATTTTATTAGCTCCTATAACAAATACACTATATTGAACATGAGGAATAAAAATATGAATGAATGTTGGTGAAACTGAAACAAATATCATGGAAACAAGAGGAGAGAATTTTGCTAAAACAATATAACAACTTACATAAATATAGGAAAGGGATAATGAGAGAGCATATACATAATGGATATGGCTTTTTTACTAAAAGGTAAGTAGAAGTCTAAATAAGAACCCAAGCATATATGTTTTTAGCCTTCCCTAATTCTGCTTCCTGTTTAGATGAATCCCTTGCCATCATACTTAGAATACTAAGACTTCTTACCACAGATGAGCGGGAAGAAAGATAGAAAAACAGGTTAGGAACAAATTCAAGATTTGAATTTCTATCTTTCATGCCTTGAAGAGTTGACAGAAGCTCTGAATCAAAGAAGTGGCCTACTGAAGTTCATTCACTCAAATAACTGAAAGTTGTATGAAGAATATTTTAGGACAGCTGGAGATCAAGGAAGACCATTAATCTATCACAGTAATCCAAGGAAGAAGTAAAAAGAGACTGTCTGCTGTGATAAAGCACAGCAATATGAAGATTCCAGAAATAATAATAGCTATACATAGTAGCCAATAAAATATGGAAATTATACCCAGAGTTCCTTAAGACATAAAGTAAATGGTGAAACTTGTAACAAAGACAAAGAACCACAGAGGTTGAAAGTTGTTATTGCTGTGGATATCACTCTATATAAACAAAACACTGATGGCCAGTGACCAGACAGGAAGTATAGGCAGGACAAGGAGAGAGGAGAATTGGGGAAACAGGAAAAAGGGGGGAGAGACACTGCAGCCACCGCCAGGACAAGCAGCATGTAAAGACGCCGGTAAGCCACCAGCCACGTGGCAAGGTGGAAACGAGTTAATTTAAGATAAAAGAACAGTTAGCAAGAAGCCTGTCATGGCCATACAGTTTATAAATAATATAAGCGTCTGAGTGATTATTTTATATGTGGATTGTGGGACTGCGGGGCTTGGTGGAACCTGGAGAGAAGCCCTCCAGCAACATGTTATAGTTGAAATCTCAGAAGACTTGAAAGGCTCGTGTGCTCATGGCTTGATTGTCAGTTGATGAACTTTGTGGTAGAGATAGAATCCTAAGGGATCTGACCCAAACAATGGATTAATCCCTTGATGGATTGATAATATGATGGCATTGGTGAGAAACACTACAATGTAAGAGGTGGGGCCATGTTGGAGGAAGCAGGTCAATGGGAATGCTCTTAAAAGATATAGATTCTCCCCCACCATGATCATTCTCTGCTTGCTGCATGCCATGCTATGGAATTCTTCTCCAACATGTTCTATCTCCATGAGGTCCTTCTTGACTAGTCTCAGGACCCAGGGAATGGAACCAACCAATGATGGAATCAAATCTTTGAAACTAAACCAAAACAAATCCTTTCTCCCTTAAGTTGTTTCTCTCAGGTATGTAGCACAGTGATGAGATTCTTACTAGCCCAGAAAATTGGTACCAATGGAGAGATGCCTTTGTGACTGCCTGACAATGTGGTTCAAAAATCTCTGGAACTGGTTTATGGAAGTTTTGGAAAAGTTTAGAGATAAGTACTAGAGACAAGCCAAAATGCTGTAAAAGGAGATTGATCAATGATTGTGATGGCAGCTGTGAAACTAATCTGTCCCTAGTAATGTGTAAGAGGCTCCAGATGGGAATGAGAACATTACTGTAAATTAGACTGGAAGTCATGTTCACTGAGGCAAATAACTTACTTACATTTTGTCCATATCACAAAACTTTGAGAGATCACCTTTAAAATTGAAAGTCTATTGTCACCCTGTGTTGTAGAGATCCTACAGCTTTGGATCTGTAGGACCAACCCCTTTCCATATTCCAGCAGATCATAGATGGTGTGGATATTAGAGTGAGACAATGTATAACCCTAGTTCTAGGCCTGAGTAGCTGCAAGAATTGTGAGACCACCAGCTCTCCCCCATCCTCACAACCAAGTTAAGGTCTCTGGCATTTCCCCAGCTAGTAAACACTTTGCAGCAATGAGCAAGGGGCTGGACTAGTTCTCCTTGTCCTCATGCCCTCAGGGTTGACTTTCCCACACCTACACAAGCAGGGCCAGCTCACTACTGTGTTATCCAGGCCAGGTGCATGGGCCACCCTCCCAAGTGCTACAGCTGGTAGGGGAAAGAACAGTTCTCCCATTTTTATGACCTCCAGACAAGCTATCCCAACCCCCACAAGGGGAGGGGTGGGGGTAGATTCTCTCCCCCTCCAACACCATCTTATACTACAGGATCTCCAAGACACAGGACAACAAAAGGATATCCAAGAGGAGTCCCAGTTAGGGCCCAGTAACAATAATGTAGCAAAAACCAAAGGCCTTGAACCAAACCAATGACTCTTTGAAATGGACACTTGCAAGTAAAGATATATGGATAAAAAGGTACACTGTGTGATTCACTGAGTCACACTACAGTTTCCATGACAAGATCTTGCTGTCTGTCTCTGTTTATCCGTCTATCTCTGTTTCTCTGTCTCTGTCTCTGTCTCTGTCTCTGTCTCTCTCTCTCTCTCTCTCTCTCTCTCTCTCTCTCAATATTTTATTTTATTTTGGAGGGGGTTGCAAGTGCAGAGGGCAGATCCAAAGGGATGGGAGATGAATGGGATCAAGATGCATGATGTGAAAGACACAAAAAGTGTATAAAAAGAAAGTTTAAAAATTAAAATAAAATAAAAATGACAGTCTAATTAATAATATGGAAGAACTTTCCAAGAAGCCCAACATTCAATACTTGGTATAGCATTTGCTGGATGCTTTTAACTGAGTTTATGGACAAAGTTGTGAGCAAAAAGCAAAGCAAAAATGTCTAAAAAAATCTACTTGCCATTATCCCAGAAAAGAAATGCCTGTAAAGTGTAAAGATGGAACCAAGAAAAAGATAGCTAATATAATGACTTTGGTCATTAAGTCCTGCTTAAGGAGGAAAATCATGACTGGCACTAGAAATCTAGCCAACTACCCAGAACTAGTGAAGCTATGGATCTTGGAGGCAAATCTACAATCACCACTTTACTAAACCAGAATAATCCCTAACTACACTCTAAATATTTGTCCTTATATACACAAATAAGTGTACACCTTACCCCTCATCAAGGAAATTTCTCTTTGAAACACATGTAGACCACTACAGAACAAGACAACCAGTCAAAATACAGAGGTGTGGAGCCCAGCACCAATGTATGCAACTATAAAACAACTCCCACAACTAAGTCTCAGGAAACATTGCAGAAAGAGTCAGAGGATCAAGGAGTTTGCTGTGACACTCTCTCCTAGCAATGTCAGAAGCTCCAACCATGAATTCTCACTAACATGACTGCCTAAACATAAGCTGAACAAGGACATGCCTGGATGGGGGAAAACCATGAGGCCTCGACCCTATACAAAGAACTGTGGGCAACTAAGGAATGCTAAAAATAGGAGAAGTAGTCTTCCTCATAGAAGAACACACCAATTGGTTGTCCAATGCCAAATAGTGAACCCTGAAATATGCATACAAGTAACATTAGACAGACTTAATAGGTTATATTTAGGAATGTTTAAATGCATATACACATATATGTATGTTACAACAATGAAAAAAGAGATCATGAATGTGAAAGAAAACAAGGAGGAGTATATGGGAAGATATGAAAGGAAGAAAGGAAAGGGAAATGTTTTCAATTATATTATGATCTGAGAACTAAAAGAAAAAATTTTAAAGGCCAAGTATTTTATTTCAGTAAAGCAGAAAAGGGTTCTTAAGTGGCCAGATCTTTCCACACACACATATAATATACTTTGATCATTTTGAAATTTTCTAACATTTTTCCTAGTCTATCTCCACACTCCCTTTCCCCCTTCCACATCTATAGTCCCTCTTTTATTTCACACCCTGTGTGTTCATTCTTTACATTTAATATATCAGAGAAAACATGTAGTACCTGTCTTTATGAGTCTGGTTTATTTCACCTACTATGATGATCTCCAGTTCCCATTCATTTCTCACAAATGACATTTCATTCTTCTTTATAGCCAAGTAAAACTCAGGTGCATGTGTACATAACATTTTCCTCACCCATTAATCCACTGATGTACACATAGTTTGATTTCATTACTTGTTATTGTGAATAGTACAACAAAGAACATAGGTGTGCAAGTATATCAATGTAAACTAACTTTGATTCATTGTGGGATATTATCTAAAAATGGTGGTAGTGGATCATATGCTAGTTCTATAGTTAATTTTTTGAGGAACCTCTGTACTTACTTCCATAGTGGCTGGACTTATTTAAATTACTACAAGCATTGTATAAATGGTTCCTTTATGTCTGCATCCTTGCCAAGTTTTTGATACACATTCTGATGGGGGTGTAATGGAATCTCAATGTAAGTTTAATTTGCCTTTCTAGGTGGGTAAAACTAATTTTTTTCATGTATTTATCAACTATTAGGACTTCTTCATATGAAAAATGTCATTTTAGTTAATTTGCCTATTTCTTGAAAACTCATTTCTTCTAGATTTCTTGCCTATGTGTTGTTCTTTTGTTGTTTCATGTTTTTTGTATTTTTTGTGTAGTGGGATATTTGTGCACTGTGTGAAGGCATGTTGCTGTGATTAGTGTAATAAAAAACTGAACAGCCAATAGCTACACAGGAGAGGATAGGTGGGATTTCCAGGGAGAAAAAGGAAGAAGAGAAGGAATGGAAGACACTGAAGAGGTCAGACATACAGAACATAGTAGAGGTAACTGAGCCATGTGGCAGAACATAGATTAATAAAAGCAGGTTAATTTAAATTATAAGAGCTAGTGGGACAAGCCTAAGCTAATGCACAAACTTTCATAATTAATAAGAAGTCTCCATGTCATGATTTGCAGGCTGGCAGTCCTGATGAAAAAGTATATGAGGCATCCAACATGGAGGCTCAAAAAGCTAAGAAAGCTTGAAAGTTAAGAAAAGTTCTAAACAAGGAGATGGATATGACTTCCTAGTTCCACAGTCTCTCAGGCAGGCCTATGCTCACAGCGTACAGAGGTACAACTCCCAGCTGCTGCCCACGGGCTTGAGCAAGCAGCCAGTGCCATGTGCTAAGTAAAACCATGCAGTGTATGTACTGGCCTTTAATGTTTGGCTCATGAAGCCAGAGAATACTTCAGACATGCAGAAAGCCAGGTCCAGACACAAAAAGCATCTAAAAAGGTACAAAGTGCTTTAAAAGGTGCTTAGGTACTGAAGAAAGAAAAAAATGGGTATAGACAGTCATAAAAAGTTTTAAATATGAATAATTTTAATAAAAATTTAAATTTTTATTAATAAAAAGTGAAGATTTTAAAGACAGAGTAAAAATTTAAAAAGTCGTGTAAGGATGAGAAATATTATAAAACAAGGAGTTTGGACATTATATAGTGCTTTATTAATTTTGAATTTTTTAAATGCTAAAGAACAGAGAAGGACAGCTGCTGAGAGACACTGGATTGTGGAAGGGACTGCTGAATTAAACCATCCTATATGATTTAAGGATGTCTGGGCTTCAGATTGGAAGTGGGACAATGTGTTGCATTGGGGGAGAGGTTGTGCTTTTGTTTCCATGGGGGGGGGCGCTGTGGATTCTGTCAAAGTTAATCAAGATCAGACTTGACCAGGAGAGACCTGCTGAGGATGCTGGCTACAGACATGAAGAAAAAGGCCAAGAAAGACTACATGACAGGTGACATATAAACTGATCCCTATACTATGGGAACAGCTCTGAAACTGGATGAGACAATAATAAATCCTGTTGGCTACAGAGACCTCATCATGTATTATTACATGCCATCCTTTCATATGGTATGGATAGAGATTTACATTACAGCTGAGTTATATACTCCAAATGGACTTATAAAGTTGACAGATGATGCCAGGCAGAGATGGCGCATGCCTTTAATCCCAGCACTCAGGAGGCAGAGGCAGGCAGATCTATTGAGTTCGAGAGCACCCTGGTCTACAAAGTGAGTTCCAGGAAAGGCACAAAGCTACACAGAGAAAGCCTATCTCGAAAAAAAAAAAAAGTTGACAGATACCTTGTACCTGCTCAAACATAAAACAAAAAAAAAAATATGAAATATTTAAAAGACTTGTACAGAGCACACATTCCATACTTGTGTTAGTGCAGATATATATGTTACCTTTAAAAGTTTGTGCGTTTTCAAATAAAAAGGACCAGACACCAATAAAGACAAGCAGCCTAGGTGATCCAGCCTCTCAGAATAACTCTGTTGTACTTTCCTCAAAATTCTGCATCCAGAACAACTTCAAAGCTGCTGGTTGAGATGGTCTAGCCTCACAGACTACTCCAGCCAAGACTTCAGATGAACTCTACACTTTCCCACCACACAGAGAATAAGCAAAAAATAATACAGCTAGCTCTCCCAGGACTTGACCATTATCCTAATTTTCTCAGGGTCCCCTAAAGATTCCAATATTCCCCAGACAACAGAAAGCAGTCTAGAGAATATGATACCCACATTCCAAGAGATGAGGTAGTTTCTGGTCATTCAGTGGATGTTTGTCATTATTTAGGGGGGTTAATTGCAAGTTGTTACGGGTTATGGTCAGAAGAGGAAAAAAAAACTAAACAAAGGAGGTTGGAATCAAAGATCTCTCTCTGAAAAGAAAAAAGGGGGATATAGGAAAGGGTAGATAATTGAATCTTCTTTTAAACTAAAAGGCAACTACTAGTTTTAAATATATTATATTGGCACAAGATTTTATAATGATACAAATTTAAGGTTATTTTTGTAATGCTGTGCATAAGTCTCTACTTTTGTTTAAGGTATTGTACCTATGCAGCTCATTTAACAATGTTCTGTAAATTTCTAGTCCTTGCAATCTATTAGTACAAACTATTTAGAATTACTGGCTGCTCTTCCAGAAACTTGGCTTCAATTTCCAGCAACTACATGGTGGCTCACAACTGTCTGTAACTGCAGTTACAGGAGATCTGGCATCCTCACATAAATATACATGTAGGCAAAACACTAATGCACATAAAATGAAAATAAATAAATTATTTTAAAAAAAATAAATGTAAGTTAGTAGTCACCTATAACAATCAAAGTTGTCATGTAGGTATGTTTTCAAAGTCAAAGAGAGACATATTTTAAATAGATGGTCTTCAAACACTTCAGAGATCTACAGAATATGGCATTTAAGGTGTCTTAATAACATAAGGCTTTTCATGACAATGAGACATGCCTTCTCCTAGCAGTACTAATTTACATCAAAAATTATGATGGGCATCAAAGAACCTCCATATGGAGTTTTCTTTCATTGTAGCAAAACCAGTCACTGGGCAAGAAACTTCCCTTGCCTCAACTGCTGACAGCACACTGTCCAAATTGGACAAGAAGGACTAAAGAGAAGGTGACTTATAAACTTCAACAAGACAAAGGAGGGCAGTCCTTCAAAATTCCTGCTTCACAAAAAAAAAAAAAAAAAAAAAAAAAAAAAAAAAAAAGGCAGATATTCTAAACCTGTAGGCTGAAGATAGATGCCCGAACTTTGCAGAGGAATCTTGGGGTGACTGTCCAGCCAGTCAGCTATCTCTGTCATTTCTATAGTTTTGGAAGTTGTTTGCTCTCTGCTTCCTCTTTACTTAGGTACTATTATATCTTCCTCAGATCTTTGATGGGGTTGCAGACTAGATAGTTATAGTTACAGCTTTCCTTGTTAGCAAATTCAGAAAAGAAACTCACAAAAGAGGTATGAAGTGTATAAGGTTGAGAGATAAAAAAGCTTAAGTTGTTTATCTAAGAAGATATTTCTAGGTCTAAAAAGATTTTTAGGTTGGTAATACAAGTTATGATAGAAACTGGTTTAGGTATAAGACTTTGGTCTCACCAAGATAGGATAGATAATGGAGCAATTTCTTCAAATATGCCAAATACAAATGGACCGGATATTGTGAATTTAATTCTTGCCTGATAATTGTTCTTTTTTTTTTTTTTTTTTTTTTTTTTGGTTTTTCGAGACAGGGTTTCTCTGTGTAGCTTTGCGCCTTTCCTGGAACTCACTTGGTAGCCCAGGCTGGCCTCGAACTCACAGAGATCCGCCTGGCTCTGCCTCCCGAGTGCTGGGATTAAAGGCGTGCGCCACCACCGCCCGGCTTGATAATTGTTCTTATTGTATGTAGTTTTACTATGTTAGAGTTAAAACCTTTCCTCTTTATTTAGACAAAAGGGGGAATGTTGTGGGATATTTATATACTGTGTGAAGATGTGTTGTTGTGATTGATGTAATAAAAAGCTGAACAGCCAATAGCCAGGCAGGAGAGAATAGGCAAGATTTCTGAGGAGAGAAAGAAAAAAGAAGAAATCTAGGCATGCAGAAGACTCCAGGGAGATACTGAAGAGGTCAGACATACAGTACAGAGTAGAGGTAACCAAGCCATGTGGTTATTGTCTAAACTAATGGTCAAGCTTTCATAATTAATAAGAAGTCTGCGTGTAATTATTTGTGAGCTGAAAGTCACAATCAAAAAACAGAACTACATTTTTTATTTGGTTTGGGTTTTTTAGCTTCTGTTTTTTTATTGTAGGCAGAGATTTTAATATCTGTGTCTCTTAATAATTGATAGACTGGGGAGAAAGATCATCAGACTTTAGAAGACTTAAACAATGCTCTCCACCTGATGTTGACATCCATAAAGCTTCCTTTAAAAACAACAGATAAAAATGGTTTTTTTTTTCAAATAAACAGGTAACATGTCACTAAAAACCAAATCTAAGTCATAAATAAAGTCGCAATAAATGTAAAGGAATTAAAACAATGCTAAGGCAAAATGTTGCTTTTAGAAGATCACAAAATACATGTTCTTCAGATACAACTGAATTCAAAAATCAAGAACAACAACAACAACAACAACAACTGGGAATCTCTAAAATGTTTTGAAACCAAAAAACAAACATCTAAATAAACAACATCAATTAAGAACTCAAGGGTAAGGGGCAGGATATGGCTCGGCAGTCAGAAACTCTTGCAGAGAACTAGAGTTCATTTCCCAGCACACATGTTGGGCACCTCACAACCAACTGGTACTTCATGTTTTAATTTCTTTTTATATACTAGATATTACACAGTATCACATAATAGCTTGCAAATATTTTTGACACATTCTGTACATTATCACTTCACTCTGGTAATTATTATTTTGTTGTTTTCTTTTGTAGTTTTTGTTTTTGTGTATTTGTTTGCTTTTATTTGCAGAAGGTTTTAATTTCATAAAATTCCATTTCTCAGTTCTTGCTATTGTTTCCTGACCTGCCAGTCCTATTCAGGAAGTCATTGTCTGTGCACACATTGAACTATTTCCCTTATATTTTCTCTAGTAGTTTTAAACTTTCGGGTATTAAGTCTTTGGTTGTTTTAAATACATTTTTACAAAAAACAAAATCATTTTCACACAGAGTGAGAAATAGGAGTCTAGTTTGTCTTCCACATATGTATGTCCAGTTTTCCTAACTTTTTTTCTTTCATTTTATCCAAACATACTCATCACTCAAGGAATATCTTGGTACCTATCCTTACCACAAGTCTTATTCTATTTGTTCAGACATTACTAGGTTCAACATATCTAAATTGTCATGTAAGATAGATAATCCAGTTCCTCTAAATTCTCTTTGGTGATCTACTTTTGTTTAAAGGAAATTTTGTTGTGTTTATATAATTATACTTTTTCTTAAGAACTAAGACATTGGCCTAATTCTATAGCTTCTATAGCTTCTATAGCTCCAGTCATAGAGCAAAATATATAGATGACATATGATCAATATTGGCCATAGTACAATAGGAAGCCTCTCTGTTATGGTTAGGCCTATCATGCTGTAACCTATTATGCAAGCTAACTAAACTATTATTACTTAAATTCAGCATTTCCAACGCAAAATTGATAAAATTTCCAAGCTACATCACAGAAATTCTGTTTATGGTCAATGATTAAATCTATCATTTTTGTGCTTATAAAAACACTAATTTTTACAGGATGGATTACATTTCCAAAGCTTCATCTAGAGCCCTAATTCTCTATACCTTAGGAGAATAGGATACAACTGTATTTGGACAGAGGGCATTTAAGGAATAAGTTAAAATAAGGCCAGTAAGAGAGTTCTAATCTAATTCATTTCAATCCAGTTTCCTGAAAAGTTTAAAATACAAAAAAGATACCAATGCCATGCAAAGAGAAATGAAGGAAGTGCATGAACAAAGAAAACCCACAAGAGAACATAGTGAAAATAAACTGAGAACCAAAGACAGAGGCTTCAGATAATACCAAACCAACTGACTGTATTGTGAGTGGTTTTAGCTTCCAGAACAGAAGCATTAATAATAAATTTCTATTGTGATAATTAAGTTTCTGATGTTTATCCACCCAGCCTACAACTTTTTGTTAATAGCAGGTGTAGCAAACTAAGGCACTAGCTACCAAGATCATCATAAAGGAGGTCTCAGTAGTCCATCTCTTACAATGATTGTCCAAGTCACATACATCTAATTCCATGCTTTTCTTTTATGAAAGGTCTGATCATTTGTTTGTTCCACTTAAAGACTTATTTTTTTTTTACTGGACTCAAACTTAGAAGCAGAATCTCTCAGTGAGAACCATCTACATCTCTTGGCAATCTGTTCCTGGTGTTTTCTTTGGTTTCCTGAATTCTCTTAGCCAAAAGGTTGGCATATTCTGCAGCCTCCTCATTATATTTCTTGGTGTGATGTTTCTTCAGAGCAATATATCAGCACTTGTGTTGTAGGACACATGGATTAACAAGACACTAAATCTTGAGTACTTTAGTCCTGGACTTCTGACTTAGTCAGTGTTCTATTGCAGTGAAGAGACACCATGACCATGGCAACTTATAAAAGAAAGCATTTATTTGGGGCTTGCTTAGAGTTTCAGAGGTTTAGTCTACTGTCATCAATGGTGGGAACCATGATGGCACACAGGCAGGCATAGTGCTGGAGAAGCAGCTGAGGGCTCTACATCTGGATCCAGAGAAAGAGAGCTACGAGGCCTGCCTCAAGTATTCTGAAACCTTGAAGCCTATCTCCCAATGACAATGGGAGGGCTAGAGGTGTGGAAATTTCCCAAGACTAGCCTCTCACTGAAGAGCAGTATAATGATTTGCAAAGACAGTTTAGATTGGATGATCACACCTTGGTGCTATGTTGTATAGCAGCTTTGAATGCTTGGGATAAGGTTGAAGAATCATGAAAGAGGACTGAGTTATTTACTAAAATTATACAAGGCCCAAAAGAACTTTCACTGATTTTTAACAAAGATTTACTTCAGCTGTAAGTAAAATATTAGATCCAGAAGTTAGAAAAATATTAATTGATTTCTTGGCTTTTGAAAATGCTAATTCAGAATGCAAAAGGGTAACTAGGCCTTTAAAGGCAAGAACAGCACCCACAGATGAATGGATTAGAAAAACAGCTGATATTAGATCTCAGTCTTATGATGACACTTGGATAGAAGTGATTTTTAAAAACTTTAAGAAAAATCAAAAGGTTAGATGTTTTAATTGTAGTTAACCAGGTCATCTAAAAAAAGGATTGTAAGCAAAATATTCTTAGAAACCCTATTTTTTCTAGAGATAATCCAAACAGAAGGTCCCAGACATCTGGAACATGCAGAAGGTATAACAAATGCTGACACTGGGCTAATTAATGCAGATCAACAAAGGGCAGACAAGGTAATCTTTTGCCGTCAGAAAATGCCTTAGGGAGCCCCTCACAGGCCCCAGTGTCAAATTTGGTTCAATCATTCTTGTCAGCACTGGGGAAAACCCCTACACAGAGCAGTTAAAAGACTTAATGCTTGTTAAAAGTCATACTGTTCTTTCTGGATGACAGAGCAGCATCATTAGATAAAACAAAATTTTCAGGAGAAAACATAAAACAAGTATTTTTGCAAGCCTCCATAAATGATCAAAGACAAAAGCTAAAAATACAAATAATAGCATTGTGATTGAAGGTTTAATAGACACAGGTATGGATGTAACAATAATTTTACCCAAATCTTGGCATCCAGATTGGCCTCTTCAGGAGGTAAATATTCAGCATCTAGGGATTGGAACTTTATCTCAAATAAAGTCGAGTGTACATGGATACTCAGGAAATTAAAGCTATATGTGGCTAACACAGCGATGAGTTTATGGGGACGAGATTTGTAATAGCAGAGGAAAACCCAGATTAACAGTCCTCCAATCTGAAAACAAGCCATAAACTAACATATGCTTCTGAGAAAAATATTAAGAGGTATTATTAAGAACAGTCACTGACCATTCAGCTTGTGCATAAGCAGGTCACAACCGCTGCTGATCTTTCAAAAGTACCAACCTCCTTACCTTTAAAATGGTTAACTGACAAACCTGTCTGGGTGGTACAATGACCTTTGACATCATACAAATCACAGGCATTAGAACAGCTGGTATAGGAGCAGCTAAATGCTCAATATATTGAAAAATCAACCAGCCCTTCAAACTCTCCTATATTTGTCAATAAAAGGAAATCTAGAAAATGGACAAAGTTAATAGATTTAAGAGCCACAACTAAGGTGATTCAGCCAATGGACTCTTTACACCCTGGAATACCTTGCCTTATCTATTACCTAAAGGAGAGTCTATTATAGTGATTGATTTAAAAGACTACTTTTTTTTACTATACCTATACAAAGACAGGATAGAGAAAAATGCTTCTTCACAGTGCCTACTTCTAATAATTCCCAGAATGTTAAAAGGTATCAGTGGAAAGTTCTCCCACAAGGGATGTTAAACAGTTCCACCTTGTGTCAATATTTTGCACAACAGCAATCAGAAATAATTTGTAAAGTTTCCTCAATCCATATTTTACCATTATATGGATGATATCTTACTAGCTGATTCAGATGCAGATACCTTAGGAAAAATGTTTAAAAAGTAAAAAGTAAAAAAAAAAAAAATGTCTTGTTGGGGATTACAAATTGCTCCTGAAAAAATACAAAAAAGAAATTCAGGATATTTGATAGGTTTACCAAAAAATTCAACCATAGGAAGTGCAAATCAGGAAAGCTCCATTATGAACTCTTAATGATTGTCAAATTTTCTTGGAGATATTAACTAGCTGTGCCTGACAATTGGATTAACTACTCAAGAGATAAGTAATTTATTTCAAACCTTGCAAGGTGACAAGGACTGAAATACTCTAAGAAAATTATCAGCTGAGGCTGAGAGAGAATTAGCTTTGGTAGATAAGAAGCTACAGGACATACAGGTGGATTGCTTGAATTCAGAGCTTGATTATATCCTGATCATGCTACCATCTACACATTGTCCAACAGGATTTTTTTATGCAGAGAGAAGACAATATTTTAGAATGAATATTTCTGCCACACAACAATTAAAAATTTAAAGATGTAGAAAAGATTTCTGAATTGATTCTGAAAGGAAAATTGGACATCATCAATTAACAGGAATAGACCCAGAAGAAACTGTGATACCTCTTAATAATGCTGGAATTTTATTATGAGGGGCAGAAAATGAACATTGGCAAAGAGCTTACAGTAATTTCTTAGAAGTGATTAGCAACAGATATCCCAAAAGCAAGAGACTTTAGTTTAAAAAAAGAAATAATTGGATCCTTCCTCATATTGTACACGTAACACCAATTTCTAGAGACCTACATGCTATGCTAATGGAAAAACAATAAATAAATAAATAAATAAATAAATAAATAAATAAATAAATAAATAAATAAATAAATCTGGAAAAACAATTTAAAGTCAAGGAATTTAAGTAAAGTTGTTCAAAGCCTGTATGATTCTGCTCAAAAGTTGGAATTATATAGAAACCTGGAGCCATATATTGGGGTAAATGCTGAAAGATCAGAGGAAACAAGCCACAGCCACTTCTCACCTTGCCAACTCCTCAGCTGATCCTGTCTCCACGAATCCTCAGACTGAATGCCCCTGAGCACTCAACCAAAAGGACTCTAGTTCCTGTCTCCTCGTGCCTTATATACCTTTCCCCACCCAGCCATTTCACTTCCTTCCTAGTGCTGGGATTAATGGCATGTGTGCTTCCCAAATACTGGTAGCAAAGGCATGAGATTTCAAGTGCTGGGATTAAAGGCGTGTGACTCCCAAGAACTAGTATTAAAAGTGTGTGCCACCACTGCCTGGCTCTGTTTCCCTCCTAGACTGAGTCAATCCCATGTAGTCCAGGGTGGCTTTGAACTCACAGAGATTCAGAGTGCTAGGATTAAAGGGGTGTGCCACCACTGCCTGGCCTCTGTTTAATCTAGTGGCTGTCTCTGTCCTCTGATCCTCAGGCAAGCTTTATTTGATACATAATAAAACACCACATTTATTGGCTATTCTCATGGTATTATTAGATTTTTCAGAACCTCTTAATATAGTTACTGACTCACAATATGCATAAAGAGCTGTTTTACATATTGAAACTGCTGAAATTATTTCAGATGATTCAGAATTAACTTTGTTATTTATTCAATTACAAGAAATAATCAGAAATAAAAATCATCCTTTGTATATAACTCATCTTAGATCCCATACATCTCTACCAAGCCCTCTAGCACAATGTAATGATGAAATTAATCACCTATTGATAGGAAATGTGCTAGAAGCCTCAGAATTTCATAAGAAACACCATGTTAATAGCAAAGATTTGAAGAAAGATTTTTCTATCACTTGGCAACAAGCCAAGGAAATTATAAGACAATGTCCTACTTGTTCTTTATATAACCAAACTCCACTACCTACAGAAAGTAACACAAAGGGTATTCAAAAAAAAATGAAATTTGGCAAATGGACATGTTTTATTTTGCAGAGTTTGGAAAAATCAAAATATGTACACCACATCATAAATACATATTCACGATTTTAATGGATAATTGCTTTAGATCTAAAAAGGCTAATTCTGTAATCAAACATTTGTTAAACATTATGGAAATCATGGAGATACCTGCACAAATTAATACTAACAATGTTCCAGCATATTTCTCTAATAAAATTAAATATTTTTGCATATTACAATATAAAGCATATCACAGGTATACCACACACTCTATAAGGCAAGCAGTTACAGAAATATCTAACCCATTCTAAATAATATGCTTAATAAACAGAAAAGGATAATAAAGACCCCCAGAGATAGATTATACAATGCTTTATTAACTTAAAATTTTTTAAATGCTAATAAGAAAGGAATAGCTGTGGAGAGACACTGGATATTAGGAAAAAACGCTGAATTAAATCAGCCTGTATACTTTAAGGATTTGTTGACCTCAGAATGGAAACCAGGATATGTGTTACATGGGGAAAGAAGTTTTGCTTTTGTTTCCACAGGAGAAGAAAAGCTATGGATATCATCAAAATTGATAAAAATTAGATTTGAACAGGAGAGACTTCTTGATTAGCAAAGGTGATATTTCATCAAACAGCATGGCCATTCAACCTAAAATAACTTATAAGACTAATAAATGCATTTAATTTGGTCAGCTATAACCTGCCAAAAAGGAAATTCCCCAAAGTTAGGGTTAGGTCAAAAAGTTTTGTTTTTGTCTTTCAAGGAGAATAAAAGCATCCAACTAAAGAATCTGAAGATCATGGGACAAATGAGACATCTGAAGAAGAAAGATGAGTCACCCAGAAAAAATGCCCCAAGTAAAAAACTAAATTGGCCTAATGGTATAGCACACTTCCAATAGGATAAAATCTCATAAATCTTCCCAAATGTTTGTTTCTGCTGTTCGCTACAGACACATAATATAAATGATATTTATGTATTCCCAATTCAATTAAAAATTAAAGCTGGCTTTATAATTAGAACAAGGTTCTCTCCTTCTCTAAACCCAAGCATGATTGTTAAAGAAAAACCCAAGATCTCTGTCTCATGTCAGAAGAGTCACCTGGTATGGGACAGAATAAAAATTAAAATTAAGGAGATATTCTATTGACACTAATGTCATAATCCTTTGGTTTTATTTTTACTCTTTTAAAATTTTTCTTAAGGTATAAATATTATCTCAAAATTTATAAGATTAATATATATATAAACATATACATTTAAACTTTCTGTCAAGACATTAATGGTCATACAAAATATTAACTAATTCTAGGAATCTTCATCTAGCTTCCCGTACATGACTTAAGGTTTGATTCTGAAGCAGATAACTAGAAATTAAGTCTGTATACCCTGGATATATTTGTGGTCCTTTAACTTCTCTGAGATTTACTGCATATGATATTTAAAATGTTTAAGTTTTGAAACTTAACAGAGAAATAACGGACTTACCTGATGTCATGACCCAAATGGACCTAACAGATATCTACAAAACATTCCATCCTAACAAAAAAAAAATATATACCTTCTTCTCAGTACCTCATGGAACCTTCTCTAAAATCGACCACATACTTGGCCACAAAGCAAATCTCAACAGATATAAAACAATTAAAATAACCTCCTGTGTTCTATCAGACCACCATGGTTTAAAGTTAGATTTCAACAACAACAAAAACTACAGAAAACCTACAATCTCATGGAAACTGAATAATGGTCAACTGACTCACCAGTGGGTTAAGGAAGAAATAAAGAAAGAAATTAAAGACTTCCTAGAGATCAACAAAAATGAAGATACCACATACCCAAACTTATGGGACACTATGAAAGCAGTGCTAAGAGGGAAATTCATAGCACTAAATGCCCACATAAAGAACTTGGAGAAATCTCACACTAGTGACTTAACAACACACCTGAAAGCTCTAGAATAAGAAGAGGCAAAGTCTCCCAGGAAGAATAGACGCCAGGAAATTATCAAAGTGAGAGGTGAAATCAATAAAATAGAAACAAAGAGAAAAATACAAAAAATTAATGAAACAAAGAGTTGGTTCTTTGAGAAAATCAACAAGATAGACAAGCCCTTATCCAAACTAACCAAAAGACACAGAGAGAGAATCCAAATCAACAAAATCAGATATAAAAAGGGGGACATAACAACAGACATTGAGGAAATCCAGAGAATCATCAGGTCATATTTCAAAAACCTCTACTCCACAAAACTGGAAAACCTAAAAGAAATGGACAATTTTCTGGATAGGTATCACATATCTAAGTTAAATCAAGACCAGATAAACTATTTAAATAGTCCAATAACCCTTAAGGAAATAGAAACAGTCATTAAAAGTCTCCCAACCAAAAAGAGCCCAGGACCAGATGGTTTCAGCACAGAATTCTACCAGATCTTCAAAGAAGTGTTAATACCAATACTCTCTAAATTGTTCCACACAATAGAAACAGAAGGAACATTACCAAACTCCTTCTATGAGGCTACAATTACCCTGATTCCTAAACCAAGCAAGGATACAACAAAGAAAGAGAACTACAGACCAATCTCCCTCATGAACATTGATGCAAAAATACTCAATAAAATACTGGCAAACAGACTCCAAGAACACATCAAAACAATTATCCACCATGATCAAGTAGGCTTCATCCCAGGGATGCAAGGGTAGTTCAACATACGAAAGTCCATCAATGTAATACACCATATAAACAAACTCAAAGAAAAAAAAACACATGATCAGCTCACTAGATGCAGAAAAGGCATTTGACAAAATCCAACACTCCTTCATGATAAAAGTCTTGGAACAATCAGGAATACAGGGAACATACCTAAACATAATAAAGGCAATTTACAACAAGCCAACAGCCAACATCAAATTAAATGGAAAGAAACTCAAAGCAATTCCACTAAAATCAGCAACCAGGAAAGGCTGTCCACTCTCCCCATACTTATTCAATATAGTACTTGAAGTTCTAGCCAGAGCAATAAGACAACATAAGGAGATTAAGGGGATACAAATTGGAAAGGAAGAAGTCAAGCTTTCCTTATTTGCAGATGACATGATAGTATACTTGAGTGACCCCAAAGATTCCACCAAGGAACTGATACAGCTTATAAACACCTTCAGCAACATAGCAGGATACAAGATCAACTCAAAAAAATCAGTAGCCCTCCTATATACAATGGACAAAGAAGCTGAGAAGGAAATCAGAGATACATCACCCTTTACAATAGCCACAAATGACATAAAATACCTTGGGGTAACACTAACCAAGCAAGTGAAGTACCTATATGACAAGAACTTTAAGTCCCTGAAAAAAGAAATTGAAGAAGATGTCAGAAAATGGAAAGATCTCCCATGCTCATGGATAGGCAGGACCAACATAGTAAAAATGGCAATTTTACCAAAAGCAATCTACAGATTCAATGCAATCCCCATCAAAATACCAACACAATTCTTCACAGACCTGTAAAGAATAATACTCAACTTCATATGAAAAAACCAAAAAAAAAAAGATAGCCAAAAGAATCCTGTACAATAAGACAACCTCTGGAGACATCACGATCCCTGACTTCAAGCTCTACTATAGAACTACAGGCCGGGCGGTGGTGGCGCACGCCTTTAATCCCAGCACTCGGGAGGCAGAGCCAGGCGGATCTCTGTGAGTTCGAGGCCAGCCTGGGCTACCAAGTGAGTTCCAGGAAAGGCGCAAAGCTACACAGAGAAACCCTGTCTCGAAAAACCAAAAAAAAAAAAAAAAAAGAACTACAGTAATAAAAACAGCTTGGTATTGGCATAAAAACTGACATGTGGACCAATGGAATCGAATTGAAGACCCTGACATTAATCCCCACATCTATGAACATATAATTTTTGACAAAGAAGCCAAAGTGTACAATGGAAAAAAGAAAGCATCTTCAACAAATGGTGCTGGCATATCTGGATATCAATGTGTAGAAGGCTGCAAATAGATCCATATCTGTCACCATGCACAAAATTTAAGTCCAAGTGGACCAAGGACCTCAACATAAATCCAGCTACTCTGAACCTGCTAGAAGAGAAAGTAGGAAGTAGTCTTGAACGCATTGGCATAGGAGATCACTTCCTAAATATAACACCAGTAGCACAGACACTGAGAGAAACAATCAATCAATGGGACCTCTTGAAACTGAGAAGCTTTTGTAGAGCAAAGGATATGGTCAACAAGGCAAAGCGACAGCCTACAGAATGGGAAAAGGTCTTCACCAACCCCACATCTGACAGAGGACTGATATCCAGAATATATAAGGAACTCAAGAAATTAGACATCAAAACGACCAACAGTCCAATTAAGAAATGGGCTATAGAACTAAACAGAGAATTCTCAACAGAGGAAACTCAAATGGCTGAAAGACATTTCAGGAATTGCTCAACATCCCTAATCATCAGGGAAATGCAAATCAAAACAACTCTGAGATACCACCTTAAGCCTGTCAGAATGGCTAAGATCAAAAACACTGAAGACACCTTATGCTGGAGAGGATGTGGAACTAGGGGAACTCTCCTCTACTGCTGGTGGGAATGCAAGCTTGTACAACCACTTTGGAAATCAATATGGCGCTTTCTCAGAAAATTGGGAATCAATCTCCCCCAAGGTCCAGCTATACCACTCTTGGGCATATGCCCAAGAAATGCTCAATCATACCACAAGAGCACTTACTCAGCTATGTTCATATCAGCATTGCTTGTAATAGCCAAAACCTGGAAACAACCTAGATGCCCTTCAACTGAAGAATGGATAAATAAATTGTGGCACATATACACAATGGAATACTACTCAGCAGAGAAAAACAATGACATCATGAGGTTTGCAGGCAAATGGATGGATCTAGAAAAAAATCATCCTGATTGAGGTAACCCAGACCCAGAAAGACAAATATGGTATGTACTCACTCATAGGAGGATACTAGATGTGGAACAAGGATAACTGGACTGCTACTCACATCACCAGGGAGGCTACCTGGAAAACAGGACCCCAAGAAAGACATGGGGATCGCCCAATGACAGAGAAATGGCTGAGATCTACATGAACAGCCTGGACATGAGTGGGAGTAATGAAGGGAGAGGGTCGAGGAAAGAGAGCCTGTGAGAGCGGGAGATCCCAGCTGGATCATGAACAGAGAGGAGACCATGGTAAATGAAGACCACATGAGAAAAGGAAGAAACAAAGTGCTAGAGAGGCCCACGGAGATCCACAAAGATACCCCCACAATAGACTGCTGGCAATGGTCGAGAGACAACCGGAACTGAACTACTCTGGTGATGGGATGGCCAAACACCCTAATAGTAGTGCTAGAAATCCCATCCAACGACTGAGGGACCTGGATGCAGAGATCCACGACTAGGCCCCGGGTGGAGCTCCAGGAGTCTAATTAGAGAGAAAGAGGAGGGTTTATATGAGCGAGAATTGTTGAAACCAAGGTTGGATAAAGCACAGGGACAAATAGCCAAAAGAATGGAAACACATGAACTATGAACCAAAGGCTGAGGGTCCCCCAACTGGATCAGGCCCTCTGAATAGGTGAGACAGTTGATTGGCTTGATCTATTTGGGAGGCATCTAGGCAGTGGTACCAGGTCCTGTGCTCATTGCATGAGTTAGCTGTTTGAAACCTGGGGCTTATGCAGGGATGCTTGGCTCAGTCTGGGAGGAAGGGACTGGTCCTGCCTGGACTGAGTCTACCAGGTTGATCTCAGTCCCCGGGGGAGGCTTTGCCCTGGAGGAGGTGGGAGTGGGGGGGTGGGCTGTGGGGAAGGGGAGGGGGGCAGAAGCGGGGAGAACAAGGGAATCTGTGGCTGATATGTAGAACTGAATGATATTGTGAAATAAAATAAAAGGAAAAAAACTAGAATAGAAAAAAAGATCCTTTGGACAATTGAAACAATCTGTTTAAATATTTCTACAATATTCCAATGGAAATGCACTTTCAGAGATGAAAAGCTATCCTTGGTTAAATCTCCTGCATCCTTCATGGATCCATATGGACTAGCTTGTATGCTCATGACCTCACAGTTCTGAAGAAAAGTCGAAATTCCGCACTCTGCTCTCTGTGAGAGTCCTACTTCCCCACATGACTTTTCTCGCCTTTTAATACCACAAGATACATCTAATTAACTTTTCAGCCACACACAGCTGGCACTAAAACAAACCAAGCTGTGAGGTGGCTGACCCAGAATTTCTGATGAATGTTCAAAGTAAACAGGCTTTCAGCCAATCTGGAATGGTATATTTCTAAGAGGACAGAGAACCCTTAAAGTTAATTAACTCATCAGGACAAACTGTCCACTCAATGGAAGTTCTTCAGTAATGAATATCAGACGACAGATCTTTCTGCAGCTGGGCTTGTTCATCATTCAAGAGGGCTGCTTCTGCATGTCTTGTGGATACTTTGGTGATTATTTATTTTTGCTGGCTTCTGACTTCTTATATTCAAATAAAAAGGCCAAGAAAGCAAACATCAAGTTTAAATAGAAGATCCTACATTTCATCAAAAGGCAGAAATACTTTTTTTTCACATGCAGAATTTTGGAAGAGAAGAATGAGTTCCATTAGAAAGCTTGAGTCTATTTAAGAGGTTTTGTTACTATGTGGAAATTTTAGTGTGTTCTCCACTTAAATTTTTGAAGATTACTATTGTGACCTGAAAAAGAGAAGGAGAAGAAGAGTGAGGAGGAGAGGAGGAGGAGGAGGAGGAGAAAAGAAAAGCTGCAATAAGCTAACATGAATATTGAAGACTGTAGCTTCACACTAAATTAGGAAGTAATAAAATAAAGTAGATGTCCTGAAAGAATTCAACTTGAGTTCATGAAAGAGATAACATACAACATATCAGGCAAGAGTTTTTCTGCTGTTTTGCTTGCTTGTTTATTTTTGTTAATGGAGAATATAATATTAATAGGCTCTGCACCTCTAAAAGGAACAGGGCATCTCATGTGTGTCCATTTTGAGGCAGTAGTAAATCTTTGAAAGGACCTAGAATGTCTTGTCAGAGAGGAGCCACTCTGGCGAGCTTCAGGAGCATTAAGCAGTGCTCTAATCTTGTGAGAATCAGCCTGAGTAGATGTTTCTATTACACTATTACACTACAGGGGTTACTCTGCTGCTTACCTTCCTGTTCGGTTCTTCCAAGTTTATTCAACACAGTCATATATCAAAGATCACTTTAGGGGGTAACTGAAAGGAACAGTGTTTATTAAGAACTTACTATGTACTGTGTGTGTGTGTGTGTGTGTGTGTGTGTGTGTGTGTGTGTGTGTGTGTATGTGTGTATAATTTGATGCTATTCTATAATAGTATGATGTTGCATTACAGAGTAATAGCTAGAGTATCAGTTCTGGAGTCAGACTACCTAAGTTAGGTGTGGGGTTTTCTTAGCTCATCATGTATAAGTAGAATGAACTTGGTCGAGGTTATAGGACCTGTTCATTCCTTAGTACCTATATCTGTCTATAAAATAAAGAAAGAGAATCTATTTCATAGGCTTTCTGTGAAGGAGAAATCAAATGATCAGTAAATGTGAGCCATGTATCATTTTATAAATTTATAAAATTTGGGCAGTGGTGGTACACACCTTTAATCCCAGTACTTGGGAAGCAGAGCCAGGAGGATCTCTGTAAGTTCAAGAACAGCTTGCTCTACAGAGTGAGATCCAGGACAGGCTACCAAAACTTCACAGAGAAACCCTGTCTCGGAAAACTAGATAGATAGATAGATAGATAGATAGATAGATAGATAGATAGATAGATAGATAGATTGATAGATTGATAGATAGATAAATGTATAAGTTGTTTACCAGAGTTTTACAAATAAATAGAACTTCAGAAATGCTGTGGGATGTCTTTCTGTATGCTGTGAATATGTGTTGCTCTGATTAATTGATAAATAAAGCTGCATTGGCCTATGGCAAGGCAGCTTAGAGGAAGGCGGGAAATCCAAGCAAATATACTGAGAGAAGAAAGGAGAGGAGAGAGAGACACCAGCTACCTCCAAAGAAGAAGCAAGATGTCAGCAGATCATTAATGCTATGGCCATGTGGCAAAACATATATTAATAGAAATGGGTTAATTTAAGATGAAAGAGCTAGCTAGCAAGAAGCCTGTCATAGGCCATACAGTTTGTAATTAATACAAGCCTCTGAGTGATTATTCTATAAGCAGCTACACAGAAATAATAAATTATTTGGCCAAGGCAATGGAACCAGAAACAGAATATAATCTTCTGGCAATCTAATACTGCCATCTATATCAACTGTCTCTAAACTATGTTATGTGTATATCTTAGGTGTAAGGAGAAAAGAATGTAACATTTTTATATATTTAATGTGTTTTGTGTTTTAAGTTTTACATATATCATATGAGAATTTTGGTTATTTCTAATACAACTATATTCTATAAATAAATATACAAAATTCTGGAGTATACTCAAAATTATTTTACTAACAAAAAGATACTATCAGTACATTTAGACCTCTATTTCAGGTTCAAGAACTAGAAAAGAGCATGGTGCAATGACAGAGGACAACAGAGGGCAGGTTTAATAGAGTATCTATGATATTCGCTAACAGTGTCTTCCAAATCCAAAATTCAGATACTCTGATAAATAAAAAGAAAGAATAGAAAATGTTATGGGCCATTCTCAAAACCGAAATAACTTATTCTTCTCACAGTTCTTAAATTTTCAAAAACATAAAACCCAATTTTACTTAGAGTCCTTAAGCAACCAAAATTGTGTAGTGTGTGTGTGTGTGTGTGTGTGTGTGTGTGTGTGTGTCACAAATTTAACATGGTAGATTATGTTATTTTGTTGAAACAGCACGTTTTTTAGTTTACTTTCTCATTGCTGTGATAAAATATCTCAAAAGGAAACTTAAGAGGAAACGGGTTGTTTGGGCTTGAGTTCCCGAGGTATTCAATTAGCATAGCAGGGGAGACAAAGCTGCTGGCTGAGAGGACCCAGTGGCCAAACCAGGGCCATTACAGGCTCCCCTAGCAGCCCTGACATGGACCAGGCCTTAGTTTCAGTTCACTAGAATAGGCTGGAGCTGGATAAGCAATTCTTAGGAAAACCACAACTTAGGGGCAACCAATCAACAGGTGCCTGGCAGCCTCCTGCTAGCTCAGCAGGCACCCCAAAGTCCCTTCTGCTGGCTCAGTGAATGCCCTCCAGACTTCTACTACCTAAAGATAGCTTTCCCTACCCTCATGTCAACAAGCCCCCAGAAACTAGATCCCACCACCACCAATGGGCCCCTAACCACTACAGCCTCCTACCAATCAGCTTCCAGACTAATCTTTCCTCCACCAATCAGCACCAGATTAATCCCTCCTCCCTGGAATTCCCCTAACTCTGCTTAAAAAGAGCTTGTGACACCCCCCCCCTTCGGGGTGGGTATTTGCCACCCCAACATGCTGGAAATAAATGCTCATGCATACATGACTATTGGTCTTTCTTAGGGGCTTCTCTCAGACCCTAACAATTGGTACAATGACCAGGAAGCCCCCTCAAGATCCCCTGACACATGGTCACAATGAAGGAGCCAGGAGGATTCCAGTAGAGGGATGGAGGAGTCCCCCCCACATACACACAAGCATAATGTCAGAGGAAGGAGCCACAGCCCTTCTATTGTGTGCTGTGGGCCCATCTGATGCTGATGGCAGGCAGCAGCTAGTCCATTGGTCCTTTGCCACTAGTGGCCTTTATAATTGGAAGCTACAAAACCCTAAGTTTTCTGAGAAGCTTGCCAAACTAATTGATTTGTTAGATTCTTTCCTTTTCACACACCAGTCAATGTGGGATGATTGTTTCCAGCAACTCCAGGTCCTCTTTACTACTGTGGAGTAGATCATAGCCAAGGCCCAGAAATTGTTTCTGGGCCCAGATGGAAGACCGACCACCAATGCATACCTCATAAATATTGGTTTTCCTGTGATGTGACCCAACTGGGATTTCAACACAGAGGAAGGTAGGGAGAGGTTGAAAGTCTACCGCCAGACTCTAATGGGGGGGGTCTCCGGGTTGCTGCAAGGCAGCCCATAAATTTGTCCAAAGTTAGTCAAGTACACCAGGAGCCTGAAGAAACACCGGAGCATTCCTAGAGAGGCTGAGAGAGGCTTATAGAACCTATACACCCTTGGATCCAGAAGCACCAGAGAATCGGTCTGCAGTCAGCCTGGCTTTTGTCAACCAGTCAGCACCAGATATCCGCCATAAGTTGCACAGACTAGAAGATTTTGAAGGTAAGAGGTTGGCTCAACTCACTGCAGTTGCTGAGAAAGTATTCAATAATAGGGAGACCCCGGAAGATAGGCAGACTAAGGGGCTCATGAAGCCTTTAGAAAGACAGACATAGGGACTCACCAAAGTCCTCCTAGCTATGTTAGGCAGCCCAAAGGTTAAAAGATGGGCATTGGATTCTGGGAGCTCACCACATAGGGAGGAAGGCCTGAAGCAAGGACTAAGCAATAGGCCTAGATTGCAGAAAGATCAATGTATCTACTGTAAGAAGTTGGATCACTAGAAAAGTGAATGCCCTGTACAACAGGACTCAAAAGCAAAGGTATTGGAATTGGGAGAAATGAGTGATTGAAAGGGACAAGGCTCAGAGGCCCTCCCTGAACCTTGGATAACCCTAAAGGTGAAGGGGAAACACATAGATTTTCTGGTGGATACAGGAGCAAAACACTTCCCTTAAAAAAAAATCTAGGCAAAATGTCACAAAAACAATCCTGGGTGTAAGGGGCCACAGGGATAAACAAGGTTTTCATGGACTACTCAAAGATCAGTAGACATAGGAAAAAGCCAAGTAACCTACTCTTTCATGGTCATCTGTGAGCACATACCCACTGTTGGGAAGAGGCTTACTAACTAAGATGGGGGCCCACATCCATTTTAACCAGATCAGGATATCAGTGACTGATCAAAAGGGAGAGGCACTAAACATGCTCACCATGTTACTTGCAGATAAATATAAAATGGTTGTGCCCCCCAAGAGAAGAAAAACAATAAGACCTACTCCAAAACTGGCTCCAAAAAATTCCCCAGGCATGGGCAGAAACTGGGGGATCTGGGCTGGCAGCACACTGGCCCCCCATTCTAGTACAGCTGAAAGCTGGGGCAATGCCTACATGTGTTAGACAGTACCCAATGCTCAGAGAGGCCAAGCAGGGGATCACCCCCCATATTAAGCACCTCAGAGACCTGGATATTTTGGTCCTTGCCAGTCAGCCTGGAATACACTTCTACTGCCAGTTAAAAAGCCCAATTCCAATGACTACAGACCAGTGCAAGACCTCTGTAAGGTTAATGAGAGGGTGGAGGACATTAATACAACAGTTCCCAACCCCCACACCCTTCCAAGTGTCTAGCCCCCAGAACAGGTCATCTATACTGTGTTAGACCTCAAAAATGCCTTCTTCAGCCTCCCATTGGCCCCAGCCAGTCAGCCTACATATGCTTTCAAATGGATGGATCTACAGGACAGATTCAATAGACAGCTGACTTGGACATGACTGTCCTAGGGATTCAAAAACTCTCCTACCACCTTTGAAGAGGCACTCCACGAGGACTTGGGTGAGTACTGATAAGCCCACGCCCACATCAGCTTATTACAGCATGTGGATGACCTCCTGATAGCAGCCGATACCGTGGAAGCCTGCAAGGCCGCCACTGAGGGGCTACTTAAAACTTTGGGAGATCTGGGGTATCATGTGTCAGCAAAGAAGGCTCAACTCTGCCAGACTGAGGTACTTTACCTGGGGTACATACTCAACGGGGGCAAAAGGTGGCTGTCCAAAGCAAGAAAAGAGATCATCCTGAGGATCTTCAGACCCAGCGACCGCCGAGAGGTGATGGAGTTCCTGGGGTCTGCTGGGGTCTGTAGACCATAGATCCCTGGGTTTGCTGAATTAGCCCAGCCTCTGCATGAGGCCATGTGGGGGGAAAGACTCCCCTTGATTGGACCCCGCAAATGGAAAGGGCCTTCAGTGAAATCAAGGCAGCTCTACTGAGTGCACCTGCTTTGGCACTACCGGATATCACCAAACCCTTCCACCTATATGTGGATGAGAAGAAGGGAGTGGCCGAGGGGGTACTGATGCAAACCCTGGGTCCATGGAAAAGGCCAGTAGCCTACTTGCCCAAAAAGCTGGACCCAGTGGCTGCTGGATGGCTTCCTTGCCTCTGCATAATTGCAGCCACAGCTTTACTAATCAAAGACTCAAATAAACTAACCTTGGGGCAGACTCTTAAAGTGACCACCCCCCATGCCACTGAGGGGGTCCTTTAACACCCTCCTGATAGATGCCTAATTCTTGGATGACTCATTACCAGGCTTTGCTCCTAAACCTACCCAGGATCCATTATACCCCCAGCAATCCCTTGAATCCTGCCATCCTGCTCCCAGACCCGGATCCAGACCAGCCTCTCCATGATTGTCTGGACATCCTGAGCCATCTCCACAGGACCAGAGAGGACCTCAAGGATATACCTCTGTCAAGGGCTAAGGTAACATGGTGTACAGATAGTAGTAGTTTCATCAAGGATGGTGTCAGGTATGTGGAGGCAGCGGTTACAACTGAGGAAGAAATCACATGGACAGAGGCCCTACATTTTGGGATGTCAGCTCAGAGGGCCGAGCTAATAGCTCTAACAAAGGCACCGCAGTTGGGAAAGGAAAAAGAAATAATGTCTATTCTGACAGCTGGTATGCATTTGCCACGATACATGTCCATGGTGCCATCTACAGGGAGGGGGAAATGTTGACTGCAGAAGGAAAGACTGTTAAAAATAAACAGGAAATTTTAGACCTCTTACAGGCCATACGGCTGCCCCAAGAGATAGTTGTCATGCACTGCCCTGGACACCAAAAAGGAGAGGACCCAATCTTAAGGAGAAACAGCTGGGCAGACAAGCAGTAAAGGAAGCTGCCCTCCAGATGGCAGCCATCCTGCTGGCCACACCACCAAAGATGTTAACATCCACATTGCCAGAATTTCCAGCTTACACCAACCAAGAGCTCTGGAGAATCCACTCATGTACAAATGCTTACAAGGAGAAAGGATTGTTTAAGACCCCCAATGAAAGCCGGGCGGTGGTGGCGCACTCCTTTAATCCCAGCACTCGGGAGGCAGAGCCAGGTGGATCTCTGTGAGTTCGAGGCCAGCCTGGACTACCAAGTGAGCTCCAGGAAAGGCGCAAAGCTACGCAGAGAAACCCTGTCTCAAAAAACCAAAAAAAAAAAAAGACCCCCCAATGAATGGATCATCCTCCCATCAAACTTTTCCACTCAACTAGTCTGACAAATACATCAGAGTGCCCATCTGGGAGAAAGAAAAATACAGGATCTTTTGAGAAGAGCATACCTTAAGGTTTTTTACCTTAAATCCAAAACAGCAGTAGCTATAGGCCAATATCCCACTTGCCATCTTGTCAATGCAAAAAGTAGCATCACAATAACTGGACACAAGGAGAGGGGAATGCAGCCTGGTGCCAACTGGGAGATTGACTTCACAGAGGTAAAACCAGGCCTGTATGGCTATAAATATTTGCTAGTTTTTATAGATACATTTTCATAATGGACTGAGGCTTTTCCAACTAAACACAAGACAGCTACCATGGTGGTCAAGAAGTTGCTGGAAAAAAATTATCCCAAGGTGTGGCCTCCCTATGCTCTTGAGCTCAGATTACAGGTCCGCATTCATCTCACAAGTAACACAAAAAATATTTAAGGCTATGGGGACCAATTGGAAACTCCATTGTGTTTATCATCCCCAGAATTCAGGCCAAATAGAAAGGATAAACAAGACCCTGAAGGAGATCTTAACTAAATTAACCCTTGAAACTGGCGGTGACTGGCTATCTCTCCTCCCCTTTGCTCTTTACCAGGTTCGCAATTCTCCTTACACTTTAGGCCTGATTCCATTTGAGATTGTGTATGTCAGGCCACCACCCATTCTGCCAAATCTCAGGGCAGAATTGCTGGCTGAATTTGATAACCAAGGATTTCTCTCCTCCCTACAAGTTCTGTCTCAGGTGAAGAAACAACTTTGGCCTCAGCTGCGTGCAGTCTATGAGAAGTCACCGCCTCCTGTGCCCCACAAATTCTGGCAAGGGGACCTGGTAATCATCAAGAAACACAGGAAAGAGACCTTGGAGCCTGGCTGGGAGGGAACCTTACACTGTCATCCTGACAATGCCCACAGCTGTCAAAGTGGACAAGTGGATGGTGTCCCCAATTGGATTCATCATTCCCATAAGAAGCCTATAGACCCACACACTCATCCTGAGGACTACCCTCCAGAGGAAGCCAACCCTGGACTTTGGAGGGCCATTGCACACCCATGAGATCCTTTAAAGCTGAGAATCCAGAAAGTCATCGATCCAGCTAAATGATGGGCTTGTCATATGCTTCCTCAGCATATGCATGTGCCTGCTGGGACTTTCCAGTCATATCACCATACGGGACCACAACCCCCACCTACCCTTTAATCTCACATGGAAAATTATCAATGCTGGCTCAGGAAAGATCCTGAACCAAACCTCCCATGCAGCCCCTTTGGGGACCTGGTTTCCTGACCTACACTTTGACTTGGGGATGCTTTATGGTTGGGCGGAGGTATGTGATGCATAAAAGTGACCAGAAGTCATTTTTATGTTTGCCCTGGGTATGACAGAAATGAGGCCCAAATAGAGACCTGCAGGGGAGTCAATCACTATTTCTGTGCTTCATGGAGCTGTGTCTCCACTGGTCATATTTGATAGAAGGCCCCAAAGGATGGGGATCTTACCCAGGTAAAAAGGGCAAGAAAACCAAAATGCCTGGGTGCTTGGTGGACTAAATTTGCTGGAGAAGGGACATGTAACCCAATATTAATTCAATTTACTGATGTTGATAAAAAGATGCCTGGTTGGATGTCAGGAAAGACCTAGGGTTTAAGGCTATATGACTGGGTTGGAGGACCAATAGGGAAGGACCCAGGAGCATTATTTACCCTTCAATTGGATGTTCAACCCCTCCAGCCATGAAAGCCCCTGAGCCCCAATAAGATAATGAGTACCCCAAAGCCTAAGAAAATAAAATCTAAAAAAAATCTAGGCCTAAGAAAACTAAAACATTGTCTTTGACAACCAAGGTTGCCTCCATGAGTCTACCCACCAATTCAGGCCTCTTTAACCTGCTAAGAGCTACCTATTTGGTTCTACATGCCTCAAAGCCAAGCCTCACCAAGACTTGTTGGCTTTATCTGGATACAAAACCACCCTATTTTAAGAGGATTGCAATAAAGAGAAGTTATACCAGCTCCCCTGACATACAGTCATGCAGATGGCAACATTCAGGCAGAAGAAGAGTTACCCTACAGTCTATAACAGGAAACAGCCTCTGTGTGGATAAACCCCCACCTAGTGATGTTGACCTCTGCAACAAAACTCAGAATCCACCAGGGACAGGGTATTTAATCTCACCAGATGATGCCTGGTGGGCCTGTACCACAGGTTTAACCCCCTTCATACATGCCCAAGTTTTAAATGATACTCAGGGTTTCTGTGTCTTGGTGCAACTGGTCCCCAGGATAGCCTATTTCCTTGAGGAAGAGATTCTCCATCAGTTGAAACCAATAGGATGGGCTAAACATGAAGTTTTCACAGCTGCCCTAATATCCTCCCTCATAGGTTTGGGCTTAGCAGGGGCACTGGGACCTCAGCCCTCATTCTCCAAGACTGATGTTATAGGATTCTGAGTGTAGCAATAGATGCAGACATAGCCACCCTAGAGAAATCCATCACTCATCTGGAGGAATCACTCTCCTCTTTAGCTGAGGTAGTCCTCCAGGATAGAAGGAGACTAGACTTACTGTTCCTTCAACAGGGTATGGTGATGTTTTAATTGTACTGAAATGTGATTTTATTTGTATGTTAATAAATAAAGTTGCCTGGGGTTCAGAGCTAATAGCAAGCCATAGCAGAACTGGGCGTTCGTGGCGCACACCTTTAATCCCAGCACTCGGTAGGCAGAGCTAGGTAGATCTCTGTGTGGTCAAGGATACAGCCAGCACTGGAGACACACACCTTTAATCTCAATACCATAGAAGACCTGGAGGGCTGTACAACAGACAGTGATGAGGCAATCATGTGGTTGGTTTTACAACCAATGAGAAGGCAAAACAGAAAGTCTATATAAAGACAAACAGACAGGAAGTAGGTCTCTTTCAGACAGGTCTCTTGGCTGAAGAGGCTAGCTGCAGCTGGTGGGTAAGGCTCTTAGCTCTGATCTCTTGGCTTTCTTCTTTGCATTGGTTCTGTGTTTCTTATTTTATAAGATGGTTGGTTACATGTACACAAGGAAGTCTATGTCTGGCTCTGGGAAACAATGCTGTTTTTATGCTAACCATTCAGGAATTAATCCCTCCTCCCTGTAATTCCCCTAACTCTGCTTAAAAGAAGCTTGCAACCCTCCTTCGGGATGGGTATTTGCCACCCCAACATGCTGGAAATAAACGCCCTTGCTAAATTGCATACATGACTGTTCGTCTTTCTTGGGAAGCTTCCCTTGAACCCTAATATAGGCAAGGAAGGCATGGTGCAAGGAGCAAGAGGCTGGAGGCCACACTGCATTCACTTAGGAATCAGAATGGGAACAGGAAGTGGCACCAATCTACCAGGCCTCACTGCACACACCCAGTAACCCACTTTCTCCAGCTAAGCTCCACCTTTTAAAAGTTCCACCAGCTAGGGCCCACATGTTCAAGAACATGGGCCTATGGGAGATAATCCACATTCAAATCATATTTCACCCATGGTCCCTATAGGCTTATGTCTGTCTCTTGATGCAAAATGCATTCAGTTCAACTTCAAAAGTCTTTAACAATCTCAACACTACAAAAGGCCAAATTCAAAGTCTTCTTAGAGACAAGACAATCTTTTAACTAAGACCGCCCCTATAAAACCAAAAATATAAGTTATGTATTTCCAACATAAAATGGCACAGATTATACATTCCCATTCCAAGAGAGAAGGATGAAGGCATAGCAAGAAAGCCTCCAAGATCAGACCAAAACAAGACTTAAAACAGTAATAAATAAATAAATAAATAAATAAATAAATAAATAAATAAATAAATAAATAAATTAAAATAAAACACCTACATGTAGCTATATGTCCAGATGATGGGACTAAGAATGAAATCATCTCGGTTCCAAGGGGCTTAAGCAGCCGTGCCCATTCAGCTCTGCTACCTGTAGCACATTTCAGCTGTCTCTGGCCCACAACTACAACTTTCTTCAGCAGATGTCCTCTGGTTTTAGCATCTTCAGCATCCTGGTGTATCCCAGTGACCTTAATGTTCATCTTCACAGCTTCACGGAATGGCTGTTAAGAGTCTCTTTGTTAGGACTCCAACCTTGCTATATATTACCTGGCTTCAGATGTTCTCCAGAATCATGGATAAAGACTCCATGACCCCCTGAGTCTTATTCCTTCATGCTGACAAAACCAGTACTGAGTGGATGATACTACCAGTTTCTACTGCTACCTCAGGATGGATCCTGGAACCTTTGGACCACAGTTGCATCAGATTGTGTGATTATTCTGGAGAAACACATCCCTAGGCAGTTGTTTTCCAGAACAGAAAACCTCTCCAGCATCCTGAGCTTTGAGCTCTCTTTCAAATGAACTAAAGGGCTTTTCTTACACAAAATTAGAAACTCTCCCACAGTCCCCCCATAAGCCAGTTCCAGATGCCTAAGAACTTCATGGCCAAAATTATCACAGCAATGATCAACTTCCTTGATACCAAATCTCTAATTTACTTCTTCATTGCTGTAGTCAAAATACTCTGGCAAAAGCAATTTAATGGAGAAACATGACAATAACTAGTTAAGATTTTTGATATATTATGTATATATCAACTTCCTGATATATGGTTATACTGATAATTTGATCAACCAATACCTATAAAGTACACAGGACAGTACCTAACATATAAGATACATTCAATACATGTTAATTTTACCATATTTATACTACCATCATCATCAAATCATCTACCATTTTTATTTATTTCAACTATTTTCAAACTTGTACTCCTAAATCACTCTCTGATTTTTTTTTTTACCTTAACATAGTTCAATCTATTCACACTATGTATTAAGGATGTGCCTTCTCTGAATATTTGCCTTGGATGTACGGAAAAGGACTAGTTTGATAAAAGCTCATCTATCTTTATTTTGTTACCTGTGTTTGGGTACCATAACCAAAAAGTAAACCATGGCCAAAACCATTTCTCCTAGTAATTATGTCACTTAAAGTCTTAGATATCTTTTTATGTATTTCAGTATACTTGTGTGTATGGTTTAAGGTACAGATCTAACTTAATTCTTTTGCAGATAGATATTGTGATGATGAGCTCTAATTGTCAACTTGACACAACCAAGACTCCCCTGGGAAAAGTCTCAATTATATATCCTCCACATTGGGTTGGCAAATAGCCATGTCTATGTGGAATTGTCTTAATTAAATTATTTGATGTGAAAAGACCCAGTCCACTATGAGTGGCACAATTCCCTAGGCCAGAGTCCTGAACTGTGTAAAAGAAGACAAATCAAACTGAGGACAAACAAGTGAGCATGCATACATGCATTCTCACTCTGCTCTTAACTGTGGATATTATAATGTGATTAGCTGCTCTGTGATTTTCATGATATGACAGGTTGTAATCTGGAATTGTAAGATGAATAACCCCCTATCCCCCACACACACACACTCCAAGTTGCTTTCTGTAAGGATATTTTATTACAGCAACAGAAGTACAACTAAAACCATATCCAGTTTTTCCAAAAGCATCTGTTAAAGAGATTATAGTTTCCTTTTTGTGCCTATTTGGCATCCTTGTTGAAGATCAGCTAGCTATATACACATGAAGATTATTTATGGGCTCTTAATTCTGTTTTATTAGTATATATACCTATATTCCAGAACCATACCATTTTAATTACTATAACTTTCTAATATATTTTGAAATGAGAACATGTGATGTCTCCAGCTTTGTACTTTTCAACTAAGATTGTTCTAGCTATCTGGGTCATTTGTGATTACAAGTGAAATGGTTTTGCTAACTCCATAAAAAGCAAAAATGACATTACAATTTTGATAAGCTTTGCACTGACTCTGTAGATGTCTTTGAATAGAATGGCATTTGTCAATATTATTTATGATCTATAAACAGAAAATCACTTTTAATATATTTGTGACTTCTTCAGTTTCTTTCATAAATGCTTCATAGGTTTTAATGTACAAGTGCTTTAATTCCTTAGTTAAGTTTGTTCTTCAATATCATTCTCTTGGATGCTATTGAAAATGAGATAATTAATTGACCTGAATAATATTTATTGGTCTGTACACTATTTTACTGTATAGGAATACAACTGATTTTTGTATGCTGTATCTACATCTAAAAATTTCACTGAGTCAATTTATTAGTTCTGCGATGATAAATTTTATGGGATTTATCACAATAATAAAACAAAACCATGAGTCCTCCTGTAGCCTGCACACAGGAGCGTCTCCTCCTACACTACCCCCATTCCCTGAGGCCTCTGCCTCTCAGTGAGGACCCTGTTTTGGCTCTTTACTGCCGTCCCTCCCAGTCTTTCCTCCTTAGCCCACCTCCATTCCTTTGTCACCCACTGGCACACAGAAACACTTTCAACCATCGTGGTGGTTTGGACAAGAATGGCCCCCACAGGACTGGACCTGCCTGGACTGAATCTACCAGGTTGGACTCAATCCTCAGGGGAGTCTTTGCCCTGGAGGAGATGGGAATGGGGCGTGGGCTGGGGGGAAGGCAGTGGGGTGCAAGAGGGGAGAGAACAAGGGAATTCGTGGCTAGTGTGTAAATTTAAATTAAATTATAAAATAATTTTTTAAAAAAACTTGAAAAAAAAGAAAGGCCCCTACAGGCTCACATGTCTGAATGCTTAGTCTCTAGTTAATGGAACTGTTCGTGAAGAATTAGGAGGTATGGCCTTGTTGGAGTAGGTGTCAGTGGGGATGGGATTTGGGGTTACAAAAGCCCATGCCAGCCAGGCACAGTCTCTCTCTGCCTGCTGCCTGTGGGTCAGGACATAGGCTCTTAGTTACTGCTACAGTTCCCTGCCGGCCTGCCTATCTCCATGCCCCCTGCATGTCTTAGAGTTTTTATTGCTGTGAAGAGACACCATGACCACAACAACTCAAAAAAAAAATTTAATTGGGGTGGCTCGCTTACAATTTCAAAGATTCAGTCCATTATCATCATGACAGAGAGCATGGTGACATGCAGACAGATGTGGTGATTACATCTTGACAAGAAGGCAGCAAGAAGTCAACTGTGACACCAGGCAATATCCTGTGCTTAAGAAACCTCAAAGTCCATCCCCACAGTGACACACCTCCTCCAACAAGGCCATACTCATTCCAACAAAACCATATCTCCTAATAGTGCCACTCCCTATGAGATTATAGGGGCCAATTACATTCAAACTACCACACTGCCAGAATGGTCATGGACTAGCCTGTGGTGATATATTGTGTATCCTAATAAACTTGCATTAGGTTCAGAGGACAAAACCAGCCACTAGATTAGACATAGAGGTCAGGCAGTGGTGACACACACCCTTAATCCTATCACTTGGGAGGCAATCTGGATCTCTATGAGTCCAAGGCCACACTGGAAACAGAGCCAAGCAGTGGTGGCACACACCTTTAATCCCAGCACTGGGAAGCACACATGCCTTTAATCCCAGGAAGTGATGGCTGGGCAGAGAAAGGTATATAAGGCATGAGGAAACAGGAACTCACTTTCTTTAGTCTGAGGATTTCATAGAGGTAAGAACTAGTGGCTGACTATTCTGTTTCTCTGATCTTTCAGGTTTGACCCTAATATCTGGCTCTGGGTTTTTCATTAAAAGACCATCTAGGATTTGAACAACATCTGGTGTCCAATTTGTGGGGCATGAATTCACAAAATCCTGCTTGCCTGTGGCCTTACAGGCCCCAGCTCAGGCCCAATCTGTACAGGGCTGGAGTCTCCACCCTATTTGGGCTGGAGTCCCTAACTCACTGGCTAAATTTCTGTTGCATCCTCTCTGCAGCAAATTCCCCAGGCTCAAGCTCCAAACACCCAGAATTAGCTGCTTTCTCATGTTCCCCAGTGCACAAAGATGGCTTTTTGGCTTCTTTTCTCTCTTGGTGGGTTCTGGCTTTCCTTTGGGTCCACTCCTCAGGCTGCTGCCACACCGTTATCTGAATCGTCATTGTCAGCAGATTTGGTGAGTCAATTAAGTTTTCTTAAAGGGAGGAATTAGTTAAAAGAAAGTTTTTCCCCCACATTAAAAAATGGGAAACATTTCTACAATAGAGAGTGTTTGTTCTCTGTTTGATAATAGGATTGATGTCCTGAAAATGGACTGATTAAATGAAAGGATAATTAATGTTGATGGGATAGATGTAATGTCAATTATAAATATTATTTGATAATTTTTGTTTCATCATTTAAAAAGTTGGTTAATATGAGTGCCGAGATAAAAGTTTTAGAAAAAACTTGTTAAAACAAATCATAGAGATATTCAGATCCAGACAGAGGAATTTAAAGGTGAACCAATCTCAGCATTTCATTATAAGGTTACAGAGAAACAGCCTAAGGCTTTCAAACAGCCAACCTTAATCTATCTAGTAACCTTACAGGAACTACCAAATGCTCAAGGCTATGTAAGAGCTGACTAGATTTCTGTGCAAATGTTAAGTTTGAGGAGATTCAGAAGAGTTATAGTGTCATATGGTATGCATTCTCCGTTTGTGAAACAGATGTTAAACTCGTGGTCAACTTGTAATAGAATTATCCCTCAAGCCTGGAGAGAATTGGTTACAGCTGTTTTAGAAGCTGGTCTCCAATTACTATGGAGGACCTGGTAGAATGAGCCTAAGACCATTGAACAATGAAGTAGGGCTAGAGGTATGGAAATCTCCCAAAATCAATTTCTTGGAAGTGGAGATTATGCTAATGTAGAAAGGCAATCTCTATATGCTGACTACACCCTAGCTTTATACCAAATGGCAGCCTTGAATGCTTGGGACAGAATTGAAAGAATAAGAAAGAAAATCAAGTCATTTACAAAAGTTATACAGGGCCCCAGAGAAACCTTAATGAACTTCTTACAAAGGCTGTCTTCAGCAGTAAATAGAATGATACTAAATTCAGAAGCTAGCTAGATAATAATTGAATATCTGGCTTTTTAAAATGCTAGCACACAATGCAAAAGGGTAATTAGGCCATTAAAAGCAAGATCAGCACCCTTGGAGGAATGGATCTGAGATACAATTAATATTGAATCTCATGACCATGATGATACTTGGATAGGAGAGGTTATTTCCAGAGGTTTGAAGAAAAATAGTTAATTTCAGATATTTCAAATGTAGTAAACAAGGTCACCTAAAAAGGGACTGTAAACAGGGCATTCCTAGAAAAAATGTTTTTTCAAGGAGTAATCCCAACAGAATGCCCCTCCCTTTTGGATTATACAGAAGGTGTGGCAAAAGCAAGCATTGAACTAAGGAATGTAGATCAACAAGGGACAAGGTAATCCCTTGCCTTTGCCATCAGGAAACTCCCTGAGGGGCCTCTGGCAGGCCACCATGACAAATTCAGTTCAGTCCTTTCCTGTCATCATGGAAGAAACTCCTTCTCAGAGAAATTAAAGAACCTAATGCCTATTGTAAAAAACCATACTGCTCTAGATGATAGAACTGCTACAGAAGATAGAACAAAAATTCAGGAGAAACCATAAATCAAAATTGATAAGGATTAGATCTAGAACCTCGCCAAAGTTAGGGTTGTGGCAGGGTCTTGTTTTTGTCTTCCAGGAAAATAAAGACAACCATCTTGAAGAATTTAATGACCTATGGACAAATAAGCATCCAAATAAGAAGGGAGAACTACCCAACTACCTGGAAAAAATTACCAAGGAAAGGAATAATCTGATCCAATGCAATCTTTGAAGTCTCAAAAACGATGATAGGACCCCACAATGACAATTTCATTAGGATAATGATAAGGTCACCAAGCTGACAAACACCACTGAAAGATCATCTTTGGACTACAAACTGCTCAGGACAATTTCAAAATGGCTAGCTGAGATGATCCAGCCTCACAGACTATTTGAGCAAGGACTTGAGACAAGCCTTGAACTTTCCCATTATGTAGAGACTGGAAAAACTGCTGTGGATATCACTCTGTATACATAAAATGCTGATTGGCCAGTAGCCAGGCAGGAAGTATAGGCGGGGCAAGCAGAGAAGAGAATTCTGGGAACAGGAAGGCTGAGTCAGGAGATGCTGCCAGCCACTGCCATGAGTACCAACGTGTAAGATACTGGTAAGCCACAAGCCATATGGCAAGGTATAGATTTATAGAAATGGGTTAATTTAAGATGTAAGAACTAGATAGCTAGAAGTCTGAGCCATTAGACCAAACAGTTTAAATAATATAAGAGTCTGTGTGTTTATTTTATAAGTGGGCTGTGGGACTGCCGGGGCTTGGTGGGACAACAAACTCTGCATAACTCTCCCAGGACTTGACAATTAACGCAAAAAAAAAAATTCTTTTCAGGAATCCCTAAAGATGCCTTCACCCCCCAAGACAACAGGAACTAATTTTAAGAACATGACACCCACATTCCTCAGAGGTTGAATGGGTGGGTTCAATAGGTTATGGATAACTGTCATTGTTTAGGTTGATTGGTTACAAGTTGTTAATTGATAATGGTCAAAAAAAAGCTAAACAAGGAGATCAGATTTAGGATTCTCATTTGAAGAAGAAGAAGAAAAAGAAAAAAAGAAGATACAGATATGATAAAAGGTATATTACTGAAATTACTCTGAAAAGAAAAAAAGAGGATACAGATATAATAAGATAAAATGGAGATTATTAAATCTATTCTAAAAAAAGATATAGAAATGATAGATAAAGGGTAGATTATTGAATCTACTCTGAAAAGAAAAAAGAGAAGATATGGATACGATAAGATTAAAAAGGTAGATTATTGAATCTACTTTTATAAAGCAACTAGTAGTTTTAAATATTTTACATTGATTGGATTTTTGTATATTGTATGCAAATTATGTATAATGATACAAATTTGAGATTGATTTTGTTAGAAAATACTATACATATATTTCTAATCTTGTTCAAGGTATTATACCTACACAGCTCATTTAACAAGGTAATGCAAATTGCTAGTCCTTGAAAGTTATTATTACCAACTAATTAGGATAGAAGAAATGCAAGTTAATAGTCATTACAATCAAACTTGTAGTCATATTAGGTATGTTTTCAAAGTCAAACAAATATTTTTTAGATATACAGGTCATCTTCAAACACTTCAGAAATCTACAGAATATGAAATTTAAGACATTTTAATAACATAGATTCTTTTTTATGATAATGAGACATGTCTGTTCATGGTAGCACCAATATACTTCAGAGAAGATAATGGACACTGAAGAAACTCCATATGGAGTTTACTTTTGTGGCAAATTAGCCACTGGGAAAGAAAATGCCCTTGCCTAAACTATTGACAGTATGCTGTTCAAGATGGACAAGTAGGACAAAAAAGAAAGGACTGTTGTACATTGCCAAGACAAGGTAGGAAAGCCCTTCAGAATATCCTGCTTCACAGATGAGTCTCTCAGATATGCTAGGCCTGTAGGCCAAAGATGGATGCCCCAATGTTGCAAAGGAACCTTGGGTGACTGTCCAGGCAACCAGCTGTTTCTGTCATTTCTCACATTTTTTGGAAGTCACTTGCTTGCACTTCCTGCTTACTTAGGTAATATTTCTTTCTCGGGTCTCTGAGGCAGTCAAAGATTAGATAGTTACAATTATAGTTTTCCTTGCTAACAATTTCAGAAAAGAAACTCACTAAAGAGGTGTAAAGTGTATAAGTTTGAAAGATGTCAAAAGATAGTTTGGGGTTGGTAATACAAGTTAGGCTAGAAAGTGAATTAGGTACAACATTTTGGACTCACCAAAATAGAATAAATATTGGAGTATTTTCTCTGAATCTGTCAAATGTTAATGGACTGGACATTGGTAATGTAATTCTTGACTGTATATATTGTATATACTTATTGTATATAGTTTTTCTTATATTAGTTATAACCTTCTTTTATTATTTTAGGCTAAAAAAGAGAAATGTATTGATATATTGTATACCCTAATAAACTTGCCTGAGTTTTGGAGGACAGAGCCAAATTAGACATAGAGGCCCAAAATTGGTGACATACACCCTTAATCCAATCACTTGGGAGGTAGAGATCCACTTGGATCTCTGTGAGTTCAAGGCCACACTGGAAACAGAGCCAGGCAGTGGTGGCACATGTCTTTAATCCCAGTACTGGAAAGCACACACTCCTTTAATCCCAAGAAGTGATATGGCTGGGTATAGAAAGGTATATAAGGCATGAGGAAACAGGAACTAAAGCAGTTTAGCTGAGATCCTTTCAGGTGAGGACTCAGAGGCTTTCAGTCTCAGGAAACAGGATAGGCTGCGGAGTTGGCAAGGTGGGGCTGGCTGTGGATTGCTCTGCTTCTCTCAGATACCCCAATATCTGGTTCTGGGTTTTTTATTATAATACCAATTAGATTTTGTGCAACACTAGCCTTCTGAAATGGTAAGCAAGACACAATTAAATACTTCATCTTGTAAGTTTCCTTCATCATAGTGTTTTATCACAGCAACAGAACAGTAACTAAGACAACCAGGGGTTCCACATCTATCATACTTGCCTATGATGCAGATTGTGCAACATCAACCCAAGAATGGAAACCTACCCAAAAAGGTAAAGAAAATGTTAATTTTTAAAAAATTCAGATACAAAGCAATCAAGAAATCTGGGACACTATGAAGAGCCAAACTTACAAATAATAGGGATAGGGGAAGGAGAGGAAACCCAGATCAAAGTCCAAAAAATAATGTTTATAAAATCATAGAAGAAAAGTTCCAAAATCTAAAGAAGGAGGTACCTATCAAGATACAAAAGCATATAGAACACAAAATAGGTAGGACCAGAATAAAATTATCCATGAAACATAATAATCAAAACAATAAATATACAAAATAAAAATATTAAAGGTTGCAAGGGAAAAAGGTCAATTCAATTCATAAATAAAGGCAGGCCCATTAGAATAACACCTGAATTTCTTTTCTTTTCTTTTCTTTTTTTTTTTTTTTTTTTGGTTTTTCAAGACAGAGTTTCTCTGTGTAGCTTTGGAGCTTATCCTGGAACTCACTCTGTAGCCCAGACTGGCCTCAAACTCACAGAGATCCACCTGCCTCTACCTCCTGAGTACTGGGATTAAGGCATGCACCAATACCGCCCGGCTGAATAACACCAGACTTTTCAATAAATACTCTGAAAGGTCTTGGACAGGTGTTCTACAAACTCTGAGAGACTAAATACTACAATACCCAGCAAAACTATCAATCACAATTGACAGAGAAAGAAAATAAGTCTATGATAAAAAAAACAAATTTAAGCAATTTCAACCTACCATCCCACCTCTAGAGAAGGCACTAAAACAGAAACATCAGTCTGAAGAGGCTAACAATACCCAAAAAAGACACAAGGAATAAATAATTCCAGAACATCACCTCATGTCAAAAGGATGGAAAAAGTTATTCCAAAAAAATGGACCCAAGAAGCAAGTATTTGTATTTTAAAATTTGAAAATATAGACTTCAAAACAAAACTATTCAGAAGAGATTAAGAAGAGGGTTATATTCTCATTAAAGGAAAACTACAGCAAGAAGATACTGTAATCATAAAAATTTATACATCAAACACAAGGGCACCCAAGTTCATAAAGGAAGCACTGCTACAGCTAAAATCACACATTGACTCTCACTCACACAGTGATAGTGGATGATTTCAATACCCCACTCTCACCAATAAATAAATCATCTAGAAAAAAACTAAACAGAGAAATGCTGGATTTAAATAATTTCATAAACCAAATGGACCTCGCATACATCTACAGAACATTTCACATAAACATTAAGGAATATACTGTCTTCTCACTAGCTCATAGAAATGTCTCCACAATTGACCACATACTAGGACACAAAGCAAGTGTCAACAGAATAAGGAAACTGAAATAACACCCTATATCCTATCTAAAAGTAAGTTTTGACAACAGAAACAACAGGAGGTGTACATGCTCATGGAAACTGAGTGACTAGACAATTTGAATGAAAAGTGGATCAAGTTAGAAATCAAGAAGGAAATATAAAATTTTTTGGAATATAATGAAAATGAAAATACAACACACCCAATCCTATGGGATGCATAAAGGCCATTCAAAAAGCATGTTCAAAGCATTAAGTGCCTATATCAAAAAAAAAAAGAAGAAGGAAAAATATTCAAAAATAGTATATGGAAAGAAATAATCACTCCCAGGGCTGAAATCAATGAAATATAGATAAACAAAAAAATTTACAAAGAATCAATTAAACAAGAGTTGATTCTTTCAGAAAATCAACATGACTGACAACTCCTTAATAAAATTAAGTAAAAGATGTAGAGTGAAGATCCAAATTAATAAAACTAGAGACAAAAGGGGAATTAAAACAGGCAGCAACAAGGGAAGATAGAGATCACACTTTTAAAAAATCTGTTTTATACCAAACCAGAAAACCTTAAAAAAAAAAAAGGAATGAATTTCTTAATACACATGACCTACCAGAGTTAACACAAGATGAAATAGCAATTTAAACAGACCATAATCCCCAGTCAGATAGAAGCAGTAATTAAGTCTTCTAACGAAAAGAAAAAAATACCCCAAGGCCTGATGGATTTAATGAAGAACTTCAAAGAATTAATGCCACTACTCCTCAAATTATTTTTTAAAACATGTACTGAAGGAACATTTTCTAGTTCTTTTTATGAAGCTGCTATTACCCTGACACAAAAACCAGACAAGAATTCAACAACAACAAAAAAGATTATAGAATAATATCTCATAAACACAGATATAACAATTCTCATTAAAATACTTGAAAGCCACATTAAAAAGACTATCCACCATGATCAATTTGACTTCATCCCAGAGATGCAAGAATGGTTAAACATACATAAATCAATAAACATAATCCACAACCTAAACAGACTTAGAGACAAAACCCACATGATTGTTTCATCAGATATTACAAAAGACCTTTAACAAAAATCCAACATCCCTTCATGATAAAAGTTCTAAAGAGACTAGGGACACAAGGCACATACCTCAATGTAATAAAGGCATTTTACAGCAATACCACAGCCAAAGAGCCAGTTCATGCACTAAGGACAGGTCCTGGTCCCACTGCCTGGGTGCCTCCCAAACAGTTCAGGCTAATCAACTGTCTCACTTATCCAGAGGGTCTGATCCAGTTGGGGCTCCTTAGCTATTGGTTCATAGTTCATGTGTTTCCACTAGTTTGGCTATTTGTCCCTGTGCTTTTTCCAATCTTGATTTCAACAATTCTCACTCATACAATCCCTCCTCTTTCTTGCCGATTAGATTCCTGGAGTTCCACCTGGGGCCTAGCCATGGATCTCTGCATATGCTTCCATCAGTCACTGGATGAGATTTCTAGCATGACAGTTAGGGTATTTGGCCATCCTATCACCAGAGCAGGTTAGGGACCTGGGGCCTATGCAGGGACACTTTGCTCAGCCTGGGAAGAGGGGATTGGACCTGCTTGGACTGAATCCACCAGGTTGAGCTGAATCCCCAGGGGAGTCCTTGCCATGCAGGAAATGAGAATAGGGGGTGGGCTGGGGGGAGAGAAGGGGGGCGGGAGGAGGGAGGACAGGGGATTCTGTGGCTGATATGTAAAATTAAATCAAATTTAAAAATATGGAGAAAAAAATTAATCAGAAAGGTGATAACTGAACCCAATTACTAGAAAGCCAAATATAGAATATGTCCAATGATGGAAAACTGTTTGTAGTTGACAGATATCTCCAAGAGCACACCCCTCCCTTAAGAAAAAAAAAAGACCACAGCTAGCACTAACCTACATGGAGAGAAACTCAAAGCATTTCCACTAAAATCAGGAACAAGACAAGGATGTCCTCACTCTCCAACTTATTCAATAGAGTACTCAAAGTCTTAGGTACCAGAATAAGACAACTGAAGAGGATCAAGGAATCCAAATAGGAAAGGAAGAAGTCAAAATATCTTTATTGATAGATGATACAATTTTATACATAAAATCTCCATCAGAAAATTTTCCACAGCTGCTGTTAAACATTTTCAACAAAGTAGCAGTATACACAATTAACACACAAAAATCAGTAGCCTGACTATATGTATAAAACAAAAATACCCAGAAAGAAATCAGGGAAACAGAAACTTTCACATTTCACAATACTTAAAAAAATATCTTAGGGTAATTCTAATCAAGCAAATAAAAGACTTGATTATAATAAATATAATATATAGTAAATTATAATAAGTATAATAATAAAAAACTTTAATAGATTGAAGAAAACACCAGAAGATGGAAAGATCTCCCTTGCCCATGGATCAGTAGCTTAATATTGTGAAACTGGCCATCCTACCAAAATCAATCTACAGACTAAATACAATTTCCATCAAAATTCCAACACAATTCTTCACAGAAATTGCAAAATCAATATTCAACTTCCTGTAAAAACACTCACATAAACCACAAAAAAAATAGCTAAAACAATTCTGAATAATAAAAGAACTGCTAGAGGAATCACTACCCAGGATTTCAAGTTGTATTATAAAGTTACAGTAATAAAAACAGTATGGTATTGGCATAAAAGCAGACATGTTTATAAATGGAATTAAACTGAAGGCCCAGACATAAGTCCATATATATATAAACATATATAGATAGATAGATAGATAGATCCAAAAGGCCTCTACAGCCTACTACAAGGATACTTGCTCATCCATGTTCATTGTTGCTATATTCAGAATAGCCAGAAATTGAAAACAGCCTAGATGTCCATCAACTGATGAATGGATAATGAAAATATATTACATTTACACAATGGAATATTACCTGCCTGATAAAATGAAGTTATGAAATTCACAGCTAAATAGATGGCACTAGAAAGAATCATCCTGACTTAGATAACCCACACCCAAAAAGAACCAATATTGTATGTTTTCTCACATGTGTAGATATTAGCTTTTAAGCTTTCAAAATGTGTACTACAATCTAAATAACCAGAGAGGTTAGGTACATAACAAGGGACTTGGGGAAGCAAAGGGTCTCCCAAGGAAGGGGAAATAAAATGTAGTGTTATGGAAGGATAAAGAGGAAAACTAAAATAGGAGGATTAATAGGGATAAGGATGGGAGAGAAAGATAAAGAAAGGAATATAGAAAGGGCCAACTAACACTAAAGGCCATTTGAAAAACTACATGGAAACCTACTACTGTAGAAGCTTCCTAAAATATACATATGTATGAAAAAATCTAAATGGAGCCACAAAACAATTGGAAAAATAATGTCCTAACTAGACACCTTGTGCCACCAAGTAAAACCTCCAGTGCTAGAAATGGGTTACATCTTATTGAGTCATTGGCCAGCCAAAGGGGCCCCATGAAATCATCAAACATCACAGGCTATTGTCAAGGTTATTGGTTGCTCTCCACAACTTATGGTAAGTGTCTATTGCAGAAGACAATGTTGGCTTATGTCATCGAACACAGTCAAGCTGGTGCCCAACTAGAAGCTTCACCCCTACTGACTATCATCTGTGGTACTGGAAGGTACTCTGCATGCTACCAGAGGAGAAAAGTAATCATCATCATCAGTCACCCAGATACAAACCCTATGACTCACAACAGTGACCTGCCTACAAGATATACTGATGCAATAGTTGCACAAATATTATGGGAGTAACTAACTACCTTTTTGTTGGATGTCAGGACCCCTCTAGGAGATGGAACTCATAACTGACACTGATAGTGTCCAGGAACCCAAGACTAGGTAGGTCAGTGGCTTAGAGGAAACCTACTACTATTCTGCTAAAGGAACACAGCAATAAAATGACTCCTAATGACATACTGCTGTGCCCATAGATCAATGCCTCACTCAACCCACATCAGAGACGTTTCTTCTTGCAGCAAATGAGAATGAACACAGAACCCACAACTGGGCAATGTGCAGAGAGTATAAGACTTCAGAGCACTCAGTCCTAAATGAGATGTCTTCATCACACCCCTCCCCTCAAGGCTCAGGGACCTATGAGGAAGAGGGGGTGGACAGACTGTAAGAGCCAGAAGTGATAGATGACTCCAAGGAAACAGTGTCTTCCAGACACATTGTATTAAACACAATGGGACAAATACACATATGAACTCACATAGATTGTAACAACACACACAAGACCTGCACATCTCAAGCCAGATGGGGCTCCAGTATTGAGAGGGGAAAGTAAACAATGGGCCTACCCATAACCAAGAAGCTATCTGCAATTGATATCCACTGGCAAAGGGAAAATCTCTTTTCTCCAGGGGAGTTTCACTAGGAATATCAACCACCCTCCAGGGCAGGAGCTACAAGATGCCCTGGAATAGAAGTCAATACAAAATGAACTCAATGGACTTTTTGTCTCTTTTTGCTTTATTTGGCATTTTTTGTCTTATTGGTCTTCTGCTTGTTTGTTTTTATTTTTCAGGTTTTGGGGGGCTATGTTCTTTTTTGTTTCTTTTTAAATGAGAGACTGAAAGTACATAAAGTTGGTGGGTAGAGCAAGAGAGAGGATCTTGAAGAAATTGGGAGCAGGGGAATATTATCAAAATGTATTGTGTGAAAAAATTAATTAAAAAAATTTAAAAGCATGTCAGAGTGACTAATTACAATTAATCACTGACTAACTTAAATATATTTGGTATGTAGCAAGGTGCCAGACACCTGGAAACATGGTATTAAACACTCTGTAAATAATTCCTTGTCTATTAACCAGATTTCTCTTTGAAAGATACAACATTATGCTATGGTTTGTAAGTACTAAAACTTACGCTACCTATACACCTATACCTATTAGTAATGCACTTGGAAGTACTTTACCAAATATATTACAACTTTGTGTCCAATGTTATAAGTTCCTGCCCTCCCTCTACTACTAATTAGCTACATAACCTTGAGCAAGTCATTTATTAGCTCTGAGCATAAACTTCTTCATTTGTGCAATACTAAAAATGGCATCCACATCAGAAGATAGTTATGAAATTTAAAAGTGTTATACCATTATCACAATATTTAACACATATCAAATGCTTAATCAACTCATTAATAACAAAAATAATCAGATAATAATAATACTGACAACTGACTGGAACATTCACTTACTTAGTCCTTATTTACAGGCAAGAACATATAATTGCATGAAAACCAGGATGGTTTATATGTACAGTATTAGATATGAAAATTTTCTTATATAACAAGATTTATGTGCACACATAAAACATAATATATCACGTCTGTATAGAAGGAGTCTCAAATACAAAAGTATTTTCTCTGTCCACACACCAATACTGAGAAAATGGAGTTTTGTTTTTACTTCCTCTCAGTAAAGACTCTTTAATTTAATTAATTCAGCACCTATCTTACAACAATTTAATATATTATTTGTTCATGTATAAGATACATTCTCCCAAATACAAAGAGACATTTTAAAGACCAGAGAATATTGTTCATACAACTGTCATATACCTCATGGCTGCCAGCAACTCTCTTGCAATCTAAGAATTGCTAAGGGGAAACATTTTTTAACACTGTCCTCAACTCTCAAATGTTCTGATTTCAGCCTTTTGAGAAACTGTTCATGAGAAAAAAGGACAAAAAGGAAGAGGAGCCCCAGGCAAGGAAAAATGAAAAACTGGAAGAGGAGTAGAGGAGGAAGAAATATTTCCAGGTAAGCCAAAAAGAACTAAAACATTGTTATGCCATCAACAGAACGTTTTATAAATGATGCCTCACTTGTGTCCATAGTACTCATCCCTCAGTTTATAAGCAGTTTGATCAAAAAAAATTTCAAGAAGGAATAGATAAATGCTTCCCCTTTGTGTTCACTTCCAGTCTATTTTCCTTTGCAAGTACCTGCTATCCCCTTTTTCTACCCCTGATTCACTAATGTAATCAATCCTTTCTCACTCTTGAATCCCTTCTGAACAAAGGCATCGAAATCACTGTTCTAGTATAGCCTATGTGTTAAGGTGCCAAGACATAAATCTTCCTAAATTATCAAGTACAATTTTCTTTTTTTTTTTACTTTTATTCTCTGTAAATTTCACATCATGCATTCCGATCCCACCCATCTCCCCATCCCCTCCCATCCACCCTCCTCCCCTGCAACATCTCCCCCAAATCAGAACCAAATTTAAAAGAAAAACCAAAACAAAACAACAGCTACCACAACAAGAAATACAATTTTCTTAATTACAATTATTCCTTGACTATTTTATCCTTGCTTAAAAGGAAAAAAAAAAATCCAAATTTCTTCATTCAACTCTCAAGTTAATTCTATCTTCTACAGTGTAATTCCAAACACTAATTTAACGTTTCTTAAGGAATCACAAGGGGCCAGGTGGCAGTGGTGCACACCTTTAATCACAGCAATCAGGAGGCAGAGCCAGGTGGATCTCTGTGAGTTCGAGGCCAACCTGGTCTACAAAGAGAGATCCAGGACAGGCACCAACACTACACAGAGAGAAACCCTGTCTTGAAAAGCCAAAAAAAAAAAAAAAAAAAAAAAAAAAAGGAGAGAGAGAGAGAGAGAGAGAGAGAGAGAGAGAGAGAGAGAGAGAGAGAAGGGAGGGAGGGAGGGAGGGAGGAAGGAAGGAAGGAAGGAAGGAAGGAAGGAAGGAAGGAAGGAAGGAAGGAAGGAAGGAAGGAAGGAAGGAAGGAAGGAAGAAGAGAAATCCCATGGGGCACAACTAGTGCCCCCATACACCCACACACTGCAGCCCCAACTGCAGTCCAGCAGGCAGGGCTCCTGCTGGCAGACCTGACCACACACCCCCACCTGACCCTGTAACCTACAAGCTCCAATCCACCTCCAAAATCTACATCCTCCATGACCACAACTGCTCCGAGACACAGCTTCTACCAGCTCCGATTGGACCCAGAGCTGAGTCTTTGTTCTCCTAGCCGATCAACCCAGCCTCTAGGCTTTAAGACCCAGGGGCACAAGCAGTGCATCCATACCCCCTACCCATTGAAGGCCCAGTTGTAGGCCAGCAGGCAGGAATCCTACAGGCAGGCCTAACCACCAACAACCCCCACTGGACCCTGTAACCTACAAACCCCACACCACCCCTCAAATCCACCCATCCTCCAAGACAGAGGCTCCCTGAGACAGAGGCTTTGCCAGCTCCAATTAGACCAAGAGCTCTGATTGGACCAAAAGCTCCCATTGGACCAAAAGTGCTTATTGGACCAAGAGTGGCTCCCTGAGACACAGATACTTTTTGACACCGTTTGCACCGATTGGAGGAAGAGATGGGTAGATGCCAGTGCAAGAATACATTCAACATAAAGAGCAATATGGCACCACCAGAACCTAGTGTTCCTACATCAGCAAGACCTGAACATCCCAACATAGAAGAAGCAGAAGAAAATGACCTTAAATATGACTTGAAGAAGATGATAGAGGTCTTTAAAGAAGAAATGAAAAATTCCCTTAAAGAATCAAAGAAAAGACAAACAAAAAAAATGGAAGAAATCAAAAAAATCCTTTAAAGAAAACCAAGAAAAAGCAATCAAACAGGTGAAGGAAACAGTTCAAGACTTGAAAACTGAAATAGAGGCAATAAAGAAGACACAAACCGAGGGAATGTTGGAAACGGAAAATCTGAGTAAATGAATGGGAACTACAGATGCAAGCATAACCAACAGTAAGGAAGAGAAGGAAGAGAGAATCTGTGGCATTGAAGATACGATAGAGGAAATAGATTCATCAGTCAAAGAAAACATTAAAGCCAACAAAGTCATAAACACAAAATGTCCAGCAAATCTGGGACACCATGAAAAGGCCAAACCTAAGATTAATAGACATATAAGAAGGAGAAGAGCCGGGCGGTGGTGGCGCACGCCTTTAATCCCAGCACTCGGGAGGCAGAGCCAGGCAGATCTCTGTGAGTTCGAGGCCAGCCTGGGCTACCAAGTGAGTCCCAGGAAAGGCGCAAAGCTACACAGAGAAACCCTGTCTCGAAAAACCAAAAAAAAAAAAAGAAGGAGAAGAATACCAGCAAAAAGGCACAGAGAATATATTCAACAAAAAGAAGGAAATGCCTATGAAGATACAAGAAACTTACAGAACACCAACAGACTGGACTCAAAAAAGAAGTCCCCTTGCCACATAATAATCAAACCACTAAACATACAGAATTATATATATATATAAAGAGCTGCAAAAGAAAAAGGCCAAGTAGCATATAAAGGCAGACCCATCAGAATAACAGATGACTTCTCAATAGAGACTCTGAAAGCCAGAAGGTCCTGGACAGACATTATGCAGACCCTAAGAGGCCATGGATGCCAACTGAGACTATTATATCAAGCAAAATTCTCAATCACCATAGACAGAGTAAACAAAATATTCCATGATAAAAAAAACAGATTTAAACAATACCTATCCACAAATCCAGCCCTATAGAAAGCACTAAAAGGAAAAATCCAACCCAAGGAAGTTAGATGCACCCATAAACACACAGGCAATAGATAATCCCACACCAACAAATCCCAAAGAAGGGAAACACACAACATAACCACCAAAAAATAATAGGAATTAACAATTACTGGTCATTAATATCCCTTAATATCAATGGACTCAATTCGCCTATAAAAAGACACAGGCTATCAAAATGGACATGAATCCACCCTTCTGCTGCATACAAGACTCAGACCTCAACTTCAAAGACAGATACTACCTCAGAGTAAAGGGCTGGGAAAAGACTTTCCAGTCAAATGGACTTAAGAAGCAAGCTGATGTGGCTATCCTAATATCTAACAAAATACACTTCAAACAAAAATTAATCAAAAGAGATCAAGAAGGACATTACATATTCATTCAAAGGAAAAATCCATCAAAATGAAGTCTCAATTCTGAACATTTATGCCCCAAATACAAGGGTACCAACATATGTAAAAGAAACATTACTAAAGCTTAAATCACACATCAAATCCCACACACTAATAGTGGGAGAATTCAACTCCCCACTCTCACTAATGGACAGGTCTGCCAGACAGAAACTTAACAGAGAAATAAGGGAACTAACAGACGTTATGACTCAAATGGACTTAATAGACATCTACAGAACATTCCACCCAAACACACGAGAATATACCTTCTTCTCAGCAGCCCATGGAACCCTCTCTAAAACTGACCACATACTCAGTCACAAAACAAATCTCAATGAATACAAAAAAAAAATGGAATAACCTCCTGTATTTTATTGGACCACCATGCCTTAAAGTTAGGATTCAACAACAACACAAATTATAGAAAGCATACAAACTCATGGAAAATGAATAATGTTCAACTGAATCACCACTGGGTCAAGGAAGAAATAAAGAAAGAAATTAAAGACTTCCTAGAAGTCAATGAAAATGAATGTATAACATAACCAAACTTACGGGACACTATGAAAGCAGTACTAAGAGGAAACTTCATAGCTCTAAATGCCTACATAAAGAAGTTGGAGAAATCTCACACTAGCGATTTAACAGCACACCTGAAAGCTCTAGGAGAAAAAGAAGCAAACTCACCCAGGAGAAGCAGGTGCCAGGAAATAATCAAATTGAAAGCTGAAATCAATAAAATAGAAACAAAGAGAACAGTACAAAGAATCAATGAAACAAAGAGTTGGTTCTTTGGGAAAAAGCAACAAGATAGACAAACCCTTATCCAAACTAACTGAAAGGCAGAGAGTCAAACTTCAAACTTTTGCTATTTGCAGATGATATGATAGCCTACATAAGTGACCCCAAAAATTCTACCACGGAACTCCTACAACTGATAAACACCTTCAGTAATGTGGCAAGATACAAGATTAACTCAAAAAAAACAAATCAGTAGTCCTCCTATACACAAATGATAAGCCCAGAAAGAAATCAAAGAAACATCACCCTTTACAATAGCCACAAATAATATAAAAATACCTTGGAGTAACTCTAACCAAACAAGTGAAAGACCTGTATGACAAGAACTTTTAGTCCTTGAAGAAAGAAATTGAAGATATCAGAAAATAGAAAGATCTCCCATATTCATGGATAGGTAGAACCAACATAATAAAAACAGCAATCTTGCCAGGAGGTGGTGGTGTACACCTTTAATCCCAGCACTTGGGAGGCAGAGGCAGAGGCAGGAGGATCTCTATAAGTTTGAGGCCAGCCTGGTCTCCAAAGCGAGTTCCAGGAAAGGCGCAAAGCTACACAGAGAAACCCTGTCCCGAAAAACAAAACAAAAAAACAAAAAAACAAAAAAACAAAAAAGCAATCTTACATATTAGTCACGAATTCCCCTGTCCTCCCTCCTCCCAATCAACCCCCCATTCCCACCTCCTCCAAGGCAAGGTCTCCCCTGGGGAGTCAGCCCAGTCTGGTAGATTCACTTGAGGCAGGTCCAGTCCCCTACTCCCTGCACCAAGGCTGAGCAAGGTGTCTCAGCATAGGCCCTAGGTTCCAAAAAGCCAGCTCCTATACCAAGGACAAGTCCCAGTCCCACAGCCTGGAGGACTCCTAAACAGTTCAAGCTCATCAACTATCTCACTTATTCAGAGGGCCTGGTCCAGTTCCATGCAGGCTTCTCAGCTCTTGGTTCATTTCATGTGTTTCCACTAGTTTAGCTATTTGTTCCTGTGCTTTTTCCAATCATGGTCACCATATCTCTTACTCATATAATCCCTTCTCTCTCTCTCTCTCTCTCTCTCTCTCTCTCTCTCTCTCTCTCTCTCGCTCTCTCGCTCTCTCGCTCTCTCGCTCTCTCGCTCTCTCGCTCTCTCGCTCTCTCGCTCTCTCGCTCTCTCGCTCTCTCGCTTACTGGACTCCTGGATCTCCACCTAGGGTTTGGCCGTGGATCTCTGCTAGAGTGTTCAGCCATCTGATCACCAGAGTAGGTCAACTCAGGCACTCTCTCGACCACTGCCAGTAGTCTATAGTGAAAGTGTCTTTGTGGATTTCTGGGGACCCCTCTAGCACTCTTCCTATTCCCATGGGGTCTTCATTTATCATGATATCTCTTTCCTTGTTCTCCCACTCTGTTCCTAATTATAAAATAAAAATATTTATAAAAAAAGAAAATGCAAATAAAAACTACTTGAATATTTCATGTTACAACAGTAAGAAGGGGCAAGATGAATAAAAGAACTGACGGCTCATGCTAGAGATGATATGAGGTAAGGGGAGCATCTTAGCCATTGCTGATGGGACTGCAGACTCGTACAATCACTATGAAAATCAGTGTGGTGGTTCCTCAGGAATCTGGGAACAGATCTACTTCAAGATTCAGCTATACCACTCTTGTGTACATACCCAAAGGACTCTAAATCCTACTACAGAGACATTTGCTAATCTATGTTCGTTGCTGCTCAATTCATAATGCCAAAAACTGGGAACAGCCTAGGTGTTGGTTAACAGATGAATGAATAAAGAGAATGTGGTACATTTTTGAAAAAATAGCAATCTTACCAAAAGCAATCTACAGATTCAATGCAATCCCCATCAAAATCCCAACACAATTCTTCACAGACCTCAAAAGAACAATACTCAACTTCATATGGAAAAACAGAAAGCCTGGATATCTAAAACAACCCTTTACAATAAAGCAACTTCTGGAGGCATCACTATCCCTGACCTCAAGCTCTACTATAGAGCTATAGTAATAAAAACAGCTTGGAATTGGCATAAAAACCAACATGTGGACCAATGGAATTGAACTGAAGATCCTGACATTAATCCACATACCTATGAACACCTGATTTTTTACAAAGAAGCCAAAACTGTGCAATGGGAAAAAAAGCATCTTCAACAAATGGTGCTGGCATAACTGGATGTCAACATGTAGAAGATTGCAAATGGATCTATATCTATCACTATGCACAAAATTCAAATCCAAGTGGATCAAAGACCTCAGCATAAATCCAGCTACACTGAACCTGACAGGGGAGAAAGTTAGGAAGTCACCTAGTATTCATTGGCACAGGAGACCACTTCCTAAATATAACACCAGTAGCACAGACACTGAGAGCAACAATTAATAAATGGGACCTCCTGAAACTGAGAGGCTTCTGTAAGGCAAAGGACACATTAAATAAGACAAAATGACAGCCTACAGAATGGGGAAAGATCTTCACCAACCCCACATCTGACAGAGGGATTATCTCCAAAATATATAAAGAACTCAAGAAACTAGACAGCAAAATACCAAACAATCCAATTTTTAAAAAATGGGCTACAGATCTAAACAGAGAATTCTCAACAGAAGAATCCCAAATGTCAAAAAGACATTTAGGAAATTGCTCAACATCCTTAGTCATCAGGGAAATGCAAATCAAAATGACTCTGAGATACCATCTTACACCTGTCAGAATGGCTAAGATCAAAAACACTGATGACAGCTTATGTTGGAGAGGATGTGAAACAAGGGGAACACTCTTCCACTGTTAGTGGGAGTGCAAACTTGTACAGCTACTTTGGAAATCAATATGATTCTCATAAAATTGGGAATCAATCTACCTCAAGACCCAGTGATACCACCCTTGGGCATATACTCACAAGATGCTCAATCATACCACAAGAGCACTTGCACAACTATGTTCATAGAAGCATTATTTGTAATAACCAGAACCTGGAAACAACCTAGATGCCCCTCAACTGAAGAATGGATAAAGAAAATGTGGTACATATACACAATGGAGTGTTACTCAGCAGCGAAAAACAGTGACATCATGAAATTTGCAGGCAAATGGATAGAACTAGACAATATCATCTTAAGTGGGGTAACCCAGACTCAGAAAGATGAACATGGTATGTACTCACTCATAAGTAGATACTACAGGCAAAGAAAGAATAATCAGACTACAACCCACAGCTCCAGAGAAGCCAGGAAACAAGGAGGACCCTAAGAGGGATGAACAGATCACCTTGGGAAGGGGAAACAGAGGAGATCCCCATGAGTAAACTGGGGATGAGGGAGGGCAATAGAGGGGAGGGGATGGGAGATGAGAACATGAGGGATGGTTGAGCTAGGGGAGGGACGAGGGACAGAGTGAAAGAACAATAAAAGATAATTAATAGAGTGAGACATTATGGGGTAAGGAAGAAACCTAGAGCTAGGGAAATTGCCAAGAACCTACAAGGATGACCCCAGACTAGACTACTAGCAATAGTGAAGAGGGTGCCTGAACTGGTCTACCTGGTAATCAAATTGGTGAATATCCTAAATGTCATCATAGAGCCTTCATCTAGTAACTGATGGAAGCAGATGCAGAAATCCACAGCCAAGCACAAGGCCAAGCTCCAAGAGTCCAGTCCAAGAGGAGGAAAAGAGACTATATGAGCAAGGGGGGGTCATCATGATGATCATGATCTTGGGAGAAAATCTACAGAGATAACTGAACCAAGATCAAAGGAACTCAGGAACTTTAGACTGACAGCCATGGAACCTGCATGGGACCAAATTAGACCTTCTGCATATGGGAGACAGTTATGTAGCTAGGTCTTTTTGACGGGCCCCTGGCAGTGTGATCAGGATCTATCCCTGGTGCATGAGCTGGCTTTTTCTGGATCCCATTACCTATGGTCAGACACCTTGCTCACTCTTGATGCAGCAGGAAGGGGCTTGGTCCTGCCTCAACTGAATGTACCAGGCTTAGCTGTCCCTCCATGGGGGAACTTACCCTGTTGGAGAAGGGGATGAGGAGTGGGGGAGAGGCAGGGGGAGCAGGAAGAGGGAAGAGAGGGAGATCTGTGGTTGGTATGTAAAATGAAAAAAAAATTAAAAAAAAAAAAAGAGAAATCTCTTTACAGAGGCTGGAGAGATGGCTCAGCGGTTAAGAACACTGATTGTTCTTCCAGTGGACCTGGGTTGAATTTCCAGAACCCACATGGCAGCTCACAACTGTCTGTAACTCCAGTTCCAGGGGATCTGGCATCCTCACACATACATGCAGGCAAAACAGCAATGCATATAAAATAAAAATTAATGAAGTTGAAAGAAAGGGAAGAAAGGAGGGAGGGAGAAGAGGGAAGGAGAGAGAGAGAGAGAGAGAGAGAGAGAGAGAGAGAGAGAGAGAGGGAGGGAGGGAGGGAGGGAGGGAGGGAGGGAGGGAGGGAGAGAGAGAGAGAGAGAGAGAGAGAGAGAGAGAGAGAGAGAGAGAGAAAGAGAGAGAGAGAGAGAGAGAGAGATCTTTATAAGGACACCAACATTCCAGCAAAACAGCAGCCTAGAAAATGAGGGAAAATATTTACCAGTTATACATCTGATAGTATGTAATAGAGGAGTAATATCTAGACTATTATTTAAAAAAAAAACTGAACATCAAGAAAATCTTTGAGCTGCTCTAGCAACAGGCCAGACCCACAGACTCAGACCCTAGGGCAGTTGTTCTCAACTTTCCTAATACTGTGACACTTTACTACAGTTCCTTATGTTGTTGTGACCCCCAACCATAAAATTATTTTTGTTGCTACTTCATAACTGCACTTTTGCTACTGTTACAAATTGTAAAGTAAATATCTTATATGCAAGGTATCTGATATATGACCCCTGTGAAAGGGTCATTTCACACACACACACACACACACACACACACACACAGGGGCTGTGACCCACAGGTTGAGAACCACTGCTCTAGGCCAACCTGGTCTCAACAATCTCAAATTCCACACCACTCCTGACACCAGGCTAGATCTCTGTCTCCATGCTGACCTGTGCCTTAGAACAACTCAACAACTCAACAGCTCAACCCCTGTGGTCCCAGATTTCAGGCCCACTACAAGTTTCAGGTAAGTCACAGCCAGGTCAGCAACCCTGACCTCACTCACTGCCCTGCTTCCTATACATACTGCTTCAGACCTACTCAGTGCCAGGTTGATCCTTGAATCATACCTTCTAGGGTGGCTCTTGTGGTCCCATAGTCCATCCCAAGTTCATAATAGTTTTCATAGAAACAGAAAAACAAACCCTAAACTTCATATGGAACTAGGGAAACACCCTAAACATCCTAGGAAATCCTGAAAGGGAACAAAAAAGAATAGGGCTTTAAGCATCACACAAGCTAACTTGAACAAATCTATAGAAACCAAACAGCAGAACATAGACATTAAAGTAGACACATATATCAATGGAGCCAGTTAAAGAACCCAGAAATAAATTCACTCATTTATTCTCTCATTTTCAACAAAGATGCCAAAAACATGAGATGGGGGAAAGTTAGTCTCCTCAACATATGGCACTTAGAAAACTGGATATCCAGATACAGAAGAAGAAATTCAATCCTTAGCTTATACCATATATAAAGTCAATTCAGGGCCAACAAGATGGTTCGGTGGTTTGAAGTGCTTGTTGACAAGCCTGATGACTTGAATTCAACCACTAGGACAACACACATAGTAGAAGGAAAAGAACCAACTCCTGCAGGCTGTCCTCTGATCTCCACATCCATGCTATCACACACACACACACACACACACACACACACACACACCACATACACTCTACATAAGTAAATGCAATTTTATAAGTCAGTTCAAACTGGATTAATGACTAAACATAAGATTTAAAAATTAATGACTAAAACAGTGAAACTGCTACTTCATTGAACATAGAAGAAAGCTTCATAGTTATGGTCTAGACAGTGATACAAGGTGACTCCAAAAGCAAGGGAAACAGAAGTTAGACAAATGAGATTACATCCAACTGAAAGGCTTCTAAACTGGAAAGAAAAGAACAAAGTGAAAAGGCAAGCTGTAGAATAGGAAAACCATCCGTCTGATATAAGATTATTATTCAAATGAATTCAATTCAATACAAGAAACAATCCAGTTTTAAAATGGTGAAAGGACTTAAACAGTCTTCTCTCAAAAGACAATGTATAGGCCAGGAGGTGGTGGTGCACGCCTTTAATCCCAGCACTCAGGAGGCAGAGGCAGGAGGATCTCTATGAATTCAAGGTCAGCCTGGGCTACAGAGTGAGTTCCAGAAAAGGCACAAAGCTACACAGAGAAACCCTGTCTCAAAAAAAAAGGCAATGTATAAATGGCTGGTAAGTATATGTAAATAATGCTTATTGCCACTAATCATCAGAGCAATGGAAATTAAAAACCACAGTGAAATCTTACCTGCTAGAATATCTATTATCAAGAAGACGAAGGCTAGGGGTACAGCTTACTGGGAGAACACTTGCCTGATATGCTCAGAGCCCTGGGTTCTATCCCCAGCACTGCAAGATGAATGGTGAGTAGTGGTGAGAATACGAAAACAAGGAAGCCACTGTACAGTGTTGAGAATGTAAACTAGTACAGTCATTGTGTAAAATAATGCAAATGTTCCTCAGAATATTACAATGTAACTACCATAAGATTGGTAATCATTATACTAGATATATATGTGTGTATATATATATATATATATCCAAAGGAAAGAAAATCAGTATGTTGAAACACCTTCAATCTTATGTTCATTGCATCATTTGCAACAGTCAACATATAGAAGCAATATAGATGCCAACCAATGGATAAAGACAATGTGAGAGATATTTGTGTGTACAGTACCACTACAGAAAAAAGTAAATCATCATTTATTAGGTTCTTCAAAGTCACTATGAAGTAGACACTAAATGTTCTCACCACAAAAAAAATATAAGTATGTGAAATAATGTATGTTAATTATCTCAACTGGGCCATTCCAAAATGTATAGAAATGTTTAATATAATGTTATACATAAACATATACAACTTTTATTAATTAAAAGGTAAGCTCATAAAATACCTTGCAAAAGGTAGATACTCAATTTTTTTTTTCTTTTAAAGCATCACCATCTCTGGCTCCAATTAGTAGGCTACCACTTTAGGAGAAAGCCTAATAGTCCAGTAACAGACCAACGGTTAAAGACATTAAAGGCTGTCAGACAGGCTGGGAAGAGAGCTGGCACTACATTTAAAGGAGTCAGTATACTGACAGACTAATAGAATGTTGTATGATATTCTGTTTGTGTTCTAACAAATAAAGCTTGCCTGAAGTTTAGGGAGGTGGAGACAGGAATATAAGGGGAGTGGAGACTGCTCCTTTTTCAGTCTGAGGATTCATGTCAAGATAGGGATGGATTTTTTTTTTTATCTTAATGAAAAAGAAAATACTGCTAAGGAAAATCCAAGAGGCAGAGGCAGAGAAGAGATAATATATAGCCTTGGTATCCTTGGGGTAAAATATTTTAAATCATTATACTTGATTAAGAGGAAAAAACTTCTGAGGAAGTCACTAATAATAAATTCCTTCATAATCTCTGATACAGAGTTACACAATGATTACACAGACCTTATCTGGTCATGAGCTCCACACCAATGCACCTAAGATGACAAAGACCATGACCAAAGGACCGCATTGTTTGGTATGTTACTTTTGTTTATGTTGCATTTGTTTAACCCTGTGAAGTTGTGTTACTGTGACTGTCTAGAACACCTGATAAAGTGTTCTAGATCTGAACGGCCAATGGCAAGGCAGGAGAAAGGACAGCAGGGCTGGCAGGCAGAGAGAATATATAGGAGAAAACTGAGAGGAGGATCAAGGAAATAGAGAAGGAGGAGGACTCCAGGGGCCAGCCACCCAGCTACACAGCAAACCACAGAGTAAGATTTACAGAAGTGTGGTAGTATACTGTGTACTCTAATAAAATTTGCCTGAAGATCAGAGAGACAATGGAACAAGCCACTGCCATGTATCACCTCGTCAACTCCACAAATCCTCTAAAAGCGCTCATAGTTCCTGTCTCCCCATGCCTTATATACCTTTCTCCACCCATTCCTGTCTCATGACTTATATACCTTTCTCCGCCCACCATATCACTTCCTTCTTAGTGCTGGGATTAAAGGCATGCATGCTTCCCAAGCAAAGGCATGAGATCTCAAGTGCTAGGATTAAAGGTGTGTGCCACCACTGCCTGGCTGTTTCTCTCCTAGACTGAATCAATCTCATGTAGTCCAGGGTGGCTTTGAGCTCACAGAGATCTCTGCCTCCAGAGTGCTAGGATTAAAGATGTGTGCCACCACTGCCTGACATCTATGTTTAATCTAGTGGCTTGTTCTGTTGTCTGATCTTCAGACAAATTTTATTAGGGTACACAATATATCACCACACAGAAGTAAGAGAAAGGGAAAAGCCCAGAGACAAAATGTAGATGGGAAAATTTAAGTTAAGAATAGCTAGCTAGAAACTAAGCCAAGCTAAGGTCAGGTATTCATAATTAAGAATAAGCTTCTGTGTGTGATTTATTTGGGAGCTGGGTGGTCGGCTCCTCAAAAAGAGTCAAACACAAACAACAACACAGCATCTTATTTCATTAAAGTTGGGGGGGGGGGCAATTCCTTTGAGGTAAACACACTCAAAGCAGTTTGAAGTAGATACCTTACTCAGTGTCACTGTCAAGAAAACAGGCAATCAAATGAGATGAGAAGGTTTATGTTCTCCCTTGAGTACTGGTGCTCTGGGCTCACCTTCAGGAAAAGGAATCCGAAAGAAGTGTTAAGAATTAAGTACTAGAGTCAAATAGTCCACCAAAGTGCAGAGAATCACAATGCCTTGGCTCTGCTTTTTGTTGTCCATATAGGATTTAGGCAGAGACTTAGCCTATGTGAGCCTCAGTTTCCTCTTCCATAAAATGAGAATAATAAATTTACCTCTGTGGTATTATGAAATTTTAAAATCACGACAGGTATGGTGGTGCACACCTTTAATCCCAGCATTTTGGAAACTAAGGCAGGAGAACCATGAATTTGAGGCATGCCTGGACTATATTGCAAGGACATAACCAAGAAATTGTAGGGAGAAAGGGCCACTGGATTAGAGGAAAACTGTGCAAACCATATATCTGATAAGGTACTTGCATACCTAGAATATATACTTTTAAAACCTTCAACAACTTCATAATTTAAAAAGAACAGCATAGGCATTGAATAGAAATTTCTCACAAAAGACATACAAATGGTCAAAAGCTCAAGAAAAATGCTGAATATCATTATCCATTGGGTACTATAAATCAAAACCACAGTAAGATAACATTTCATATGCACTAAGAATTGCTAGAATCAAAAAGAGATATTAAAAAAGAGAGAGATAATAAGGAAACCCTCATAGCTTTTGGTTCAAATGTAAATAGTACAATCCTTGGGTATATTTGTCAGTTCTTCAAAAGTTTAAGCATAGAATTACTGTATGTCCCAGAATATAATTCTACTCTTTGGCATATATCCAAGAAAAAGGCACACACATGTCTACTCAATAACTTACATATAAATGTTCGTAAGAAGCATTATAAATGAGAGTCAAAAAGAAAACTGAAATGTCCATTAAGCTGATAAATGGATATCTATTGGTATCTATATGGTTGGTTACAATTTAGTAATAGAGGGAAATCAAGCACTGACATATGTTAGAACCAGGATGAACATTAAAAACAATGTGCTAAGTTTTAAAAAGTCAATCACAAGCAAGATGTGATGGTGCAGGCCTTCAATTTCAGCCATTGGGAGACAGAGGCTAGCAGATCTCTGAGTTTGAGGCCAGCCTGGTCTATATAGAAAGTTCCAGGATAGCCAGAGTTACATAGATCCTGTCTCAAATAAAATCGATCAGAAAGTATTATTACATAATATATGATTTCATTCATCTGAACTTCCAGAAAGACAAAATGATCAGTGGTTGCCTATCACTGGGGGACTATGAGAGCAATGAGGAAGTAGCTAAGGACTAAAAGGCTTTCTTTAGAGGTGATGGAAATGTTCTAAAATTAGAAGAAATGGTTGCACAACTCTAGGAATACACTAGGTTACTGAACTGCAAACTTTAGGTGGAATGTCAGTTGTATACAAATTGAATTACATCTCAAAAAAGCTTTTTTAAAAAAATTAAACAAACCAATGCTCATGAGGTTCATAGCATGGTGTCAAGTATCTTAGAAATGTTCAGTAAATGTAGGCTGATGACATTATGCAAATTCCAGAAAAATGCATTAAATGTGTGTATGTGTGTATGTAATGATAATCACATGGATCTTTAATTTCAAAATTATGAAGCCATTTATCTGATGACACCTTTTGAAGTCTTAACTATTTCAGAAACATTTTATTATTTCTTCCTCAGAAATTCCTGTGTTTGTATTTATTTTGCCATTATTCGATCTATGTCATTTTTCCCACTAAAACATGAGCTCTTAAAGTCAAGGACAATGTCTTCCTCATTGTTAAGGCCTAGAAGAAGAGTCTATTGAAGGGCTGCTACACAGTAGGTACCCAATTAAATGAAGATTTAACTCTGAAAGTGTCTGAATTTTTTAAAAATTTGTCATTTATCTGAACTTCTGCTGTGCCTCCTTTAAGAGAAGCAGTAAATGGGTTGGTAAAGGCATTTGGTGTGCAAGCTTAAGAACCTAAATTTGATTCCCAGGAATCATGTGAATGTGAATGAGAAAACCAACTCCACAAAGTTCTCATCTGACCTCCACCTGCACACAGTGATATGCTTGTGTACACACACGATGCATATATTCAATAATAAATTTAATTAACTAGTAAAATTAATTAATAAAAAGAAAGGAGTTTTAATGACCAAAAAATTAACAGTTGCAATATCTCTACCAGATGAAATTGTCTCAATGACATTTCATTCAAAGAATTCACCTCCAAGAATCTCAAGAACAGAGTAATAACTTTAGTCAGATGATGTAGCCCTAGCAAAGCCAACAAGAGCCCAAAGAAAACAGTACATTTAACCAGACTGCCATCATAGCTAAAGCAAACTGGATGGGAAAATCCACCCAGCTCCCAACTACTGCTGCCTTTCAATGAACATTTTTTTCTTTATGGCTATCATCAATATCAATGCTAGTATCCATAGAGCCAAGCTTTGCCACCCCAAGTATGGTCTGCAAGCTAGTAGCATAAAAATCACATGGAAACATGTCAGAAAGTGGTAACTCTTAACCAAATCCCCAAATGATGAATATGCACATCATAAGTTTAGGCATTCTAAAATATCTGGCCACACCTGGGTTCTAGATTTAGAATTCTATACAACTAGGATATCTTAGACAAACCACTTCACCCCGATATCCTTACATGTTAGACCCACAGGGGGAAATGGTTTGCTTTATATATTGTGATGCTGGAGCTCCTTCCCAGATACTGACTTAATTTGCCTAGGGCCCAAAGTTTTAAAAATTTCCCTGGATAATTCTAATGGGGAGTCAGAAGTGGGAAGTCATGATGAACTTCTCCAATCCTAAATCAAATGAGATAATTAGTAAGCAGCCCAAAACTGATCACCTTTGAAGAGCCTGCTGTGCCCAGCAGCTGGGACATCTAAGTATTCGACAAACGGTGTTACAGCCATACTTGGAAACTGAGAAATAAATCCTTCTGCAGCAGAGGTAACATGAAGAGACTGAGAAATACTAGCCTGAGTTCCATAATACAGGTAGGTACCTGCCACAATCAAAGAGGATACAATCAAAGAGGACATTATCCTCAGGACAAGGTTTCTTCTTGCTGCAAAATGTTGACTGTAGCTTTAAGGAAACACACAGTGTCAAATAAGGGGCAAAGGTGTCTCCAAGGTGTCAGAAAGGCCAATACTTTACTTGCAACTTACTGATGGAAAGTGGGGGAAGAACTTCAGTTCTGTAACACAGGAAATCCCCTTAACGCACCTTCCTGATTTACACGGGGTTTTGATACACACCACATGTGTCTTCAACTCTTTTCTACCCCCGCCCCAAGTTTTCAATTGTTCAGTTCCACATTTAGGTGATGAAAACTTAAAACCTGTGGTTATAACTTCTATGAGAAATTTCATTTTTAAAGCTTTCTAAATTTCTACTTTATTGCCATGAGGAAAACAGAAGAAACAAAAGACCTCAGTCATCCACTAACACAAAAAGCCCTAGTGAAGACATTTAATAAGTGTAAGTTTTCTGTTGAAAATCCTGACCTTTGGACTTGGGTGCCAGTCACTGGTTTTTATACAAATGTTCTAAGAAACAATAGCATTTATTTTTCCAATGGTTTTATGTTACGTATTCAGTTTCACCTACAGACTTAACTTGGCTAAGCTGGCCAGGAGTTCCTTTCAAATCTAAATCTCACTAGATTTGCTTAAAGTCTACTCTTCCAAGGGGGCTCCTAACAGCTGGGCAAGTAAATCTACAATCTGCTTTCCCACTAATTATAAGAAAATAAACACTCCAGTGAGAATGGCATCGCTCTATCAGGGCCATGAGAGACACAAAGATTTATCTTAGTGGTGACTGCATGTGTTTTTCATGCAGTGTTCATGGCTTAAGACTGTGTCACCAGAAATCTCAAGTTCTAGCTTCAGTTCTGCTTACTCACCACAGACCTCCTACATAATAAATGAAACACACACCTCCTCCCTTGTGTTAAGTGTATTGTAACAGGTAATTAATGTCTTCATTTGAAAAGCTTCTAAATGATTTGTTGGAAATCTCAGCAGTGACTTTGGCCTCTCACAGAACACTCTCAAAATCTCCTCTAGCCTCTGGATATTCTCTGTACTCCTACCCTCATCCCAGGCTCAGGTCCTAAATCTAAATGGTACCTGGAATTTGACTCCTAAATCTCTAAGAGTGCCATTCTGCAATTTTTTTTGAGTTTGTCAATAAAGAATAGTTTAAAAACATGGAAGCATCTAGGGATAAACTGAACTCCAGCACATATACAATCAGACACACCTCTCACAAATACCACAGTGCCATTCTAGCCTCCCAGAGAAGTGATCAACCCACTACCACAGAACACAAGTACCCATCCCTATTCACTGTGCTAGAAATGAGTGGAGAAACTTGCAATCTGAAGTGAGACTGTCCTGGAATCAACCATGCCATCCGATTACTAGCATGGTTACTTAAACAGCTCTGAGACAATGTGGAAAATGGAACCTCTCGGTTCCTGAGTCTTCATTTCAAGTGGCTGTTTAAAAGGTTATCTATGGGATTTAACAAATGTCAGTTCAAAAGAAAGAACAAAGACAAGGCTTTTCTTAAAATCTCATGCTTTCCATTCACAAATTTCCGCTATACCTAGAACTTAAAGGAAAATAAACCAGAATCTAAAATTAAAAGAATTTTTCACGTTTTTCCAATATTTTTCAAAAAATCTTATCTACTTTTTGCTGCCATTCCTTACCTCAATAACACATTGATCCATTTCCATCACTCCTCCAATACATGAGCTCCCAAGATATTCCCATTGCAACGGAAACTACAAGATCTGTCCGCACCAGCACTTTTATTCTACTGTCAGTGTTTCCTAAAAGATGACAATCATCTCTTTCAATTATTCTCGTGTTCCCCTGTAATTATCTTTTCATGGTGTTATCTAACAACTATCTTGTAACCAAACCCACAAGACCTTTGAATATGCATATGATACATAGTTCTTTTGATGCTCCACAAGATTTAAGATATGGTTTCCAGATTCCAGATAAATGAATGGATGAGCAAATTCATAAGTAAAAGGCCAGATCCTTCTCTTCTCTAAACCAAATGTGGTGAGTAGAGGACCATATGCTAATCCTGGTTGTACTATCTACTCTATATTTGACTTTGTAAAACACAGTAAGAGGTTATACTGGCTTAGTTTTTGTCAACTTGACACAAACCTGGACATATCTGAGAGGAAAGAATCTAAATTGAGGAACTACCTCCATCAGACTGTCCAGTGGGCATGTCCCTGGGGCATTTTCTTTATTAACAATTGGGTGTGTGAGGGCTCAGCCCACTGTGGGTGGTGTCAGGGATGGGCAGGTGGTCCTTGATTGTGTAAGAAAGCAGGCTGAACAAGTCACAGACATCAAGTCAGTAATCAGTGTTCCTCCATGGTCTCTGCTTCAGTTCCTGCCTCCAGGTTTCTTCCTTGAATTCCTGTCCTGACTTCCCTCAGTGATCTATTGTGCTCAGGACATGTAAGACAAGCAAATCCTTTCCTCCCCAAGTTGCTTTTGGCCATGGTATTTTATCACAGCAATAGAAATCAAAGTAGGACAGAGGTCAATAACTTTTACTAACATTATTTAGGCTAAAACCCCTTCTCCTAGGTTCCTCTTCTGATAATTCAGCTCTCAATCAATTACCTTCTTTCAACTATAACAACCCTAAAAGCTTTTTCTATATCCTTTGACCTATGGTTAGCTCCTTTTTTGATCTTATAACTATTTTCCTGGTGTGTCTTATGAACCTTAAGAAGTCTGTATTTCACAGAGTATTAGAATCAGACATTATATAGAGACTACAGAGTTAACCATCTGCATTTTAAATTTAAGGAAGGTTTCAGAAGAATTAGCAACAATCCCAATAGTATACAATTGGTATAAGAGCCTAGACTACTGCTGAAATCTCTGTGAATCTCACAGAAGGAGGTAGAGTTTACGTCTGCAAATTCAATGGCAGACATCATTAAGTTCCTATTCCACAACTCATTAGGTAGGTAGCTTTAGATGATTCCCTGCACTGTGCCACCATTTTGTAGAATGAGATAGGACTTTCCTCAGAGGGTTGGTGATAGGATAAATGTGCTAACGCTTGTAACTGCTGTAACTAGTGCCTGGCACATAATGAGTACACAACAATATTGAGTAGTGCAATTATTATAACTACTGTTATTTAGAGAAACAGTCATTCTTCAAGAAATCTAGGAGGCAGAGGCAGGCGGATCTCCGTGAGTTCAAGGCCAACCTGGGCTACAGAGTGAGTTCCAGGAAAGGCACAAAGCTACATAGAGAAACCCTGTCTCGAAAAACCAAAAAAAAAAAAAAAAAGAAAGAAAGAAAAGAAAAGAAAAGAAATCTAAAAATTATACAAACCTGAATAATTTGTTATTCCTAGCTTTACAATCCCACTTTCTTCAGTGCATTTTATCTTTCCAGAACAAATTAAAAGAGTTGAGTTTAAAATCTAATTCCTTCAAAACACACACACACAACCACTTCCCATTATTAACAGGGAATATATTCTAACCCGGCAGTGGCTATCTGAAAATGTAGAGAGTACTGAATTGTGTACATATAAATAAACATATATATATACATATACTATGTTTTCCTATATATACATTCTTATGATAATGCTTTATTTATAAATTAAATACAGTGCAATAATAACTAATATTAAAACAGAGAAATTTGGGGTTGGAAAGATCAATCAGTGATTAAGAGCACTTGTTGCTCTTACAGAAAACCCGTTGAGTTCCCAGAATCCCAGTTCACAGCCATCCACAACTGAAGTTCCAAGGGATCCTACACCCTCTTTAGAACTCAGAGGGCACCAGGCCTCTACATATATATGTAATACATATATGTAGACAAAACACTCACACATATAAAGTAAAATAAATTGAAAATACAGCAATTGTAACAATATCACACATGCACCTCATTTTTCTAACTATAAAGGTTTTATCTTTCACTCTTTGTTATTTGCCACACAAAATAAAATAAAATAAATACATTTATCTTTGTAAATAACAAAAATACTTTGACTTCATGGAGTATGATTATGTCTATTTGAATGTCTATGTGTTTATCAAGGCCAACAAGTTTTAATGATAAACTTATAAAGACAAACAAATGATCTCCTTAAGTTAACCAAACATAAATTGGAGACACCTGCACTAATGTAGATAGTACATACAGAAAATTTTTAAAAATTCAGAAAAGTAGAGATTAGTACACACTAGATTAGCACTAGGCTAATGAACAAACAGACTTGGAGCTATGAAAGACAAGTGAAATTTTGAATTTTAAAAGGTAGGATGTGGATCCAGGGTGGCAGGTACACCATCTACTATTTACTTAGGTAGAAGGACTAAGCAAACATTAGCCTGAATAAAGTCAAAAGATAATACTGGAGATTACTGCAAAATTATAGTGACTACGTTAAAACCATAGCACTTTGAGAACACTGCTCATGTTTTAGTCCTCTTGCAGCCTCAAAATCTAGCACAATCTTGACATATCACTAATAATCAAAAGATATTTATTGAAATTAAAAAATTGTTATTTCTCACTTTTCCTATATAAAGAAAAACTGAATGGATTTGAACTCTGATAGGAACATGAAAGTCAAAGGACAAGAGAGTCAACAACTTTTCACAACTATTCATAGAACGAGTCTAAATCACAATCCACAGACAAATGCATGAAATAAAATGTTGAATTCTCTCGTTTTCCCACCTCCTCCTCTTCCTTCCCTCCCACACACAGTGAGTGCTTGGGTAGAACATGAAACAGCTGACCAGTCACAGAAGGCAGGAAGAGGCACAGAAGCTGACTAACATCTAACCATTCTGAAGGACTCTCAGAGAAAGCTCCTACCGTCAAGACTAAACAAGCCTAGGCAATTTTGAAGGGAAAACAACTTAGTTTTTATAAAGTCCCCATCTCCCAGGACTTAGGATAATAGAAGGAAATTTTTTAATAAATTTGGCAGGAGAAATAATGATGTTTGGTATGGGTAACAGTGCTACAGTTTATGTGGTTTAAGAAATTTGATCAATTGCCTGTGACTAATCTGACAACCATACCTGGTTTCATTTATTTTCCCTGACTCGGTGAAAACATAGATCTGAGGTTTGACATGGTGGCAAATGCTTATAATCTCAGCTACCCAAGAGGTTGGGGTAGGAAGATCACAAATTAAAGATCAGCCTAGACAATTTAGAGAGACCATTTCAAAATTAAATTTTTAAGGGAGAGGTAGCTCAGCAATTCAGAGCACATACTGCTCATGTAAGGTTCAGTTCCCAGTACTATGTCAAACAACTGTCCTTAACTCAAGCTCCAAAGGTATCTGATGCCCTGGCTTCTCCAGGTACCCACACATACATGTACTAACTACACACAGACACATATACACTCACAAAAATAAAAATATTTTTAAATAATAAAATTTTAAAGGTCTGAGATTGTAGCTCAGTGATACTGTTTGCCCAGCTGGCATGGGGTCCAGAGTTCATCCCTAGTACTGCACCAAAAAATAAATAAATAACAAATACAGATCTAAAACTAAAAGCTTTTCAATGAGTAAATGAATTAACATAACAAACATTAGCTTGCTTTTGCTCTACAAAAAGAAATATAACATAAAAGATATCAAGCATGGGTGGTGGTGGCACACGCCTTTAATCCCACCACTCTGGAGGCAGGTGATCCCTGTGAGTTCAAGTCCAGCCTTGTCTACAGAGTGAGTTTCAAGACAGTCAAGGCTACACAGTGAAACCCTGTCTCAGGGAAAAAAAAAAATGCGTCCCTCTTAGGGTCCTCCTTATTGCCTAGCTTCTCTGGAGCTGTAGGCTGTAGTCTGTTTTCCTTTGCTTTACATCTAGTATCCACTCATGAGTGAGTATATACTATGTTTGTCTTTCTGAATCTGGGGAGGGGATAGTGGTGGTTGGGGGGAAGGGGGTGAGTGGGAGGACAGATGGTAAGGGGATCTGTGGTTGATATGTAGAATGAGTGGGAAATTTTCTTAAATAAATAAAAACAGCTATTAAGTATCTTCTAAGGCCTTCATTTTATAAGCCTGCCATTGTAACTTTTCATAATTAACAAAAATGTAGAAATAGTTTCTGTACAAAAAAATCTGACACTATTCTGGTACGTGAAGCAAGAAAATTTCTAATGGACTTTTCCAGGATGATCAGTCACCTTACTATCCAGTCAGGCCCATTATTAACCCATGCTCTTTCAAGTTAAATTCTTTCTCTCGTGGTCTTTACATCTCCAAAATCTACCATCATTTACAGACTCAACCAGACTTGCACCTAAGTCTGGCCACCTAAGTCTTGCTATATTTGAGCAAACTAATTTATTTTCCTTAGATGGTAATTCTATGTTGTTTTGGTGTTGCTCTTCACACAAGAAGAGAATCTATAAACATATACTGAAACCAGCACTATCATCTGTTAATAAATATTACAAGGCAGTGTAAATAGCCTGTTTTGCTTTAAACTTTGGCTTATTTATTTCAATACTGAGTTATGGATTTCTCACAAGGCAATTAACACTAACGTTTAAATGGTGATTTGGGACACTATCTTTTATTCATTTTCTATTCTTCTTTTCATCGTTTAGCATAAATTAAACCCAAAGTAGGTAATTAATATTTGCTTTTTATTAACTGAGTTTCAAGAAATACTGTGTGAAATAAAATGAGATAATGAACACCATGTAAGTTCAAGACAATATGTGTTATTTTGAAAGCTGTGCTGTTCCCATGTCATGAGTCTCTATTGATGAAATAGGAACAAAAGAAGAGGAGTTAACTACTTCATCTTCATGAAAACTGGAAAAACTTCCTTAAAAAAATAGAATAATATTTTTACTATGCCTTAGAGTTTAACAATGTATGCTCAAATTCATTGTTTAGAATAGCGGAAGATCTCTGAAAAGACTTCAAGAAATGAAGATTGAAGGTACATGAAATTGTGAAAAAGCACTTATATCAAGAACTATAAAATCAGACATAGGAACTACAGAAAGCAAACAAGGAAAAGCAAAATTAAAGACAAAAAAAAAAAAACATGTACAGTAACAGTTACCTCTGTCCCAATGCAAAGGTTCAAATTTAATGGTAAAGTTAGATGTAATGCATAGCCTGGACATAACCAAGACAACTTTGATGAACAGAGATAAAATGTCTATATATGGAGCTGAAAAAGTAAAAAAAAAAATTACTAAAATAGCACTTAGAATAGACTTCACAGGCACATGCAATGGAGGCAAAAGAATAAAGAACCTTTACATCTACCTTGGCTCGTTGCTTGATTGGTCACTCTATCTTCCTAGAGCTTATCACAGGACTATTAGACTACTAGAAATATTTGCTAAATAATAAACTACCTGGGAATACTTACTGAAGATCTATCATGTGTCAATTTTATGATATGTAGCTACAATACCCTCCTATACTTTGCATTTCACTTGGAAAGGTGAACCAAACATATTTATGGGAAGTTACATGTCAAGACAAAGTAGAAAGAGCCAAAAGAGCATAAAGAATAAAAGCATGCCTTCCAGAATAAGAAGAGATCACTTGGAACTTCCTGCTCAAAAGAGACTGTACAAATAAAGTATTGCAGTATCCCTTTAAGAATCAAGTGCGGTGGGGTGAGATTTGAATAAAGTCAGGAGAAAGACATCCAAGCAGAAATATGCTAGCCAAAAAAAGAGAAAAAGAAAAAACCATGGGTTTAAAACAAAAAGGTACTTTAGAGAGATCTGAATAACCAAAGAAGGCCATATTAAACAGTACACAGAAATATGGGGTAGGAAAAGCAGAGACTGATGGAAAAGGTCTTAAACACCATGTTGAAGAGTTTGAAAAGATTATATAAGCAATCCACAAATAATCAAGGCTTTTTAGCAAAAAAAATGTAAACATGATAAACATAATTTTACACATTTAGTTTTTAATATGCATAATAAATGGTATACATCTTCATTACAGATATGGTTATAGCCATACAAAGAGGGTCATACAAATAAAGAACACTAAAGACATAATGAAGAGGGGTAGGCTAGAACAAAACAGACCTAAGAAAATATTCACCCATTATGTTGTGGCAAACAAGTAAAACACATCACACAGAAGAGAGAGAGTTAGGCAAAAGTGAGATTCAGAGGGTTAAAAAAAAAAATCACTGTTTACTTCCTCCATCATTATTATGCTTAGGTGAAATTCAAATTGCCCCAGCACACAGTAAAATAAGTAATTGTACCAAATTGATATATAAACAATGGCTTCACAAAGTTCAAGAAAGTGTAATTGTTCTACTGTGCTCAAAGCATTTGAAAAATAGAAACCACATGACTTATTAATTGCATTATTAATTCAAGAGAAAAATTCACAACAGAGTAGCATTATGAGTGAATTAACTAGAAAAATGTGGGTTTTGCCCAAGCAGGAGTTACATTTCATTTTAATGTTAGTATATCATAAAACTAAAGGTTAATCTCTTCTCTAATCATCACACACAAAAAGGCATCTCACTTCCCTATCTTAAAGTGTCCCTATATTCTTTAAATTCTCTCTCAAATGATCCCTTAAGCCAAACTCCTTATTTCACACTGACTTCAATCTTTCTTGATCTTAATCCTACTCACTACCACTTTACAACATTAAATGTAAATGTTGTAAGAGGCATTAGCCTTCTGATAGTGCTTTGTCATCAATAAATTACCTTTTATAATCCTCACAGAAAAAATGCAGAGCAGGTATCATCATCATCATTCACATGTTACTGAGAAGCAAGAAGCTCAGGCCCACACAGGCATAAGTGTTAGATCCAGGCCTACAGTGTGAGTTTTCTAAGCCCAAGTTCCATATTTTCTTCACTATATCATTGGTTTTCATAATTCATTTGTGAGTACATTGTTATTCAATATCATGTTTAAGTGAATATTTTTTCAAGTAGTAGTCTTTTTATTTATATTTTGCACAGATTTTTATTTTATTTACAAATGTTGAGCCCAGCCTGGAACAATAAGTTATTTCAATACCCTGTTTTCTCCAATAGACAGGTCATCTGTTCTTCTGACTGGTGTAGCCTGAACCTCAAGTGAACATATTTTAATGCCTTGATAGTCAAGCATGTAATGCAGAGAGCCATTTACTAAAAGAATCTAATTATTTTGAGATGTCTGTAATAATTACAATTATCACTGGGTGAAAAGTGACATGGAAATAGAATGTTAGTAAAACTGTTATACCAAAAATATTTTTGTCTGAAATTCTGCAATGTAACATTTAACAGCAAAGACAACATGGGTGATTTAAGGATACATGAGAATCAAAGGGCAAGAATAGGGCATTCCTACTCTCTTTAACTCTGGTAAGGCCTCAACTGCTGATATAGTTCATAGCATCCTATTACCAGGGAGACATAAATCAGAAGGAGTTCAGCTAGGAGCAATAAAACAGATTAGGGTCTGGAAGGGCTGACTTTAAAGAAAGTTTTAAAAGAATTAAATCCAGGTAGTCTGTGGGGTTGGTGCCCACACCAAAGACAAGCTATTTTGAAGGTATGTATCTTTAAAAATATACAAGTATCACTGTAAATATCTGAAGAATATTTAGAAAAAGAAAGTTCGGGAGAAATTTGAAGGCAGAAAAGAAAAACTAAAGGATGGAGAACTCTCTCCCTCAGGCATGAAAACTCTACCCCTACAGGGTTTTAATGCTGGGTTTGGTGAGTAGAAAAGCTCACCTGGGATGGCCCTCATTGACTCTGCAGTAGTAGAAGGACTGAAAGGGAATAATAGACTTTTCTAGTCTTTGGTTTGGGGGTTGTTGTTTTTGTTTTTAGTCTGCGAAGTTTTGCAGACACAACTCTGCCAATTCCTTTTCTCCACATGACGCCCACATTCTCCTTTTATAAAGGTAAATAAATTGTATTCTTCACTTTCAGCAGAATTCACTATACTCAATGAAGGGTTGGCAGAATTTTAACGCAAGGTTTGAAGAAAAGAGTCAATTTCTAAAACATACACTGTTCTTTTTCTCCTCCCAGCAATTTCTGGAGGTCTTATAAGTTTTCCCACAAAATAAAGAGGAAGTAGTTTTAATGAATTTGAACAAAAACTATCTCATCAGGAAAATCATTAATACATCCCCTCTTCTGTCTGGTGCCAGAGCTGACAGTGACCCAGACAGCAAAGAGACCCTGGGTCACATCACCACCAGAGATGCTGTTCAGATTGTCTTTTACTTTCAGTGTTTCATGCTACATGCAATTCACATTGTATAGCAATGACTTTCACCTTTGAAAAGATAAAGTCTTAAATACCTTCGCTCTTGGGCAAATGTTTCAAAAGAGTAAGTCTTAGAAATGCTTCAAACTCAACAAGCTGTAATCTTGCCCTCTGTCTACTCTGGCTGTCGGGCACACGCGCGCATGCACACACACACACACACACACACACACACACACACACACACACACAATTTCATCAGCTACCCTATCCTTGAAGTAGATCCTAATACCTCTCAGTAAAGTCCCAAAATTACAGCTATCTCCTTGTTTGGGTGATTTATAAGAACAAGCTGTAACAAAATCCCAAGGACTCTGAAAACCTGTGCCCAGTTCCTTAAGATAATAATAATAATAATAATAATAATAATAATAATAATAATAATAAATGTGAGAAGGAACGGCAGGAGAGAGAGCCCTCAAAAAAGAGACACTAATGTCTCTTCTACCTACTTTAACAGCATGGGTAGTGAAGATGCTACAACTGCCACCTATTTTTGAAAGAAATTGTATCTCTTGTCACACTGAAAAGTTCATAGATATTAACACCAAACCTTTTATAGAACACTTTCAAATTACATTTTTATTCATTTTAATAAAAACAAAATTGTTCAAATTTAAAATGATTGGCCTCTTACACAGGACTAGAATGTGGAGCTTTCAAAGCCTTTGCAAGACTTCAGTCATCTGATTCTGGCTGTAAAGAAAGCTGACATCTGCAATGCCACTGTTAAACTGAGGGAAAACATATGATGGCAGATTAAGCAGTCCAAAGGAGGTTTCCTCACACAGAAACAATCTAAGACATATTATTCCATTAAAATTTAGAGTGGGCTTCAAAAAAGGTTAAATCTCTGTCTCCCGTTCCAGGAAAATAAGAAATAAGACAAACAAAAGGTACATGTGCCTAGAGTTTTAGGAATGAACTGTGTCTGGCTCTTCAATAATCTGGGAACCTGGCTGAATTTTCTCAAAAACAAAACAAAATAAAACTCAGTACTAGCCCAACTAGTGTGGCCTATAGGTTCCACAACTTTGGAGTCTCCAGGGCACAGCACAAAATCAGACAGCCTGGGTATGGACAACCTGGGGAGCTCTCTCTGCATGGTCACCTCAGGAGTCTCACACTCGGTGAACCCTAGCATGTTGCTGTAGTTTTTCAGGGGAACTTTAAACAGACTCTGTTCCAAGTCTGCCCCCTACACACACACACACACACACACACACACACACACACACAGCCGAGTGCTTGCTCCCACCCCCAATTTCCTCCAACACTCAAAATCGGTACCAAATTTCTCACCATCCTCATAGTTTTTGAGATAGTAATCCGGGCCCGGGCCCCCACGGCTTTTCGCCGGATTTCTCAGGTTCTGGAACTGCAGGAAATCCGTCCTTTTGCCCCCGAAGCGCAGAAAGGCGGGCGAGAGTCCCCGGGCCAGGGTCACCAGACGCTTGGAGCTGCAGGGGCAGAGAAAGAGAGAGAGGAAAGGATCCCGGGAGAAAGCTAGAGCGCACCGGTCAGGGAGCAAGGCCCCTTCTGACTCCCTGCAGGAGACACGGCGGGAGATTTATTATCTAAGCCCTCTCCAGTTTGCTGTCCGAAGAGGCAGCGGGCTGCTCTGCGGCGGCTCGGGGGAACCGGCTCTGCTGCCTGCCTTACCCTCAGCCTCCGGATTCCCTGGGGCTGTTCTTCCTGACCCGGCCGGCCGCAGCTGCGCCCTCCCACCTGGATGCCTTAAGAACTGATTTCTAAAGGGTTGGAGATGTGTTTGTTCCGTGGGCTGGGGTAGGGGCATTGGTGCGGCGAACTTGGGGCCCAGGCGCAACTGGCTGGCTTCTGCCACTACTAGGAAAGCGCTCCTGGCACAGACGCGCAAAGAGCGGACCGCCAGCCTACTGCTGCCAAACTTCCAAGCTGAAGTCCGCATTGCCTCTCGGCCCCAGGGGCATAGTAACCTCCAAGATGGTGAAACTTGGCCTACTTTCTCTAAATCCAGGCACAGCACCTAAGGTTAAGAGAATTTTTTTTTAATGCCAAAACTGATTTTCCGTTCCTATTAATTACACTGTAACTTAGTAGCTTCCCGAATCTCCAGGAAGGCAAAGAGGTTCCCAGGCTAAATCCTTGCCTTTCAGAGGACGCCACCCACCCACTCCCACGCACCCCCACCCCCGCCGCGCAAAAAAAAAAAAAAAAAAAATCCCACAGTTAGAATCCATGTCTTTTTGGCACTTGAAATAATTCAACCTGATCTCAAGAAAGATAGCATTCTCCCCATCCCTCCCGACACACACACAAACCACTCCTGGCCCCAACTCCTTGCCACTTGAAGCGGTTTGGTAGCGAAGGATTAAAAAAAAAAAAAAAAAGTTTGGCGAATGTTGGAACTTGAGCGTCGGGGAAATTCTGGTTACCAGAACAATAACATTTGCATCTATTCAAGTTCATGATTTCCATCAACAGGTTTTTAAAAGCCAAAGACTGCTACTCTGGGAAGGAATGGGGAACCAGCCCTGCAGATGCTGTTAATGCTGAAGCAATCAGCTGTTGAGTTCCGGTCTATACATTGCTTTTAACGCTTTGCTGGTTCAGGTTCTGAGAATCCAAATCAAAATGGAGACGTTAAAGAGTATCATAAAGGAGGTGGATTCAAAGGGCACAGAACAAACGGAAACTCCACTTTCAGATACTTGTCTACCCTGAGAGTTCCGATGGCCCGAAGGTTTGGCTAGGCTATCCCGGACCGAGTTCCAGTGCCGGCGCAGTTTAGGCGTCGCGTGGGCCGGCTGAGCACAGGAGGGACGTCCGTGCGAGTGTGGCCCCAGGGAAACGCAGCATTTCCAATCTTCCGGATAAAGCCTGCACAGCCAATGCAAATGCGCCCCGCCACGGCTTCTTCCCTGAAAAGCTGCCTTCCAGAATTTTTCTGCAGCAGGCAAATATTTAGCGCGAACAAGCTGACATTTTTTTAAGGAGGAGGAGGAAGAAGAAACTCCAAGTCCGGGCAGCTGGAACAGTGCAATGCAAGTGGGGCGTGCATTTAGGAAAACCCCTGTTGCACCCCACATTTGGATGAATTCAGAGAAGAGTTCTGCTGCACAGAAAAGCTTTCAAGGACGAAACCCGGTAGTGCAGTGCTGTTCCCGCCCTCCCAACAACTGTACCCTCTGGAACCCCAAAACGGCCTCTGCATTGGCGGCGGCGACCTCTGGTTCTTTGGGCTACGCTACCCGGACCTGGTAGGAGCGCTCAGAGCAGCGCCCACAGCTACCTGCTGCGTCCGCAGACTGAAGGCAGAGCGCTAAGGGGCGGGCGCACCCGGAAAAGCAAAACTCCAATTTCTCGATGAGTGAAAAATGCTCACTAAAGATGTGTGTCGGACGCAGCCTCGGATCTGGAATGAGATGGAGAGCACTCTAAGCTCTTTGGAAGAGCCCAAACCAAGGCTTCAACTTGGAGGGAATTTTCAAAAACTTAACACTTGGAGATTCGACATTACAGAAGTTTTTCCTCCCTTTTTTCTTTTGTATTTTTTTTTAATTCCAGCACCCCCCCTCCCTACAACTGTCCCTGAAGAGAAGGAATCGAGGTTGCTCAATTGCCAGAATAGTAACAACTGGGGAACAGGGTGAACCCAATTAGATTGCCAGAGAATCTCAACCTCCTCCGAGTTTGCTAATCCACCACGCCGGGGTCGGGTTCAAAACCCCCAACTCTTCCCCCTGAGAGTTTCTGGGACCTTTATGGATCGCGTATGAGGTACACTACGACCCGAGCAACGATTTTTTTCCCACTGTAAAGAAAAACTAAACTATGCAGTTACCAAGGAAAACTCAAAGAGGAAGGCGGAGGGGGAAGGGCTACATCCATAAAAAGTGTCTTACAAAGTCCTCAAGTCTGGTAATGACAGCGGAGGATACAAAATAAAACATTTTAACTCCAATCCAATTCGCTCACCGCTCCAGACTCTCCTTAAATTCAGTTTCTGTCTAGGAGTGAAAAACTGATGAAACCATCTTTCCGTGGCAAATTCCACTTTCATGCAATCCAACTGAACACTCAGACCCACGCACACTGCTTTCTCTCTCACACACACAGCCACTCCTCTGGAGTCTTTGTTGTTCCAGATCTTCCCTTTTGTAACTTCCCTGAACCTCTTGTTTCTTTTTCAGAAGGGGAGGCTAATTGTGGATATATGTAAGCACAACATTTTTTCAGTCATAACTGATAAGTTTCTGAAATGCCTTCTGCATTGCAAACATGTGCATCTTAATAGAAAACATTGCTTTTCTCAATCACTAGTTACAGCCTCACAGCAAATATTCCAGGAGGGGGGGAAACCTCCTTTTTTTCTCTTTGAAAGACAGATCGGTTAGCTGCTGCTTCTGCTGCTGCTGTTGCTCCTGCTGCTGCTTCTGCTGCTGCTTCTGCTGCTGCTTCTGCTGCTGCTGCTGCACCTCCTCCTCTTCTCCTCCTCCTCCACCTTCTTCTTCTTCCTCCTCTTTTCTTCCCCCTTTGGAGCAGGGGATAGGAAGAGAATGGGGGTGGGGGTACTTAAATTTTTAAATGATCCTTCGAAGCCCCTGCCTTACCTTAAGAAATCGAGCCAGCCATCATGAATGATGGAGGGATCCAGCTGTAGAGAGAGGAAGTTCTCATTGACTGTCCTGACTGGGTTCTTGGTGCTCACATCAAGTAGAATCAGGGTCTTTTCCTTCAAACCTGTAGTTTTGTCTACAGGCAAGGGTCTCCTGTCTCCAGCTTGGAAGGAGAGAGAGAGATGGAGCAACAGAGCCAAGAGAGCCACCAGGGCTAGGCAGGAGGGGGGGCAGGAGCTGCTGGAGGACATGGCTTCAGGGAAAGCACAGAGCACCCTCATTAAATCCCTCTGATTTAAACTTCTCTCCCTACTGGGTCTCGATGGTGACTAATTGTCCTTATCTAAAGTGTGTGTCTATCTGCCCCCCTCCCCTTCCTCCCTCCCCCCCCCTTATTCTCTTTCTCTCTCGCTCGCTCGCTCTTGCTTGCTTGCTCGCATTTTTTTTTTTCAGTGTTTTGGTGCTGGTGGAGCGAACTCACGCCCCTAGCCAGCCTTCTCAGCAACTCGTGCCAAGAGCACTGTTCACCAGCACCGCCCCTTTAAGAGATTTGACTGCAGACATTTTTTAACTTTTTAAAGGTAAGGGGTGGGGGAGGACAAAAAAAAGGAGGAGGGGTGGTCATTGTGCCCTACTGATTTAACCCTCTAGAGTCAGGAAGCAGCCAGTGGGATTGAAACAGTACTGTGGTACCATCTTGGGCAAGAGCAGACGGCTTGTTTTCACTTCCCCTCCCCAGGAGGCTCTGGGAAGGGCACTTCATTGCCTGAGTGTCAGTCTGTCCTGGCTACTTCTGTCATATTGTCCACTCTGTGCCTTCCTTTGAGGATTGGAGCAGTAAATGTTGTTAGTTGTAAAGGGTTTTGTGGTGGTGACTATAATTTTCACCAAGGCACAGAGAGCAAAGGAGAGTCGGTGCCTAGGAGTGCAGACCTCTGAGCCTCACAGGACAGCCATAGAGAAACATCATTTCTCCCGAAAAGGGGAATGGGAGACCAAGCTGGGGGGCAGAAAACAGAATGCCCAGGTCAAAGAGCTTCCTAATCAGGAGAGTCCAAAGGAATCAGTATGCTCCATGGTCCTGCTACTTATGTAGGAGAGAGAACCTTGAGCTTTCCATACATTGTTGGCTTTAGCAAGGTCAAGCAAGCCATTGGACTGCACTTGGACTTCAAGGTGCTCTAGATTTGAGCCACTCCTCGGTCGATGTATTACACTGTAAAATTAAAGACGCTCCTCCAATGTCTCCTTACCAACAACCCTCAGACTTAGCCGCCCTGCAGCAGAGTGTGTCAGATGAAGAAAGGAACTATAAGGCCTTTCAGATCCAGCCCCTGGTCAAAAATTAGAGTGTGCCTGCTTATAACTCCTGGACACACATCAGTCTAGGCTTCCAGATGCACTACAGCCTCTGCTCTTTGAATTCCCACCCTCAATAGCTTGTAGATTATTCTGAGGCCCATCTTAGCACCAGAAAAAAAGAAGAAGAAGAAGAAGAAGAAGAAGAAGAAGAAGAAGAAGAAGAAGAAGAAGAAGAAGAAGAAGAAGAAGAAGAAGATCCAGACATATCTGAGTCAGTCACACCCCTGGCCCCTTTCAGCTTCTTTCTGGGATATTACAAGCCCTCTCTCTACCTGGCAGATGAAGGAAGTTACTTTATAAAAAATGGGTACATAGGAACATCCCAAGGCATTCTTGGGTAAAACAGACTAGATGACAGTTGAATGCAGAACATAGGTCCATCCCTCACCCCATCCCCCACCCCCTTCCCCCCACCCCACCCACCCCAGCCTAAGGTAGATGCACAGTGGACAGTATCAGAGCTCAGCAAACACTATAACAATCTACTTTCCTTCCTTCAGCCAGAAAAAGGGATTAACAAATCTGGATAGAACCAGACTAGATCACCTTCAGCTAACATTCCCTGGGAATTCTCTGCCAATCTAAGCAAGCAGAAAATGTGGAGGTTATGCTGCATTGAACTGGGAAGTGCTATGAGAACCCTCTAAAGGTATGACTACATAGAATGAAGCTAACCCCAGATCGGATCATGGAGAGATGGTTTCTAAAACTAAGTTATAACATGAATTAAATACTGGCTCTAGCCTTAACACCTGCTTCCTTCATTTTTCTGATACCCCTATGTCCTTAAAGATATGCTCCTGGGGTTAGAATGAGACAACCATAAGTTTCAGTACAAAGTACTGTAATTTTTAAGATTACTGACACATCCTGGAAATGGTAACAGCCTGGTGATCAAAGACTTCTCTGTATCCCCAAACTCAGACACTTAGTGAACACCCAAGAAATATCTAGGACATACAGTAATAGTAAGTCAAACCCTGCTCAATGCACTAAGATCATATGCTGCTCTCAAGAAGAATGTTATTTGTCACCGTAATTGTATTTTGAGTATCTGTTCCCTGATTTGTTTTCATAGTTATTAACACTTTCCTGGCCATCTCCCTCAGGAAGTACTTCTGTTGAAAAGCTTTTAGTTCATTTATTATATTCAGAATTAAAATAAACTATATCTTAACAGAAAGCTAAATTTTCCAAAGACCAAAACACCCTTTGACTTACAAGTAAATGAACTTTGGAAGCTACATTAATTAAGACTATTGGAGAATCATTTCAATGAAATAAACCACTTAGCTATTAGATGTCTGTAATTAATATATCTTTCAAAGGTATTCATTCAACTAAGGTATACTGAATATATTGAGAATGCTAAATTGTGAGTTTCTGCAATTTTACTGATTACTGTTATGTAATACTTTGGTTGCCTGGTTACTTTAACTATTGATGTTTAATGTTTACATAAAACCTGTATGTAGTAGTAAAAACAAAACAAACTTACTTAATTGCTGATGAACACCATCTCTAGCCTACCCACTGAAATTCAATAGTTATATCCAGCCTCAGGACATCAAGGAAAAAATCAATTTGGTAACATTTTAAAGAGTTCCAGATAGCCTTGGATGACTCCATGATGACCTGATTTGGGGGCCTCTGATCTATCTTGGTACAAACTTCCAGAGCTACTCTTTGTATATAATCTCTCTTGCTACCATGGCTTTTATCTTGCCTCTCATTTGCCCCTAAACTACATCCTGTAGATAGTTCTTTACTAATCTATATATTATGCTGATGCTTCTAGCACCTCTGTGCTGAGTGACAACAGCCTCCATGTCGTTTCTATCTTAGAGTCCAAAACTATCAACTATTAGAAACTAATGCACTGATTTCCACCCTACTTTTCATTCTTCTGCAGTGACAACATACCTGGACAAAAAGCATCTTGGGGATTTAAAGGTTTGTTTTAGTTCATAACCCCCACTTACAGTCCATCATAACAGAGAAGGTAAGGTAGTAGGAGCTAAAAATACCCGGTCATATCACATCCACAGTCGAGAGCAGAGAGAGAAGGAATGAATGTAAACCTACTGCTAAGATTGCTTTCTCTAGTCTTGGAGAACTTGGGACCCAAACCCAGGGAGTGGTGCCACCCACCTTTAGGCTGGGTCTTCCCACATCAATTAACATATCAAAACAATCTCCACAGACAAACCCATAGGACAAGCTGTTCTAGAAACCCTTCTCTCAGGCATTCTTTCCAGTTGATGCTAGATAACTTCAAGTTGACAATTAAAACTAAAGATCACAATGTCTCCTTCAGAACACTATGTTTAATTCTCTACTGTGTAGTCTGTATGGTTTTCTTTTATTAGCTATAAGATTAAGTTCCCAAAACTATAAAAAAAAAAAAACTTGATGATTGACCATTTCATAATTTCTAGGCTTTGGGGTTTTGGAATAAATATTAGTCAATGAAAAGAACAGACATTTATCTGCCATTTTATTTTTATTAGTAAAGGTCTTTCTAAAAAAAATCTACCAACTGTTTACTAATATTACATTCCAAAAGAAACGAATACCTAATCATCAGAAAAACTGAATGTCAAAAAGCAGGTATTTGAACTGGACAAATTAAGCTTTGTGAAAATCATCATATTTTCACTCTTACCATTTTATCTCAGAGAAGTACAATATGCCAGTGAGTAACACAGTACTAGGACTGGGACTGAAACTAAAAAATGTTTCTGTTTATGGTCAATTCTTTTTTGTCACACAGATATTACAGCAAGATTTACATGATTTTAATGATGACCACCTTGACTACACAATTTTTCCTAACTTTTCTTGTGCTTTTTTCCTCAGTTTTAGCCTGTCCACAAACTTTAGCTCATATACACCATCTCCTTTTCCTTCTACTAAATAAAGATTAGTTATCTCTATACCTATTCCATTTTTCTGAAGAATGTTATGCCCAGCCTGTCTAATAGCAAGAGAAAAAAAACCTTCCTATCATAAGCAGGAAGGGAAAACATAAGGATACAGCAGTCTACTCACTATGGCACTGTTTGTGCTTGTGAACTTGTGAACAATGATGATTGTTTACTGAAATTGTGAGGAGCATGCACAGTGCTCAATGGCTATACACATTATCTTGTTAACCTTGAATAGTTCTGAGAGGTAGAATAACTCCTTACCATAGGGGTACGTGTGTGTGTGTGTGTGTGTGTGTGTGTGTGTGTGTGTGTATGAATGAAGGTTCAAATGATATGTCAATTTCTCACGCACATAACTAATAAACGGCAACACACCCAGGAACACTTCCCATCAAGGCCTATTTTTTGTGTGTTCTTTATCACACTCTATTTACAAGTGCATATGGGGGGGAACCCTTAAACTAGAAGTTGCAAGACCTACATTTAAACTCCTGAATTTGCTGGATCTGGCTTTGTGATACTGAGTAATTTTTTAAATATTTTAACCCTCAGTCATCTAGAATGTAAAATTAACATAATATTGACAAATGCAACAGTAATTGAATAAATTAATATTGAGGAAAGTGCTTTGTAAATTCTAATATATAATTGTGCTACTTGTTTCCCATTTTTATTCATTGCTTTCTTTCTTTTTTTTTTTTTTTTTTTTTTTTGGTTTTTCGAGACAGGGTTTCTCTGTGTAGCTTTGCGCCTTTTCCTGGAACTCACTTGGTAGTCCAGGCTGGCCTTGAACTCACAGAGATCCACCTGGCTCTGCCTCCCGAGTGCTGGGATTAAAGGCGTGCACCACCACCGCCCGGCTTATTCATTGCTTTCTACACCTCACAAATACACTTTCCTAACAGATGGCAGAGTTAAAAATAGTATATATATATATAAACATGTATGTTTATATAATACATGTAAATGTCTTCGTAATAACCCTGAAATAAAAGACCTACTCTAATCTCATGTTAGTAAATGAGGCAATAAAGTGACTACCACATATTTCAGGCTCTTGTAACAGCTTACATCTAAAGAAGGAAAAGCGACATTAAGTGAGCTCTACGTGTCTTTCTGAGTCTCCACTAGAAGAGAAACAAAGGCAGGTAAAGGCAAATGCTAGTTAGGAAGTGTCATTTCATCCTCAAAGACTGGCTGTCCTTCCAGACAAGTGGAAATATACCAGTTATTAGAATGGACACTGAAACTAGAGACTGGGACTAATGATATTCCCTGTGCTTATGACCAAATTCCATCTATCTAGTATTGCTGCAAACTATACATGGGAAGACACTGTACACTGGAAGGTCAGGGATGAAAATACTTTCTATGAACAGGTGAAGAAGAAGGCATCTGAGACTATGGTTATTCTATCTCCTGATATATACCTGGATGGTATTTAGCCCATCACTGCCATCAAGCAGCACATTTGTACAGGAAAGAGCATATCTATAATAAATATAGTTTAACAAGTTCTGTCTGTGAGCCCTTGGCATGTTAGGTGAGCATGACAGTTAATTTGAAGAACTTCTATATGTAGAAAACCAAGTAACAGATGAAAGTTATTCACACCTTAGTTATACCCTTTAAAAAAGCTATATTTTACATTGTAGCCCATTCAGTTACCAAAAAAATAAGGTATATACTGGAAAAAGCATGAATTTTGAGTCTTTGATTAAAATATAGATCACAATTTACTCTATCTCTAACATGGTCCTTGTTGGACAAGTCATTCATCCTTACTCCAATTGACTCATTTGAACAGTGGGCATAAGTACCGCCATTCCACATGTGTTGTAAGAACTAAACAAAGTCGTATCTTCAGTACTTATTATTTTTCTTCTCCTGGTTGAATTTCATTGGGGAAATAATAGTGTAATTTGCATGGACAGGGCAGAAGGAAACTATACACTTGAACCCTAAGGTTTTGAAATATTACAGCAATAAATAAAAAGTATTGTATTTCATTTTATGCTTAGATGACAGGATTTAGTCTCATAATTCAGGTAAGAAAACAGGGAGTCGAAAGGTCAAGCTGTTCCTTGATGAAACTGAAACCAAAGTCTGCTCTTCTGACTGATATCTAGATTATAATTTTGACATGTTTGTTATTAAAAATACCTGAGGGCTTTAATATTTAGTGTCCCAGAGAAACAAATTTAGATTGCCTTTCAGGCGTTCCATAGTTTCATTAACTATACAAGTAGAGATAAGGCGTTCTATACAAGGCGTTCTATAGTTTCATTAACTATACAAGTAGAGATAAGATTAGTTATACACACTACTTTCCTAGTCAGACCATTCTTAAGTATCAATGCTGAAGACAATTTCTAAGAAAATGAAATATATAAACCTTATCTATTTGTTTCAATATATCTGATATACTAATCCTGACATTGAGAAATTGGACCTATGATAAAACATTTATCTAGAGCAAAATGTTGTTTGTTGACCCTCAAAAAAGTGACTAGCTATAATTGCATTTGCTTTGGACCCCACTGTTAATGACACATTTTGTCCTTTCAAAATACCATAATGTGCTTAACTCATAATGAGAGCTAAACAAATGTTGGCTCAGTACTTGGTTCAGTCTCTCCTCGACAGCCAAAATTGGATGGATGATAAGACTGTACTTGCAGATACATACCTACTTGAGTATTTTATTTCTGCCTGAAATAGAATCTTACTCCTAATTCTTAGGGGTAACTGTGTCCCCAGATAAGCAGATCCAATTCCTTCCTTAGATCAATGTAAGTTAAATTCAGCCTTACCGGAGTTAACTGCCACCAAAATCTTCCAGTTCTCCTCATCCTTTTGAACATCTAGAAACACTTAGTATTGATGACTCTTAGTGTGTGTAATTTCCACAAGATATTTAAATTTTAAATTCCTCTTTGATTTAATTAAACCTAGCCAATGTAACAAAATAGTGTTTTATGTTTACTTTAAAATAATATTTTCCATGTCAGGCAAAAATGATAAAAACCTAAGACTCTAGGGCAGTGATTCTCAGCCCTAGCTGCATATTAAAATCATCTTAGGAGGTTTCAAATCACTGATTTGGGACTGGAGAGATGGCTCAGAGTTTAAGAACTCTGGCTGCCCTTCCAGAGCTCCTGAGTTCAATTCCCAGCAACCATACGTCAGTTCACTATCATCTACAATGAGATCTGATGCCCTTTTCTGGCATCCAGACATACATGAAGATAGTGCCCTCATACAAAAAAATAAATAAAAATTTGAAAAAAAAAACTCAAATCATAATTTGGAGTAGAGCTTGAACAGAACCTGAATCTCTCACTCAATAATGCTATTTTTTTCTGGTTACAGAGAAAAAATTAGATAACAAAGGATGTCACATAATTTGAACCTATTTGATTCACAGTCTTCAGATAAATGGACTCCAGATTCTGAGAAATATCTAACAATACATATTGGAACTTACGTGAATACTAAGCATAAACAATGAAAGTTCAGATAGTAGAGAACCATCATCAAATAGGGGAAATTATGCAGGCTTTTTTTTTTCCTTTTTGAGATGGAATATCAATCTTTAGTGCAGAATGACCAAGAACACACTACATAGACCAGGCTGGCCTTGAACTTGCAGAGATCATCCTCCCTCAGTCCCCCAAGTGCTAGGGCTATGGCTATGATCCTCCATACCTGACTCCCATTAGCTTTAATAGATTTTCAACTGATCAGGTTTTTTTTCCACTTGAGAAATGTTTTCAGTTTATACCATCTAAGTAGCAAAAGTTTAAATACTATACAACTCTAATTGTTCAATAGAGGGAGGCAGGAGACATTTGCAGATTACTAGGAATGCAAATTGAGCCATTCTAGAGAGTTATCTGTCAATATTTTGTAAAGGTTAAGTACATAGGGGCTGGAGAGATGGTTCAGTGGTTAAAAGCACTGGCTGTTCTTCCAGAGGTCCTGAGTTCAATTCCCGGCAACCACAGGGTGGCTCACAACCATCTGTAATGGGATCTGATTCCCTTTTCTGGTGTTTGTGAAGACAGGTTACTCATATACATAAAATAAATTATTAGATATATATCAGATATATATAGATATATATTCATTCCCCAACATTCAGTAATCCCATACTGGGATTACTTCCAGGAAACTCAAAAAAGATTCATAAAGTAATTTGAATGAGGGTGCTAGTTTAGTATTGAGGAATTATATTTTCATCAGAAGGGACATGGGTAGGTAAATGAGGATAGCTGTTAGAAACAATAAACTTGTGTATATACAACTACACAGAACTTGAATGCTGTGATACGTGCAAAACACACACAAGAACATATCATAAAAATGTGAGTGATACATAAACACACATGTAAAAAACATTTTGAAAGATGATTTTAAAATATCATGAAACATACATCAAACACATTAGAATTGGGCCTGAAATGTAGCTGCTAACAGGAAAAACAAAAAAGCTTTGAGTTGACCAATGCTCATAAATTCTCATATGCCTTCAAAGCAATACCTAACAAATTTTCTAGAAAATGAAGGAAATGAAGAAATACTTGTTGAATGACAACTATGGGCCAGGAACTTTGTTCTCTTCCCCTCCAAGATTAAAAAAGAATAAACATTCTTTCCTTAACCTCACAATTTGGCTGGGAAGACAAACGTATATCCATGTGATAGGTACTATGACAGAGTTTAGTGAAAAGTACCAAGGAATACTTAAAGGGTTATTAATTATTATTTATTTTTATATCTGAGGTCGGGATTACTTGATTATATAATATTTTATATCACAATAATGAATGAAATATTTCATACTTTTATGCCCAGCTAATTAAGGTGTGTAGGTTTATCTGACACAAAGTCATGCTATATAGCCTAGGATGACCTCAAACTCAGAATTAGCTTGTCTCAGCCTCTCAAGGGCTGAGATTACAGGCATGCACACCACCACCCTGGGTCTATGTAAGATTTCACCTACTTTCTGATTTCGACTAGTTAAGGGTGCAGGTTGTAGAAATGTTACGGTGCCATCTGCTGGTAGAAATATTTCAAATCCCCCATTATCACTTCACTCTGCTCCCCACAATCTACTTCACAAATTGTTTTCAAAAATATAAACAAAACCATCATTTCTAGAGTAGGATAACTGAGCTTAAAGTAATCTTAGAAATCACCTAGTTCAGGGGTCTGGTTTTATAAAGGAGAAATTATAAGAGTTCACATTTTATTATGAGACTGAGGATTGAACACAGGATCTTGGGAATGCAAAACCATCATTTTACTACTGAGTAGTACCTCTCATTTTCTCTTTACTTTTTATTTTGAGACAAAGTCTCACTAAGTTAACAACTTGTCCTTGAACTTACTTTGTAGCTCAGGCTTGAATTTAGAATCCTCCTGCCCCAGTCTCATGAGTAGCTGGAATTACAGTCCTAAGCCATCAGGTATGGTTTAAGATTTCATCTTCTTTAAAGTAGAGGATGATGGCTATACATGTATGCATACATGTACGCATGCACACACACACACACACACACACACACACACACACACACACACACACACACACTTGCAAGGCTTATTTTCCCAGATAAACATAAACCCTTTTAAAGGATTCTGAAAGAAATTTATTTTAAAACTTTTCTATAGAGCTCATTTCCAAGTAGAGCTCCTTAGAAGACAGTTTATTTCAGTATAAAAAGAAGCTTTGAGATTAGACCTATGTTCACTTCACCTTTATCATGTATTATAAAGCCTTAAGGAAGAAGATGTTTAAATTTCCTGTATCCCCTTTCATGCACAAAGGTAGAGCAGAGTTCTTATAATAATATGGGAGTATGTATATAAAAATAAAATACACAGCAACGTCAGAAAAATTTAGTGACTAAACTACCCCAATACTGTGATTTCTAACCTATCCTATGAAGCTGAAAATCAAATCCTGTATCATTTTCTTTGATATTTGCATTTATAATATAAATACCTGAAAAATCTAAGCCACCCCATAACACTGATTCCATGAAAAGTGCAGGTAGGATGTAAAATGTGTTGTAATAGTATACTACATATCTGAGCAGCCCACAGATTCAGCAGTATCAGTATCACCTAGATGCTAAATAAAATATAACTTCATTATTTCAGAAGACCTTCTAAAACTACCATTCAACTCCTTTTGGTTAAATGTATCTAAATTTTAACAATTAAGTACATAATCTTCAGTTTTTTAAAATCACAGTAAAACTCACTTTTGTATTCCATATAATATACAACATACAATCCAGGGGAATGAGGAAAAAAGGTATAAGCAATAACAATATGTCATTAATAGACTAATATTCCAAAGCCCAAACGTAAATTGACTGGGCAAATACCACAAAGATTATGAAAGTACAGGGTTCCTGTTATTGAGATCAATAAGCATTGCAAACTATGGAATAGATCAACCATAGACATAAAAATTAATGCCTACAGATATCTTTGTACATATTTGATAAAATATTGAGCCATGGAGCAGCAATCTCAAACCCAGCAGCAGCAGCACCTCTTTGATACAGACAGTATGACGGCCCAAGTGATGAACAAGAGCAGGCTAGATGAAAACAACATTGGACATGATCCTTGAGAACCTTCAATTATATTTCTTGTTACTTTGTCATTAAAAATATGAAATTTAATAAAAGCAAAACTTTTAAAGAAATCATTAAAAAGGGTTATAAGGAAGTGGGTAAATCTTGTTGACTACAGAGTCCTCGTGACTTATTATTACATACCATCCTTTCATACGGCATGGATAGAGATTTATATTACAGTTTGGTTATGCAGTCCAAAGAGATCTAAAAAGTTGACAGATGCCTTTTACCTGCTCAAACATAGACAAAAAAATCATCTTTAACTGACTTGTGCACACTGCACATTCCATACTTGTGTTAATGCAGAAATGTTATGTTACCTTTGAAAGTTTGTTTTCAGAGCAAGGCAGACACCAATGAAAACAGGTGGCCCAGATGATCCAGCCTCTCAGAGCACCTCTATTGCAGTTTCCTCAGAGTTCTGCTGGCTGAGATGGTTGAGCCTCACAGACTATTCCAGCCAGGACTGCAGATAAGCCTTGCGCTTTCCCATTGCACAGAGATTGAACAACAAATGTTAGGACTACCTCTCCCAGGACTTGACCATTATTCCAATTTTCCCAGGGTTCCTTAAAGATGCCAACACCCCACAGACAACAAGAAGCAGTCTAGAGAACACAACATCCACATTCCCAAGAGTTGGGTGGGTGGGTTTTGGTCATTTGGTGGGTTATGGATGTTTGTCATCATTTACGAGGGTTGATTACAAATTGTTACTGGTTATGATCAGGGAGAAAGCAAAACAAAGAAGATTAGATTCAGGGATCTCTTTCTGAAGGGAAAAAGGGAGATATAGTATAGAAATTATGGGATAAAAGGGTGGATTATTGAGTCTACTTTTGAACAACCATTACTCTCAAATATTTTACACTGATAGGGACTTTTGCATATTAACACAAATTTAAGGTTATACTATACTTTGTTATACTATATGTTTCTATTTCTTGTTTAAGGTATTGCACCTATGCATCTCATTTAAAAATGTAATGTAAAGTATTAGTGTTTAAAAGCTATTTAGGATAATAAAGAAATACAGGTTAAATAGTCATCTATAACTATCAAAATTATAGTCATGTTAGGTATGTTTTCAAGGTCATACAGAGATATATTTTAGATAATTTATCTTCAAACACTTCTAAGACCTACAGAATATGGCATTTAAAATGTCATAATAACATAAAGTTTTTCATGACAGTTAGATACATCTGCTCCCCATCTACTGGGCAATTGTAGAACCTTCATATGGAATTTGCTTTCTCTGTGGCAAAAGCTAGCCACTGGGCAAAATAGCTGCCCTTGCCTCAATTGCTGACAGTATACTGTCCAAACTGGACAAGCAGGACACAAAAGAATAAGGCTGCCAAACTTTGCCAAGACAAGATAAGACAGTCCTTCAAAATTCCTGCTTCACAGAGAAGTCTGTCAGATATTCTAGGCCTCTAGGCTGAAGATGGATGCCCCAGTGTGTGAGAGGAACCTTAGGTGACTGTCCAGGCAACCAGCTGTCACTGTCATTTCTATAGTTTTGCAAGTTTTTTGCTCTGCACTTCCTGTTTACTCAAGTAATATTTTATTCTTCTCAGGTCTCTGATGGAGACTGAAGACTAGATAATTATAGTTTTACAATTTTCCTTGTAATTGTAAATTACAATTACAGCCAAATTCAGAAAGAAAAATTACATAAAAGATGTAAAGTTTATAAGTTTCAGAGACATAAAAGCTTAAATTATTTATCTAAAAAATGTTTTGAGGTCTAAAAAGATAGTTTTAAGATGGTAATACAAGTTATAATAAAAAATGGTTTTGATATAAAACTTTAAATTCATCAAGACAGATAATAGAGTATTTTCTCTAAAGTCACAAGACGGAAGTAAATTAATAGAAATGGGTTAATTCAAGTTATAAGGGCTAGTTAGAAACAAGCCTAAGCTATCAGTTGAGCTTTCATAATTAATAATGTCTCCGTGTCATTATTGGGGAACTGACAGTCCCAATGAAAAAGTCCAACTACATATGGCACCCAAAATGTTGTAGAATATTCCTTTACACTGTGTGAAGATATGTCATGTGATTGGTTTAATAAAAAGCTAAACAGCCAATAGCTAGGCAAGAGGTTAGGTGGGACTTCTGGAGACAGAAAGGTCTCAAGAGAAGAAGAAAGGTGGAGTCGCCAGCCAGACACAAAATAACCAGGATGGGCATAATGGAGATAAGGTAATGAGCATATAGAAGAACATAGACTTAAAAATATATATGGGTTAATTCAAGTTATAAGAGCTAGTTAGAAACAAGCCTAAGCTGCCAGGCGGTGGTGGCGCATGCCTTTAATCCCAGCACTGGGAGGCAGAGCCAGGTGGATCTCTGTGAGTTCGAGGCCAGCCTGGGCTACCAAGTGAGTTCCAGGAAAGGCACAAAGCTACACAGGGAAACCCTGTCTCGAAAAAACAAAAACAAAACAAAACGAAACAAGTCTAAGCTAAGACCAAGCTTTCATAATTAATAATAAATCTCAGTGTCATTTTTTTTGTGAGTTGGCAGCCCAAACAGAAAAGTCTGTCTATGTCTGGTGAAAAGATAGGGGACTATAGTAATAAGAATATACTTTACATATATACAAAATTGTCAAAAAAAAAAAGATTCAATAAACACTTTAAATAGTCTTAAAAGAATTTGATTTTTCAAAAGAGGAAATAGATTAAAATAAAGTAAAAAATAAGATAAAAAGAACACAGAAAGGGACACATATCAAAAATAGGCTTAAGAAAGATGTAACGTAAGTATGATAGGAGTGCCTAAAGAAGAAAACCAAAGTAGTGGGACAAAAATACACATAAAAATAATTAAAATTCTTTTGGAAAAAAATTAAACTATATATTAAAAGGGTGTTGTATTACAGTGAATCACAGATACAAAAATTCTAGTAAAATGTTGCATTAAAAAAAGAAGTGCCAGAAGATATGGAAACAACAGTTAAGATGTACATGTGCAAGATGTACTGCTCCTAGAAAAGACCCCATCACTCAAATCAGGCAAATCACCAGCACCTATAACGCCAGTTCCAGTATGATATGACACCTCTCACCTCTGAAGTACACACACAAACACACACCACCACCACCACCACCATCACCACCAATACCAATTAAAACTAATAAAAATAAATCTCATTTTTTTAAAGAAAAAATATTCTTTGGGCACAGGCAAAAAGATTTACTTATAAGGGTGAAAATCAAATTTATCATCAGTTTTCAACACCAATATTTTATTCTGGGCAATGATAAAACAACAGGCTGGAGATACCCAAGGGCTGAAAATGTAAACCAGGGATTTTATATGAAGCCAAAAGGATGATTTCCATGTATAAATGCCACACAAAAGCCTATTAGAAAATGTAATAACTCAAAGAATGCTCCCAGGAGGCCTTCCAGAGAAATTTGTTAAAAAACAAACTCCATGTAACACAAATGACTGATAAGATTTTTTATTTAAGAACTGACTGTAATCATTAGCTATACATGTACTTATAGAACTAAACTAAATAATGGTTACAAGGAATAGAACACAGGAGGTAACAGTTGTATTCTCTAAAAATGTAGATCCTGTATTACAAGTGAAAACTAAGTCAAAGGTGGAAACAACATATATATATATATATATATATATATATATATATATATATGTGTGTGTGTGTGTGTGTGTGTGTGTGTATAGTAAGTTTGCTGACTGATTTACTGAAGTAAAAAAAAGTACTTTAACTTAGAAGCTGGGAAAGAAGGAATGACAAAGAAAAGTTATGCATCATTTCAATAACGCTTATTACTAGAGGCAAAAAAAGAAACTAAAGCATAAGTAGACTATTATATTACCTAGGGAAGTTAGACTCTTGAATTATAGCTTGCTCTATTGATTTGACTTTTTTGATGTAAACTTTACTTAAATACAAAAGAAAATATATTTTTCAAAGAAATATTTTTATTCATTTTATATACCAACCCAGAAAAGAACATATATTTTTAAGACAGCTCTTAAAATTGAAAATAAAACAAGGCAACCTAAATATGTGTCCAGGCAAAAGTTAACCACACATGGAAAAATTACTTCAAGTGATTTTATATCAGAATATTACTGTACATCGCTAATGACCCCTATAATATGTTAGTGATCATTTTGGTATTATTATTCTTAAACTGTTATATGTATAATACAGATTAATAAATCAAATAAATTTTTATGTGGCAGTCTATTTTAGTCTATAATATGTAGCATGCAGGAGAACTGGAGTTCTTCGTATAGATAAAGGGAACTATAATTAGAACAATACTTAATATCAAAAATCAAACAAATCTATGAGGCTGAGCAAAAAATCTTGTAGCTCTGAATTTAAATGAAGAAAACCCAAAACTAAGTATGTATGAAAAAGCCCATCAATGTGAAAACACACTAGTTAGTAAGTACAAACACAACTTTAAAAAAAAAAAGTTCAAATGAAACTACCCTGGTTGAGTGGATAATGTCACTTGCAGAAGATGATTAAATGAAAATTGCAGCATAAGGCATGGGATACTACCATATAAGTTATTGGTCAAGGAGGAGCCAGAGATCTCTAAAACAACCCAAACTACTGTCATCACCCCTGGTTACCCATAATAACTACAAGGTTAGTAAGACCCTATTACTGGGCTGGAGAGATGTCTCCCTGACTAAGAGCACTGGCTGCCCTTCCAGAGCACCTGGGTTTGATTCCCAGAATCCATATGGCAGCTCTCTGTCTGTAACTCCAGTTCCAGGGGATCCAACATCTCCCTTCTGACCTCCACAAGCACCAAGCACATACATGGTGCACAAACATAAGCAGGCAAAATATACCTAAAATAATAAGAAAAAAACACCTAAGATAAAATTTTAAAGACTATTTCTGAAAATGCTACTCATTTTGGCAATGGAACATAAAAACAATTAATAATCTCAAATGGACCAGGAAGCTTCCTACCTGCTGGCTAATTATCACAGTGCCAGAATGTGCAATTCAGGCTGCTGGAGGGCAGAAGACATCAATGGTCTTACCCTGCACTAGACTCTGCATGCTGCAATACCAATCTGCCAGGCAAGATGCATCCATTGCTGCAACAGTCACATGACTGCTATGGGGCAACTCACAGTATTCTGATTGTATTTAAGGCCTGCTCCAGAGAAGGGAATTTCATGCCAGGTATGACAAAAATCCTTAAAACTTAGCCCAATGTCAAAAACTCCACAAAGAGCATTTACTTGTGAGTGAAGTTAAGCATAGCATAGTAACGGCCTGGAATCAAAGCTTAAATTATCTGACTACATGTTTTTGGTAGCAAATGGATGAAAATTCTTTTAACAATAACTCTGGCCCTTACTGACAAAGCCCCCAACCCCTGTTTTCATACCCCAATTTTTCCCTCATTTCTGATAATCTTTCCATTATGGAAGTTTCCCGTAAACAAAACCTAAGTCATAAAATTTCTACAAAACTCAGGCTGTTGTAATTCATATTTGTTTCAAGTTCATAATAAGAGATGCATTCTGAAATATTTACAAGTTACATATTGGAGCTGTTTTACATAGTCTAGGAAAAGGCAATAGAGGCAAATGACAAAAACATTCTCAAAGCACTGTTAATTACTGAATCTGAGTGACAGAGGCTCACTGTACAATTCTATTTGGAGATCTTATAGAAACACTGTACAACAAAAAGGGTTTTTTAATGTTAAAAAAAATCATGGCCTGTGAACTCTCTCTTCCTGACTCTGTCTTTAACCTAAATGTAACAACTAACAAAGGATAGAGTAAAGAAAATAGAATCTAGGAAAACAGGGTTCTAAAACTAGGCACTAAAATTTCGAAAAATTGAGCCCTTTATAACTTGCCCCCAACATATACCAACAGAGAGAGAGAGAGAGAGAGAGAGAGAGAGAGAGAGAGAGAGAGAGAGAGAGATTCAAAGAGAGAGAGAGATTCAGAGAGAGAGAGAGATCCAGAGAGAGAGGAGCAGGTATGGGATTCATTACCAAGAAAAGCAAAGGACACATGTCTCTATTGAAGTTGCTTCATGCAGAAATTTAATCAAAGTACATATTAAATGGACAGGTGGACAAATGATGGATGGACAGATAGAGGAAGAGACACATAAATGATCCACTAACAGAACCTACTAAAATAATAATGAATGATACAAAAAGGGTGGCTATTATGCACAGTGGAGACAAAAAGAAAACCAGGATGCTCTGGCCAGTAAAGTTATATAACTATTTCTGATATCAGAGATATGATTTCTAAAAATTTTTTTTTTTGGTTTTTTTGAAAAAGGATTTCCCTGTGCAGTTTTGGTACCTGTTCTGGATCTCACTCTGTAGACCAGGCTTGGCCTCGAACTCACAGAGATTCTCCTGTCTCTGCCTCCTGAGTGCTAGGATTAAAGATGTGCTCCACCACCGCCCGGCTCTAAGATATAATCTTAACCAAACCCTCTTGGAAGATAAAGGTAAACAGATTCTCAGGTCATATAACATGCAACTTTTGTATAACTGAAAACTAGCCAAATGCCAATTAAGAAGCCTAGAGAAACAAGAACAGAAATTAAAAGCTGTAATTTGTCAATCAATGGAAGTGGAAATGAGAGAAGACTTTCAACTCCTGCATCAGATATGTGAGAAACACCTCTTTAAGGGCAAGTTTAATGCGTTCAGAGTTTCCTATTCTGAGATCATTTCTTTAGGGGCTAAATGCAAATAACAAAAATCTCTAACAAGATGTCATGGCAGCTATCTTAAAGGAAACTCTTGCCCCCCCCACACCTCTATCACACACACACACACACACACACACACACACACACACATTTCCACAGAATAAACAAGTAAGCAAGTCTTCACAGAGTATAAAAACAAACACACAGCCGGGTGGTGGTGGTGCACGCCTTTAATCCCAGCACTGGGGAGGCAGAGGCAGGAGGATCTTTCTAAGTTCAAGGCCAGCCTAGCTAGTCTACAGAGCGAGATCCAGGAAAGGCACAAAGCTACACAGAGAAACCCTGTCACGAAAACACACACACACACACACACACACACACACACACACACACATACACACAATGCTCAACTGGGAAATATACTTCACCCATAACAGATTTAATTATCTCACAAGTATAACTTTTGAAACTATGACAAAATTCTGCAAGAGCGCTCTTTTCTAGCCCAATGTCTCATGAAAAAATAATCACTTAATATGGGAGCTAGAAAAGACCTAAGAAACAATTTAATTCAATCTTTCATCTGAGACTCTTGTAAAGCCAGAGAGGGAAAAGTCATATAGTATGTGACTCAGCTAAATCTAGAACCTAGTCTCTCCAAAACTCAGTATTAGTTTCATCAAAAAAGTGTAATATAACATTGTTCATTGAAACAGCAACCGTAGTAGCTCATTTACTAACTACACTATCTTCAATGCATCTTAAACATTCTCTTTACTAAATCATATTTACCCTACAGCCAAGAACTATTCCATGTGTCACTAAATATCATTATTTTGTTACCATACGTGGGAGTCAGGCAGTGATGGCACATGCCTTTAATCCCAGCACTTGGGAGGCAGAGGCAGGTGGATCTCTATGTTCAAGGGCAGCCTGGGCTACAGAGATCCAGGACAGCCAGGACTACACAGAAAAACCCTGTCTCCAAAAAACAAAAAACAAAAAAGCACTACTATTTCATGATTGGACACCTGTACAGCATTTTTGCTTAGGCAAAACCTTTTCTTTCACCTCAAAAGTTTCACTACACACTGATCTCTAGCATGTCTAGGTTTCAAATAGCATTTTACACTGGTGATGGTGGTGGTGGTGATGGTGGTGGTGGTGGTGGTGGTGATGGTGGTGGTGATGGTGGTGGTGGTGGTGGTGGTGGTGGTGGTGGTGGTGGTGGTGGTGGTGGTGATGGTGGTGGTGGTGGTGGTGGTGGTGATGGTGGTGGTGGTGGTGATGGTGGTGATAGGGGTGGTCCCTTCTTTTCTCTGATGCCCTCAAACATTCACAGCCTCATCCAATTTACATTTACAATGGTCTTTTAGACATTCCACAAGTTTTTTTAAAAATCGGTGTTATTTCTTTAAATCTTTGCTGAGAGTCTTGAAAGTCCCATAGCTGTCAAAGGCTGCTATGAGTAACAACAGACAAGAACCAGTGTTGAGTTCTGTCTTCTTCAGAGATTATTCAAACAGGGACAATGACACAAGTACTGAGAGGCAAATTCACTTTTCGGTTCTTCGGAGCAGCCTCGTACACCGAATTACACACCAGGCAGTGATCTGGATACCAGAAAGAACATTCAAATATAGAAATAGTATTCTGTTATCGTACTGGGAAATATTTGTAACTAAAAAATAAAGTAGAAATATCTGCTTACAACCATTTACATTTCTACCACCTAGTTAGAATACAAATATTAAATTATGCTCCTATATTATCCAGTTATAATCTTTACCTTGTCAATTCTGAAATAGGGCAAAGAGGAGAAAATGGATAATGACTGCCATCTTGTGGGCTTTTACCTAATTACAGGGAAAATATTTAAAACAAAACCATGGGAAATTGTTGGAAGTTGATTTACCCTCATTCACATGAGTCAAGATATCTCTCAGAGGTAGAAATAGTATAAAGACAATTTATATATGAATGATATTATAAAGCCCAAATGTACACATGCACACACAACACTCAAGAAGTGCAGCGCAATTTGAATCATTTAAGAAATATGAACACACAGCCAGGCGGTGGTGGCGCACGCCTTTAATCCCAGCACTGGGGAGGCAGAGGCAGGCGGATCTCTCTGAGTTCGAGGCCAGCCTGGGCTACCAAGTGAGTCCCAGGAAAGGCGCAAAGCTACACAGAGAAACCCTGTCTCGAAAAAACAAAAAAAAAAAAAAAAAAAAAAAGAAATATGAACACACTATGACAAGAGAAAAAAATTTTGCTAAGATCCTAAAATAAACTAAATTTAACTTTAAACTAATAAAACTGTTTGTATTTCTTCAGTCTACTGATCTACATTTTGATAGCAGTATTATACTAAGTCAACTTTGTCAGTGTTAAGGTTCTGTTTCTTTATTCCTATAGAGAATAAAATGCCTTACTTAATACTTTACATTTATTTTTTGACCCAAAAATTAAATCAAGGAAGAAAGTACTTAGCAGATACTGAATACACAATGTTCAGAACAAATCTAGTAACTGTTAGCCCTATCACTTATCTGCAGGGAAAATATTCTAAAACCTGTCAATACTCTTTTCTTTATATGTGCACATACAAATTTGATATCTTACTAAGCACTTATAATACACTGTAGCAATAAATTTTGAAGTTTGGGATACAAAAGCAAAATTAGAGTTTCTCTTTTATACCTTCATAATTTTATGTACAGAAAATTCATTCTTACCATTCCAACATCATCATATAATTTTCTTTATTAAGTCAAGCCATTCACTTACAGAAAACATTTCAGGATTTGTCTGAATTGTGAGTATCCATACACTTGCACTCTCAGGCCATCCTTCGGTAAAATAGGGTTACCTGGCACTGCTCCAGCACAATCAATCTGGCCACTCAGCTGTCAAGTGACTAATAAGAGGCAGCACACACAGCACAGACTCACTGGACAAAGGGATGACTTCCGCCCTGTATGGAGCACCATTAGAATTTACTGTGCTACTCAGAACAGTGTGCACTTAAACACATGAACTTACCACTAGAATGTTTTGCTTAATATTTTCTGACTTGGTTAATCACAAGCAAATAAAACCACAGAAAGCAAGACCACAGATAAAGGGGGCACATTTGTGACATTTGTGACATGCAAGGTAAACAATATTCAATGAAAAACAAATTAGTTGCACAAACTAGAATATCAAGAATCAAAGAAAACAAAAATAAAACAATCACAAATTTCATTTTTGGCCATTTAATTATAAAAGTGTAAAATAAGATATTGATACTCAGTAATACAGCTAATTTTGGCCAAGAATATAACATGTATTTCTTTTTTTTTTTTCATTAATTTTTTTGAGACAGGGTTTCTCTGTGTAGCCCCGGCTGTCTTGGAACACTTCTATAGACCAGGCTGAGTGCAAACTCACAGAGATCCACCAGCTCTACCTCCCAAGTGCTGGGATTAAAGGTGTACACCACCACTACAACACCCTCATCTACTTCTAGTAGACAAACCAAATCATATAATCCTTATAGGAGACAAATTATCAATATACATCAAAGGCTCTACATATTCACATTTATTAATTTTTTTGCCAATTCCCATTAGAAAATTTCCTACAGAAATAGAGTGCTACATTAAGTACTCATGTACAAGCATAACCACCAAGCATTGTTTGTAAGTTGGAAAGAATCTAAACCCATAAACAAAAAGGTTAAATAACTTGTATTATGTCCATACAGCACAACAATCGAGTTTATCCTCACAAAATCTTATCCAACCTTGACAGCCCACATCAAGAACAATGAATGATAAACTAGAGACCTTCTGGGAAGAGAAACTACGTCAAAGGAGATCAAGTAAAAAAAAATGTTCAGAAGACTTCTTAGCTGGAAAATGAGCTATAAAAAAAAAGAGCCATCAAATAGTTGGAAGAATTATCAGACATAAAAGTGATTCCAAATTTTATACAATATTTTAACAAATCAAATATACACATATTAGTTTGCTTTTTTTATTTTGTTTAATTTGGTTTTTTCTTTGTGTAGCCTTAGCTATCTTGGAACTCACTCTGTAGACCAGACTGTCCTCAAACTCACAGAGCTCCATCTCCTGAGTGCTGGAATTAAAGGCATGCACCACCACCTGGCCACATATTAGTTCGTTAATTACATATATTTACTACATCATAAAATAATGTACATTTAAAATACACAAAAATACGTTAGAGGCTATAAATGTAGCTCAGCAACAAAATATTTGCCTAGAATTCAAAAGTCCCTGAACTTAATCCCCAGCACCAGCCACCCTACCTTCCTCCCCTCCCACTCTACCCCAAAAATATATACTACAAGGAGGAAGACTCGGTGGTTAAATGCACTTACCATGCAAGCAAGCAGGAAGCATGAGAATCAGTGTTTAGATGCCAAGAAGTCATGCAAATGCCCAGTGGGTTTGGTAATCCACCTACAGTTACAGTGCTCAGAAGGTAGAACCAGAGATGCCCCTAAAGGACGCTGGATAATTAAACCAACTGTACTAGAAGAGTTCAAGATTCCATTGAAAGTCCCTGTCTCGATAAACAAGATGGGGAGTAATAAAGGAAAATTCTGGACACCAAAGGCATGCACCACCACTGCCTGGTTCTTTTCTGTATTTTTTAATGTTCTATTAAAACCACCTATCATTTGTATAACCAAATACAAATAAAAACACTGCAACTATTTTTAGAAATTTAAAATACATTCAGTAATATAAGAAATAAAATTTAATTCATAATGTCAAAGAAGGGTAATTAAGAACTTCTAAAATTCCAATTTTATTCTAAGTATTATTGCTCTAGCTTTATATATGTTCTGTTAAAAGCTTATGGCAGAAATAACGCTGTTAAGCTGGGTGTGGTGGCACATGCCTTTAATCTCAGCACTGAGGGCAGAGGCAGGTAGATCTCTGGGTTCAAGGCAATCCTGATCTGCAGAGCAAGTTCCAGGACAGTCAGGGCTACCAGAGAAACCCTGTCTCAAATAATAATAATAATAATAATAATAATAATAATAATAATGCTGTTGATGCCACTAATCGCTTCATCTTTAGTAGACAGCCTGACATTATAAGATTCTTTGTCTATCACATGGTTTTTAGTGTATCGCAAACTTCTATGCGAGGTATAGAGGCCTACATCTGTAATTCTAGCACTTGAAGGACGAGAGCAACAGGATTGCAAGTTTGAAGCCTGCCTGGGTTACACAGGAATATCGTGTCTAAAAGGACTGTAAAGAATTCCCAGAAGTGGTGACACACACCTATGACCAGTACTTAGAAAGCAAACACAGGAGCATACAAGGCCAGTTTGAACTACACAGCCAGACCTTGTCTTTACAAAACAAATCTCAGGCATTTTACTCAAAAAAAGAGGTATCTTACCAAAGACCATTTGGTAAGATTTCTTTGAAAACTTAAAAATGCACGCTGTAAGGGCTGACAGGTTAGAATTTAAGTCCTAGTTCTTCCATATACTAGTTGATAAAATACAAATCACTTAAACTCTCTAATCTCCAGTTTTTTCACTAGCAAAATAGTCATAAGAACAATAATATCTATATCCATGGGACTGTTTGAAGAAAAATTGCAAATAAAATGCCCAATCAAATGACTGCAACATAGAAATCCACAAAAAAATTGTTGTATTTTTATTTTGATGTTTACTATTATTTGACTTATATGATTTTGTTTGATCTGTACTGTAAATACACCTGTTATGTAAAGTAAGACATACTTCTAAACATACTTTATAGAACTTGCCTTCAGTTCATAACCTCATGACCATAAGGCAACCAATGCTTCTCAAACTTTAATAGTCTCACAAGTAATCTGTGGATTTCATTAAGATGCAGAATCTGATTCTATATGTCCATTGTTGTACCTGAGATACTGTGATTCTTAAACTCCCAGACACCACTAATGCTGGTCCATTCACAATATTTGTCACATCTACTTTCTAAACAAGAATGAGGAAACAAAAAAGAAAAGAAGAAGAAAAGACAAATTGTGGCTAAGTGAATCCTTTCTGATGGTGCCACCAACAACTCCTACCTCTACCTCATGATCACTCCTAGCTAAACAGGAAACCAATAAATAAAACTGAGTTCTGTCTATTAGAAAGAAAAGAAGTCAATAAACATGAGTTTGAATTCCAGTTCCTAGGCTGGGAATATAGCAGTAGGAGAGCACTTGACTAGTATGTGTAAGGCCTTAGGCTTGAGAGCACCAACAGGAAAAATAAAAATAAGTAAATCCCAACTTCACTATGGTAAACTATGTAACCATGAACAAATTACCTATACTTTCTAACCTCCTTTTATTCCATCAGTAAAAGCTAGTATTAAAATAACCACTTTGGATTAAGACTGAGCGGAAGACAAAGATCCACATGCCTGCCCAGGGCTCTCTGCCCTGGGCCAGGAGGAGACAACACAGACCCACCAGGTGCCTTTTGGTGCAGAGTAGTCTATTATGGTGAGCAAACATAGGGTGGTGTATAGAAAAGAAAGACAGATGCTGTGGGATGGTCTGTATGTCAAATTACTCTGATTGGTCAATAAATAAAACACTGATTGGCCAGTGGCTATGCAGGAAGTATAGGCAGGACTAACAGAGAGGAGAAAAGAAAGAACAGGAAGGCGGAAGGAATCACTGCCAGCCTCCACCATGACAAGGAGCATGTGAAGATGCTGGTAAGCCACAAGCCACGTGGCAAGGTATAGATTTATGGAAATGAATTAATTTAAGCTATAAGAACAGTTAGCAAAAAGTCTGCCATGGCCATACAGTTTATAAGCAATATAAGTCTCTGTGTTTACTTGGTTGGGTCTGAGCGGCTGTGGGACTGGCGGGTGACAGATTTGTCCTGACTGTGGGCAAGGCAGGAAAACTCTAGCTACAGACAGACAGTGTGGTTCATGTCCTGTGGAGAGAGGGAGATTTGAAGAGGTGAAGGCAGTGAGGAGTGGGATGAGGTGGGTAACATGCTTGCCAACCGGGCCATGATGATATCCCCATCTGGGCTGCTGCCAAGGCCCATGTCTAGGTCTGTGGCCCTGCCGCAGCCAGGGTCTGTGTTGACGTTCCTGGCTCCTGCTACCACTGAAGGCCAAGAGGGTAGGATTGCACAGAGTCGGCCCCACCCCTCACTGGCTGCAACACTAGGGAGAACAGGCCCTGCCTCTCACCAGCTACAGCAATAGTAAGAGCAGGCACAGTGGAGCTGACCCTGTTAATAGGGACGACCAGCCCTTCATCTGCCATACTGTGGCATGGGAGAGGGAGTGAAAACCTCCCATCCCCACCCATCATCACCTGCAGCAGGTGGGAGAACTGTACCTGAGGTCACAAGAGCAAGAGATCTGGCCCTGCCTCTCACCTGCTGCCCCTGCAGCTGAACAACACAGTAGAGCTGACCCTGGTGGTGTGGGTGTGGGTGAACTGGCCCTGAGATCAGGAGAACTGTCCCACCCCTTGCTGCTCACCTCATATGGTAAGCTAGCCAGGGCGGTGCTGGAGAGCTCACCTGATGGGCTGACTAATCCAGCAACCACTCAGGCCCAGAGTCAGGGCTATGAGTTGGCCCTTAACAACATCCACCCCATCTATGAGCCACTGGCGCACATGAAGGGGCCAATTCTGCAGACTCAAAGCTGCAGGATCTCCACGACAAAGGACAACAATGGGACATCCAAGAGGAGCCCCAATGAAGGCCTAGTATAGTGTAGCAGAAGCCAGAGGCCTTGAATCAGACCAATGACTCATTGCAATGAACATTTTGCAAGTAAGATCTATGGACTAAAGGGTATACTGTGTGAGTCACTATGTAACATTACAGTTTCCACAACCAGATTTTTCTTTTTTCTTTTTTTCTACTTTTCTTTTACATTTTATTTTGTTTTATCTGTGATTGTGGGGGGAGGTTGCAAGGGCAGAGAGCAGATACAAAGGGACAGGGAGATGAGTGGGATCAAGATGCATGATGTGAAATCCATAAAGAATCAATAAAAAGTTAAATTAAAACAATTAACAAAAAACACTCTGTATATTGTTGTGATTAAATAAGTTAAAGTGGATAAAAGTAGTTGTCACACAACACAGTAAATGTTCAATAAAAGAAAGATTTGGTTACTACCAAGAGGTTTTACCCAGAGAGCATTCTGCAATGGAAAAAAAAAAAAGAGTAACCATGAAATGTTTCAAACAGGCTATGTTCTAGGTACATATTCCCCTTTAAAAAAATATCTGCCAGACTTCAAAGTACCACAGCTAACTGAGTAAGGGGGTAAATCTGCAATTTACAAAATTATGTTTCTTTCCTAGTAACTGAACTCACATGAATTCCCTAGATATATTTTAACATCAGAAAAAGTAAATATTTCCAAACATCAGACTTAAGCAATTAACTATCTTTTTTGGTAGGTAACAGAACCAAATAGGAAAGCATAAGAAAATGGCTCTTTCCCTGAAAACTGCATTATTCTTTACTTATATCATGGAAAATAACAGCATATTAATAAACTATCTCAGAAAAATGCTACAAGAAAATTATATTCAGAAAGATTGGATGATTCTGGATTTTGAACTCAAGAACATTCTGATAGAGGTTGTATCAGCACAGAAGAAAGAGGTAAGAGAGTTTAGATACTCAGTAAAAAAAAAAATCTAAGCTATTATTCTTTGCCTAAGGGACTATACTTAGTCAAGATTTCTAATTTGCAAATAAAATTCAGGATCTAATCTTATACTGTAAGTAAATAAAAGTCTAGAATTTTATGTTGAGTATTCTGGTTCATCAGACTAGCCAAGAACCCCATTTTTAAGTGGTAGGTTTTGGCAAGTTCAAATTTAATGCATGGAGGTACCTCATAAATAAATGTGAGTGCCCAATCCATGTACAACAGAAGCATTTAATAATATCCAGCTTTGCCCCATATGGGGCTAACCCAGGACTCTTTCATTATGGGAAATCAAACTATGACAAACAAAACCCATGGGAAACTTAAAATGTGTTCCTCCCCACTCAGAGACTGGCAAGTCACCAGGGGAGGCAGACTAAATAAATTCTATATTTGCATATTGCTGTCAGGGACTACACAGAGTAAATAAAACAGACGTGACTTTCTTTAAAAGTCCCATACTCTGTATATGAAAACTCACACAAGTACATATTTTAAAGCTGATGTCAGAAGAGATCCACAGGCCTCTCAACATATCCTGTACATACTGCTTCTAGCAACCCAAAACTAGGCAGAGTAGGGCTGTCTACGTACAAAGCCTCACAAGTCTGGGATATTAACCAGCATGACTTTGGAGAAGTCTCTTCACCTTTCTGGAGTATAAGTTCTTCAAAAGCCTTTACAATTTTTAAATAGTTTGAAAAAAAAGCAGATTTACCACAGGAGAGGGTGTAGGCCTTATTAGGCCAGAGCTGGGGGGGGTGAGGAGGATATATTAAAGGCACTGTACATGAACCAGAACATCAAAGGATGTGGTATGGGTAGCAATTGGAGAATGGGATAAAAAGAAAAGTTTATCCAAGACATAAAGGGCTTTAAAGTCTTCTGCATCTTTTTTTTAAAACATGCCTATATTTTTATTGTATGTGCATTGGTATTTTGCCTGCATGTATGTCTGTGTGAGGGTGTCAGGTTCCCTGGAACTGGAGTGACAGACAGTTGTGAGTTGTCATGTGGGTGTTGGGAATTGAACCTGATCCTCTGGAAGAGCAGCCAGTGCTCTTAACCTCTGAGCCATCTCACCTGCCCCAAAACATGCCTACATTTATGTAATACCTACAATATACTAAAGCTTCAAATGACCTCAGTAACATAGAAAGGAAACAAACTGGACATTTGAGACTCACATGAATTTCCAAAGCTCAACTACCTAGTGATTACTTTTTCTCTCACATCTTTCATCAGAGCAACTGAATGATGATAACACACCTTCCAAAGTTCCAGGGACCTCTTAAAATTGGGCCACTAGCTGGAGACCAAGCACTCATACACAAGGCCAGGGAGGACATTTCATAGTCAAACATAAAACGATCAATAGATTTTCATTTTCAACAAGGGTGCCAAAACCATGCAGTGGCCACAGAAGTTTGTTCAACAAACAGTGTTTTAAAAACTGTGTCCGTTTCATTATTCTCCCCTCCATCTTGTCACAGAGGCAGCTGACCTGAGCTCCTGGGAGCTCACAGACTCTGGACCAACAGCTAAGGAGCCTGCAAGGGACCAACCTAGGCCCTCTGCATGTGTGTGACAGTTGTGTAGTCTGCTCTGTTTGTGGGGCTCCTAGCAGTGTGATCAGGACCTGTCCCTGGCGCTTGAGCTGGCTTTTGGAAACCTATTCCCCATGCTGGGATGCCTTACCCAGCCTTGATGCAGTGGGAGAAGCCTGATCCTGCCTCAAATTGATGTGCCATGCTTTGTTGAGGCCCATGAGAGGCCTGCCCCTTTCTGAACGAGACAGAGGAGTGGATGGGGAGGGGAATAAATGGGATGTGGGGGGAGGGAACATGAGGAGAAGAGGGAGGGGAAACTGTATCGATATGTAAAGTAAATAAAAAAAATGAATTAATAAAAAAAACTGTACCAGTGCATGAAAGAATGGAACTAGTATCTAAAATAAAACTCAGTGGTTCAAGTTGCCAAACATAGATGAGGTCCTAAACTCAGCCCAACACCATCAAACTTTACTTTATGCCACAGATTTTTTTTCAAATAGTTAAAACTCATCAAAAACCTAAGTGTAGGAGTTCAAAGAAGAAATCTCTTAGAAAAAATAATGGGGAACTCTTAGAACCTTAGACTTGTCAATGCTTTCTTGATTACGACCCTAAATACACAAGCAAAAGAAAAAGAAAGATGAGTTAAATGTATTTGTTTAAAATTAAAAACATTTGCATGCTACCAAGAGACTGAAATGACAACCTGAAGAGTGGCAGAACATCTTTGAAAATCACATAGCTAATAAGAGTTCACTGTCTGGAAGAGTCAAGGAACTCTTACAACTCTACCCAGTGTTTAAGTGGATGATAGACTGTCGTTGGTTATTTTTATACACTCTTGGCTCTTTGCTTCTTTTAGAGGCCTGTCATCCAGCTCCCAAATAAATACACATGGAGACTTATTATTACTTATGAGTGCCCAGCCTTAGCTTAGCTTATTTCTAGCCAGCTTTTCTTAAATTATCCCATCTACCTTTTGCCAATGGGCTTTTAACTTTATCCTATATACCTTTCTTTACTTCTTACTCTGTGGCTTGCTGTGTAGCTGGGTGACTAGCCCCTAAAGTCCTCTTTCTTCTCTCCCTCCTAGATCTTCCTTATCCCAGATTTCTCCTCCTATTTATTCTCTCTGCCTTTCAGCCCTGCCTGTCTTTTCTCCTGCCTTGCTATTGGCCATTCAGCTCTTTATTAGACCGATCAGGTGTTTTAAACAGGCAAAGTGACACAGCTTCACAGAGCTAAAACAAATGCAACATAAAGAAATGCAACACATCTTTGCGTCATTAAACAAATATTCCACAGCATAAACAAATGTAACACATCTTAAAATTTTCTAGAACAATAGACTTTTGACATTTCTCCAAAATAAATATGTAAAGCCAAATAAGCATGTGAAAAGATGTTTAAATTATTAATTAGAAAATACAAATATCAAGGCTACAATGACACACCACTTCACACCTATTTGTATATACATAATATCAACAATGGAACTGAAATCAAATACTGGCAGGAATAGAGAGAAGTTATAAACTTCATACATGGTTGATGGGAATGAGAAATGCTGTTATGGGAAACAGTTTGTAAGTTCCTCAAAAAGTTAAACATAGAACATATGATCAACAGTTCCACTTTTTTTATACTCAAAATAATTGAAAACAGAGATTCAAACAGACTGCTACATAAATGTTCACAATAGCCAAAAGGTGAAAACAATTGTGAGAAGATGATAGGTAAGTTAAATACATTCGATGAAATATTCTCAGCCATAATAAACATCCTGACATTAGGGAGACAGTTAGTGGTAAAGCACATGATCAACATGCACAAGGCTCCAACAAACTAGCTATGTGAAGAACAACCATTCATTCCTCCAAGCTTTGGTGAACTTTATGGTTAATCAGGTCCATTGTCAACTTGATGGGATTTATAATCGCTATGTAAACATGCTTCTGGATATACATCTGTGAAAAAATTTCTAGACTAAGTTAATTGAGGTGGGAAGCACTCTAAATGTGGGCAGCACCATTCTCAGGGCTGGGGCCCCAAGATGAATGAAAACAGAGAAATTCTGCTGAGTACCAAGTATTCATTCACTGCTTTCTACATCCTAACTGCATATGCAATGGAACAAGCTGCCTCAAGCTCCCCATCATGACTTCCCCACCATAATGGACTGTACTCTAAGTGCAAGCCAAAACTAACCCTTCCTTCCTTCTTTCCTTCCTTCTTTCCTTCCTTCTTCCCTTCCTTCCTTCCTTCCTTCCTTCCTTCCTTCCTTCCTTCTTTCCTTCTCTCCTTCCTTCCTTCCTTCTACTGCATTTTCTAGGTGTTTTGTCACAACAATAAGACAAATAACTAATATAATATTAATGCTAAATATTAATGATAAAGGAGCTTATCCTAAACAAGGTCAAAGGTCTTATCTAACTCAAACATTCTGTAGTCCTGAGTGGCAGAATTATTGTTGAAATGTGAGACATATGACTTGATGTCCTAAAGTTTTCTTTAGCTCCTAGCGCAACAGACCTGAAGATTTCTAGTGCCTAATTAGGAAAATTGAATCCTCAGGGTGCTGTAGAAATGGTTCAACAGTTACCAACACATACTGCTCTTGCAAGAGGATCCAAGTTTGGTTCCCAGCACCCACAGCAGACAGCTGCTTGTAACTCCAGATCAGGTGACATGATGCCCCTTTCTGTCTTTCAATGGCACCAGCAATCAAGTGCACATACCCCAACATAGACCCACAAAAGTACAAATAATTTAAAAATAAAACAAGGCTGTGTGTGTTGGTGAACTTTTAATCCTAGCAGAAGTAGGTGTATGTCTCTGAGTTCAAGACCAGCTTGGTCTAAATAGCAAGTTCCATTCAGCTGATACTACACAATAGAGAGACTCTATCTCAAAACCCAAAATAAAATAAAATTAAACAAATTTTATAAAGAAATCCCAAGAATATTTACTATTAGTAATCGTTCAAAATGATGTTTCAGACTGATATACATGAAGAAGGCCAAAAGTAATTAGAGCTAGGTGAACCCTAAAGAAGCCCCCTTGCTTATGAGTATTCTGTTCCCAGTAAGAATACTGTGAAGAAACTAATTTTAAATAGGATTAAAGGGTAAAAGAGTTCACAAGGTCAATGTTAGAATAATATGAACATGGGGTCCCAGAGGATGGCTCAAAGCCCATGATTTCCCAACTTGAATTCGCATCAGCCTGATATCCATTTCTGCCTTCTTTCACTAATGGTTAGAGAAGCATTGGATGCTGTTGCCAGAAAGAGCCACAGAAATCATCTGGAGTCCTGTTTCCTTGTTTCCTTCAAAGCCTCAAGAGATGTGTCCCCAAAACCACCTAGATTTTCAAATGCCTGTGGGTCTGTGGACTTGACTCCCATGGCTTGCACCCTTACTCATGTCCTCACTATATAGTATTTGGTTATAGAAGATAAGAGCCTGTAGGGGCTTCCAATCTGTCAAGTATATCACATTATAGTAAGGCTCACTGAAAAAAAGACCTATGCAGGTATCTGAGCAGAGAAAGGAAATCTAGATTTTTTTCCACTCAGCCATTGGCAAATTCCATCCTTCTTCAGTGGAATTTAATTGAAATTACAAGGATGAACAAAAATGTAGAAGTCAAAAATGTTTTTGAGGAAATAAAAGGTTGCCAGAGTCTACATATCATTGTCAGTTTGAAGAAATTCAAGAAATAAAAGAGTTTAGAGGGGAAGGGAGTAGAAAGAAGACAGGAGAGGGAAGAGAGAAAGACAGGAAAGGGGCAAACAGCCAGCCGTATCACACTGGAACTATCTTAACCAGCTGGAACTGGCTAAGAACAAAGGAAGAAGACAGTTTGCAAGATGGCTGAAAATTTCCATAAGAAAGCATTTTTTTTTTATTCATTCATCTTTTAATGTGGCCTTTTGTTTGGTTTTTGGTTTTTTTGAAATAGGGTTTCTTTGTGTAATAGCCCTAGCTGTCCTGGAACTCACTCTGTAGCCCAGGCAGGCCTCGAACTCACAAAGATCTGTCTACCTCTGCCTCCCAAGTGCTGGAACAAAAAGGGCATGTACCACTACACCTGGATGTAATAAATATGTTTTGACTGCCTACTGTGTGTGTTTCTCACTCTACTAAGCCTAGAACAAAATACTCAAAACATTAAAATTCAGTCCCAAGTGATTAAAAGCTTGGAATCTAGTTGGAGGGAAACATATGATTAAACAAGCATTCAGAGAATGCTTACTACATGCTTGACTCTGTGCTAGACAGTACACATACAGAAACAAATGAGACAGCCCCTGCTTTCATGAAATTAACATTTTAGACCAAAGTTAACCAAAATAAATGAGTGTCACAAATAAAAGCCACATAGTAATTTTAAATTCTCTACTAGTCACTCTTTTCAGTTTTTCATTCAGTATGTTTTGATCATATTTGATCATATCCCCTCCTCCAAGTCCTCCAAGATCTCCCCACCTCCCACAACTTCATGTCCTCTACCTATTTATCTAACAATAGATATATAGATGATAGACAGATATCAAAAGAAGACAAAAATACCAAAAAAAATCAAACCATAACCAAACACACACACACACAAACATGAAGTCCATTTTGTGTTGGTCAACTACTCCTGAACATGAGGTCTGCCCTAGAGTTTCACTGATATACTCAGAAAACTGATTTTCCCTCTCCCAGCAGATATTGATTGCAAATTGCATCTTAGTTGGGGGTGGAACTTTGTACCCACATCCCCTTCCTCATAGCAGCTATGTTAAAAATAATAATTAATTTTAGTAATATGCTTTTTTTAACATAATATGGCCAAAGCATTATTTCAACATGTAATTAATCCAAACTTAAAAATAATTTATTTTTACATTCTTTTTTATTTGTTTTTTTAACCTAGCTGTTATCCTGACTGTCCTGGAGCTCACTCTGTAGATCAGGCTGGCCTTGAACTCACAGCAATTTACCTGCCTCTGCTTCCCAAGTGCTGGAATTAAAGGTGTGCACCACCACAGCCCGGCCCATTCTTTTTTCTTATAAGTCTGAAATCCAATGTAGCTGCATATCCCAATTCACTCAAGCCACATTTAAATGTTCAAAATTGACTATCTTGTTGGTCAGAACGAATTTAAAGCCGTACTTGATAAACTTACTAGGAACAAAGAGAAAAAAAAATATGTACAAGGTAGGACCAACAGATGAATGCATAAGTGACATTAAGTCTACCAGCCAAAATGCTTTTATAAATTGGTAGGAAAATGCTTGTTCTGGTCCAACACAAATACTAATTTATACATAAATCTAAAACAGGGTTAGGTTTCCTCCTCAATCTCTATCTCCTGGCAAAACTACTGGGGGCAAGAATATACCTTCCTTTGGAATAGTTATCTCAGGGAAATACAACAGTGTTATCTGATCAGAGGACTAGGTTTTTAAAAGCATATTCAATACAACTTCACATTAAACAAGGCATCATGCTGTGTGCCTATAACCCCAGCACTTGGGAAGTGTAGGCTGGAAAATCCCAAGATCTAAATCATTCTCAGGTATATGAGGCCATTGTGAACCACATGCCACCATCCAGAGCCACAACAGACCAGCCTAAGCGACAAGAGACCTGTCTCAGCCTGCCCCCTACAAACAAACGAACAAGAAAAAGAATATAAACACATACAGCTTTCAAGATTGCCATTGGGGCAGAAAGAAGCTAGCAGATTCCAGTACAGTCTACTGTCCTAGTTTGACTCTCCATTTGATGAAGAAAAATTGTGTGTGTGTGTGTGTTGTGTGTGTTGTGTTGTGTTGAACGCAGACTTTCAAGCATGTTAAGCACATGCTTTGTCATTATGATACACCCCCAATTCAAAAGTTCTTGATTTTTAAATATGTATATACATATGTATATCACATATATCATCGATACTTATTGCACTTCAACAGCACACACAAAAAGAGCATAACTGCTCTAACACACTGTAACTAGGAAAGTAAACTATAAATTAGTAACACATTTAAAAAACAGAAAGGTGCTTCAAAAGCTTTTAAAAAAAAACATGTAATTCTATTCCTAGAAATCTATTTAGATAATGTATTATTTTATTTTCCTGTTGCTTATGATAAAATACCCTGACAAAAGAAACTTAAGGAGGTTCAAAGAACATCGGGGAAACAGGAAGCAGTAAGGTTTTAGGAGCCAAAGGACCAGGAAGTCTGCTGTGAGGTTACATTTCCTAGAAATGACAAGGAAGCTATCCCCACACACAATACCACAACAATATGGTTGCCTAAACAAGACCGAACAGTGACCACATTAACAGACATGCTAAATCGGAAGGGAGAACTATCAAGGGGCCCACACCTAGGCCCCCAGACAAAGAATGGCCATTAACGACTGCTGAGACAAGAAGAGTTAGTCTTTCCCAGGGATGAGTCCCCTAAGCAGTTGTATAATATCAAGTGGTCAGTTCTGAAAACATATACATACAGTCAACACTGATGGATTCATCATGTGGTATCTGCATCTTTAGGCATATGCATGTGTGTACACATGTATAACAATAATAAAAGAAAAAGTTCCAGCTCAGGGACCTCCGAAGCACACAGTGTCTTTAGTAATAGATGCCTTTGAGGAACAACCAAGGATAATGGCAATACCTTGTAATGGGAGTTTTGCTTGGACAACTCTGACCAACAACTCAAAAAAGGACTTCTCATGCTTGGTGTTAGGGTTTTTGTTGGCTGAGCTTTGTCTCTTGGGAGCCCAGATAGAAAATTTTCATTTAAACTATAAATTTAAACACCAGCCTACATGTATTGTAGATATTTTAGGTAGATACTTAATATTATGATTGCTTAAGACTTTTTCAGACATCCTGTTATTTTCCCCTCCTGCTTCCCTAGTTAGAGCTCCCGCCCCGATTTTCCCTCCTCTCCTATCAGATCACTAACACACAGTCATTTCCCGCCCCCACTCTCCCTCCTCTCCTATCAGATCACTTACACACAGCTATTTCCCTTTCTATTGCTCATGTATTCCCACACTTGGTAATAGGCCCTTTTGCTTTCCTGGTCTCTACATTTAATGCATGATATGTACTCACATCTGAGGATTTGGAGCTAGGAGCCTCAGATGAGAAAGAACAGAAGAACATTTGTCTTTCTGAGTCTGGGTTACCTCATTCACTATGATCTTTTCTAGTTCCAGTCATTTACCTGCAAATTTCATGATTTCACTTTCTTTACAGTTGAATAGTATTCCATGGTGCACATGTACCACATTATCATTATCATTTGAAGAACATTTAGGTCATTTCCATTTTGTAGCTATCATGAATAGTGTGTATGGTACCAGAAAGTGTCATGCAAACTCACAACAGTCCTACCCAGTGTGAAATCTATGAACCACAGTGACAACCAGAATGGCACTGTAACCCTAATAGTACAGTAGTGGCATGCATACCTTGGTGATAACCAACAGCCTTCTAATTGGATTTAAAGCCCTATCAATAATAGTGAAATCATTCCTGGAACTAGAAACCTCACCAACGACCCATGGCTAATGAAACCATGGATATTGGAGGAAGTCCACAACCAATATACTAAACCAGCATAATCCCTAACTGCATTCTAAATGTTTTCCCTTATATGCACAGATAAGTAAGGGTAGTCCTCATCCCTCATCAAGGAAATTTTTCTTTGCAATAGACAAAGGCCACTAGAGAAAACCACAACCAATCAAAATGGAGAATTATGGAGCTCAATCCCAACTGATACATATACAGTACAACCACCCACATCTAAGGCTCAGGGATCAATAGTAGAAATATTGTTAAGCTCCAGAGGATCAGGGAGTTTGCCGTGAGATTATGTCTCCTATGAATGTCAGAAACCATATCAATACAGTCTCACCAACATGACTGCCTAAACATGAGCTAAACAGGGACAACAATAGCCATGATAACATGGAAAGCCCAGGAGGCCTCAATCCTATACAAACAACTACAGCAACTAAAGAATGCTAAGAGTTGGAGCTAGAGAGAGCTGAGTGGTTGAAAACACTGGCTTTTCTTCCAGAGGACCTCCATGGCCGCTCACAACTGTCTGTGACTCCAATTCCAAAGGATCTGACACCTTCATACAGACATACATGCTGGTAAAACACCAATGCACATAACAAAAATAAGTAATTTTTTTAAAAAAGGAATGCTGAGATCAGAAAAAATAGTATTCCCTAGGGAAGAGCACACTAATTGGTTACCCAATGCCAAATGGTCATCCCTCAAAACATACATAGAAGTAACATTATACAGACTGAGCGGATTGCATTCGTGTATTTAGGAATAGATGATAGATAGGTAGGTAGGTAGATAGATAGATAGATAGATAGATAGATAGATAGATAGATAGATAGATAGATGTAACAACAATTAATGAAAAGGAGGCTATGAATGAAAGCAAACCAGGAGAGGTATATGAGAGGGTTTTGATGGAGGAAAGGGAAGAAGGCAATGATGTAATTATAATTTAAAAAAAGAAAAGGAATCTTTTTTTTTTTTTGGTTTTTTCGAGACAGGGTTTCCCTGTGTAGCTTTGCGCCTTTCCTGGAGCTCACTTGGTAGCCCAGGCTGGCCTTGAACTCACAGAGATCCGCCTGCCTCTGCCTCCCGAGTGCTGGGATTAAAGGCGTGCGCCACCACGCCCGGCCTAAGGAATCATTTTTAAAGAAAGAAAAAATAATTTTTTAAAAAATTAAAAAAATGGCCGGGCGGTGGTGGCGCACGCCTTTAATCCCAGCACTCGGGAGGCAGAGCCAGGCGGATCTCTGTGAGTTCGAGGCCAGCCTGGGCTACCAAGTGAGCTCCAGGAAAGGCGCAAAGCTACACAGAGAAACCCTGTCTCGAAAAACCAAAAAAAAAAAAAAAAAAAAAAAAAAAAAAAATTAAAAAAATGAATTTGAAAAGCAGTAAGGAAAGAATGTGGGAGGGGTTAGAGGAAAGAAAGGGAAGGGAAAATTATATAATTCTATTTTAATTAAAATTTTTAAATTCTTAAGAAAAAAACAATTTAAGAAAGAAAGGATTTACTTAGTTGGACTCACAGTCCAAGGTCATAGTCCACGATAGTAGAAAAATCAAGGAAACAGGAATTGGAAGCAGCTGGTCACATCACACAGGCAAGTCATGAAAAAGACAGCAATAAACACATAGTGCTACATGAATTGTTAGAAGGTCTTATTAATAAAAAACACGGGAGCCAGATATTGGGGTGAACGCTGAAAGATCAGAGAGAACATGCCCAGCTAACCTCACCTTGCCAACTCCTCAGCCAATCTTGTTTCCTCAAACTGGAAGCCTCTGTGTCCTCATCCAAATGGATCTCAGCTGAACTGCTGCTAAAAGCCTAAAAGCTTAACAGGCTCTAGTTCCTGGTCCTCACGCCTTATATGCCTTTCTGCTTCCTGCCATCACCTCCTGGGATTAAAGGTATGTGTCACCATGCCTGGCTGTTTCCAGTGTGGCTTTGAACTCACAGAGATCCAGATGGATCTCTGCCTCCAGAATGCTAGGATTAAAGGTGTGTGTTCCACCATTTTCTGTCCTCTATATCTATCTAGTGGCTGTTCTGTCCTCTGACCCCAGATAAGTTTATTAGGATGCACAATATATTGGGAGACACAATACATCACTACATTTCCCCTTTTTTGTCTAAAATAATAAAAGAAGGTTACAGTCAAGAATTACATTAACAATGTCTAGTCCATTATCATTTGACAGATTCAGACAAAAAAAAATCCATTATATACATTAACAATGTCCAGTCCATTATCATTTGACAAATTCAGATAAAAATTTTCATTACTTATCCTATTTAAAACAAGTAGTTCCTTTTTAGAAGTAGATTCAATAATCTCCCTTTTTATTTTATCATAGCGCTGCTCAGTTCCCTTTCTCCTTACAATCCAGGATCTTGGGCCTGCCATGGGCCACCCATGGTAGATAGGCCTCCCATTTCAACTTATAAAATCAAGTCAATTCCCACAGGCATGCCCAGAGGTCCATCTTCCAGATGATTCTAGATTCTGTCAAGTTGACACTTAACACTAATAATCATTGGTAAGTAATCACAGTACTACAAAATCAATAAGAACACAAACATTTGTTATACCACTATTATTAAATAGTGAAATTATTTACATATTTTTCAGTGGAAGATTAACAGCTTTTACTCAAATAGCAGTTACTTTCTATTAGGCAATATTCATTTGTCAACTCTTTCAATCCTCTCATCACATAGGAACTATTTTCTCAATTTAAAAATGGAGAAATTGGCACTAAGGAGATGCCTCAGTCTGTAAACTGCTTGCTACTGAAGCCTGAGAGCCTGAGTCCAGATCCTCAGCACAAAGTAAAAAGTCCTGGCACTGCAGCCTGTGCCTGGAACTCAGGCAGGCTGAAGAGGGGATAGAGCTAGTCAGCTCCTTGGAGCTCACTGGTCAGCTGTAACTCCAGTTCCAGGGGATCTGACTGCCTTCCGGACTCCGTGGGTACTGCATGCACATGGTGCATTTACATATAGGCAAAACACTCTCACATATGAATGAATGAATGAGTGAATGAATGAATAAATTTTAAAATATACTTCTGTTTAAAAAAAAAAAAGGTAGAGGGGCTGGAGAGATGCTCAACTGACTCAAAGTTCAGAGTATGCACTGCTCTTCCAGAGGACCAGAGTTCAGTTCCCAGCATCCACATCAGGGGGCTCATAGCCACCCATAACTCCAACTTCAGGGGATCTGACTTCATCTTCTGGTGTCAGTGAGCACTTGCACTCACATGTACAACCCCTCCCTGCGCGCGTGCGCGCACGCGTGCACACACACACACACACACACACACATAAATGATAAATCTTTTTTAAAAAGCAAAATAAAATAAAAATAAAGTGAAGAACAATCCAGGAAGACACTAGATGTCAACCTCTTGGCTCCTACACACACATGTGCACAAGCCCTCACATGAACATGTACATACACCACACATACACACACACAAAAAAAAATGGTTACTTAAAATGGAAATTCTGAAGAACCTAAAATTAAGTTGTTTAAATTGTTAAAATAAACAATAGAAGAACCAGGATAAGAACACAGATAATCTAGAATCTGTGTTCTTAATTGCCACATTATATAGCCTCCCAGAAGACCAGAATTGTGGCACTGTTTATCTATACAATAAATTCTTAAATATATACTAAATTATGTTTATGGATACTACACTAAAACTAGAAATATTTATTATAAAAGCCTGAAAGGAACTTCATCACCTCAAGGAAGATCTGTCCTCATCTATAAATGGGAATACAAATTAATCCTCTGGCTAACCTGAAGATAAATAAGATGGGTGAAATAAAAAATAATTTGGAAAGCAACTTGATACAATTTCCAAATTTTGAACATTGATCAAAACAGCATTTATGCTATCATCTTAAACATCACTGCCTCCAGAAAGTGTCCCCCAACTCTCCAAATCTAGATTCTTTAACCTCGGCTTAGTCTTTGCAGGCCCCTAAATATGACACATCTCTCATACTGCAGTAGTCTGTTTCATTACTTTTTGTTGGAAGTAGAGCTTCAAAAGTTTGCCTACAGTGTCTTCCAAAAGACTTTTTCTAAAAGCATAAACCTCCAAATACTTGCCTTCCTATGTAGAATTAACTGGTCTGAAACAGACAAACAGCACTTACAACTAAAACTGGATAAATGCCAGACAATATTTAAAGTCACCAGAAAACTGCAAATGCAATAAGGAATATAAAGCAAAAAATCCAGAGAACAGAGGTATTTTTAAGAGCACTTGCCAATTCTGAACACAAGCTAGTTGGTGAGACCCGTAATTGAAATTAGAGAACTGAACAAAACTTTTTAGAGTTATCTGGCAGGAATGACAGACTGGAGATACGGCAAACCTCAAAGGCAAATTTTCCCCGAGAAGTATTTTCTGAAGTCTGAAATCAAAACTTTACCAAAAAAAAAAGCGGGGCGGGGGGGGGGGGGGGGGGGCGAGAAGTTTGCAGAATCTATTGACACTTAGGATACAAGCTGAGACCAAGAGCCTTGAGTAAGATCAATAAGAGAGAAACTCCTGGAGATAATACTAACATCTACTACATTTTTCTTCGCAACATTTGCCACACTTTGTTTACCGAGAGGAAAAAAGGAGACCAGTCGAGTTTTGCCAGCTGTAGGATCAGAAAGTTGAGTGACGCCAACCCACAGCCATTTCCTCCTCAAGACAGCTGTGGAAAGATGAGCACAGAACAGAGTGCCTGGGTTCAACGTACTCTGGTGTTTTAGGCTGGAGAATCTTATGATCCCAGGAATTCAAAGCCACAAAGCAAGACCCCATCTCAATATCCTCTTAAGCAGTGATAGTGTATTAAATAGGATATTTACGCCCAACCTAGCTCTCAGATCACCGGGACTCTAATGTTAATTATTCCTGATTTAGCCGGGCGGTGGTGGCGCACGCCTTTAATCCCAGCACTCAGGAGGCAGAGGCAGGTGGATCTCTGTGAGTTCGAGGCCAGCCTGGGCTACAGAGTGAGTTCCAGGAAAGGCGCAAAGCTACACAGAGAAACCCTGTCTCGAAAAAAAAAAAAAAAAAACAAAAAACAAAAAAAAAAAAAAAAAAAAAAAAAAGAATTCCTGATTTAGGACCAACAAGATAGTAAAGGCGTCTTGCCAACAAACCCTAGTGACCCGAGTTCCACACACACGACCCACATGCTGGAAGGGAAGAACTGAACCCTTCAAGTTGTTCTCCAACCTCCAGAGCACAGTGTGATGCCTATACAGAGAGGGACACGCACACACAAGTACATAAAACAGTTTTAAAAAGGAAAAAAGAATTCCTGGAGTGAAGGAGATGAAAAGCAGCTAGAGGAAGGAGACTTTGAGGAGACAGAAAGGACGGACAGGTGGGAGGAATGGAATGGTGAAGGCGAGCAAACACGGAATTAATCTATCTGGGCTCAGGCTCAGGAATGGGCTGTAGTTTTTTGTTTGTTGTTTTTGTTTTGTTTTGTTTATTTTTCAAGACAGGGTTTCTCTGTGTAGCTTTGCGCCTTTCCTGGAACTCACTTGGTAGCCCAGGCTGGCCTTGAACTCCCAGAGACCCGCCTGCCTCTGCCTCCCGAGTGCTGGGATTAAAGGCGTGCGCCACCACCGCCTGGCCCAGACTGTAGCTATTTCTATGGTGACTGTCTAGCACCAGGGTGTGACCAGGTTGTTAGGCTGGGTCCTACTCTTTCATCTAGCCTCAGTCCCGTGGCTGCACGGGGCTCCAGCGCCCGAGGGTCCTCCGGGAGGACAGTGCTCACCTTCCTCCTGGCCACCTCCTCTCCGGACCCGCCACGGGCGGGCACCTCCACCACGGAAGCCCTCAGACTCCTCGCCGCGTGCCAGGGCCCAGGCAAGGAAAACGCCCCGCGCCGCCGCCGCCGTCGGTCTTCCACGCCCGGAGATGGAGTGACGTTCTCACTGCAGTGACGCTCCGGGGGTTTTCTCCTCAGCGGCCCCCGCCTCAGGGCCTTGGGTCAGGTGACCCCCCTTCCCGCACCAGCCGTCAAGCCCACCAGCTCCAGGCAGGGCCGAGGCCGAGCACGTGGTTCCAGAAGCGCACTGCGCCCAGTGGACGACGACGACGAGGATCCGGGAGGGAACTCCTGACGTGCCCTGCGGCTCCGGGCTGGGGGCGGGGCGGGGGGGTCCCAGGTGCTGGCTGAGCCCGCGCGCGGCCTTCTCTCCAGGATGGTGTCTCTACCCTCTGACCTCACTGGCCACACCACAGAGGGGACAAAGCAGCCCCAGATTCAACCTGGCCCAGATCCCCGCCTCCTTTCCCTCCTTAGCATGAAGTCTGGTGATCCATCAGGGCTTTGCACAGCCCCCGCAGAGTCAAAGAAGAACAGACAAGATTCCCGTCCCAGCCCCCAAAGTCAGTTCCTGGAGACTCCCTGGAGTAGAAAACCCCAGTCAGAAATTTTCAGTCTCTTTGTTCAGGCGACACGCATATTCTCGGTGCCTAGTGCTGACGATATGATGGACCCCCGAAGGGGCAGAATCCAAAGCCTTGTCAGGCAAGGAGAGAAATAAATTGTCATTTGTAATTCAGACCTGCCCCAATGATAATGAGGTTATATCTGTGTTAACCCATATAAATTGAAAATTCTGTAGACTGAAATATATTTAATAACCTTAATCTGTGGAATATCAGTTTAGCAACATAGTGCAGCCGTAGTGGATGTGAATGAACAGCATGGAGAGAATCATGCTGTCACCACTAGCAAGAAATACAGCTCAGTAACTCGTGAAGTCCATCTTGCCGAGTACACGTCAGAGCTTTTGGTGGCCTTCTCTCAGGTGCACATGTGTCCTCAATATCCTCCACAGAAAAGTTTCAGGAGGGTCAGGATGTGGTTTAAATGAGACGTCAGGCATTTGAATACTTGGTCCCCAGTTAGTGGCATTTTTTGGGTAGATTTCAGAGGTGTGACCTTGCTGGATGAAGTATGTCGCTAGGGGCAGGCTTTGGCGTTTCAAAGCCATGCACCATTCCCAATTTCCTGTCTTTGATTTATGCTTGTCATTCAAGATGTAAGCCTTCAGCTTCCTGCCCCTGCTGACATGCCTTCACTCCATAATCATGGACTCTAACCCTCTGGAACCATTAAATGTCTCTCTATAAGTTGCCTTGGGCATGGTGTTTTATCCCAGCAATAGAAAAGTAGCTAATGCTCACAGTGAGACAGTGACTTACTGGTTAAGCAGAAATACACGTGGCAGTTGAAGAGTCGAGCTGAAGTGTAGTGGGTGGGAGAGAAAAGCACAGAAATGCCTCAGTGGTAGCTGGATATGTGTTTTGGGGGCTTTGAAGCTACCTAATCTGTCATTACTTGTGGATATTGTAAAGTGTATGCTGGTAGATTCTTTTTTCATATCAACAAAATTCTGTTCTTGATGAAGAAACATTGAAGTTCATTGTTCAGTTCATTTACAAATGCAGACAGGATCACTAGAAGAGATAAAACTGCTCAGAGGGATCCTTACATTATAAAGAGATTTACAACATAGTTCATGTGGACTTAAGACATAGTTCATTATCCATTTTCAGTCTTGTTTATGATGTTTCTCAGAAAAAGAAGTGCCATATTTTTGCAGGTGGTCTGCCTAGTTATGTTAAATTTTCTGTGTGTCTGCCAACAAAAATGAAAATCAGAACCTTTGTACATCCCCTAGCCAACTGTCCTGCCTCAATGCCACATATTGCTAGTCCATAAAAATTAAAATTCAAAGTGTACTAGCCAAACATAATGACTGTACTCCTCTAATCTCGGCATTTGGCAAACTGAGGCAGAAGGATCAAGAGTTCAAGATTAGCATGGGCAACATAGCAAGACCCTTCTCAAAAGAAGAAGAGGAGGAGGAGGAGCAGAAGGAGGAGGAGGAGAGAAAAGAAAAGAAAAAAGAAAGAAAATTCAAAGAAAGAAGAAGCAAATCAGCCTAATAAATATGTGTATCACTTTTCACCACCATAAAGTCAAAACACCATAAATTGAACTGTCATAAGTTGGAAATATCTATATAATAAATGGTAGATGCCAGGAGGTGGAGGATCTGTTGTAACATAAAGCACAGGATTTCAACTTCAGCATGAGGGAAATCACTGAAAGTATTTTGAGGAAGCTACCAAGATGAGATCCAAAAGATAATATGGAAGTGCTTTTTATTTGTATTTTTTGAAATATTGCTTTTTTAAACATGATTTTCATGGATAAGGACAAAAACAAATTGCCATGTTTAGAGAGAAATGAAAGTTAGCTTACCTATCACACCTTCAAAACAAATGGAGTATGTTTTTAAAAGAAAAGTCAAGTAGAATAAAGATCCTAGAAAAAATATCTATTGTTAATATCCAAATTTAGAGAGGTGATTTTTTAAGCAAGAGGATGACCAATGGGAAAAAATACAATCAGAGGCAGCAATATGTAGCAAAACAAGAAAACATGTAACTCATAGAAGAAACTGGAAAAAGTGCTCAAGATGGCTGAATCCTGAGGCAAAGTAGTCAAGATTATTGGTACCAAGTGATGGTGGTGCACACTTTTAATCCCAGCACTTGGGAAGCAGATGCAGTCAGATCTCTATGCATTCCAGGCCAGCCTGGTCTACAGAACTAGTTCCAGGACAGCCACGGCTACACAGAGAAAGCCTGTCTGTTGCTCGGGGCTGGAGAGATGGCTCAGTGGGTAAGAGAAGAGGCTGCTCTTGCAGAGGATCAGGGCTCAGTTCCCAGCACAGACCTGGTGGCTCACAAATCTGAAGCACTCTTCTGACTTCCATGGGCACTGCATCATGTGGTACACATACATGCATGCAGGCAAAGCACTCACACACATAAAATAAAAAGTGCTTTTTTTAAAAAGTAATATTGGGCCGGGCGGTGATGGCGCGTGTCTTTAATCCCAGCACTCGGGAGGCAGAGCCAGGCGGATCTCTGTGAGTTCGAGGCCAGCCTGGGCTACCAAGTGAGTCCCAGGAAAGGCACAAAGCTACACAGAGAAACCCTGTCTCGAAAAACCAAAAAAAAAAAAAAAAGTAATATTGGCTCTGGATGTAGCTTATTCTTGGATCAAGTCTCAGGTCTGCCACTCCCTACCAAACAAATAAAGCAAAAGGCTAGAAGAAGCAACTTGTGAAGGACTTTGATTGGCCCTGGTAAGCAGTTTACATTTCAGCCTACAAACAACAGAAAACCAATGAAAGGTCCAAAACAGGACATTTAATTTATGTTTTATAAATATTACTCTGGAAATTGTCAAAAGTAATAATTATAATAATGGAGAACAGAAACAGGAAAGGGACTAGATACAGGGAAATTAAATTTGAAGAAGCCAAGGCCACTATTAGTGAATGAACAAAATTCCTTATAAATATGTTTTCATTCCTGCTAATCCAAAGGAAAATTTATTACTGATAATATTCACCTACACAAATAACAGTAGTTTGTACAAATAATTTCAATATATCATCAAGCCTTTCTTGCTGAAATCCTTTCAGTTTTGATAGGTTATTTACAAACTTGTTCTACACAGCAGCAGATAGCATGGAAACTGAGGTGTTATCCCTGGGGCTCCTTCATCAAAATATGCCTCTCTGGTTTTATAACAGGGTTGTCCTTGACTCCTGTACCCTTACTTCCACAGATAATAGACACAGGGTCACTTGAATGTTCAATAAAGAATGGCCTTGGAAAGAACAAGGGTGTGGCTCAGTGGCAGCTCACCTATGTAGCATGCTCAAGATTTGGGTTCAGTTCCTAGATTTTTTTTTTTTTGAATGTCTCAATTTTGGAAACACTGTCGTCTGTTTTTGCTAGTTAGAAAGCTATTTCTCGATACTCACTCCAACATAGTTATACGGTCTGATAAATAAGCTCGTATACGGTGCCTGCTACCAACCCCTTTACACCAGCCCAATTTTCCACTTCCTAATAAACCAGGAAACACAACCCTTGTTTTTTGTAGCCCCCCCCCACACACACACAGTTGTATCACAAAAACACAACTCTTATTCCTTCAGATGTTCCACATCCTGTTTTGGTCCCCATGGCTCTTCCTTCAACTATGCTCTCCCTAAATTTTCTCACTTTTCCTAATAGGAGTGACTGATGAATTCTCAAATATGGAAGAGAATTCTTTGCCTGAATTCTTCTCTGGGGAAAAGATAGCATATAACTATACAAGTAATTGAGCTTCGGACCCTGGGCTATTCATACTGTCTAGACTCAATCTCAGCTCTACCTCATATTTTCTGTATCTTATGGCTAGTTATGACAGAACTAACAACAGTGCTAATGCATAGGATTTCTGTAATAAATGAGTTGATTTATGAGAAACAGTGAATAAAGTCAGGAATATTGCAACAATATAATATCAACTATTGCCACATGCTAAGCCCTGGAATCAGGAATTTCCCTGTGTGACAGGAAAAGTCTTTTCTCTCCTGGATTTTGTACTCTACTAGAGAAAAGGAAATAAAGAAATAAAAATGAAAATTATACATTGTGATGGTACTTACATAGGATTATAGAACAGGAATGGAGACTGGAAACAAGGTGCTCACTGCAAGAAGAAAGATGGGAAGGAACCCACAATGCAAGAATCTGGTCTAGGAGGAGGAGCTTGGAGGGTTCTAGAAACAGTAAGAAAGCAGGTATGGATAAAGATTGGAGTGCTTGAGATGGAGTAGTAGAAACTAAAGTTGAGATTCAGGTAAAGGCCACATTCAGCAGAACTTTCTGAGCTCATGATAGATGGATGAATTTACTTAAATGCCAAAGGAAACTATAGAAGATTTTAAACAGATAAATAATATTAATGTGATCAAACCCATGTTTTAAGAAACTTTCTAGATGTCTGTTCAATGCATAACCAAAGAGGAATATGCTCTTGCTAGCAGAATTTTAGCCTGGGGACTTTCAGGCAACAAAAAGTCATCTCCCAAGTCCCTCCTTGCTTCAACAACCAGTGATTCTACACTAAATTTAAAATGAAGAGACTTCAGTTTTTCAGCCACAGATGCTAAGTACAGAGCTGTATTCCTTTATCCTGCTGCACCACTGGAATTCAAAAGGTGAGTCATGTCTAATAAATGCTTTTAATGGTTCTTGTTTCTTGCCTCCAAATTCCCAAATGCTAATCAACAATTTTCTCCTAATGAAGTGCCCAGAACTAAAAGCAGCATCCCAGGTACTACCTGTCACCACGGTCAGACAGAAAGAGCCATTATTTCCCGGCTTTATGACAAGAGGCCAGCGTCACATTTTTCTCACAGTATTACAGGCAACTGTGTATCTGATTTGCTGCTCAGCATCACCCTTGGGCTTCTATAGCCATTACTAGTTTGCAGGTGTTGCCCTCCCTGTAAAAGTTTTCCTTTGCAGTTACTTTTCCCCAAGCACCTGTACTTGACATTTTTCCAAGTTCTGTGTCATTCTCTTTGCCATATTGCTAATGTTCATACTTCTCTGGCTTGTCCTAGGTTCTGCAGCACGTCTTCTTTTAAAGTCATCTGAGAATTTCATTAACATATTTGTGAACAGGATGTGGCTAGAAAAGAATCGTTGAGGGACCTTTCTTTTGTTTATTTATTAGTCAGGTACTGTTTCTAGAAATGTTGAAGAAAGAAGAGAGAATGAGAAGAATGGAGAGAAGGAACAAAGAGGGAGGGAAGAAAGAAAAGAAAGAGTGAACACTAAAATTATAGGGACATCATAGTACAACCATGTAAAACTATATACGTCATTGAACAAAAGTATAGAAGGTAGCTGTAACATAGTATAAAATACTGTGTGTGGTGGATAAATCTTGAACAACCAAGTTTAATCACTCTGTAGCTGAACTTCCTCTGCTACAAATGGAAATGATAATGATATCTACCTCCAAAGATTTTTCTGAAAATTAAATAAGTTACTTCATACCTAATACATAGTAAGCCTCTGTCAAAGTTGCCTGGAATTACCATACCATATTCTTAACTTTAATTTTTTATTTGCATTTATTTATTCCCTCCTTCAAGCTTTCTCTCTCTCACTCTCTCTCTCTCACTGTGTGTGTGTGTGTGTGTGTGTGTGTGTGTGTGTGTGTGTGTATGTATGTATGTATGTACTCAAGAAATAGCTTGCATGTGAGTTCAGAGGACAGCTGTCAGGAGTCAAGTCTCTCCTTCTGCCCCGTTGATTGCAGAGCTTGCACTCAGGTCTTCAGACTTGAGAGAAGCCAGCCTTGCTGCTGAGTCATGCTGCCAGTCCTGTCTTTCTAACTTTTTACGTTGTAGGCTCTGCCTCAGGGAAAGACAGATCAAAAGCACATTGAGATTGCATCTCAGCCTTGTCAGGATGGCTATCATCAAGAAAACAGGTGAGAAATGGTGGTGAGGATACTTAGGGGTGTGGTTGGTTGTCTTACTCTTTTACTCTTTACTCCTTGTTCTTTGCTTTTTGGGGGGCCCCATAATCCAGCTCCAAAATAAATCACACAGGGAGTTTTATTCTTACTTAAGAATGCCTGTTAGCCTTGCTTATTTCTAGCCATTTTTTTCTTAATTTAAATTATCCCATCTACCTTTTGCCTCTGGACTTTTACCTTTCTCTCTTTCTGTATATCTTTTTTTTCCTTCAATAAGAAGGAAATAACCATGCCTTGTTGGGTGGCTGGGTAGCTGGTCTGTTCTTTTCTCACTCCTTCCTTTTCTTGTTCCTTGATCTTCTCTTGCTTTCCAGATTTCTCCTATTTATTCTCTCTGCCTGCCAGCCCCGCCTATCTTTCTTCTGCCTTGCTATTATTCTATTCTTTATTAGACCAATCAGGTGTTTTAGACAGGCAAAGTAACACAGCTTCAGAGAGTTAAACACATACAACATAAAAGGATTCAACCCATCTTTGCATGATCAAACAAATGTTCCACAGCATAAACAAATGATACAAAAAAATAAACAAAAGATGCGACCAACACATCTTTAACTAATATTTTACAACAAGGGGTTATGCATTTCTGGTGGAAATCTGGATATACACTCAAAGGAATCTAAGTCAGCATATCACAGAAATGCCTGAAAATCCCTGTCTTTTGTATCACTGTTCACAATGGCCAAGATATAGAATCAGCCTAGATGTCCACTAGTTCATGAATAGGCAAATGAAACATGTTATATGTACACAATGGAGTATTTTTGACCCATAAAGAAGAAAATAATTTTGCAATATAATGCGTGTGGCTGGAGATTATCATGTAAAATAAAGTAAGCTAGACACAGAAAGATAAATATCTTTTCCCATTTGAAGAATCTAGATGTAAATATTCGTGCATATATGACATGAAAAAGGAGGGAACTATTTGGGGTCAGGAAGAGGGGAAGGGAAGGGGTGGCCAGAGAGGTTAATGGGAAGGTTAAATCTGAGCAATACACAATAGTATACATGTATGAGAATATAAAAGTAAAATTCAGCATCTGTATGCTGACCTTTTAAAATGTAGATGGCGAGATGGCACCATGGTCAAGAGCACATCCGTCTCTTGCAGAGGACCTGAGTTTGATATCCAGCACCCATCTCAGGTGTCTCATGACCACCCAGAAGTCTAGTCCCAGGAAATCTAATATCCTTCTGCCTCTACAGGCACCTGTACTCAGGTACACAGCTGGCCCACACACACAGAAACACACATGCATAAACACAATTTAAAATAAATTTAAAGATTAAAAAAATCAATAAACTGTAGGCTATGGGGGTGCTGACAGGATGGCTCAGAAGATAGAGGTGGTTGCCACCGAGCTTGATCTGAGGAACCCTCACACTGCAGGTTGTCCCCAATGTCCACATGAGCACCATACCATATACACCTGTTGGGCCCCATAAGGCCCGGGTGTGAGGCCCAGGCTAACTTCCCGAGCCTAGCTCCAGTTTGGTGACCTGTCCTGGGACATGACTTCCACATGAGTGACTCAGCACTACCTGACCTAGAATCGCCCTCTGCCTAGTAACTGCTGAGATGGCATCATCTCATTGGCCCGCTATCCTCACCCCCCCATCCCCCATCCCCCCCAACCTATATAAGTTCACTCCTGATACAATAAAGCGAGTTCCTGCTTCGACAAGACTCCTGGCGCAGTGTGTTTCTCTCCGGTGGACAGGAGGGGGCTTCTGCTCAACACTCATCATCCCGCTCAGCCCCTTGGAGAGACCGGCTGGCCCCGTCCTGCCTCCGCCCTACCTGTCGGTCAGACCGACATACATCCACCCACATATGAACACACAAAAATAAATATACGTGAAAATTTTCAGTTGTAGGCTCAATGCAGACTCATTAGCATTGTAATTCACAGAATCACCCAATCAAATATTTTTTTAATTGTTATGGTTATAAGCATAATGAACTTGGTACAGAGCAATACATGTTAATAGATTGTCATTAGAAATGTCATTACTATCATTTCACGCTTGTAAAAATAATATAAAAAGAAATAAAAGATACAAGACAATATTTTTCTTGTTCTCCAAATGTATAAACTTCTACTTTCTCTACATCTCATTTTGAAACATCATTTTCTAGACTCTTCTCTCTAGACGGGCTGGAAATTATGCAGTCTTGTGTACTTTGAGATCGCCTTAATTCAGTAAGTAAGCAGTTTCCATTAATGCCTGTCTTCCTAGCAGAATCTAAGGTCCAGTGTAGCAAGGATGGTGCTAATATCGAGCCCAGAACCCGACACGTTGTCAATTAACACGTTTTTGCATAGATGAGCAAGTCATGGCATAAGGCAAAGCATTCTGGTAAGTATATTCTGAAACAGCACAATTATGGCATTGGAGGGAAATATTATTTCCTCCCTCTTTCTAAGAAGTGGGGAACCGGTATCTTATAAATAAGGAAGAGAGTGAACATTTGGTTTCTGGAAGCTATTTTTGCCAGCTCTTCCTTTGGACAATCACGCTAGCTGAACCTGTCCCCAGGAATCCTTGCAGTTACAGCAGAGCTCTGGAAACCCGGTACTTTTCCAGGACCTCATGTTCAGCAAAAGGAAAAGTACTCAGTCTCTCTAGATTATCTTCGCCTGGGGTTCATTAGCTCTTACACTCTGACTCATGAAGAGGTGAAGATCTGAAAACTCATTTCACAGATGAGGCTCTGGGCTCACAAAACTAATTGATTTTCTCAGCCTACCACTTGTTTATAGATCTGATGCAATTGAAAACATGAAGATTCTTATTCCCTCACCCTTATTCTCATTATAAACTTACTTTTATGGGGGGCTAAAATGTAGCTTCGTAGAAAACTCACACTTTATATGCCCGAGGCATTGGTGGGGTACTTGAGAACAGGAGAAGGAGTGGGTAAGAGAAGTATTATTATTTTTGGAAAAATTTTCTGTTACATCGGAGGAAAAGATCTTGATATGTCAAGCAGCAGAAGCAGAGTCAAATTTTGTATATAACAAGAAAATATATAAAGTGCAGGGAGCTCAAGTATGTGTGTTTTTGTTATTTATTTATGTAGTAATTTTTAAAAGACTATGCCAAAAGATTATACATTTATCTCTGGTTGTTTCATAGCTTATTTTATTCATGCTCTACTGTGTTAAATTTTTATTATCATGAATGCATGATCCTTTTTAATCAGAAATTTGGGCTTTAAATCTCTTATCTAATATTTTGGGAAGAGTTTTTTTTTTTTTCCTACTGCTCCATTTTGCAAGGTGGAAGGAGCATCAGTATAGAGTTCCAGAAATGTCTTACTGGCCATTTACTCTACCCTGTAGAATGGGTGTAATTATTTCTACTTCACAGGGCTCTCATGTACATCTACATCTTGATGTGATGATCAAGTTCTTGGCCTAATAGAGGTGCAAGAACCCTTATGATAAGCTAGTGTCTTTGTGTTAGAAGTTTCTATTGAGAAGAAAAGAAATTTGCCGGGAGAGACATGAGAGATTTTAGTGAGGATGTGTAACTTTGGGATCACATAGAAAGCTTGGGGAAATAGTGCCCCCCTCCACAAAAAAAAAAAATAGAAATAAAAGAGTTTTTTAATTTGAAGAACTGGGAAAATATTTTGTCTTCTATTTCTTTTTAGACTATTTTGTTTTTTAAATTTCATATATGTGGACTGTATTTACATCATCCCCCGACTCTTTCCACCAACCCCTCCTATGGCCATCCCCACACCCAGCCTGCTTCCTCTCAAATCCATGACCTCTTTTTGTTTAGTTATTATTGTTACATACATAAACAAATAAACAGATAAATACAGCTTGCTGCATTTGTTTCATGTTGTGCATGTGTATATGTGTTTAGAGCTAATGGGTAGGGATTGGCTAACCTATCAGGGGGCTCATTCCTGGAGAATATTGATTCTTCTCTCCATAGCCATTGATGGTCTGGTGCTCTCCATCGAAGGGTGGGGCCTTGTGAGATTCCCCCCATGTACATTGGCATGACAGTTGACGTTGTCACGTTACAGGTCATATATCTTACAGTCTTTGCTTCTCCTCGTGTGTTCCTACCTGAGCATTAGTCAGGTGTAGGGGTTGTATTGTAGATGGGCACCCCATGCATTTTGACCTTTTTTTTTTTTACTACTTTTTAAACAACAAAAATGTACTAATACTCATAATAACAAAATCTGCTATCATGTGTTGAGGGCTTAGGCTATACCAAGTACGTTATCCCTTGTAGTCCTCATCATAATTGAAAAAACATGAGACTCCAATTGGGTTATTTTAAACAGTCCCATGATTAATGGTTAGTGGAGCCCAGTTAGAAGAGAGAAGTGCGGAGCTGGAGAGGTGGCTCAGCAGTTAAGAGCATTTATTGCTCTTGAAGAGGACCAGAGTTCAGTTCCCAGCACCCATAGGGAGCAGCTCACAACGGTCTATAACTCCAGATCCAGAAGATCTGACACTCTCTTCCCCTCTCCACCTACCCCACATGCATATACACAGATAGAATCATGCAGAATCTGAAAACACACGTGTGGGAGTGGAGTAGAATGGTGCTTATCAGTCCCTTCTAGGCTGACCTAGAAAGGGAGATACTGTTCAATGGCTACAAAGTGACAGCTAGATGGGAGGAATAAGCCTGGTGCTCCACCGTACAGCAAGTTGCTTACAGCTAACATACTGAACACCTGGAAATAGCTAAGAGAGGATTTTTAATGTTTTCATTTCTTCAAAGATATTTGAGGGGACAGGTGTCAATGACCTTAATGTGAGCATTCCATATCCATACCTGTGCCAGTTATACCCTATAAATAATTATAATTTGTCAATTGGAAATAAAACCAGAGCTGTAGCAGATTAGCTGTTTAGCACTCAAGAGGGCCTGAGTTTAATCCTCAGCATCAAAATAAATAATATAAAAATGAAACTTAAAAAAATGTAACTTCCAGAGGTGGAAAGATAACTCAGTTAGAAAAGCACTTGCCATGCAACATTCCCCAGAAACGCTGCCACCCCCCCCCAAAAAAAAGGAACCTGTTGGTATTTGCTTGGTATCCCAGTGCTGAGGAAATGGAGACAGGAGAATTCCAGGGGCATGCTGGCCAGCCAACCCCGCAGAATTAGGCAAGCCAATGAGAAACCTTGCCTCAAAAACAAACAAAAGGTGGATAGTGCATGCACACCCATACATATACACATGAGTACCCACATATATATGCATACACACACACACACACACACACACACACACACACAAAGTGACTTCAGAATAAACAATTATTTCATTAAATGTTGCACAGACCTATGGTAGAGTCACTTAAGGAATGAAAACTGCTAACAAATGTCCACAGCGCTCTGTTAGAATTGCCAAAAGGGGAAATAGTGCAATTATTCTTTAACCAGATGAACAAATTGTGACTTAGCCACATAATGAATTCTACTCATCTACAAATGGATTGGCTGTTGATAAATGCAATTTGGATGAATTTTAAGCATTCAGAGTAAGGAGTGCCAGCTTACTTGCTATTCATATGACATTCTGGAAAAGGAAACTACAGAGAAAAAAGAAGATGGTAGAACCACCCACTCCCCAGTACAGGTGGGGATGGGAGATGGGATCCAGGGCCTACTACATACTAGGCAAGCTAGCCACACCCCCAGTTCAAAGATGGAACTGTTTATTGTGATTGGCACATGAATGTGCAGCCATCCAAGTGTCTACAGCATTGCAGAGGGCACCCGTACAATCCTGGAATCCGGAGTTCAAGGTCTTTTTCAGCACTTCAATGAGTTTGGCCTGTGCTATGCGAGACCCAGTCTCAAAATGCAATGAAACATATAGCAATATAATAAAAAAAAAAGTGACATTTGCTACATACATTTAAGAAATGAGGCATAAAAATAAAGCAATACTAGCAGATGGTGGATACAAATAACATGAGCGATTCAGTGGAAAAACTTCCCAGATCTTGTTGGAAAAAGAGGAAGCTGTGTATCTTTACTATGGTGGTGGTGGTGGTTATGTAAGTTTAGATATGACAAAATGATATGAGTTTTACACCAATATCAGTTTCCTGCTTTGGATATAAACCGTGGAAGGAACTGAGTGAAAAGTAGAGGTACTTCTGTATATTATTTTTTGTAACTTCTTTTCATCTATACATCAAGACACTAATCCTGTTACTACATTTCTTGTTCATCATTCCCATTTGAAACCTGATACCAGAATACATGAGCATGTACATAAAATTTATTTATGAACATTTTTTAACAAAAGAGTGGTATATTACATCGTTTTGAACCATATATATACATTGGATCTTGCGCAATCTTTTCCTGGACGCATAGTACTCTATTCCATGATGGTCCCATAATGCATTTCAATTCATTGATGAACATTAGTATCTTAACACGGAGTTGAACTTAAATTTAATTTGGAAATTTTTACAATATGAAAGGCTAGCTAGAATTGAGGCCAAATTTTTTCACAGATTCCGGACCAGAATGTCTTTTAATTAGAAGGAAGAAGACAAGTGACGAAGTAGAAACGCTGGGAAATTTCCTGGGTCGAATGGGAAGCAGAGGGCCTGCAGTTCAGAATGACTGCCGGGTAGGAAGGGCAGGGAGCAGAATGGGGAGGGAGGTTGAAGGGGAGAAAAGGCCGATGTAGGAGGAGGCCAGGCTCCAAATCAAGCCTTCCCAGGGCTATGGCACAGATAGACTTAAGTGTGTCCACAGGCTAGGTAGGCACTGTGACAGTTCGTGCCCATCTCCAGCCTCCCGCCGGGCACCCCTCCCAGGCGGGTTCCGACCACCCCCATCCCCCCACACACACCCCCGCCTCCAGCCCACGCGCGCAAGGGGAGCACACGTGGTGACCTGCCTGGGGCCGGATTCCCGGCTCCAGCTCCTCCTCCCTCCAGCTCGCACTCGGCTTGCTGCAGTATCACGTGCAGCCGCGCCGGGTGCAGGATGGCGGCGGCGGCCGCGGCGGCAGCAGCGCTGGGTGTCAGGCTCCGGGACTGCTGCAGCCGGGGCGCCGTGCTCCTGCTCTTCTTCTCTCTGTCACCTCGGCCCCCGGCCGCTGCTGCCTGGCTTCTGGGTCTGCGGCCCGAAGACACTGCTGGAGGCCGTGTGTCCCTGGAGGGGGGCACCCTGCGTGCGGCCGAAGGCACCAGCTTCCTCCTGCGGGTCTACTTCCAGCCTGGGCCGGCGGTCTCCGCCGCGCCTGTGCCAGCACCTTCCCTGGCCCCGGGGGAGAACGGCACGGGCGACTGGGCCCCACGACTCGTGTTCATCGAGGAGCCCCCCGGTGCGAGCGGCGTGGCGCCCAGCGCGGTCCCCACGCGTCCCCCGGGACCGCAGCGCTGCCGCGAGCAGAGCGACTGGGCGTCGGACGTGGAGGTCCTGGGGCCCCTGCGCCCCGGGGGCGTGGCGGGCTCGGCCCTGGTCCAGGTGCGGGTGCGGGAGCTGCGTAAGGGCGAGGCGGAGCGCGGCGGCGCGGGCGGCGGCGGGAAGCTCTTTTCGCTGTGCGCCTGGGACGGGCGCGCTTGGCACCACCACGGCGCGGCCGGCGGCTTCCTGCTGCGCGTCCGCCCGCGGCTCTACGGCCCGGGTGGGGACCTGCTGCCGCCCGCGTGGCTGCGAGCGCTCGGGGCGCTCCTGCTGCTGGCCCTGTCCGCCCTGTTCAGCGGCCTGCGCCTGAGCCTGCTCTCGCTGGACCCGGTGGAGTTACGGGTGCTGCGGAACAGTGGCTCGGCCGCCGAGCAGGAGCAGGCGCGCCGCGTGCAGGCCGTGCGCGGCAGGGGGACCCATCTGCTCTGCACCCTGCTCCTGGGCCAAGCCGGGGCCAATGCCGCGCTGGCCGGCTGGCTGTACGCCTCGCTGCCGCCGGGCGTCGGGGGTCCGGGGGAGGACTACGGCGAGGCGGGGGTTCACTTCCCGTGGCTGCCCGCGCTCGTGTGCACCGGCGCCGTGTTCCTGGGAGCCGAGATCTGTCCCTACTCGGTGTGTTCGCGGCACGGGTTGGCCATCGCCTCGCACAGTGTGTGTCTGACCCGGCTCCTCATGGCTGCCGCCTTCCCGGTGTGCTACCCGCTGGGCCGCCTCCTGGACTGGGCGCTGCGCCAGGAGATCAGCACCTTCTACACGAGGGAGAAACTGCTGGAGACGCTGCGGGCCGCGGACCCTTACAGCGACCTGGTGAAGGAAGAGCTCAACATCATCCAGGGCGCCCTGGAGCTGCGCACCAAGGTGGTAGAGGAGGTGCTGACCCCCCTTGGGGACTGCTTCATGCTGCGCTCCGATGCTGTGCTTGACTTCGCCACTGTATCCGAGATCCTCCGCAGTGGCTACACTCGCATCCCAGTGTATGAGGGCGACCAGAGGCACAACATTGTGGACATTCTGTTCGTCAAAGACTTGGCCTTTGTGGACCCGGACGACTGTACCCCGCTGCTCACAGTCACCCGTTTCTACAACCGGCCCCTGCATTGCGTCTTCAATGATACCCGGCTGGACACGGTGCTGGAGGAGTTTAAGAAGGGTGAGCAGTGCTCTTTATCCCTCCCCAGCTCCTATCCCCCTTCAAAGATACTGCCTTTCATAACCACGGGAGGCTTCAGGTACCCAAAGCAATACCTCTGATCTACGGAGCCAGAAACTCCAAGAAGGCCTGCTGTTGGCTCTCTAGATCTCTCATGTTTCTCCTCTACCTTCCTTGCAGCTGGCTGAGCCCCAGGCCTCTTCCAGTCTACTTGGCTCACCAGCTAAACCATATTCCTCATTCATTCTCTCCCACCTGTAATTCTTTCTGCGGTCTACCAAGCGTCAGGTATTGTGAGAATGAGCCCAGGAGAGCCTTGCGAGTTTAATTGCATACCTCCCTACCCACTACAGGGTTCCCTCTACAGAATCCCATAGCCTTTGCCTCACACTCCTAGCGCTGGAAGCTCACCATTTCCAAAGAGAAGGAACTCCATTGCTGGACAGCTCCAGCTGCTGACAGTGTCTTCCATACGGGGAGCAGAAACACGGGTCTCCAGAGCCTCCCAGTTCTGCCCTTTGAGTGAGGTAGAATAAGCACCAGGTTCCTTCGACATTCTTCTCCACATTTGACTTACCAGCAGCCATTCATCTGACACACAAAATGGCCAGGTTAGGGATTCGGAGCTAGCTAAAACAGAGGAGTCTTTGTACTTCCAGAAGCTCTTGCTCCTCACGGTAGGGTAGGTGGGGACTTAAGGAAATATTTCTTCAGAGTGAAGGCCCCAGGAAACTTTCGCACAAATGAATGGGTTTCTTTCAACACCGTCCCCAGCTCCCCATCCCTCCTAACCTCAAGCAAGGTGCCATAGCAAGCTATATGACCATTGACTTCATGCACCGGGTTTGTCTTTGGATACTGCCTTCTGGGCCTGAGTGCAAATTCACTCAAGAAAATCAGCCTGGACACTTTAGAGTTGGCCATCTTGGCCTTGTGTTTGCCCTGCCCCCTTGTTAGCCAGATCTGGCCCAGAGATGCCCCTGGCTTTTGTTTTTAATCAAATCTACGTCCAGGGGTCACTCTTGAGAATATTCAAAACAGTCTCATGTTTCCCTGTCTCCCTCACAGTTGGCTGAGCCCAGGCCTCTTCCACTCTGGTTGCCATATTCTGATTCATTGTCTCCCAGTTGTGATTGTCGCCCTGCGCTGCCCCCCCCCCAGGCTTACCAAGGCTTAAGTTTCTGCTGAAAGCAATTCCAGTTGTTTGAGAAAATGTCTCATTATCATGTAGTGCCAGAAGACATGTAAGAAAATATTTTATCAATTCTCTGGTTATTTTATATAATATTATAATCATATTCACCATCATTCTTCCTCTTTACTCCTCCTGGATCCATCCCACCTCCCTACTCTCCCAACATCTTGCCCTCTTTTTCCTCATATCCACAGGAGTATGGTCAACCTACCAGGGGCTACACCCTGAAAGAATACTGATTCTTCCTGTCCCCCAAACCATCAACTGTCTATAGCTCCTCAGTTAAAGGTGGAGGACTTTTATGAACTCCCCGATCTAAGCTTAGGTATTGACTGGCTTGATCTTGCGCAGGTCTTGTGCAGGCAAGCACAGCTGCTGTGAGTTCATGGCTGCTGTGGTCCTCCCTGGCTCCCAGGTTTTACAATGCGTCTGCCCACCCCCGTTCTGTGAGGTCCATGGTCTTGAGGGCAGGTGATGTAGATGTTCCCATCTGTGGATGAGCCCTCCACCAACACTTATCCTCTCTGCTTTCACCAGTTGTAAGTTTCTGTATTAACCACCATCTACTGTACAAGGAAGCTTCTCTCACAAGGTCTGAGAGCTACGCTAATCTATGGGGAGAGATACAAATTTAGAAGGCAGTTTGGTACTGAGTCCACTTAGCAGAAGAATTGGTGGTAGGTTTCCTCTCCCTGACCAGAGCCTGTGAGCTCTCCAACCATGGCTTACAGATTTATAGTACCAGGCATGTTTCCTCCTGTGAAGCAGGCCTTGAATCCAATCAGAGAGCAGTGTGCTGCCCCCATAATATTCATGCCACTATTGTAGCCATGGGTTTATCTTGCCACAAGAAGTCATTGTTTTGGTTCACAGTGTTCACAGCTGGGTAAGACTGTTGACTTTTTTTTTCCTCCAGCAATCTACATAGCACCTTCCAATACTCTGGAAATAACCTGTAAGGAAGCCTCCTAGTCAGTACCATCTTGATTCCTCCGTGACTTGTGACCAAAGTATATGGTGTCTTCAGCAATAGGGTCCTACCATCAAATTCTAATGAGCAAACAGAGGGATGGCAATAACCGGCAGTGTTTGGGGGAGGTCTCCAGGAGAGCTCTGAACAAAGACTTGAGGGGCATTATCCCACTAGATGTACTGGAATTTTTAGTTCAGAAAATGTTTTTAAGGAGACTCTGTGATTTCTTTCATTCATCTCCTTAGTATCTATTGATACACAGTTTGGGGTAACAGTGGAGGCCTTCAGAAAGTTAACAGTTTGTGGAGTATATAAGGTTAATAAGAGCAGTCTTTAGGAGCAAACTTTGTGTTCCAGGAAACGTTCAAATAGTTGATATTGATTTAAAATGAATCCACATGCAGAATTTCCAAGTCTGGTCTGAAACAAGCTTGCTCATATTCTATTAATAGTCTATTATTAGGAAGATCATTAAAGAGAAGTAGGCCATGACAACAAGCATTAGGCCCACAAAGGTATTTCTGTGTCTTGTCAGAACTCTGCCACTTCCTTAGCATCCTTGAACCAAAGCACGAGTCTCACATGGAAGCACATTGGCAATGCAGAATTTCATGCCTTACTATAAATTTCCTGGATGGAAATCTGCATTTCTAACAAGTCCTTGGGTGACTTGAGTTTATATTAAAGTTGGAAAGGAATTAAACACCCTCAGAGAACCCTTATTAACAATGCTTGGTAGACCTACTTTGGGTGGGAGACAAGGAATCATTAACAAGAGGTTATATCAGGCTCTAAGCCATGGAACAGTGGCCAACTTGTATGACTTATGCTTGCACCACATGTTAGGAGAAGCAAGCCAAGTTAAACTGCTTTTCTTTATATTTAAAAATAACTTTTAAGCTAGTCTTTAATAGCTCTTCCATTTCCCTTACTTCTTCGAATCTCAAGTAACTTAACCATTTAAACAAATCCCTTAGGAGGTGAAAGAGGAAAATGATTATATTAATAGGAGCAACAGTTGCCATTAATTGAGTGACAATTCTGCCAGGCACCGCGCCAAGCCCTTTTTATATTCAGAACAGCCCTCCTGGGTAGGTATTATTAACTCCATTTTGTAGATGAAACTTCTAAAGCTTAGATCGATAGCGCGACTTACTCAACTTCCCATAGACGATAACTGAACTGTGATTGAACTAGGTCTGTAGATGCCCAGTGCCCATTTGTCTGACACCCTGACTCTGGCTACTCTGATCTTGTCCCTACAACCTGACATTTCTGCTGCCTAGAGTGGTGGTAAAAACTGGCCTTTTTTCCTGACTTACTGCCCATGGCTTTAGTCTCTTTGGGTTAGGGATGTGGCTTTAATAATTGTAATAACCACTAGCATATATAGTTCTACCTACCTTATCTGATTCTATGCTTGCAAGGACTGACCCTAAGACCCAAATGGTTATTCTTAGATCACCACTGAGCCTGTGTGACCCAAATTCAAATGTGGATCACATGACCCAAAGCTCTTAGTCTCTGTAGGAGAGTACCCCTGTACTTATCAGTTGCAAGTCTTTAGGGGCAGGGAAAAGGAAAATAGTCTTTCCAGTTGGCATGCTAGCTTCACAAAGGGAACGGTATTTATTCCCACAGGACTGAGTTCCTTGATGGCAGAGAATGAATCTTATCACTTTTCTCAGAACAAGCACAAAGACTGCCATGCAATTATAAGTAGGCATTCACTGAGTAAGTAATCATAGGTAAATTTCATATTTCTATGTTTGAGTGAAGGTGAGCCCTAAATACAAAATATGTGGAGTTGTTTACTGACCACTGCAAATGTCTCTTCTCTTCCTTCCAATAGAGACAGCATGGTCCCTCCAGTGTGCTAAGACAGAAACCTCTCCATTATTATCCATCCTTATCATATTAATCTTCATCTTGGTGTGTTCCTTGGGAGCTGCCCTACTCAAATACTATAGACTGGGGTGGCCTAAACAACAGAAATCCCTCTTCCCACTGTACTAGATGGTAGTCGTCCCAGCTCAAGGTTCTGGTTAGCACAGTTCCTGGTGCAGGCTCTCTTCCTGGCTTGCCTCTGTCTGCCTCTTTCTGGTCCCCACATGGCCTGCCTTAGTGCATGTGAAGAGAGAGCAAGAGAGCTCTGGTCTCTCGATAGGAAAATTCCGATTCTCAGTATTGCATACAGACTCTTGAACCTACATGATTTAATCCCACTATTTCTTCCACGTAGATTATTCATTGGTTTTATTCAACAAGCCATTACTTTGTGCCGAGGATGTAGACACAGTGGAGAACACTACCAGTGTGACTCCTTGTCTGTTTGGAGGCTGCAGGTCTGATAGAAGAGATGGACATTCAACAAACGAGTCTGAGACTCGGAGCAGAAGCATGGTGCTGATACTGGCTTGATACTGCTCTTGACCAAATTACTTTGCTATATCTGTCCTATTAGCTATGCAATGGTGATGATGATAGTATTCATTTATAAGGTTGTTGAGAATATTAAGACTGTTGCATTGTGGTGCTTATTTAGCACCTATCACAAGTGCTAAGTGGTAGCTGTGGTTAGCTACTACTCATTTGTGAAAATGTCTCCTAAGAAGTTACGCTTCCTCAAATCATTGTTTCCCTACAGCCTGTCCTCTCTAGTGTCACTAAAATTATCTCTGTTTTCATCCTCTGCCTAAAACCCTTCAACTGCCTCCACCATCCAAAGGGCACAGTCTAAGCAGAGATGGAGCCGTGGGTACCCTGGTGACCTGCTGTCTAACTACCTACACAGCCCCCAGCACACCCCAGTCTCGGCCGCAGCTTTAAGTGCCCATGGCCTTGAATTCCATAGCAGCACAATGCTGTGTCTTATCTGTCCCCTTCTCATACTGTATTAGAATATGATGGGCTGCATATGCATGTCCTGACTAGTCCAGTACCAACTCCCTCTTTAATACTCAGGGTAGGGGCCACCCTTTCTGGAATCATCTCTCGTAAACCTCAGTTGTATCCAAACTCATTGTTCTATATGCCTACGTGCGTGAGTGTGTGTGTGTGTGTGTGTGTGTGTGTGTGTGTGTGTGTGTGTGTGTGTGAAGGTGAAAGGACAAATTTGGGTATCATTCTTCGAGAACACTGTCCACCTTATTTTGAGGACAGTATCTCTCATTGGCCTGGAACTTGCCCATTCAGCTAGGCTAGCTAACCTGTGAGCCCTGGAGATTCATCTGCCTCTACCTCCCAGCCCTGGGATTACAAGTATGGGTTATGTGGGCCTAGCTATTTAAGTAGGTTCTTGGGGTAGAAATGAGGTCATCATGCCTACAAGGCAAGCATTTTACCAACTGAGCTGCCTCCCGGGCTCATCATATGTATTGTTAAATAAACAATATGAACTCAGAATCTTCCTGTGTCAACGTTCTGCATTCTGGGATTACAGGCATTCACCACCATGTCTGGCTTAGTACATTATAAATGATTTTGCAAAGCTGAATGTATGACTGAGGAGCTAAGCTATAATATACAATGTAATAGATGAGTTCTGCAGAGCTCTAGTAAATGAATCTTTAATTGTCTTTAACCTAATAGCTTTGGCCTATAGAGCAGGACATATTAAACTTTAAATAGTAGAGGAAAAATACTGCCTATATTGTTTTTCTGTCTCTTCAGGAACAACTGTTACAATTATCTTTAATATTCAAGACAAGGTGATGCATACCTGTAGTCACTCAGAAGTAGAGGCAGAAGGATCTCAAGTTCTAGGCCAATCTAGATTACACAGACCAGGTATATGAATTACAATATCTATTCCCAGAAGCCTAATGCCAAGAATAATATTCCATTTCTCTTTGCAAGCTAGAAAGCAGGCTAACTCATTTTTCACCATGACTTCCAGTGACATTACAATTTATGAGTAAAAACCTATACAAAAGCCATTGAGATAAAATGCTGTAATAGAAATGTAAAGATACAATGGGAACATGGAAGACAAAGCAACTGATTAAATAGTATATTTTACTTTCATAAAAATTGTACTGAAGTTTATAGAAAAAATAGACATAAAACAATAAAAAACAGGCTGGGCGTTGGTGGCACACGCCTTTAATCCCAGCACTCGGGAGGCAGAGCCAGGCGGATCTCTGTGAGTTCGAGGCCAGCCTGGGCTACCAAGTGAGCTCCAGGAAAGGCACAAAGCTACACAAAGAAACCCTGTCTCGAAAAACAAAACAAAACAAAACAAAAAAAAAAAAAAAAAAAAACAGAAATGTGAAAACATCTAAAAAGAATCCCATTATCATGAAATAACTTTTTAAAGGTTTATTTTCTCTCTCTCTCTCTGTGTGTGTGTGTGTGTGTGTGTGTGTGTGTGTGTGTGTGTGTGTGTGTGTGTATGTGTGTATGTGTTTCCCTGCTTGTCTGGATATGTACCGTGTGTGTAAGTGAGGTCAGAAGAGGGTGTCAGACACCCTGGAACTGGAAGTACAGGCAGTTATTAGCAACCCAATATGGGCGCTGGGTCTTCCTTCAAGGAATCTTTGCCTAAAGTATTTCCAACCATCAAGGAAATGACCCTGCCCTACTTGTAGATTGTAATCTTGTCACCGATGAATAATTGAAAAGTCAGTGTTTTACCTCATACCCCAAATTCTGATATGAGATAATTCAGTAGGAAAAAAATATCATTCCATTGGTTAATTCTATAGAAGCCTGTCAAAACATTAATGCCTCAATCGGTTACACTGAGTTACAATATTGAAGTGCACTGGTAAAATTAAATGTAAGATGTTAGTAAATGTGTAGGCATTGCTAAATAATTAGTGAGATTTAGGATGAGCTGTGAATCTTTGAATCACCGGACCAAACAGTAGACAAATCAGAGTCTGTCACACACAGGGAGAAAATAAAGAGAAAAAGAAAGAGGAAAATAACTATATAAGATGACAGAATTGTAGGTCTATTTTTCTGTCTTAATATTTTTCAGTGTGGTCATTGTAATGTTTTTCTGCAATATTCTCCCTGCCCATGCTATCCCCCAACCCAGTCTGGCAAAGGAAATAGATAACATGATCAGAGCCCAAAGGAGCATTAAAAAAACCTGAGTGGAATTCTAATTCCTAGTGCTTTCTTTTTTTAGATTTAGCCTGCCTTTCCAGGCCACGCCAGCTTTCGTTGTCAGGCTTCTTTTTATCTAATCTAAATCCCACAGGCTGCAGTTAAATTCGATTTCTTCTTTTTATCATCTCTCTTGGGTTCTCTCTTATTTGAAAGATACTGTGTATTACTGTAGCTCACCTCAGTTCCATGTTTTAGACCCCCAGATGTATGTGGCCCTGCTTCTAGCATCTTTCAAGCCTTTGGTTTCTAAGAGGAGGTTCTGCATGCTCTTGTGGTATCCTCCTAAACTGGTTTGCCTCTAGGCATACTCTGCGGAACCAGGAATCTTCAGTCCTCTCATTTTCTGGTCCGTGTTCCTTATCAAACTGAGAATCTTTCCCATTCTTTCCTGCCTACCCTCCATGTATTGGTGGGGCTTTGTTCTGTATGGGGATATAGTAACCAGGTAAACATCATTGTGGGTTCTTGGGGCTTGTAGTTAAACAGAGAGAACAACACTGGCTGACAAACTATTACAAAACAAAGGTATGCGTCGGGTGACCTCAGCTGTTTTGTGGGTAAGAGCAGATGCCTTACTCCCTAAATATTTAAACTGAACTCTAGAGGATGGGAAGAAATTTCTCCAAGCAAGAGGTCCCCAGAAGATGGAAGCAAATGTGCAAAAGGGGAAGGGAATAGCAATGTCCAAGGTTCCCTCTGGGTTGTGTGCCACTCATTAGGGGAACCAGCCTTCCCTCTGCCTGCCTGTGACTGTCAAGGCTAGGCAGCTCAGTTCAGTACCATTCCCCACAGCACTGGGGCCATGACAGACAGACATGGATGTAACTGTGGAAGCACAAAGCAAGGAAGGGTCTTGGTACAAAGGGTGGTGAGAGGCAGCCTGGGGCACAGGCCAGGACATCTGTGGGTGAAAGGGGAAAGGAGCAATACGTCCTAGGGCGATCTGAGAAAATTTCTCTGAGGAAGTACAATTTTAACTTGGCCTTGAAAGAACTGTGATCAGCGATTATGAAAGAAAAAGGCATTCCAGCTGAAGCAGGAGTCTGAGCTAGGAAAAGAAAGGCAGAACAGAGTTGACAATACATCTTAATGCTGCTAAAGCAATTCTCATAAGCCTGAATCTCTTCTACCAAAATGGGAAACTAGAAAGAATGAAGTATTTTTCAAACATAATTTTATTCCTCAAGAATGCCAAAACAGCATGTTTTATCATTTTGCTGGTGGTAGTTCTAAAATCACTTGTACTCACTCTTGCCTTAACTAAGGATCCTAAATATAACTCCATCTTTTTCTTGATGACGCAGGATCATGGTCATGAGAATGTAGTTATTTTATGCTGCATTATAACCAGCTCTCTGTCTCCTCCTCATAGTTTTCTCTGTCCTCTAGATGTCAGCTGTGAGTCCATCTCAGGCAACTCCTGCCCCATCATGCTTCTGGCAGGACCACTCTTGTTCTGTTCATCATCACCCAGCTTCTGTTCAGCTGATAACCCAAGTAAACGTGTGTGTTATCAAGCCACCGGCCTCCAATGCAGCAAGCTTTAGTAAATGCTGGTTAAACAAGTGATAGATTAGACGTTGACTGTGAGCCTCAGATTCAGGTTGATGGAGAGACCTGAGATGGTCCCTTCCGGCGCCAGATTCCAAGCTACGCCGCGTCAGACCTCCAGATAATGAGTCCTTACTCCGCTATTTCTGCACTGTTGTTAGCAAGCCAAACTGCCAACTGGCTTTGCTTCTAGTGACTAACAACTGTTTTTTCATGCCCTGGTGATGCTGGTTACCATGGTACTCTGGATGACACCGTTGGCTTTTTTATAATTGCCTTTTAGTAGCTCAAGAGATTTGTGTGTATGTGTGATAAAGGTGCTGATTATTCTTATTTCTCTAAAACAAGATGGCAACTTCACAGTGTGGCTGCAGTTCCTTGTTATTTTTAACCAGAAAAGAAAAAAAAAAAGAGTTTTATTTCTTCAAGTCAGTGTGGCTGTTGTAGGATTAGTGGGGAATATTGTTGTGTTCTCTTTCAGATTTGTTAGAAGGTGGATGACTGTTTAGAAATGATAAGAACCACATAGCCTGTAACACAGTAGCTCTTCCTTATCTCGTTCCTGTGGGGTGCTCCATTATTAAGATAAAAACATTAGGAGTTCAGAGCTCTTAGTTACACAGAGGCTGTAATTGTTGGTACAATTAAATTTCTGAGGTCAGTAAGAAGTTTCAGCATTTCAAGGTGCTTGCTACCAAACCTAATGACCTGAGTTCCATCCCGAGGCTCCACACGGTGGAGGGTGAAAACCAATTCCTGCCCGTTCTTAGACTTTTACACCAGCGTGTGCACCGTGGCACATGCACACCCATGCCCGCCCCCCCAGTCAAAGCAATCAATAAAAAACATTCTTAAACATATTCTCATCAAAAAGAGGCACCCTGTAAAATCAAACTGATCTTGCCAGGCAGTGGTGGCGCACGCCTTTAATCCCAGCACTCGGGAAGCAGAGGCAGGTGGATCTCTGAGTTCGAGGCCAGCCTGGGCTACAGAGTGAGTTCCAGGAAAGACGCAAAGCTACACAGAGAAATCCGTCTCAAAAAAAAAAAAAAAAAAATCAAACTGATCTTGTAGCCTGAGATTATTTACACAGTATAAAATTTCAGAAAAAGACCTTTGGTCCCAACTTTTAATTATTTTGAGGTTTTTGTTTTTGGTTTTTGGTTTTTGTTTTGTTTTGTTTTTTGTTTTTTGTTTTTTGAGACTGGGTTTCATTGTGTTGTCCAGATTGACCTTGAACTCCAAATCTCCCTGCTTCAGCCTCCTAAGTGCTGGATTTACAGGCATGCACCACCATGCCTCCCCAACCTTTAAGACAGCAAAAACTGTAGCCTTGAAAGAAAAATAATAAAAATAGCAATGGTAATCCCTCATAGTTGCAAAGCTTTTACCTTTGTAAAAATCTTTTCAAAACAGAAACCCATTTTTACTCACTATGACTATGATGTCAGCATTTGTTTGAAATCCCCATTATGTATATGAGGCACACGGTCCCAGACAACCAAGTGTCTAGGGTGAGGGTCAGGCCTAGGGTTAGTTTGGGCCAGTTTATCTCATACTCAAATGTGTGGGAAAAACCACCGAGGGGTCTTAGTGAAATGCAGATTCTACCTCTGAGGACTAGGGTGGGGCCTAAGCTTCTGGAACTTGAAACAAGTCTCTTAAGTACTGCCAGCCTTCTGAGCCAAGGACCACACATTGAGAGGCAAGTGTCAAGAACAGTAGTCCTCAAACTTCTGGGTGTGTAAGAATCTTCTTCAGAGTTCATTCTTTTAGATTGCTGGGCCCTCCCCTCCCCCGCCCCGAGATCCTGATTCTGTGCGTCCGAAGTGGGGGTCCCAGAACAAGTACAGGTAATGGTCAGGCTGTTGCTCTAAGGAACGTTGACGGTGGTAGCAAGTCACAGAGTGCTGTCTGCCAAACGCTTTGGGGATGAAAGAGCTTAGCGGAAGCCTCTGCGTTTTACAAGGTGAAGGTCATGAGTGCAGCAGAAACCATTAAATGATTTCTGCTTTCCTATTTCTGCTCTCTATTACCAAGCAATATGCCCTCCTCCTGGCTTCTGTTTTCACCTTACCAAAGTGCTGTGGCTATTTTTGAAACAATGAGGAATCGAATCAATTATTGGCTGTTTTCTCACGGCAGAGGAAGTATGCTAACAGGGTCCACAAAAGCTCTCTTGAGGGCCAAGCCTAAACCATCTGTAGCAGAGCACCATAATGCACATATTGGGGGCTCTATCTCGGACCCCAGATTAGGCACAAACCCCTCCCAAACATCTGTTTTCACAGAGAGATCCTTTATTAAGTGGAGAAGAAACGTTTAAGTGGCTGCTTTCTGACTCAGGCAGAAAAATAGCAGCCAATGACCTTGTAGAGGTAATTTTTGTTTGTTTTGTTTTTGTTTTTCGAGACAGGGTTTCTCTGTGTAGCTTTGGTACCTTTCCTGGAACTCACTCTGTAGCCCAGGCTGGCCTCGAACTCATAGAGATCCACCTGCCTCTGCCTCCCGAGTGCTGGGATTAAAGGCATGCACCACCACCACCTGGCTTTTTTTTTTTTCTTTTTAATGTGCATTGCTGTGCATTGGTGTTTGGCCTGCATGTACGTCTGTGTGAGGATGTCAGATCCCCTGGAACTGGAGTTACAGACAGTTGTGAGCTGCCATGTGTGGTTGCTGGGAATTGAACCCAGGTCTTCTGAAAGAGCAGCCAGTACTCTTGAGCTACCAGGGCTCTTAACAGCTGAGCCACCTCTCCAGCCCCATAGGTGTAGTTTTTAAGAAGAGAAAGGGAGGAGGTCTGTGTTAGAATGGGATAGGATGTGGTGGTATATTTTGATTCAGCATATGAATTAGGTGAACCAAAAGGGGGCTTTTGATTGCTGGGCCTTGATAGCTGGGCCTTGGTAGTCGGCCTCAGGAGGAGGAAGTGGCCAAATAAGGGACCAGACCTTGGTGGCTAGCTTTAGGAATATAATCTAACAGTTTTTAACAAGGCAAGGAGAATTGGGGCCTGCCAGAGCCACAGGCTCCAATGGGCTAGTGTCCCTTCAAGTTCAAACCCTTGACATATGTTAACTTTTTGCTTTCCAGCTTCAGCAGTACTGAAAGACTGGGGCAGGATCAGTCTTTGCTGGCATTGAGGAAGCTGTCTTGTGCATCACAGGATACTTAGCCTCATCTTGGTTTCTGCTCACTAAATTATAACCTCAGGTTGTAACAGCCAGCTTGTCTCCAGGCTTTGCCAATTGTGACCTGGGGGATAGGGGGTGTGCAGAATTGCCCCCAGTTGATAACCAGTCTTTAAACGTACTGTCTCAATATGTAGTTGACCGTCGAAGGGATCTGCCTTGTACTTTGGATGTTGTACTGCAACGCCAGGTGATTGTAGATCTGTATACAAAGAATTGCCAATACCCAGCATTCGGAACACAGCTTGAGTTTCTAGGGCAACAAGAAAACAAACAAAAACTAGTTGACTTACAGTAGTGGGGAACTTAACCTCAGGCATAACAAGAGCCCAAGAGGGGGACCCCTCAAACCTGCCTCAGGTGACTGGTGTAAAAGCCACAGAAGATGTCTTCCTAAGCCCAGCATTTACACCGCTCACTACTTTCTGCTCTGTGTCAACAAAAATATTGCAACTGCCCCATGTCGTGTAAGAGAATGCATCGTGTCGCTTATGACTGCAGCCGTCCTTTGTTTCAGAAAGTTCTTCTCTTTCCTGTGCGACTCAGCATCTTAAAGCAGATGTACTGAAAGGGATGACTGACAGTTTGCTAGACATCTCGGCATCTACCTCCCTTCTTCATAGGGGTCAGACAGATAACTAGAGTGACACAAATCCCCCCCCTAAATTGGTGTTTTAGCCTGTATTAAAATAACCTATCAAGTGTATTGAACCACAGATCACTGCAGCAAAGCCCAGGGATTCTAATTCAGGGGGTCTGGGGCAGTACCTGATAACTGGTGTGTCCAGCTCGTTCAGTAACACTGATGCTGTTGGTCCAGAAACCAAACTGAACGTGGTTTCTCTAAACAAAATAATAGTTTTCAACTTTGGGCAAGCAGGGATCCCCCGGGGAACATTTGGAGCATTGATGTCATGGTCTTTGTGTGGGGGCAGCATTGGAGCTAGGATATCTGGGTGTGGGGTCCTATGTGTAGAGTATGTTTAAAGCTCTTGGAGTAATTCTAATGCAGAGCCAGTCACGAAAGCCACTGAGTTAGGTGAAAAGGTTCAAAGCATTGGGAGCGAAGGGGTCTTACCTGTGGTACTATTTAATAGAGAGAATACATCACCGTAAGTCCCACTTAATCCTAGAGAAGTGTGATTTAAGCTCCTTTAGCTTCATTAAGGTTCACTACTCCAACTTCAACAACAACACCCTGGTGCTGTGTTCCAAGTCAGGGTCAAACTGTAGGTGCATATTCTTACTTTGTGTCTCATTAGGATGTGGGCAGCATTGAATCCAGAGATTGTAAATGAGAAAGAGGAAGAAGGATGCAGGGCAACAGACCTCTAGGTGGATAAAGAAAGCCAGAGCTTCTAGAAATCAAGGAAAGAGAAGTGCTGGTGAGCCACGCCATCAGGATAGGGATAGGCTTCTGTAGTATCTAGACACCAGGTTCAAACCACACCCCAGAGAGTGTGCGGTTACCAATTTAGAAGTAGGTTACCAGTGAACCTGGAATACAATGTACATTTTACAATTCAGAAACAGATAAAGACTTTGTTTTAAGAAAGTTAAGGCAGTCTATTGGAGAAGCAGACAGATCTCTGTGAGTTAGAGGCCAGTCTGGTCTACAGAGTGAGTGCCAAGGCAACAAGGCCTACATAATGAGATCCTATCTCACAATGGATGGATGGATAGATAGATACAGAAGAGAGAGAGAGAATAGAGGAGGAGAAAACATTGGCAGGGCTGGGAAGACGGCTCAGGTGGTAAAGTTCTTGCCACACAAGCATGAGGACCTGAATTTGGATCTCCATCACCCACGTGAGAAGCTGTGTGTGTCTGTGGCAGAGAGAAGAGGATTCCTGAGGGTGGCCAGCTAGTCTTACTAAATTGGTGAATTCCAGGTTCAATGAAAGACCTTGTCTCAAAAGAATAAAGTGGACAAGAATAGAGGAAGACACTCATTATGACCTCTGGCCTCCACGTGCATGAATACACACACACACACACACACACACACACACACACACACACACATGGGAGAACATGAATTAGCATAAAACCCACTGTTTCTTTCCCTTTCAGCTCAGCCTAGAGGTTTTCCATCCACGTCACAATTGTCTGCTCTAGGGTCATGGAAACATGCCTCCAGTGTAGTGACTAGCCTTGGCGCTTTCTGTGTAAAGGATTACCCTTGCCTCTGATGTATCGCAAGAAGATACAGTATGCCCATGGCCTTAACCGACTTAAAGATTGCGACGTTGGCTATTTTTAGAGTTGGAAGGGGTAACTGTGCCAGGCCCCATTGCTTTGAACATGCCAAGGGTGTGCAGAGCAGATCTATCAGCTAGTGTGCCCCTCCACAGCTGCAGCTCGGCATGGCTTTGCTTTTCTGCACATGTTGTCTTGTTAGCAGTCATGATTCTGAAAGAACACTGCCTGCCCTAGGAATATGGCCACCACGTGAGAGGGGGACTATATAATGAAAGTTGAAAGGGGAGCTAACTTGTTAAAGAATATACATAGGACACATGTGTCTTAGTGGGCTCGAAAGCAAGCTGGAGCCTATAAAGTCATTTTTCACTCGCTTGTTAGGAAATTCATGAAGATCTTCAAGAGCATCTCACCCATTCTAAGGCTCTTCTTCTAGAAAGCCCCCTGACAAACTGGAAAGTTCTATACAATTGTAATCATCATTAACCTAAATTGTCTGACAGATATCCCACTGTTCTACAAAGTCAGGGACAAACTGAAGGCCTAGGTTTGCAGTGGTGTGAAGACAGTGGATAGTTCTGCTAGTCTATAGAGGGGTTCAGCAGAAGAAGTCATAGTCTGAATTCATGGGATCTCATGGGGAAGCAGGAGAGGGAAGTAGGCAAATGTAAGCCACTCTTCCAAATACAGCATAGACCCACTGGAGGAAAAATAATGAGGCTGAAGACCAACATTTGCTGAGAAAAAAAAAAAAGGACACATTAGGCTATTGGAGCCCTTCCTCCAGCTTGCCCCAGTCTGTGAGCTTTAAGCACTCTTTAGTTATCTCTGACAGCCAGTGAGACCTCTGCTAACAGAAATGACCCTCCTAAGAGCCAGCTTTACCACTGTTTGTTTTCAGACTCTTCCCCTGCCATCTGTGACCAAGACCATGTCCCTGTTCATCAGAAGAGAAGAAATGGCACCCCCTCCTGCCTCTAGTCTCCGATGGCCTTGTTTATGTCCACTTTTGGTCCCCACATCCATGACACTGAATGACAAAATGCTGTCACCAGCACTCAGCAGCACACTTCCCCGGTGCAAACCATGATTGCCCTTTCATTTCCATACATCCCTTAGGAAGCCGCTTCTGCCTCACACCTTCATGTGGATGGAGCTTTAAGCCTTACTGACTTCCTGTTCTTTCAACCATGAGTTATTGAAGCTTTTTATTCAGTTGGCTTTCTTCAAAAGAAATTGTCATAGAGATATAATTCACATATCATAAAATTCACTCCTTTAAATGTATAATTTACGTTTTTAGTATACCCACAGAATTATCGCTTCCATCTAACTCCAGAACAATTCCTCATCCCAGAAAGAAATCCTGAACTCAGTAGCAAGTTCAAGTTTCTTCTTTCCACCATTTCTTGCAACCACTGTTCTATTTTCTTCCTCTGTAGATGTGCCTATTTTGGGAAATTTCTCATGACTGGAATCATATTGAAAGTAGCCCTTTGTGCCTGGCGTCTTAGGCTTACCATGTTTTCAAGGCTCATTTATTTATAGCATTACTTTATTCTTTTTTGTGGCCAAACAATATTCCATTGTATAGATTTACCACATTTTACTTGTTTAGAAATGTGGGTTGTTAATACTTTGGGGCTGTCATTAATAATGTTGGCCATACATTTTCATTTGTGTAGGAGTGGAATTGCTGGACCATGTGGTAATTTATGTTTAACATTTTGAAGAACCTCCAGAGCACACAGCACTGATAGAGGATCCCTGATTTCCTTATCCTCTCCAACACTTGTGATTTGTTTCTCTTATTGCCATCCTAGTAGGCATGTAATGATATTTCATTCCCATTTGATTTGAATTTCCCTAATGACTATGATGGGTGTTCAGCATTTTTTTCACATGTTTATTGATCAATCATATATCTTCCTTCGAGAAGCACCTATTCAAACCATTTGTAATTTTAACTGAGTTGTCTTTTCATAAGATGTAATATTTCTTAATATATCTCAGAGACAGGTCATTGTAAAATGATGTGTATCCAATGCCTGGCACCTAGAGTGTATGTGACAAATAGTGGCTTCTGTAGTAGTAGTAGTAGTAATAGTAGTAGTAGTAGTAATGATAACCGTTGTCCTAAGTGTAAATGAGAAATAATCATAGGGCATTATGGCAGGAAGGAAAAGGGTGGGTAACTTTTCCATATCTACAGACTGACTTCACATGAGACCACCTACAACACTCCCTTCTGGGCCTAGGAAAAAGGGGGAATGCAGGGATAGGGCTCTGAAAGGCCAACTTCTGTAAGAGAGGTGTGTTTACGCATGGACGCAGCTGGTTGTCTCCCTGTTGTAGAGGCTCCAAACAGGGTTTTATGATTGTCATCCCCTGTCTCCTACTCCAGTCTGTCCCTAAGGAAGGCTGCTTCCTTCATTTGTGTGTCGATTTCTATGGCTGTGGAGGGAAATTTTTACCATTTTATTAGTGTATATTAATTGTTCAAAATGATGGGCTTCATTGTAACTTTTTATAAATACACATTACATACACAATCATATCCACAACTCTGAAGGGTATCTCAGAGGATGGCTATAAAATGTTTCTAATGGTTTACATAGGTATCTTGAATAGCATGTAAGCAAACCTTAAAATTTCTTCATGATCCTCTGATTGACCTCACAAGGTATAGAACCTTTTTTAAAAAATATCTTCGTCAGGGTGGGTCTGCAGATCTTCCTGTGTGTGAATACCATGGCGTGTGCGCAGAGGTCAGAGGACAACTTTGGGTGTCCATAATGTAGAAGTTGTTTATAGAACAGTAAACTCTATTTATTTAATTCTAGCCTATGAACCAACCCCATCAACTGTGGAAGGTGTGGCTGTGTTGTGTGCATTCTCAGCCCCACGGCACAAAAGACACCCAGTTATAGAAAACAGTTTTAAGAAACCAGTTTTCCTGGGTTTCCCGTGATGCTGGCCATTTGTTTTGTCTCCTGCCAGCACATGTTAGTAGAAAAGTGAGAACAGGTGCCATAAGTTTAAGAAAAATGTGTTGGAAGGGTTTTTTTTTTTTAATTAATCTTTAAATTGTACACATTCTAACAACTGGCATAATCTAATTTAAGCTACAAAACACTCCGTCCAGTTGCGGAGGATACAGTAGTTTCACAGGATGACATTTTGGAGCACTGAGGCAGGGTTGAACTCTTAAGCCTGTAGTATACCATCAGAAATGAAAGGTTCTCGGTAACATCTGTCACACCAGCTTTGTGTTTTTCTTTGGTCTCCAGCCTAGTTCAGTTCCTCAGATATTTATTTAGAGGTAAAGGAACCTGTTTAAAGATGTGACCCTTTGTCCTGAAAGAGCTCACCCTCTGAGAAAGTTACACTAATGTAGAACACACGAGTCACCAGTTACAAGAAGCAGGAAGCTGCAATCGGTTCAAAGGCTTCAGAACCCAAGGCAGACGGAGATGCATTCTGATTCAGAATGGGGTCAGTCTGGGATGGCTTCTCCTGAAGCTGTAACCTGAAGGACTGACAGAGATGGGGTAGGGGAAGGCCACAATGGTGAGCTCTTAGGAAGGGTACTGGGCAGAAACTTAGGAAGTGGGGCTTGTCTGAAATGCCCAGAGGATATACTGCTGACGGCATATAACAAAGCAGATCGAGTGTTGGGAAGAGCCTCGATGTACAGTCTTGATTTTACCAAATGAATTGAGTTCGGACTCAATTCGGTCAGCACTGTTGGTTCCTGTATGTCACCTGTATTCATCACTCTTCCTGTTCCTGTGACTGAATAGCTGACAGGAGCAGCTTAAAGAAAGGAGGGTTCCCTTTGGCTCACAGTTCCGGGGTACACATGTGTCCACCATGGAGGGGAATCATGGCCACAGGAGCTTAATGCACTTGGCCACATTGGATCCTCAGTTGGGAGCAGAAAGTGCTAAATGCTGGTGCTCAGCTCCCTTTCACTATTTTAGTTAGTAACTAGAGTGGGTCTTCCCATCTCTAAGAAACTATCTAGATAATCTCTCACAGACGTACCCAAAGGCTTGTGTTCCAGGCGATTCTAGACCCTGCCAGGTTGACAATCAATGTTAACCATTGCATGGGGAGTTCTTGAACTTGACTTGGCATAGTTAGAAGTGTAGAAGTAGGTTAAAGGTACAAATACCACCTATGGATTCAATTCCATTTAAAATCCCAAGGAGTGTCTGTGTGATGGTTAATAGTGGTGATGGTTAATCCCAATTGCCTGCTGATGAATTTTGGAATTACCTGGGAGCTGGGCCTTGGTTACCTGTGAAGGTTTATCTTGATTGGGTTGATGGGAGTGGGCATACTCACCTATGGGTGTCACCATTCCCCAGGCTGGGATCCTGACCTGTATAGGGGGAAAGTGAGCTGGATGCATCAGGCATCTTTCTTTGGTTCCTGACCAAGGATGCAGTGATCCTCAAGGTCCCAATGCTGTTATGTCCCCATCTTGATGGGCTGGAACCTCAAACTGTGAGGGGAAACAAACCCTTTTTCCCTTAAGTTGTTTTTTGTCTGGTATTTTATCATAGCCAACAGGAAAATTAAATAATAGCTAATTATGCTTCTGGAAAACTGGCTGCCTCTTTTTATTCTTGAGTGATACTTTTAAGAATAAACCAGCAAAAGCTGCTTTGGGGTCTTTTTTAAGGCCAGTTCATCTGAGTCACTACCTCAGATTTTCTCCTTATAAATGTCCTGTAGCTAACAAAAAAAAAAAAAAAAAGAACCACTCGGATCTGCATTTTAGAAACAGGAAATGTGTCTGTATTATAAAAAGAGACAGACTGACATGAAGGAGGGCTGTTAGAAAATACTTCAGCCAGGCCTAGCGGCAAAGGCCCATAATCCCAGCTTCTCAGAGGCAGGAACATCACAAGTTCAAGACCAGCCTGGGTAACTTGGTAAGACCTTGTCTTAAAACAAACTTCTTTTTAAAATATGGAGTTTGAACCTCCAAAAGATAGCTGACCCCCATGTTCATTGCAGCATCATTTAAGTAGCCAAGATGTGGAAACAATAGAGAACAAGTAAGTAAATAAAGACTGTCTCTCTCTCTCTCTCTCTCTCTCTCTCTCTCTCTCTCTCTCTCTCTCTCTCTCACACACACACACACACACACACACACACACACACACACACATACACACACAGCACAAAAAAGTTTACATTCAAAATAGGCCTCTGACTTGTCCATGAAGATGATGTCCAGGGAAAATACTATGCACTATTCTTACGCATCTTTTTAACATGAGCTAAACTTCTAAGATTAAGTCAACCCCTGCAAAACTTAGAAAGTAGCTACAACACACCATTGTTGTCATCCTAACAAACAAGCCAGGAAAGTTGCAAAATGATAGTCGCTGTGTTTTCAGTTCACCTGAGAACTGAAGACACAGGAAAGGGAAATAGAAATTATGGGGAGGGAGAAGCAGGGCAGGGAAATAGGTGGAGTAGGAAGATTACATACGAACTGCGTGTGTACAAATGGATTTCCTGTTAGCATGCCCTCGGGACTCAATAACACCATGTTTTCATTGTATCAGGTATTGTAAATAATAAAAAAAATATATGTCTAACCTCAAAATAATGGGGCTTGGGGATAGAGCTCAGCAATAGAGTGCTCGCCTAGCACATGTGAACCCCTAGGTCCAATTCTATCGGGAGAAGAGGGAAGGGAAGGCCTCGGGTCAGGACTGAAGCCAGCTACTCGGCTGCAGTCCAGCTCTGCCGCTTTGAGGCTGTGCAACTTGAGGCCAATCGCTAACCCAACTTGTACCTCAGTTCTTAGCAAAGTGAGTGTGATGCTGCTATTCACCTCAGGGCTCTTTTGAGGATTAAATGATTTGACATGTGTCAAGTGTTCCATATCATGTCTGGCATGTAGTAAGAGCTCAATAAATGTTAGCAGCTGTTAAGTTGTTAGGCAATATAAAAACAAAACACCTGCAATGTTCGGCTGTTCATCTCTGTGACAGGCTCCTGGTATAAACAAAGAAGGATTTATTTAGTTCATGGTTTCATCCTGTCCCTGTAGGGAGGCATGGTGGCTGGGAGAAAGGGCAGCTCACATCATGGAGGCCAGGAAGCAGAGAGAGAATGGTGTGGATGCAGGCTTTCTCCTTTTTTTCCTGCTATCCCATTGGGGCTGAGGCATGTTGGTGGTGCCACAGGCATTCAGAGTGGACCTTCCTCCTTCTGTTAATCCTTTCTGGAAATGCCTTCATAGATATACACAGAAGTATGCTTCAGTAACCTCCTAGATCTCTCTCAATCCAACCAAGTTGATAATCGAAATGATTCATATTCATCTGCCTGTGCTGCACTACAGTTTACAAAACTTTTTTTTTTTTTTTGAGACAGGGTTTCTCTATGTAGCTTTGTGCCTTTCCTGGAACTCACTCTGTAGCCCAGGCTGGCCTCGAACTCACAGAGATCCGCCTGCCTCTGCCTCCCGAGTGCTGGGATTAAAGACATGCACCACTGCTGCCCAGCTACAAAACCTTTTTACATGTTCACCAGCTGCATGGCCACTTCATGGGCACTGGTTATTCCAGTTACATTATTGCTAACAAGACACCCTCAAAACAGGTAGAAAACAACCCCCATTTATTATGCTAATGGCTTCTATGAACCAGGCCCTAAAAAGGGTATAAGAGGAATGACTTCTCTCTGCTTTACAGTGCCCAGGCCACTGCTGTAAAGGAGACCAGAAAGGCCATATGAACTGTGAATGTAGCACCCACTTTCAAGGTGACTTTACACCTTGTCTCAGGACAGTAAGCAGACTTTTTACAGGGTTTCTACAGCAGAAGATGTTGCCTTTTATCACCCAGCCTCAGGACACCTCCAAGTGTTATTGGTTCAAGTAGTCACAACCCTTGGTTGATATATTGTGCACCCCAATAAACTTATCTGGGGATCAGAGAACAGAACAGCCATAATATTAAACATAGAGGTTAGGCAGTGGTAGCACACACCTTTAATCCTAGCATTCCAGAGGCAGAAATCCGTCTGGATCTCTGTGAGTTCAAAGCCACACTAGAAACAGCCAGGCATGGTGACTCACACCTTTAATCCCAGGAAGTAATGGCAGGAAGCAGAAAGGTATATAAGACATGAGGACCAGGAACTAGAAGCCTGGCTAAGCATTTAGGCTTTTGAGCAGCAGTTCAGCTGAGATCCATTTGGGTAAGGACTCAGAGGCTTTCAGTCTGAGGAAACAAAATCAGCTGAGGAACTGGCAAAGTGAGAATGTGGCTTGTTCCGTCTCTCTGATCTTCCAGTATTCACTCCAATACCTGGCCCTGGGTTTGTTTTTATTTATAAGACCTAACAATTTGTGCTACATCTGGCGCCCAACGTGGTAAATTCAGTCCTGACATTGGTCAGACAGCAACTTTGTATTGTTTTTCTCACAAACAGAAGTCTCTGAAAATGATCCTGATGCTTAATTATGGTTTCATTTGTTCTCCAGGAAAATCTCACCTGGCCATTGTCCAGAGAGTGAATAATGAAGGCGAAGGGGACCCTTTCTATGAGGTGATGGGCATTGTCACACTGGAGGACATCATAGAAGAGATCATCAAGTCAGAGATCCTAGATGAAACTGACCTCTACAGTAAGTGTGTGCCCTTGGCTATTTTCCGGGCTTGGCTAACTTTCCTGGGAGACTCCCAGCAGTGCATCAGTTGGATAGGCAATGTGAAAGGATGTCAAGGCAAGTCTGTGCACTGGTGTGTGCCGTCTACCTCTACCCAGTACTAGCATGGCAAGATACCCTGGTTCAGAGCAGCCTGAGTCACTGAGAACATGCTGGCAAAATGTTATCAGAAGGGAACTTTTGTGAACACAGTCAGACTGGGAAAAGACAGCCTATCCTTCAAATGGAAAAAGAAGACTTAGGGGGATACAGTGTGCCCAAGAGAAGACCCATGGGTTCCTGTGTTGGTTCTTTGTGTACCTAGAGGCAGAGCCCAGCTCCCCTTGGACCTCCACTCAGACCCAACCACCAGTGAGCAATGAAGACTGTCATGGCATTGCCCTTTGTCAAAGCCAAAAACTTAAATGCTCCTTGTCGGATACTGTTCTTGGCCCTCATGCCTTTTAACAGCTCCTCAAGTTTCCCATTCTCCTTCCTGACCCTGGATCAGGTTCCTGTGTGGCTCCTATTCCTCTTTCTGTCTCTGGGCTCTCCCTCTCCCTGCCCCCCTCAGGAACAATATGGACCTCTCTTTGCAGAGAGTGACAGTTTTAGGCCCATGGACCTTATCAAAGCTTTCCTTACCAGCAATACAAGGACCTGCTTTGTCTATGGAATTGGAATGTTATCTAAATCCATGGGAGTCTCTGGCCAGGAAATGTTTTCTCCTCAGAGTTCCATCTCCTAAGGTAGCCATCCCCTGCCCTTCCTAGGGATAGCTCATTTGAGATGAACAGCCTCAGTTTGCCAGAGCAATCTTCCAGAAACTGGTTCCTCACAGCAAAAAGCTTCCATACCATATGGCAGTGAAACCTTTGTGCCAAGTAAAGATCAAATACAAAACATGGGCCAGCCCTTAACAAAAATAAGCTGAGTGTCACAGCATGCCCCCTTCAGGGACCTGGTGATGCTGCAGTGAGCATTTTCAAACAAGGCGGAGCTCAGAAGGGATCTCTCCATTCCAGGCTCCCTCCTTTCTCTCTGCTCACCACTCTCCTCTAGAATTCCCGGGTATCTAAAAGTAAAATGATGAAGACCTTTACCATAAAGTATCGGTAGCTAGTGGCGGGCCAAACAAATACTCTCTTCCTGGGGTATGGATTTAAAGAACCCTAATGCCTCAGACACCCACTGTTAAAATCAAAGTAATAAAGGCAGAAATCGTAGGAATATCTCTACTAGGAAAGGTTGATGGCCTGCTAACAGACACGTAAGCAAATACGTCATAAATCAGATGGCTGCTCGCTAGTGAGAGCACAGGAAATGGGCCCTAAATCTCTGCTCCATGCTCATTTTCTGGATGAGGCCCTCTCTAGAGGTCCAGGGGTTCCCATCCCTGTAAAGTAGCGTGATTCCCTGAGAGCCACAAAAAGGCAGAGGAGTCCAGAGCACTGTGTTTCTTCTGATGTAACTGTGACTTCTTACATAGTCCAGACACCGGGGTTGGGATCTCCCCACCTTCTCAAACAGAGCAGAAGTAGTATTGAAGCAGGAGTAGGAGCCTGCAAAGGCTGAGAGTCCAAGGCAGGCCCACGAGAGCTGTGTAGACGGGAGACAGTCCAAAGGCCGGAGAGAAGCCAGCTCCAAAAGCAGAAATCGAGAGCAGGAGACAAGGACGCTGCATTCTGGGCACCTGGTTTCCTGCTGTGAGGACACAGCCCCCTGCAGCCCTGTTGTGTTCCAGGCCAAGTGTGAGAGCAGAGACACATCACTTTCCCCTCCCCTCAGTGCAGGTGGGGGTGGGGGAGGTGTTAGCACTTCCAGGGTTTGTTTGTTTTTTTTTTTCAATGCTTAGGGAAAGCAAAAGAGAAGTGGTCAAAGTTAACACTTCCTCTGCCTATGAAAATTCTATATATATATATGTGTGTGTGTATACATATGCATGTATATATGTACATAAATGTGTGTCTCTACATGTATATACATATGTAGGCTTTTCCTTCTGAAAAGCAAGTTAAAAATTAAAAAAATCTATGTATATGTTACACATATGCATGCATATATGTACATAAACATATGTCTCTATATGTGTATACATATGTAGGCTTTTCCTTCTAAAAAGCCAGTTAAAAATAAATTGGAGAAAGTAAGTTTCTCAGTGACTAGGCACATTCCCAGTGCACAGGCTCTGAGGTTCTAGGCGCTGCCTGAGTCCTCGTCGGAAGAACCTGCTTTTAGAAAGTACATATGCATTCTTACTCCTTCCCCTTTCATTTCCCATGATTCTTTCTCCAGAGAGTCTGGGGAGAAGCAGAATTGTGAGTGGTAACAGAGTAACATACCTCAGGTACCATTCACAGCATGGCTTAAGCCAACAAGAGACTGTGTGAGCCCAGCTCTGAGGAATGGAAGAGAACAGCAGAAGCCCCAAACCCCTCAATGCTGAGAACACCAGCGGCCCATGTTTGCATGACTTTGTATAAACGCAGCCTTGTTGCCTATTGAGGTCTTGCGATAACTGCATCGGTAGAAAAGCTACTCAATATCATAGCTCTCTTGTATGGATTAATACAATCCAAAACGTTGCTGCATGGAGAGTCTGCACGGCTATCATCAGGTTAACCAGCCCTAGAACTCTGGGCTTAGAAACCCCGGGCAGCTTTTCTCGTCTACTACCTAAGCAGAAACAATAGCGAACCATCTGCTGCCCGACGTCTCCCGCTGGGAGAGACGTTGGTCGTGCCTCCTGCAGTTGGCACTGCGGAATGTGTGGGGTCCCAAAGGATCTGTGTAAACCTCCAAAGACAAGCAATGACTCTGAGTGGCCTCTTTCTCCTGTGACCCTGTAGCTGACAACCGGAAAAAGCAGAGGGTCCCGCACCGGGAGAGGAGGCGCCATGACTTCTCTCTGTTCAAGCTTTCAGACTCGGAGATCAGGGTGAAGATCTCGCCGCAGCTGCTGCTCGCCACACACCGCTTCATGGCCACAGGTAGGACCTGCCCCTCCCACTCTTACCCTAGCCCTCCTGGTAGAATCTAGGGTAGCACCAGGCACCACGTATGTTGGTATCCTCCATCCCCATTCCTGTGTGCCCCTGGCACGGAGGACCACTGTTTGAGGAGGAAGGCTGACTCCTGTGATGTGGCATGGTAAGCTCCAGGCTCCTTTGCACCAGAAAAGAGCTAAGGAAGCTACTGTGGTACCTCCATTTCCTCTGCTTACTTCCTAGCTTGGAGCCTGAGGCTAACCTCCATCCTGCTGGGATCTGGGTACCTCAGAACATTTGTCCCAGAGGGAAAAGCATTATCCTCCCAAGAAACAAACCCCCTCCAGGAGTCATTTAGCCCTGTGAACTGTGAGTTCATAAAATAGAAAACTCCTGGTGCCTTTGGAAAGAAGAGCAGGTGAAGGATCGAGCTCCTTTTTGTGAAGAGGATAGCATTACCTTTGAACTCTCTGAGTTTACTCAGCCCGAATTAACATGCTGACCTAGAATGATAAATCCATCACTAAGTTCTATTTTAGCTAATATAATATATATTTATTGAGGATATAATAAGTGCTAGCTAGCACTGTTCCTGGTGCTGAAAAGTGGACAACTATAAAGTAGAGCCTCCTTATAGTAGAGTTCTCAACATGTAATCTTGTTCTGAATAGAAATTTCTTTTAATCACAGACCAATTTCCCAAAGCAAAGCAGCTTTGCCTGACTAGTATTATACTGCACGTATCAATATATAATATCTATTAATAGTTAAGTATGATAGATGATATTTTACATTATTGGCAACTTATTTAAGTAATTACCTGTCTCCATTAACTTGGGAATTCATTTCATCCAGCAGGTGAATGTTATCCAAATAAGCCAGACTCAAATTCTCTGTGTGTTGCTCTACTGTAAAATTAATGACCTTGTTGTGCCCATGATTTAGTTGTCCAGGTCCAACTCTAAATAAAAATAGGGGGAAATTCAGAGAAAAACTGGCATTTCCCAAATGGTGACCTGGTTTTCCTGAGATGCCAGTGAAGCCACAGTCATCCCCAGAAGACATAGGTAGGGAAGGCTCCAGGATGCACACACGGGACTAAAACTCCTCAATCCAAGGAATTTGCAGAACCCCGAACCTACTTAGGGGGCTTGTTCTAGATGAAACCCCATCGAGGCACTTGCCTCCTCCCAGCTTTTGCTGCTGGGATGGGGGAGGTAGACAAGTGCTGATATCTACCATCATCACCACCACCCCCTGCTGCCTTCTAGAAGTGGAGCCCTTCAAGTCTCTGTACCTTTCGGAGAAGATCCTGCTGCGGCTGCTGAAACACCCCAACGTGATCCAGGAGCTGAAGTTTGACGAGAGGAACAAGAAAGCCCCGGAACATTACCTCTACCAGCGCAGCCGCCCTGTGGACTATTTTGTGCTGCTTTTACAGGTGAGTTGCAAGGTCAGGGAACTTCCAATGGCAAGAGGATGGCATCTGCAAGGTAAAGGGGGATGGCCATGGGTATCCCTCAGTGCAGGATGCCTAGAGAACAAGGCCAGTGGGGGAGGCATCCTGCACCACACACAGGAAAGCCACAGGCATGTAAGAGCTCCTGGGAGCTGTAGTTTCTCTGATGTTTGTGGGACAGTGAGAAGTGTGTATGTTCAGTAAAGGCATTCTGCTTTGAATGGGAAGGGCCCTGTGGAATCCTGATACTTCTGGATATCTACTTGGGTATCCCCCACTGCCTCCTGGGATATCCCCTACGGCCACCTGGGATGTAGATGATTCTTGCTAAAACCTCTCTTCTGTTGAGCTGAATCTCGGCATCTCTGGCATCCATGCTGGTCCTTGCTCTGCCTCCTGGAGCACGTGGAACATATTCATTTACTGTGCCATACTTGATTCCTTGTGGTTCCCTGAAACGTCTCTCTCTAAGGAGGACCAGGAAAGGAGGCAGTGACTGAGTGAAAGAAATCATTACCTCCCCAGGTGTAGCTAGAGTTTTCCTGCCTTGCCCACAGTCAGGACAAATCTTTGTCACCCGCCAGTCCCACAGCCACTCAGACCCAACCAAGTTAACGCAGAGACTTATATTGCTTACAAACTGTATGGCCATGGCAGGCTTCTTGCTAACTGTTCTTATAGCTTAAATTAATCCATTTCCATAAATCTATACCTTGCCACGTGACTCATGGCTTACCAGCATCTTCACATGCTGCTTGTCCTGGTGGTGGCTGGCAGTGACTCCTTCTGCCTTCCTGTTCTTTCTTTTCTCCTCTCTGTTAGTCCTGCCTATACTTCGTGCCTAGCCACTGGCCAATCAGTGTTTTATTTATTGACCAATCAGAGCAACGCATTTGCCCTACAGAACATCCCACAGCACCCAGGACTTTCATAAAGATACTTACCTGCCCTGGATATCTGAACAGGCCTGCCTTAAGTAGGTATCAAAGCTGGGCATGGTTTCACATGTCTGTAATCCGAGCACTCTAGAAGCAGAGGCAGGGGGGATAGCTGTGAGTTTTAGGACAATCTGATCTACATACTGGGTTTGGGGTATGCAGAGCAAGATTCCATCTCAAAATTAGTTAGTAACTAAATAAAAGTAACTGTCCGGCATGGATCCCCGGAGCACAGCTATGCCTGTCCCGGCCTCCACCGTGAGCTCTGCCACTGACTCTGTGTCTCTTCCCAGCAGAGTGATGGGTTTAAGATCTCAGTAAAGATCACACTAAGTTAGAAATAGCTCTGTTTGTTACAGTCCACGTCAGCCTGTCCTTCTAGACGCTGTGATTTGTCTCATGTATATATCATCTCAAATAACTTCAATAAAATGATTGTTCTTCCCCCGCCCCCCAAAATGGGGTCACTTTCTTCACTGTTAGAAATTGAGATGGGGCCGGGCCGTGGTGGCGCACGCCTTTAATCCCAGCACTTGGGAGGCAGAGCCAGGCGGATCTCTGTGAGTTCAAGGCCAGCCTGGACTACCAAGTGAGTTCCAGGAAAAGGCGCAAAGCTACACAGAGAAACCCTGTCTCGAAAAACCAAAAAAAAAAGAAAAGAAAAGAAATTGAGATGGATCCTGTTACATTGTTTATATAATGTAAGGACACATGCAGTCTTTCCTCATGCTTAACAAAAAGTTTTCAAACAGAACTGAAGGGGATAAAACATGGTAGAAAGAAGGTAGGCTCAGGAGTTAGAAAGATTTGCCTTTAAGATTTCATTGTTTCCATTTGCTTACAAACCTTGGCTCTCTGAGCCTGAATCAATGCATCTGTCAACTGGACATCAAAAAGTTACATACTCGGTGGATCTCGGGGCTGACAGTGAGCATCCACAGGATACACATAACAGTATTGGATGTGTAGATGAAGCTATACACTCTCGTATTGATTATCACTGTCACCGACGATGAGTTCAACAAGATCAGATTCTACCCCATCCAGACTTGGAAATGGTCTCGTCTGAGACTAAGTCACTGAAGCTATTCCCAGGGCTCTGGCTTAGCTGCTGCTTTAGACCTGTGTGTCTGGAAAGCTTGGTTATCCATGACTAGGTGCTACTCCAGGATTGATGAAGCAGTGAATTCACTGCAAAGGGCTTCTCAAGTGGGAGGTCCTGTTTCTGCCCTGTAAATCAGGGCAGAATTAACACAGCCCTGTGATAATATGAATCTGCTTGTCATACACAGAGAAGCACATTATGTTTGAGTGGATACAAGACCCGCAGGTGCTCATCACAGCCTCAGTCCACTCCTTACACTCCTTCTTTCTCCAGGGTAAAGTGGAAGTGGAGGTTGGTAAGGAAGGCCTTCGCTTTGAGAACGGCGCCTTCACCTACTACGGTGTTCCAGCCATCATGACCACAGCTTGCTCAGGTATTCCAGTTCCTGAGCCAGAGTTTACGGGGGAGGGGGGGGGGATGAGATCAGCAAGAAAAACCTAGGCTTAAGTCATGACTCTCCTTTTGATTCCTGTTAAAGACCCTCCAAGTAAGCTGTTTAACTTCCTTGGCTCTGGTTGCCTTCAGGCCAGAGGGACGTAAATATAACTCTCCGTTCAGATTTTGTTTAGCTTTAAAAATAAGAGGAAGAAAATTGAGTTGGGAGGGGAAAGGCGATCACATAGCAAGTGTTTGTGAAGGAGATGTACTCTTCAGTATGAAAAGATAAGTCGTTGCCCTTTCTACCACTCTTCCTTACCCTCCTGTTCGATTGCCTGATTTCCGCAGGGTTAATTGGTGCTGGGGTGGAGTGGAAATGGAGATTTCCATAAGAAGTTATGTTTTCTGAATTACTTCTGAAACCCACTGCATCCTTCTGTCCTTAGATAATGACGTGCGGAAGGTTGGAAGTCTGGCTGGATCCTCTGTCTTTCGTATGTATCTCTCAAACCCCTTCCTCACCTTCCCCACCATGGCTCTGCCTCAGCCCACTTTGGGAATCTGAACCAAGCTATTTGAACATGGGCTCACACAAAATGCTGGCAGCCTCTGTATAATGCTCTGCCAGGAACATTGCCTCCCACCAGGTACCCACAGAGCACGGAGGCTTAAGTTTTGTGTGTCTGAAATGTGTGTTGTGGCTTCTCTGTTCACACACAAGTGGCGAATGTAAGTAGAGGAGGGCAGGTGTGTGGTGTGGCGGAGGGCACCATGAGTTGCCACCTGCTGGGGAGTGCAGGCAGCTGACCTGTGTGCTCTGGTATGGGTTCGGCCTCCCTTTCGCTGCAGTGATAATTCACCCCTGCCCTTTACCTGGAGTGCTGTGATTTTGCCTGTGGTGTTTGTCCTCAGGGAAAAGTGACTGTGACATTGAGTGTTGTAAATCAAGGCTGGTGCAATCTGCTACTTAGCTGCTGCTCTTTCCTTGCTCACTACCTCTCTGTTGGTGAGGAGGTGGCTGCCAGCTGGCTGTGCATGCTGCCTGGGGTGGGGGCTGACACAGGGCTGGTGGCTGGCTTGATCTGCCCTTCTGTGCTGAACCTTCTTGCTGTGCAGAGTTTGTTTGTGTGTAGAAGGCATGGCTTCCATTGTGATGTAAATGTGATCCAGAAAGAATTTTCTCTAGATTTCCTTTAGATTCATTAGTTAAATTTTGCACTGCGGTGGCCACTTTAATAGCAAATTTCCTTTCATCATAGAAAATAATTGACATAGTGTCTTATATTGGAATTTGTCAGAGATAAATAGCAAGACTTTGGAGCTTGCTATCCCAAGAACAGAGCAAGGTAGATGTCACTTCAGAATGAGAAAATGGGGCTGGGCATATAGAGCAGTGGTCAAGTAGTTGTCTAGCATGGGCAATGCCCTGAGTTCAAATTTCAGCACCACAAACATAGATAAATAAATAGGGAATTAATTAAATTTTTAATAAGAAAAGATAAAGAAATAACGTGTTCCATGTCATCCAGCAGTTGGTGACTTACCTAGATAGGGCACTCCTGTGTCATGACTTGTTCTCACAGCACAATGGAGAGATTTTTAGGTCCGTGTTTGAGAATGCAATGGCTGTATGGAAATGATAGAATAATTTACCATGTCATTTTACTTCCTAGCCCACCAGATGGCTGAAATGAACTCCTAAGTATCTGTTCTACCCACAGGGATATGTAGAACTTGAGTAAGGAGATCTGTTAAGGAAAGAAAAAGAAAAGGAAGGAAGGAAGTGATATGGTATGGTATTTATGTCAGCCAATGACTGTCAAGCAAGGTTGATAAAAGAGGCACCAGTACTCCGTATAGAGAGGTGAACAGGTGAGAGGCGGTTTCCAGGACCAGGGAGCCCTTCATCCTCACAAGGAGGTGCCCAGGCATCACCCTAGACACTGCTCCTAGCGCTCTGAGATGCTGTGTAGAAATGCTGGCTCTGTCCTGGCTCTTAACAGGAGCTGTGAGAAGAGAAAAAGAGAGCTTCAGAAGTCTCCCCACGCGTCCCTCCACTTCATATGACTTTCTTTAAAGAGGGCCAACAAGATGGCTCAGCAGGGAGGGACACTTGCTGCTGAGTCTGATGGCTGGAGTCCTCATTGGAAAAGGAGATCGCTGACTTTCACCCACATGCTGTGACACACACACACACACACACACACACACACACACACACACACACTACACCACACATACACACAAGTCAATAAATGTAAAAACAATTTCAAGTAAGAAGATGTTATCTGGCTTCCTCTGATTCTAGTTCTCTGAAAAAGCCTGCAATTTTATCAGTGAAAAAAGAGTAAGCTAGTAATAGTTGTCTTTTTTCTTCATATTTTATTCATTTTTTTAAGTTAACACATGAAGTAATGGGTTATCATGGCCTCTTCATACCCATGAATCATTATACTTTGTATTCAATTTAAAGGACACATTAAATTCTCTTTCCTTTCCCATGCTTCTGAACCTTTATACATGTTCAGGAAAGATAAATATCATTGGCCAGTAGTGGAAAGAGATGTTGTGCACCCTCCATCCAATTCTTCCTCCTGAGTGAAGTGTGGAGCAAGTGCTAAGTTCCCCTGGGCCCCACGGTTGTTCCCTAAGTGGTGCTGAAGTCAAGGTTCAGAGGCACCCAGCTCCACCTTTTTTTTTTTCTTTTGGTTTTTCCGAGACAGGGTTTCTCTGTGTAGCTTTGCGCCTTTCTGGGAACTCACTTGGTAGCCCAGGCTGGCCTCGAACTCTCAGAGACTCGCCTGCCTCTGCCTCCCAGGTGCTGGGATTAAAGGCGTGCGCCGCCGCACAGCTCCAGCTCCCCTTTACTAGCCAAGAACGTCAGCATGTAGTTGGCAGTGGAGCTTGAGTCTAAACCAGACAGCAGTAAACTCTTGTAGGGCTTTGACCTAGCGGGCTGCAGTGTCATTGAAGTTGAGGGTGCATTTGTGGGGACATCTGTGACCCGTGCCTCACGGTTGAACTTGATGTTACAAAGAATTCTCCCCGATGTTCCTGAATGTGGCATGGGGAGCACAATCCACACTCTATCCACCACCACCACCCCTTTTTGAGACAGGGTCTCATTATGTAGCCTGACTAGCCTAGAACTTGCTATGTAGACCAAAACTCACAAAGATCTATGTATCTTTGTCTCCTGAATGCTGGAGTTAGAGGCATGCCACTGTGCCCAGCTCACACTCTATCCTTTATCTTGATTTTGATTTGCCAGGAATCCAGGAGTCCATGATGAGGGAGCCTGGCTTTCTAGTGGAGCCTCACATGAGCTCAGGTAGAACAGGAGCGTACAGCGGTTTGCAGTAGGGAGAACAAGCCTGAGACCTGCTTAGCAGAGTCAACATTAAATTTAGGAAGAACTGGAGACTGGGACTCTTACTCCAGTGTGTCTCAGAACAGAGGCCGGTTCAAACACTCACTAACATCCTATGGCAGAATTAATGGTTAGCAGATAGATTCAAAACAAAACAAAACAAAAAATCCTCCTTTTCGCCTGCATGGATAAGTAATTTCAGGTCAAATCTGTGATACAGAAAAGAAAGCTGCAGAAGCTGCCTATTTCACTGTGCCTTCAGCCCACAGATCAGTTTCACTTGGGTCCTGGGAAGGGATACTGAGAACGGTCAGCTAAGCAGACAGACATCCTATGTAGAGCAGTGCATTAGGATTAACATGAGGAAAGAACTGGAGTCCTGCATAATCTGAGTGATGGCTGCCACCATTTCTGGCTCTAGAGAAAAAGAAAGGGGGAGAGAAAAGAGAAGAAAAGAAAGGTGCATTGGGACACTTGTGATTTCCAGAAAGTAACTGTGATTTGATTCATAAAATTGAGTCACAGTTGAACCAGAAACCTGCCCTGCCTTTGCCTGCAGCCTCTAGTCATGCACAGCTCCTCACCAGCACTGCGCCATAATAGAGCATCACCTGGTAGCCTGGCAGGATCCAGCCTCCTCGCAGATGCCCTCACAGGAGCATGCACCTGGCTTCCTGGCCTCTGAATGTCCACCCAAAGGCTCTCCTATGGGAGCAGGCTATCTGAGACAACTGGGAGAGAGCGGAGGGACAGTGCTGGGCTCTAGCAGGTTTGCTAACGATAGGTGGACACCTCAGAGAGAAAGCTGCTCATGTGCTCCCTCCAAGGGCACTGACTGGCATCTGTGATTCCCACTGAGATCATTGCATATCCTTTCAGGAGACCTTCGGTGAAGTTCATTTTATTTTGTCTCTCTGGAGAGTGACTTCATAAACACACAATTCCTGTGCTTTCTGAAGCAAGGTTTATTTTTTGCCAAGAAAATGTGATATTGTGAAGAACCCGGAACAGACTGTCTCACCCATTTTGCTCTTTGTCTCTCTTCTTTTGTGTTTATCTTCTCCTTTGCCACTCACATACCCTTGGCCCCCGACTCTTTAGTGCCCGTCTCTGTGTCTCGTACCTTCGCCTTCAGCAGAGGGGACTCTCTGGCAGGCTCCCCAGGTAAACATGCATGAGTATCTCGGGTCTCTGTAGATCCAGCTGGGTTAGCAGGAGGCATCCGCTCTCCCTCACTGTCCTGCATGAGAACTGGTCTCCACCCACAGGCACTCCAATGACTAAGGCATAGTGCAGCCCACAAGTGACACTCGTTTGCATGATGAGCTGGTTCAACAGCACCAGTTGGGGATTTTCCTGCCAGGATATATCGTGTATACGCATGTATATATGTGTACGCATGTATATATGTGTATACGCATATCACAATGGTTGAGGTGAGGAGCAGTGTGAGTTCTTCCACGTAATTTGACTCTGCAGAATGGAGGGATGAAAAGCACAGAAGGAGAAAAGTAGGAGGAAATAATGAGACCCTGCCCTGCATTCATTCCTACCACCTCTTTTTCACCGATGTAGTTAGCTGCCGACCCATCACCCTCGTCCTAGCAATCTACTGAATGGCTGTTGCATTTCCTGTGGTTCTGCTCATACAAACACTGCTGTATGTAAACATGCCCATGTAGCTTTTCGTTAAATTTAACTCCTCATGTTAATGAAATGCATTTGATTGTTTTCTTTTTAATCAAGTAAAGCCTACTAGAGTGCTCAGTAGCCCAGTAACTGAGTTGAATACAGTAAATCTGAATAATTAAATAGCTGTTTTTATGTTGTTTCTATCTTTAGAGGTTGATAGTATCATGGAGTGAGGACCAAAGCAGGAATTTATTAGTTAAAATTTCCTGCTGCTAAAAAGTCCAGTTCCCTGTGGTTTCTTCATCTATGTCTCCCCACCCACACCCACCATATCCTCCGTGATCCAAAACCCAGTTATGTCTGGTCAGTTGACCTTCTACATTGGAAAGACCATGCCCTACGACCTCAGACCCCATATTCATAACTTCAAACATAGTTATTTTAACTTCTCTCCCAAATCACATTTTCCCATCCAAAACCATCTGGTTCCCATGTTTATCTGTTCAAGACAACTTAACCACCTTCTCAAATTTCACCAAAGTTTTCTCTCTCCGTGGATGGTAATTTTCCACTAAGAAATAAAGCTCTTCTTCCTTTGTGGGAGTTCATGCCTTCCCAATGGCTACAGGCTAGAACAGTCTCTGTGAGATGCCAATCTGGTATCCACACCAGCTACGTGGTCTAACCCCACATGCCAGCAAAATTAGAAATGACCACATCACGGACCTTCAAATCTTGGAGAATTCCAAGAGTGCATTTGTGAATGTGCTGCAGAAAGGGGGTGGTGTGTGCATATTTTTACAAGATTTTAAACCAGAAGAATCAAAGCAGGCATATATTTTTCTTTTTAATTAACTCTCAACTAGCCAGACAACCCAGCTAGTTGTAATTTTCCAACATAAAGGATAATGGTAGTTCACAGATATTTATTATGAAAAACTTCATGTAACCCAGTGTCAGAGAATAAACACGCTGTGTGGCTCTTCTCCCACTAGAGGCAGAGATTTCTACTCTGGCTGATGTGTGCCCCAGAGAGTTCTTTCAACCTTCTCCCCATTCTCCATGACTATGGATAGTCAGTCCATCAGTAAATGAGTTGAGAACAAGGCCCTCCTTCCAGGCTTGGTTCAGCTCTGCAGGGTGGACCAGTCATAGATGCAGCAAGAGAAAGCAAGTAGCCAGCACCTTCTGCCTCTGCTCTTTCCTCCATTCTTGTTGCTGGTCTCTGTCTCTAGACAACCACTGGCCTCCATGATAACTGGGTGACATTCTCAGGACCTTACACTACAACATTACCTCTGTCACCCTGTTTCTGTCCCATTTTAGCAAAGAAGTCTGGTAGTTTTGTGGCAAGCTGAGGGGGTTTTTGGCAAGAAGTCTTGGGTTCCTTCTACTCCCAGTCTTGATTTCTGCTCCAGAAATATAAACTTACATACACATTAAGTAAACCTTCACCTGTATTACATAGGAAAAAAGATAAACCCTAGAAATTAACAAGTTTAAAAAGAAATCAGAGTACTGGAAAGAGAGGCCAAAAGTTAAGAGCACTAGCTGCTCTTGTAGAGGACCAGACTGAGTTCCCAGTACCCACATGGCAGCTCAAGACCCTCTGTAACCCTAGGTGCGGGGGATCCAGTGCCCTCTTTTGGCCTCCATGGGTACCAGGCATTCTATATTGTGTTTGTATATATATATATATATATATATATATATATATATATATATATATATGCAGGCAAAACACTTGTACACATAAAAGTAAAATTTAAAAGAAATTTCTAAAAAGAAATCATTTTCTCTTACTCCTCACAGCAACTTTGGGAGATGGGTAGGAATTATTATAGGGAGAGAGAGTCACAGAAATTACACCATGGGGTGAGTCTTGTCTGTGTAGTGAGTAGGTAGAGGGATGCGGATCGCTAGGTCTGCTTCTCTGCCTGGGACAGGCACTGCCTCTCTCCGTGTGGGCATTTGGTGCCCCCTAGAGGTTTGCATTCACCATGCTGATGAATATGGTGCTCACGTTGGACTGAGTCCAAGAGTCCTTGTATGAAATATTTCAAAAATATTGAGCATGTGATTGCAAATCATTATCCGAAGGGCCCTTCTTTGAGTTTTGAGTAAAGAGAGCTTAGTGGTCCATGGATCACCTCCAGAGTACAGTGCAATTAGCTAACTTTGCAGGTGCTTTTGTTTAAAAATGAAACCTCTCATTGGCCCCCCTGCAGTTATCATTCCCTCCCACCAAATTCATTCCTTCATTCTTCTCCTGGTGCAGATAATACTAACTTTCCCACAGCAATCCTCCCAAATCCACAAGAACACAGAGAAAGGAGAGACATCCCAACTGAGGCTGCGATTGTCTATCCATAACGTGCTTTGAGATCAAAGATGATGGCGCTTTCTCCCAGAATATACAAGGAGTCCCTAAAAATAATCTTTCAGCTTTGTACAATGTGGCAAGTGGAAATATTCCTTGGGGTTGGCTCTTGTGTAGTAAACATTTGGGAAGCATTAAAACTCCTTGAAACGTGAGCAAGTTCATCTGGGATCGTAACTGAGGCTGACTTGCAGAGTTCACATGGGGCTTGACGGAGGGCTGGCTCTTGGCATTTGGTTGTCTGATGTTAAACTACCAAAGAATGATGAATTTTAATAATCTTAGTTTGTACGCCTATAAGCCTATGTAATTAAACCCCACCCCCATCCGATTTGGGGAACACAGATGGCCTGTGGTAGTAACCATGGCCAAAGGAAGCCGTTCCCCCTCAACCCTCTGGTGATCCAAAAGATGTAGACAGGGAGGCACAGAGCCCTTCTGCTCCCCAAATCTTCACGCTCCCAAGGGGGGGGGGTTAAACACCCTACTTGTGAATTTTGAGTTTTGATCCCTGAATAGGGTTGCGAAGGCTCCCTCTATAAAGGTGGGTACCAGTGACGCAACAGTCCCAGAACGCTTGCAGTCTTCAAGGCTCCTGTATAGTAGTACAGGGTGCCGGGGATTCGGGCCAGCATCAGTGACTGTGTAAAATCTTCTTCCGTGCCTTCCTCCACCTCCCCCAGCTTTACCGCATTCTCTTCTCCACCCAACCCCAGTCACTCTAAGCCGCTAGCCAAGACAGACAGCTCTTGCAGGATGACCACACTGCAGGACGGAGGGAGGTCTGCCATACTCTTCCAGAGCAGTTAGTGATGCCGAGTAGAAAATGGTGCTCCCTTCCGCCCAGTCACCCCAGAGCCAGCTCCATGGTAGGGTATAATACCAAAAGCAGGCCAAAGGCATGCTGGCCGCTTGGCCCACCTCCTGCTGGTGTCCCTGTGGTCAGCAGCATTGCGTACTGCTGTTTGATCTGCGGCTCTCGGACCTCCTTGCACTGCACTTAGGATTTTCCACGTCCCTTCATTCCCCCAAGCTGTGCCTCCGTGCTCTTAGGAAATGCCAAGGGGAATTAGACAACTTGAACTAGTTTGCCATGCTGCTGGGACACTCGTCTGTTACTGATTTCTTCTCTTTTTTTATTAAAAGCATTTCCATTTCCATTTCCCTTGCTCTGAAGCCTCAGAGTGTGTGTGCGCACAATTACCAAAATGCCGAGTCATCAGCATACTACCTATTGAGGAATGTCAGGCTCTGGGACGCTAAAACATCCATCTTGCACAACATTCAGATGCGCTAGGACTTTCTTTGTCACGAAATCAGGGCTCTTTTTTTTCCCTTAAAAATTCCTTTTATAAAACAGTTGTATCTTTTGGTGTTGAAAAATCTTTGGGATTTTATAAATAAACATCCGATGGTGTGTTTACTTTAAAAAAATTAAAAATATGTACCTCCTCACAACACAGCCCCAAAGTATCTAACTGTGTTTGACATGTGAATCCCTGAGTGAAAGCAGGGTGACCTCCTTAGATGCTCATGTATGGTGAGTTCTATGGGGAACTAGGATGTAGTGGTTGCCTCTCCTCCCAACAGGGAATGGAAGTGATTCAGGCAAACACCTCTGCAGATGGGAGAAGTTGAGTAGGGTAAGAAAGGCTCTGTTCCCCTGTTATCCTTTCCGAATATCTCTAGAAACATGACCGAAGGTAAGAATTTGGGGCAGGAGCTGTGGGCTGTGCAGCCCCTGTCTGGTCAGGAAAAGTGGAAGATAGAGGTGCTGTCTCAGGGCACCTGAAGCCACAGGTAGAGCTCACGTCTTCTCCCCCCGCCCAAGTTGTACCCAAACTGAGTGGAAGCCAAGACCCATCGAGTCAGGATTCCGCTTTCCAGACCCTGATCATATGCCAAAGAAGCTGCCCTCCTTCGAGACTACCTGGTACTCCCACAACTACCCCAGGCTGCCAGCTGCCACCCTGAATAGCTGCAAATAGATTTAGCCAAGCCAGAACTCATCACTTTGTTTTCAAGGGACCAAGAGCACAGTCTCATCATTCACAGTTGCTGGTACATCACTGAATCCTCTACCACTGTCTTGTCAGCCCTTAGTCGCTCTGGAGGATCTGGTCCAACAACACCTGTAAATAAGCAGCTTCCAGGGGCCCTGACTCCAAGACTGCCTGTCTTGTGTGTGAATCCTGGTGCCCCTCAGCCTCTCCCCCTAAGCTGCCAGCCAAGGCCTGAGGCTTCTTGAACTTAACTCCATCCAGCTGCACTTCTGGTATCCTGCTACCAACCTTAGCTTCTTAGAGGAGGGGGTTCCCCAGATGACTATAGTTTACAGAGGAGAGGTTTGGGGACCCCAAGATCATTCTGGAGCTCTAAAACCTCTCTTTAAACAGAATGCAGATTTTAAATTAAAGTCCTTTCAAGGGCTGTTAGGTACAGATTTTTCCACTCTACATTTACGTTGAGTGCCTGCCCCGGGTCAGATTCTGTGGATGTATATTGATGATGACCAGGAAAGGCAAGGTCTCTACTCTCACTGAATTTAGAGTTAGGCAGGGCTAACGAATGTGTAATTTTCGTGAAAAGTGCTTTTTGAAGGACTGGAGGGGGGGCAGTATCAGTGAACATGGGGGAGCTTCTCAGGACACCCAGATGAAGTCTTCAGAGAAGTGATCCTCTCCAGTGACAGCTAGGGATTGAGGAGGAAGAAACCTTGGCAGGCAGGGCTGGGAACCAAGGGACTGGCAAAGAGACCAAGGGAGAGACACTTAGTGATTGAGGATGCCAAGGAGGCCAGAGGCCAAAAGAGGAGAAGGGAGCCCAAGAGGAAACCAGTCAGGAAAATGGGCATCAGCAAGCAGTCTGGGTTTATTCAGATAGAATCAGAAATGAATTTATGGAAATGGATCTCAGTGGTCTCATTTTATCCATACTTTAATTTTTTTGTGTGTGATTTCAGTCACTGATGGCAGTCAAGATCCATAAATATTAAACTGAAAATTTAGGAAATAGGGAATTCATAATGTATAAGCAACTTTTATTATAGTGTATATTGCTATAATTCTGTTTTATTAGTGAATACACAGTGATGGGTGGTGATCTCTTGTTTGTAATTTAAACTTTATCATATGTATGTGTGTGTAGGGAAACACAGCATATAAATTGGGTTTGTACTATTGGAGTTTTAGGCATCTACTGGGGATCTTGGAATGCACCCCACAAAGGGAAAGCTGCTGTTGAAGGGTAGAAGTGAGGAGGCCAGATTGTGACCCAAACCATGGAGATGGTAACTGTCCTTGATCAGAGACCGAGAGAGAGCAGAGGGCCTTGGGGTTAGAGGGCGATGGAAGGTCTCGGTGTGTTCCTTGGAGAGTAGGGGAGTCAAGGCGGACTCCCGGGTTTCTGAGGGTAAACAGCTGCATACAAGTAAACGGCATCTGCAGAGATGACAGATAAAAGTGGGATCCCCAGTTCTATAACCATACGAAAGCAGTGATTCTTGTGGTTCTAGAGAGAAGGTGGTTCGACCTATGTTTATTTTAATGTCTGCTCCATAGTTTGCCAAGCTGTAACAGCTTGGCAAATAGACAAATCATCCAACTCTGTGACTCATTCCAGTAGGTGCTAATCAGACATCCTGACTGACAGCAGCAGCATCTCAGGGGGCAGAATTAAAGCACTAAGTTTCACCCTGAAAAAAAACTTTGAGGATTTTGAGTCTTCACTTGAGCTCTCTGAAGTAGATCTGAGTTCTGAGAAGCCAATGGCCTCCTTAGCCTCTGGGGAAGACGTACAGAGTGGCATCAGAGGGATGAGAAGGGCTTTGTATTCTCTCAATAGGCTTATCCCATGGTTGAGACGATGCCTAGGGTCACCTTCAGCTTCCTCATACCTATTGGTCCCAGGGAAGATAGCTCACTTCCCATAAAACCAAATGGCTGGTCTTTACTGAATTTAAAGCAGCCATGGAGTATGTCTTTGGCAGAAAGTCTGTGGATTACTCCAGGCTCCATTTGTGCTAGATTGGAGCCTTTCCATGACCCACATTTTCAAGGACCCCTGTGTAGCTCGAGTTTTTCTGCCTTGCCCACAGTCAGGACAAATCTCTGTCACCCGCCAGTCCCACAGCCACTCAGACCCGACCAAGTAAACACAGAGACTTATATTGCTTACAAACTGTATGGCCGTGGCAGGCCTCCTGTTAACTGTTCCTATATCTTAAAGTAACGCATTTCTACAAATCTATATCTTGCCACGCGGCTCGTGGCTTACCAGCATCTTCACATGCTGCTTGTCCTGGCAGTGGCTGGCAGCTTGTCCTGGCAGTGGCTGGCAGCGGCTGGCTGCGTCTCCTTCTGCCTTCCTGTTCTTTTATTTCTCCTCTCTGTTAGTCCCGCCTATACTTCCTGCCTAGCCACGACCAATCAGGTTTTATTTATTGACCAATCAGAGCAACTTGACATACAGACCATCCCCCAGTACAGCCAAGTGCAGACCATCTCAGACACCTGCACTCAGGCCCATGGTCTTAATCATCCTCTATGCAAACCTGCTGGGTAACGCCACAAGGAACCCAAGAAGGGCTCCCACAAGACATACATTAACATCCCACAGCACCCCTGTGGCTCTCCTCAGTGCTGCGTCTCTGGATGAGGCAAGACATTCAGAGAGTCAAAGGGAGTTAGTTCTTGCTACACATCTTCAACATGCCGAGTCCTAGAGTTCTACAACCAAACATCCCTGAAAGATACTAGTCCAGAAGCTCGAAGACCAGGGCCTGCCTCACCCCATACAGCCCTGTTTCTGCCACAAAAATCAAGGAGTTGAACCTTGCCTTACAGGTTGATAGAAACAGTTATGAAAGGCAAAGATAAAACATTTTAACTGCATATTAGCATGCTATATAACTTGTAAGTATTTACCCTTATGGCTTATGGGCCTCTCTTTACACTCGTGATCCAGGGCCTGCCACTGTTGAGGCAGACCTGAGTTTAGCCACACTAAAATATGGCCATGGTGAAGTGACAGGTGATTCTGAAGACGTATTTTGGTCTCTGAAAGGATTTGTTGTTGCATTGTATACAGTGCCTTGCCCCAATAGGGGGTCTCTGCTGTGTACCATGTACAGAGCACTATTCTTGTATATTTGGGGGGGTCCTCATGCACATAACTTGAAGACAGGAGCCAAGACAGCCCACTCTGCCCACCATCTAGGGGAAACAAGCGCTCTGGCTTCCTCCCTGGGTCAGGTGGTGCCTCACGGGAGGCAACCCCCACAAGCCACTCCTTTCTTGGGCTCTGGTGGAGTGTGGGCCCCTGATTCTGCAATGCCACCATTGCCTGGTAGTGCCATGGGACCTCGGTAAACAGCACCTTTTTCTCTCTTCCTCCTTCCTCTCGTCCCTCCTCTTTCTTCCCCACCCGCCATTCCTTGCCTCTCCTCTCGATCCCCTCCCTCTTCCTCACCATCTGCAGTAAACCGGTCCCCTTCTCGATGCAGTGGCTTGAATCGCTCCGAGTCTCCAAACCGAGAGCGCAGCGACTTTGGCGGGAGCAACACGCAGCTGTGCAGCAGCAGCAACAACCTCTACACACCCGACTACTCGGTGCACATCCTCAGTGACGTGCAGTTTGTGAAGGTAACGCCTCCAGGAGGGCGGCTGGCTGGGGGCGTGGGACAGGCCTTTCTCCGCATTCCATCCCTGTCCCAGGACCATACTGGGTGGCGGCTCCTCCCTGACTGTACAAAGCCCTGCTTTTAGTAAGCTTGATCGTGACTGCTTATTATTATTGCTGTTGTTGTTGTTGTTGTTGTTGTTAATCATTTGTCCCAGTCAAGACTCCCGATCCTTTATTTCATGTGGAGACACTAAGGCACAAATTAAAGAGAGATGAGCTTGCCGGAGATACATTTCTAGACAGAACTGTCTCTTTTGGACCCCTGCCGTTGGCACCGGAGTGATTCTGTCCATTTCTTTCAAGGTCAGTCAGCAAGGGAATAATAGGCCAAGCATGTAGAAAAACCATGATCATCTTCTACGACAGTATATTGACTTCTATGATAGCATTTCTAAACCGTAAGTGAAGAACCACTCTGAAGTGCAGCATGGACAGAGGCACTGAGGAGAAAGGCTGGTGTCTCCAGATCTTTCCGTAGGGTTGCGGTGCCGAGGGGTCCTTTCAATCTTCTACCTTTCTCTTACTCTGCTGGATTTTCTTGCCTGGCATCCAGCAGACCATTATAAACTGGGCCCCGAGACCTTAGCGAGAGCCCACTTCTCCCAGGGCAGTGAAGCATCCAGTGAGCACACTTGGTAACTGCCGACTGTTGAAACCACACGGTGACAGGAGGTCATTTCCTTCTGCCCACAACACTGACTACTTCTAGGGTGTGCTGGCTGGTGTTGTGTGCCAGGACTCTGCAGATACTTCAGTGATAGTCAGCCAATAAAAGTAGCCGTGAAAAGAAGAAACCACTGAACATGACCAGCCAAAGGGGCAGAATGTGCCAGAGGTGGGCATATGGTGGTTTGAATAGAAGGGCCCCATAGACTCATGTGTTTGAATGCTTGGATCATAGGGAGTGGCACTATTAAGAGGTGTGGCCTTGTTGGAGGAAGTGTGTAGCTAGAGTTTTCCTGCCTGGCCCACAGTCAGGACAAATCTCTGTCACCCGCCAGTCCCACAGCCGCTCAGACCCAACCAAGTAAACACAGAGACTTATATTGCTTACAAACTGTATGGCCATGGCAGGCTTCTTGCTAACTGTTCTTATATCGTAAATTAACCCATTTCCATAAATCTATACCTTGCCACGTGGCTTGTGGCTTACCAGCATCTTCACATGTCTTGGTGGCGGCTGGCAGTGACTCCTTCTGCCTTCCTGTTCTTTCTTTTCTCCTCTCTGTTAGTTCCACCTATACTTCCTGCCTATCCACTGGCCAATCAGTGTTTTATTTATTGACCAATTAGAGCAATTTGACATACAGACCATCCCACAGCAGAAGTGTGTCACTGTGGGGACAGCGTTGAGGTCTCAGATGCTGGGCCTAGGTGGCGCTCACTTCTGCTGCCTGGGGACCAACATGCAGAACTCTCAGCTCCTTCCCCAGCGCCAGGTCTGCCTTCCCTTTGTAAGAGCTGCCGTGGTCACAGTGCCTCTTCACGGCAATAGAAACCCTTGACTGAGACAGGGCCGGGTAAGGACTGCTGGGTGGAAAGCACTCTGCGAGGATCTTTTCTGAGTCCTTTGCCGGCATCACCTGCTCCATCTCACTACCACCCTCTGAGGTGTGTGCTACCACCATTCCCGTGGAACAGATGACTTTGAGGCTTGATCAAGATCATCTGGGTAAAAAATGATAGAATCACGCTTCAGAGTTGACACTTCTGTCTGCTTCTGGAGTCCAGGCCCTGGAATCACTGGACTGAAGGGAGAGTTGTGGAAAGTTAGCCCAGGGAGAAGTCACCACAGCCTAGCTGAGAACTACTCACAGCTGTGACTGGACATCTAACAGGCCTGGGAGCAGAGAGGCTTACTTCACTCCCTGTGGCTTCCAGCCTGGCAAACCTCTCAGTGCTCCTGGGGACCTTCCTCTGAGGTGGAGGTAGGAGGAGGGTGATAAGAGGGGCCAGTGTGCGCGCTCCACTGGTTTGCAGTGTTGGGCTCAAAATTTCAGGACACAGTTTATCAGCCATCTCACGTCATCTGCTGCCTCTAGAGCTTACCGAAGCAGGGTGAGGGAGGCAGGTTAGCACGTCATAAGCCAGGTAAGTTCAAGTGCTCATGACGGAGCCATGGCATGAAGGGAGACTGGGCAGAGAGACGAGTCAGTCTGCTGCTCCGGAAGTGGCCAACAGAGAGGGCTGAGGAGAGGGCACTTGCTGAGGGCTGACGAGGGAGGGAGGGAGGGAGGGAGGGAGGGAGCATGCTCAGAATAGAAACCACAGTGCTGGGGGGGCGTCGGGGATTTGAACACTGGCCTGTGGAGAGCAGAGGCAGTTGCTGGTGTGAGATGGGAAGGGAGCATTGGAAGCAGAGCCCCTGGGCCCTCTGGGGCAGCATATGGAATTTGGGTTCTATTTTTAGCTCATTGCTCCATCAATTGGGAAGAAAAAAAAACTGTTAAGTAGAATTAATGGTTTTCTGATGCCACGGATTTAAAGGGCATTTAATTGGTCACCATTCTCAATTTTAAAACATTTAGGTGGGGAAAAGAGGGGAGGAGTCCTTTTTTCCCCTTGGATCTTCCTGTTCAATTCAGGAAGTCAATTCGGGCTACTGTCACAAATGACGTAGTATGTACGACTTAATCTGCTGTAGACTGGCAAGTCAGTGTGTGTTGAGGGCCCGCTTTCTCGTCACTTTTGAGTTCTCAGATGTTAGAGAGCAGAGAAAGGAGACAAGACCTCACAGAAGAGAAGGCGCAGCACCCACCCTTAAGACCTAACCCCCTCCCAAAGCCCTCCTCCTCAATGCCTTCTCCTGGGGGATTAGGTTTTAGCATGTAGTGTATAGATTCTGGGGGTCAGATGGCACTATTTATGGCTAAAGTTCAGAAAAATCAGTAATTCGAGAAATCCACAGAGTCTATTTAATGAGCAAGGGAACTTTTTAGGGAGTAACTCACTATAGCACAGGCATTTATTGTAGGGTCCGGGAAAGCCGAGCTATGTCCCATGCTGATCTTCTTTCAAGATCTGCCTGGTCAGTCCCAGCATCCAGAACCACGAGGGAGTAAAAAGTGCTGCATACATACATCCCACGTCTTAAGGGTCTCCTCCTGCCCGCCCCTCCGCAGTGGCCGTGACCCAGGGGCATGTACTTCAAGGTCATAGGCAGATGTAACAATTACCTGCCACCTCACTAGGGGCGGTGCTTCAAGGTCCTGGCTAGAACGGCTACCCACTAAAAATTAGTGTATAGTCTGGTTTGCTACTATAGAGTGGAAAGTGAGATTCTTTATCCATCAGGTTTAAATAAGCAGCTGTGGGAGCTGAGGGTTTGAAAGAGTGGTCCAATCTTGACTAGACTGGATAGGACAATAGGGCCTGGATTTGGAAGTTCCCCAGAGAAATGTACTAAGAAGAAGACCTTGGCTAGAGGAAATTTGTAAAGGTTTTCCTAAAACTTATCCCCACACCTAGACCTAAGAAAAGGGAAATTTCCCCAAATAACAAGGAAAACTCTGTCCAGCCTGAGACAGAGAGAACCCCGAATCTAAGGCCAATTCTCAGGAGAACTGAGAATCAATCGTATGTTTCTTTTTGTCACATGAGAGGATCGGGTTCTGGTCCAAGCTGCCGGGAAACACCAAACACAGCCCTTTTTTCCACCTAAATGTTTTAAAGTTGAGAAGGGTGTCTAATTATAGGGTTAGTCAAACTCTTTACTCCTGTGGCTTCAGAAAACTTTTCTCCTGAGGGGCACTTTTCAAATTCAAGACAAAGGCCTAGAGGTTGGTTTTCCTCTTTGCTGTGTAATGTAAGATTGTTCTTAAAATGTAAGCCAAAAATCCCCTCCTCCCGATTCAGAAGATGCTCCGGAACTTGCTGAGGCAACTTCCCCCACCTCTCTCCCGGCTCTGACCTTCTCTTTAGCCAGGAGAACCTCTATGCTTTCTTATTTTACTGTGTTTTTCTAAAGATTGAACCTGGGGCCTCGGATACCCCAGGCAAGTGATCTGAGCCACACAGTCCCTGTGGACCCAAAGGACCACTGCATGGAGAAGTGTATTCATGGGCCCCAACTCCAGTGGCTGGTTGCAGGAAAGGGCCTCAGTGACCTTCCTTGTCCAATCAACTTAAGTTCCAAAATTATTAAGTTAAAGAGAAATACAATTTCAAGACAAGTTTAAAATGAGATAGAAAGGTACATCTTATGGCTTTTCTGGGAAAGGTTTTAAAGTCATAATTCATAAATGTTAATACATTATAAAGCCACCAATCCTTGTGAATTTTTTTGTTTTGGGGGTTTTGTTTGGTTGGTGGTTTTTTTTGTTTGTTTGTTTGGTTGGTTGGTTGGTTTGGTTTGGTTTGGTTGGTTTTGTTGTTGTTGTTGTTATTGGTGGTGGTGGTGGTGGTGATGGTGGTGTGTGTGTGTGTGTGTGTGTGTGTGTGTGTGTGTGTCCTGTAGGCATCATTGTTAAGCTAAGAATGTTGGGCAGGTACCTTACAATTGTGGGTTGTATGACTTTGACCAAGATCCCCATCACCATCTAGTGGTAAAATCCCTAAATTGCAGGATTGTGTTTTGAAGGCTAATAAACCATCCCCAAATCACAAGTTCATGAAGTGGCAAGAGACACCCACAGCCTAAAGGCTCACTTCTGGGTGCCTTGGCTGCCAAATCAAGATGCTCAAAAGGGAAGCTTGCCTTTTGTTAGTTTCAAGATAATAATTTAGGAGATGCTTAAATTATTAACTGGCCCAAGTTAGAAAAGACAGTCTAATCTCAGTTACTGCATTGCAGCAGGGAACGAGATTGGGGGACATGGTGTCTGTTGGAAATCAGTTTGTTTAGCTTCCTCAGACAATCACTGTGCATTCCCTGAGCGTTAGCAATGCAGTTGACTACTGTGCAGTGGGTTAAATATATCTGACTGTAAGATACAAATATGGGGGCTGAGGAGATGGCTCAGGAGTTAAGAGCCCAGGCTGCATGTCCAGAGGACCCAGGTTCAATTCCAAGCACCTATATGATATCTCACAACCATCTATAACTCCACTTCCAGAGGATCTGAAACCCTGTTCTGGCCTCCATGGGCACCAGACATATATACAGGCAAAACACCCAGACACATAAAAACTTTAAAACTTAAAAAAAAAAAAATGAGCCGGGCGGTGGTGGCGCACGCCTTTAATCCCAGCACTTGGGAGGCAGAGCCAGGCGAATCGCTGTGAGTTCGAGGCCAGCCTGGGCTACCAAGTGAGCTCCAGGAAAGGCGCAAAACTACACAGAGAAACCCTGTCTCGAAAAACCAAAAAAAAAAAAAAAAAAAAAAAAAAAAAAAAAAAAAAATGAAAGATATAAACATGTAAAATGTTTTATATAAAAGCAACTTTGCAAATAGTTAAGAGGGGGAAAATAAGTTAAATAACAATGACCAGTGCAGGCGCTAAACTATGTGGCATTTTTAAAGCACTATATTTATTATCTGGAGATTGTCTGAACCTTTCAAAATTAGGAAGGAACCTGAGCAGAATTAAGGCAGTGTCGTGTGCAGCGCTGCCCACAAATGGGGAAGGCCAGTAGATGTTGTGCAGTGAAGAGACCTCAAAAAGGGTCTGGCTGTCCCAGTTCTGGGCTGGTAGCAGTGAGAACTCTTGACCATCAAGGCCATGGTGATAAAATGTTTTCACCTGTTTCTCTCTTGTTTGTTTTTTGGAGACAGGGTGGTACAATGTAGCTCTCGTTGGTCTATTTCTCATCTCTTTACTAGACAGTATTTCTTTTTTTCTTTTTTTTTTTTTTTTTGTTTTTGTTTTTGTTTTTGTTTTTCGAGACAGGGTTTCTCTGTGTAGCTTTGTGCCTTTCCTGGAACTCACTTGGTAGCCCAGGCTGGCCTCGAACTCACAAAGATCCGCCTGCCTCTGCCTCCCGAGTGCTGGGATTAAAGGCGTGCGCCACCACCGCCCGGCATAGACAGTATTTCTATTTAACAGTAACATGCTAAATTGAAGAGTTGTCAGGGCTGGGAGTGTAAGGCAGCAATACCCCATTTGTCTGACCTGTACTACGCCCTGGGTTCATCCCCTAGCGCTAATAACAAAACTTGCTCCAAGGGAGAGAAATGATGAAACTGGATACGTTAACCTGCATCCATTTTTCAAACCAGAGTGTATGTCAACAGTTTCTCTTTTCTAATTTTGTTTAGATGTACTCATTTTATTTTCTGTGTATGCGTGTTTTGTTCACATACATGTCTGTGTATGCCTGGGCATCAGACCAGGTCCTCTGCAAAAACAAGTGCTCCGAATTGCTAAGCTGTCTCTATAGTCCCTTATGTCAAGAGATTTTGGTTTTTTAAGTGATGCATTAGCACAGTGGTACTTGAAGGTTTAATTTTTTTTTTCTTAGAGCAGTGTGAAAGCAAAGCTGTAAGAACAGAGAGGTAATCAATCAACAGCACCTTCCAATTTTCACAGCCACCTACTGATTCATAGACCAGGGCCAACCACTGCCCCCAACACACACACACACACACACACACACACACACACATATACACACACAGACACACACAGAGACACACAGACACAGAGACACACACAGAGACACACACACACAGACACACACACACACAGACACAGACACACACACAGAGACACACACACACAGACACACACACAGACACACACACACACACACACACACACACAGACACACACACACAGACACACACACACACAGACACACACACACACCCCTCTGTGCCTCTCCTAACATCCAGTCCTGGCTGTAGCTCTCTGAATCTTCTTTCTAGCAGGCATCTTAGCTGGACTTTCTATTGCTGTGATGAAACCCCATGACCAAAGAACCTTGGGAAGGGAAAGGGTTTATTTGGCTTACACTTCCACATCACTGTTCATCATCAAAGCAAGTCAGGACAGGAACTCAAACAGGGCAGGAACCTGGAGGCAGGAGCTGATGCAGAGGCCATGGAGGGGTGCTGCTTACTAGCCTGTTCCTCTTGGGGTTTGCTCAACCTGCTTTCTTATAGAACCCAGAACCACCAGCCCAGGGGTGGCCCTGACCCACAACTGGCTGGACCCTCTCCCATCAACCACTAAGAAGACACCCTGGAGGCTTGCCTACAGCACAGCCTTATGGAGGCCTCTTCTCAGCTGAGGCTCCCTCCTCTCCAGGGACTCTAGCTGGTGTTGACGTAACACTAGCCGGGACAACAGGGTCATAAGTGGGCATAAGGTTTAACATGGTGAACGCTTCCAAGGGCAGGGACCTCAGCATCTCACAGGGGTCCCTCCCTTAGAGTTGTTATCAAGAAGTAATCATTGATTCCTGTATCATACCCCCGCCCCCAGCAGTGTCTGAAGCGGAGCTCAGTTCAGGTGCAGCAGGGGCGGGAACTTCCCAAGTGTGCAAACGGAGTAAAGGAAGATAGAGCATTTTACAGCAGCTCCGTTCCCCTGGCTTAGATATGGTTTGAGTGTGTCCCCGAGGGTTAACGAAGTCCCCGGTGTAGCAGTATTAGGAGGCGGGTCTTCCAAAGGTGGAGCCTAGAGGAAAGTGAGTGGGTTTGGGGGAGTAGTATTTTCCTAGGACCCGATTGGTCTTCAGGAAATCAGGCTGCTGTCAAACAAGGCTCGCCTGTGTGCCTGGCCCCTTGCCGCGGTCCGCTGTTTCTCTTTATGCTTCTCTAGCTCGTGATACAGCCAGGGAGGCGCTCACCAAGCACCACCTCCACACTGGTTATGCTTTCCAACCACAGGGCTCTTGAGCCCGACAAACCTCTTTTCTGCGTCACGCACAAGGCGTCACGCACAAGTTTGCTCTGGCAACACAGAAGAGGTCCAGGCAGGTTCTTCCAAGTGCACTGCCGAGTCTAAAGCCGGTAATAAGAATGAGCAGTGGGAATTGGTGGTCAGCAAGGAAAGGACCCTTGTCCTTCCCCTGCTGGGCTTAGTGCAGCACTTCATGACATCAGGCCTCAGGCCAGGCATTGCAAAGCACCCCAGAGGAGCTGCTTACGGACAGAGTGTCTACAGAGCTCTTCTGAGCGTCCGTCTATTCCGTCCAGATCACACGACAGCAGTACCAGAATGCACTCACGGCCTGCCACATGGACAGCTCGCCCCAGTCCCCGGACATGGAAGCCTTCACTGATGGGGACTCCACCAAGGCCCCCACGACCCGGGGCACACCCCAGACTCCAAAGGATGACCCCGTCCTCACACTCCTGAGCAACCGGACCAGCTTGCCGTGTGAGTCAGTCTGGCAGATAGGCTGGGCTGCTGTGTGGTGTGAAGGGTCCTCCCTTCCTTCTCCACATCCGCCCAGCAGCCATCGCGTGCCTCGCAGAGCCACAGGGCTCCTCCGAGGCACAGAGGTAATGTGCTCACTGTCCTCCCTAGGCAGCCGCTCAGATGGTCTGAGAAGCCCCGGCGAGGTCGTGTACCTGAGGATGGAGGAGATGGCCTTCCCCCAGGAAGAAATGACCAGCTTTGAGGAGCACAGGACACGCCAGCTCTCCCTGTCCCCTGCAGCTGTTCCCACAACAGCAGGTCAGAGCTGGGCCCAGAGGAGCAAGGAGATCACCACTCTGGGACGCAGACTGGCTTGGGGGAACCCTGGGACCCCAGCTCCTGTATCACAGAGAGAGAGGGGTGGGGCCAGGGGGGTTCTGTCAGCATTTACCAAGCTCCTACCATGTACCAGGAAAACTTGAGCAATGGTAGGAGCCCTCTTCTGCCTTGATTCAGACTCTAGCCTCTCAACTCAGAATTTTTTTTTTTTTTAACACAAGGTCTCATGTAACCCAGGCTGGCCTCAGACCTACTTTGTAGCAGAGGATGGCCTTGAACTTCTGAGCCTCCTGCCTCTGCCTCCCAAGTGTTGAGATTACAAGCGTGTGCCACCACACTGGATTTTTTAGGAACTGTGCAATTTTAAGCAAATTACTCTAAGGTTCAGTTTCCTTATCCTAATAGGTAAGTTTCCTTGAGTAAGTTAATAAAGATAAATTATGGTAGTTGTATCATAAAGCAGTTTCAAGTCTAAGTGAGAGAATGTATATATAGGGTACACCGGTGCCTGGTATCACACTCTATAAATATTACAACTACCCTATAGATAAGAACAGCATGCTCCACTCTGACAGCAGGGGCAGCTTTGTGGCAGCTGGTCTACAGAGCGAGTTCCAGGACATCCAGGGCTGCAGAGAAACCTTGTCTGGAAAAACCAAAGAAGAAGGGGGGGAAGGAAGGGAGGGAGAGAGAGAGAGAGAGAAAGAGAGAAGAAAGAAAAAGAAAACTGACATCAGCCACCATCCTCACTGTGGGGCTCTTCACTTCCTCTGGGCCACAGAGCAGGCCAAAATCTCTGGAACTTTCCCTATGTTCTCAGATCCCTTCATTTGAGACCTGGTTCACCTCTGCCTTGACGGTGGAGCTGCTCAGAGCTCCCTGTGTCCCAGCAGCAATGAGATCCAGCTTTCCTCACCAAGGTAGACAGCCTCAAGCTTTGGGCACTCCACACACCTACCCACCAGGCCATCAGTCCCCAGGCTTCAGAGCTGCCTCATTCTACAACAAGTATCCAAAGCAGAGATCTCCAGAGGCTCCTGAATTTGTAAGATCAGTGAGACAACATGTACCAAACCCAGAGAGATGGCGCAAACAGTCACCAGTCCAGGATTTGAACTAAAAAAAGAAAATGAGATCTTTTTCTCCCCCACACACCACATTTAGGAGCTCTGCTAAAGCATGTAGTTAGATCGAGCAAAGGAGAGGGAATGGAGATGGATGCACATTGAAGAACATCTAGCCCACCTCTGCGTGTGATACACGAGGACACACAAGGTTGAACATCGCCCACACCCAGTGACCATGTTAGAAGTGGACTCCATGTCAGGGCTTTGGGTGCAGGTCAGTTTCCAACTCAGCACCCTGCCTCCCAGCTGGGACCCTTTCTGGGCTCTGAGAGTCTAGGAAGCCAGGGGCATGTGCCCAGTTGTTGCTGAGCCTTTGGTATTACAGGTAAAAGAAAGTGACATCTAGTGGCCTCAGCTGTCCTTTTTGTCTGGCACAGACACTAGGCAGAGCACACCGTATGTTTTCCCTCTCTCTTGCCAGATGGCATTTGAGAAGAGAGAATTACTTCTGAATCATAGTAGACTGCTGGATTACAGCGCCTATTGTCTCTCTGTTTCTTTCATGGCAGCAAAAATGCCATTTGCTAACTAATAGACAACACCCCTCAGGACACACCCAAGTTGTCTTTTGACTTACACACACACACCACATGCACACGCACACACTGTTCGGTATTGCCACTCACTGAGACACTGAGAGGTCCTACCCTTCCACCCTGTCACTCACAGAGAGGCAGCACTCGGAATATCCCACCTGGTCCTGACCCTTGGGTTGGAGACTTGAGTTTACTGTCCTTTCAGCTCCCGAGGCTGAATGCTGCAACATCCACCTGGAGCCAGAGGCCAGCCCCTGCAGCAGCGACTCTGAGGAAACTATGGGCAAGAAGCTGCTGAGAACCTTGAGTGAGTATCTTCTCTCCCTGACCAAAGCTCCTCACCAAGCATCAGGAACAGCGTGTTAGGATCCTTCTCCGAGGGGAAGACTTGCAAGCCCTATATGAGACACACCTCCGGAAAGCCACAAGGCCTGAGCTACTGCCACACCTGGGATACTGTTCGAATCTGTCCCATCCTGTTGGGGATCTGGTAATAAGAGTCTGCAGACATGCCCTGAGGTCAAATTCTGACCTCCTTCCTCCTCCTGTTCTTTATGGGTAGAGATCTTTGGATCACTCGGCTCATTGTTTTATGTGACCACAATGGCAGGGCTAAATAATCGGGACAGAGACCTTAGAACCCACAAAACCCATAATACTCACTATATAGTCCTCTGAAGAAAAACTCTGTGCCCAGGAGACACCACGAAAGTGAAGCGGGGGCCAGGAAGATGGGTCAGTGGGTAAAGGCGCTTGCTGCAAGCTAAGGACCTGAGTCTGATTCCCACGCCCCACATGGTGAGAGGAGAGAACTGACTCACAAGTAGTCGTCTGACCTCCACCTGTATACCACGCACCTACAAAACCACACACACGTGCAAATGCACACACACACACACACACACACACACACACACACACTAAATGTTCTTTAAAAGGGAGAAAAGAGAGCGGCATCCTCCTTAGACAGCGGTCAGTGGCAGAGAGAGCGGGATGAAAATGTTCCTTCCTGAAAAAGCGCAGAGCTGCAGAAGTGTCTCCTCCATCTTTGAGAACATTTATGCAGCCACCACCATCACTGGCCCAGAGTGGGCAGATGTTCTGAAACCGAGCCCTTGGGAATGGCTCCCAGCTCTACCCGCCAACTCCGGCCCATGGGACATCAAAGACTGGGAGACTAGTACTTTTTTGGGGAGTCTGGAAGTCACTTGAGCTGGAGCCATCCAGGGAAGGGAGAGAAAGCATTTCAGGGCCTACCTTAGTCTGTTCCATGAAAACGCTATCGTAGACTAGTGCCTGGGATTGGGTTTTTGTTTTGTTTTGTTTTGTTTTTTTCAGAGAGGTTCCTATTTGGGGAAACGGCTTCAGGGTGCAAATATGTTGACATCAGCACCGTGGTGCAATGCAGGTTCCGTTGCATGCATTCCAGAGTGGGGGTTTGTCTCCTCTTCCACCTCTGTGTGGAGGAGCCCTCGGCCTGCGGAGGCTGCCCTCCCTAGCTCCAGATTGATGCTGACAACCTGTTTTTCAGGCGGTCGGAAAAGGAAGAGGTCAGCAGATGGAGAGAGAGCCTCCGAAGAAAACTCCAATCTAACGCCTCTGATCACATGATGAGGGGAAGCCCTCGTTGGCTGGGTGTGAGATTCCAAGGCTCTGGGGGAAGAGCCGCCCTCCAGTCACTTGCTTCCCCCAAGGCCTCCCACCCCCGGTGACAGAACACTCTGCCTTCCACCTTCCGCCCCTCTCAGTCACTTTGGCGAGTTCCCCAGCTGTCTCCAGTGTGATCCAGAAGGAGATGCCTGTAATGGAAGATGCTAGACGTGGTCTTGTCCATAGCATAGTCCAGGACTGGCGGGGAGATGACTCCAAGCTGGCAATGCCACTCAGGGGCTCCCAGTGATATTCTTTGTTCTTTGGGGTCCCTGAGCCTCAGGAGACCCATGTCCTGGAACTCACCCTGCTTTCTTCCAGAACCAAATAACCCTTTCTCCTCCCATAGTTCATGCTTAGCAGTGACTCAGGAGGTGATGCAGGCAGAGGTGAATCAGAGTCTAGAGGAGCAGGTACGAAGGTCAGTTCCAGGGATGGACAAGGATTCTTCTACCAGAACTTCAGAGTGTGGGACTCCCTGTCAGTGCCTGGATTCTCTCTGAAGCCTGGGGAAGGACAAGAGAGGAAGCCTTGGGTCACTGTATCTCCCCAGGACGTGCGAGTTTGGGCTTCCAATAATTAATCTCTCAATAAGCCTGCTTCACTAGGGAACAGGGAGCACAGAGACCAAGTTGTGAGCCAGACGTGGAACTTCAGGTTTTAAGTGAAAATCAAAGCAGGGAAAAAAAAAAGATGTACATGAAAAAAATTGTCAAGTTACAGTGAGTTTAGCCATGATATACCAAAGAGTGCCCAGCTGAGCCAGGAAGGACGATCCGTGCTATCACGGGACTTCAATGTGCTTGACACAGGAATGTTGAATGCTCACTTTTCTTTTTCACATACCCTCACTGTCAGCCGCTTACTATATCCCTTGCTGGTCAGCTAAGTGTTCCAAAAAATTTTACTAGATCCAGGGGTTTTAGTCCTAGATGTTAAGGCAGATGCAATTCCAATCACAACCACAAGATGGCAGAGTGAGCATGCATATCTACTCCTAAGACTAATGTAGGTATTGGGAAACGCAGCCAGCCTAAGGGAAAAATGTAAGTCAAGTTTGAGTTTGAATTTGAGTTTCTGATTCATTTCCCAACCCTTGCACACCTCCAGTCAGTACCCAGAGATGCAGTTCTGCCTGGTGCATCTCCAAGCCATTCCCAAGCCACCATTTCCCTTCCCCCACTCAGTCACAGACAGATGGACACCTGATAATTCCTCTACCTTATCTGTGTCTCAAAGGAAAATGCTTGCCTACAGGAACTTTACTTAACTCAGGGGTTGTTAACCTGGGGCTGTTACTCCAGGGGAGTCTGTAGTTTGACTTCAGAGGGCCTATGAAGCCCTTAAAACTGTCGGAACTTAGCGTTTTTGTGTGTTTTCCAGAGACTTGAAGCTTTCTTAGTATTCTCAAAGTTCCCAGCCCCACAAAGGCTTTTAATAGTTTTAAATAGTGGAACTTTCAGCCCAGTGTTTCTGCAATGCAGAGTGGATATTGGACACTTTGAGAATGGTGTTTAATTGTAAGTGGTCAGGCATTCTTGTGAATGGGGGAAGGTTGGCACCCACCAAGACAGGGTCCCTAGAAATCCTTGGCACACCACACAGTGTGTATGGTACAACCTACATCCCATGTAACTTGCCCATTGTCTACCAAACCACAGTCAGTATTGCCAAGAGGGGCCCCGGCCGACGGGAGGGAAGCTTGGAGCCAGGATGCCTCTTCTCTGTGTGTGTCCCTGACTTCACCAGCCCCTTGCTTAGCCTGGCTGGCCCGAGGCTCAGCCATGCATGTGTTCTAGCTAATTCCATAGCCACCACTCCCTGCCTGCTCCTGCCTGGTCAGGATAGATGGCGCCAGCACTCAGTGCTGGGGGTCTCGGACCCAGGCCAGTTAGTGATGAGTATTGAATGAGAATTCGCAAAGGGGCCTGCTGGACAAACAACGCTCCCTCTCGTTACCCCTTAGGCCACCGGCCCAGGCCGCTGCTGTTGCATTATCCCCTCCCCCCTGCAGACCCTCTAAGGAGCCTGTCACCACTCCTTTCCTTATCTCCCAGACCCCCCCACATTTTCTTCAGGTTAAAATAAATTTTAAAAAAAAGATTTTAAAATAAAGCATTTATGAAGGCTCAATGAATTGTAAATAATTTTTAAATAAAATGAAAATGTGTTTCCTGGACTGTGGACACTTTAATTGCCCGTGGAATTTTGGGGTTCGGTGTCATGTGAGACGTGTGTCGGACAATGCACAGGTGTAGACATCTCACCTGTGGCCCTGCCGCCTGGAGGAGCACCCCTCGAGGCAGGCGTGGGGCTGAGGTAAGGTTACTTCACTTTGGGAGGCCAAATGGGTCCGATTTTATAAGAATGAAGGGCAGCAGTGGGAAGTGAAACAGGAACCTGGGTGTAAATGGAGACAAGGGAGTATTAAGGATAATGAGAAGGGACGCCGCCTGCTGAGTCCATGTGACCATGAGAAAAGTGCAGGACCCTGGGGCCAGACCCAGACACTCCCAAGACTCCGCTGCTCACACTAGCAGGCTCCTGCAGACTCTCTGGAAAGAAGGCATGCATCCAGTGGTTCCTGAGCAGAGGTGAGAGGGAAGAGCAGGGGAGTGGGCCAGAGGATACGGTGCGGTGCGCTGGAAGCCAGCTCTGGATGGTGGAAGAGCCAGGCTGCTGGCAAGGTGTGTAACAACGCCATTAGTGGGCCATGCCAGAACAGTTTAAGATTCTCCTCGGAGACTCAATAGAGGCTGTTCGGTCCCTAATACGGTAACAATTGTCTTGCTCTGGGCTTTACTACCAAGTGTTGTAATAAGGACCCATTAGATCATTTCTCAAAACTGCCCCGCAAAGGTGCTGATGTCGCCCAAGAAGCTGGATAGCTTGCTCACAGTTGTCCTGCCAGGAACCGGCAAGTCTGAGTGTCCTGTTTGTGAGTAGACCGACTCTGACACTAATCCCGCCTCTGAAGTCCACCACGCACCATGTCTGAGAGGTCCTACAGCTTTCCCCAAATATCCAGAGCCCTAGACACAGTACAGGACACAATTAACACAAAATTCTCACTTGACTTTTTTTAATTCTAAAAGCATCTTTAGCACACTGGAACAGTCCCTTATTTTTAATGGTTTTAGCACTTCCCCTAGAGAAAAATTACTTTTCCCTAACAAGAAAAATTAACTACCTCCTAGTAAAAGTTTCCTGAGTAGAACTACATTTTGGATCAAGTGATGGAGAATATATTTTTAAAGATTTATTTATGTGCATGCCTTAGTCTATGTGGGTACCACTGGAAGCCAGAAGAGGTTGTCAGATGCCCTTGAACTGGAATCGCAGGCAGTTGTGAGGCACCCACGCGTGGGTGCTGGGCACCAAATCCCAGTCCTCTGTAAGAGCCACAAGGAATCTTAACCCACTGAGCCGTCTCTCCTGCCAAATCAAAACTCTTGGGCTCTCAACAAGCAAGTCTGACCCCAGTGAAGGTCCTGTCGCCTGGTGGCTTAAGCCACACCTAGGGAGAATGACAGAAAACTCATTCCGGGGTGACTGCCTCCCCTGACTCATGACAGCATCTTACATCTGGAAGAACAGTGTTAATAAAAGCTGCAAACAGAAACAAGGAAACGGCAAGCTAACCTCTAACCTGTGCTTCGCGCACCAGCCCAGGCGCACCTACAGGGCCAGTGCCAGCCGATCTGTGCAGTGATGCCAGAGGGAGGCAGAGAGGTTGGCACTGGAAAGCCAGCCAGGAATTACCACTGCTGCCTTCAAGAGGCAGGCGGCCATCCGTTTCAGTACCAGCAGATCGACGGCCTGAAAGGAACGGGGGACACAAGTGGACCAGATTCTGGCTCAAGGAAAAGAGATTTTTTAAACTCAAAGCACTACTAGCAGACTAGAGTGCCTTGCTAAGCTTGGAAAGACTTCCTCACCACACCCAGATGAGAGGAGGGTGAGTCAGGGACAACATGAAGCCAACTGTTCACTAGGGAAGGGGGGCTGGACCTGGTGACTTCCAGGAGCCAATCATCTTGAAAACTATAGGATTTTGTACCTCACGGGGAGTCCCAGGAAATACTGAAAAGCCACTTGGAAATATTTTGAAACTCCCAAGTGGTAACTCTGTTGTTTAAAGTAAGACAACCACACCAATTTTCCACAACCAGCATTTGCAGAGTCCCTGGACTCGGGAAATTGTGACGTGTTTAAGCATCTGTATTTTTTTCCAGTATGCCAGGAGGTGCTCCAGCTGTTCCGGGAAGGGCTGGTATTCTAGGCTTGCTCTAAATGACATCATCCCAGTTTCTTAAGAACATGGCGTCCTCTGAATGATAAACCCATAAAAGCAACATGGACTCACAGCCATGAGTCCACTACAACTTCATTATTTCAAGAACACATTTTGGTTTAGTTTGGTTTGGTTTCTTTTAGCCACTAGGGAATTCCTCTAAAGCCTTCATTCTAAATTTTGGGTCACAATTCATTAATGGAACACAAACTCAATTCCATGTGTCTTGATCAGCGTTTTTATTTTTTAAATGAAACAGACCACAACAGAATAAACTAAGAAAATATCACATTTTCTTATATGCTACACATCACAAGAGCAAGTACCATTTAGTGGGACTTTTATTTCAGTTAAATATGTATATCCATTTGTGTGTCACGATGTAAGTATCTGTCACAGTTACCTTAAATAAACTCATGTTTCAGACAAGGGACACAACCATGCAGAAAGATCAGGGAGACAAGAGACTTGGGTGGAGATGATGAGTTTTAATGCCCCAGCCGACACCCACAGTCACACCCGGCTCCTCGGACAACTTGATCTTTGGGACTGGACTTTGTACAGAGTCAAGCAACATGCAGAAGTCCACGGTTCCACGGGCAGCACTCCTGCAGGATGCTAGAGGAAGGCAAGCTAACTCTATCTCATTGCAAAGTACTTTTTATTCTTAAGCAACCTTGATTTGCTCTGGCTTCCAAACGGCTCCAATCCCCGGGCCCCCAGCTCATTTCAGGAAGTCTTCTTCACGTGGGGCCAGCTAGACAGTGGCTGCCTCACCATGGTCAATTCTAATCCAGGACATGTACAACTAGGTTCTCGCGGGCAGGGAAGACGGGACAAAGAACCGCTTTGGTGGCACAGACTACGTGGTGTTTCTTCACTGGATTTTGGTAACAGCTTCGTGGATGGAGGAAGCCACGTAACTTAGGTTTTTGGTGGTTAAGCCGCACATGTTGATCCGACCGCTGGGCAGTAGATAAATGTGCTTCTCGTTGACCAGATATTCAACCTGCTTGGCTGTGAAGAAGACAGAAGAGCAGCATGCTGACTTGAGCAGTGGACGTTCAGAGACCACAGGACAGTTGCAATCTACCCTCTTTGACACAGACAAGCTAAACAAAAGGATTACTCTGTCCTTTTGTCCAATCAACAAATAAAAAACTACTTATTAGATCCTGGAAAGACTTCTTCTCAGTACTTAATGTTCAGTTTTCAGGATGTTCACAATCTGACTACAGAAGGGTAGCTTTGAATCTGGGACTACCTCCCAACTGGGCCTTGTACATTGGACAGCCCTCTCATTAAGAATAACCATCAGACCTAAGGACAATACATTGACAGGGAAAACTGGTTACACAACGCCAGCTTTGTGTCTCCTCCAGTCTAGCTGCTTAGACCTGAGCATCTAACGACCTCCAGTCAGTATTTCATGTCACAATACATTTGACAGGAGCCCATCGGGATGTACTGATAAATGACATGTGAATGAACCAAAAGGCTGAGGAACTACCCAGACCCCATGACCTAGGACCGTCAGATCCCCATTTACTCCTCAGCCTCCCTGGATGCAATAATCTTTCTGTACACTGAAGATATGTCTTTGCCAAGGTACCTTCTGATTGGTTTAATTAAGAGCTGAATGGCCAATAGCTAGGCAGGACTTTAAGGCAGAGAGAGAGAGAGAGAGAGAGGGAGAGGGAGAGAGAGAGAGAGAGAGAGAGAGAGAGAGAGAGAGAGAGAGAGAGAGAGAGAGAGAAAGAGAAAGAAGATAAATCTAGGTGGGAGAGAGATATCAAGGAGACGGAGAGGAAGCAGGACATTCAGGAGGAGAGGTAAAAGCCATGGGCCATGTGGCAACATGTAGATTAATAGAAATGGGTTAACTGAAGTTATAAGAGCTAGTTAAAAGCAAGCCTAAGCTATAGCCGAGCTTTCATAATTAATAAGTCTCCATGTCATTTTTTGTGAGCTGGCACCTCAAAGAAAATCCGTCCACACATGGCGCCCAGGCACCACATAGAAAAGTGGAAAAGGAAGGGCAAGCTGCTCTTCCTCAATCCTACAATCACTATGGTGATTTGGTTTACTGCAAAACCGTGACAGGATCCTAGCAGATTTCTGCTTAATTAGCACGTTAAAGACATGTAATAGAAGAATAAAATCCCACCGGTCGCTGGGCAAACCCAGCATGCTAGACCGTGTTCTAAGCACTTCAGTATTCTTGGTGACAACCTTATCATCCCCATTTCACAGATGGAGCATAGGAAAAGTTCAGCACCCTCCTCTGCCTCCCGAGTGCTGGAATTAAGGGCTGTGCACTACCACACCTGGCTCTGTATGTTTTAAGAAAAATGAGGGGAAGAAAAACACAGGACTGTTGTTTAAAAATGATGAGTGATGTCACATGCTAAGAATAGTCAGGTTCAAGTGTATTCCTACCAATTTTCAAGTTACAATAAAACCATTTCCTACTCTGAATAGTAGTAGAATAAGGCTATCTTAGGGTGGGGCTATCCCTTCTTGTGGATATCCCTTTTAGGAGATGCTCATTTCTGTATCACTACTTTTACAACTGCACAAAAATGACTTCTCAGCCAAGGAATTCTCTATCCTCTAATGGTGAGGACACCTTTACCTAACTGAGCCATTCACTACTTTCTGAGGCAGCCTCATTTCAACACAAAGTAGTTCAAGAGGGTCTGTAGTACCACCTTGATCACATCTTTCTATTTATCTCCGGTTTTTTTTTTCTCAGCCCATTTCAAACTAGCACTCTGACAGCCTGACATGACCCTTGGCTAGAGCCTCTGGTTTCCCACCTACAACAGAACCCAGCACATATCCATCCCTCTCAAGAACCCCCAGGAGGACAGGTGAGCGGCCACTCCTACACCAGGCTCACAGCGGTATCCAGCAGGGGCTCAGAAATTGCTCATTAAATAACCAGTCCTCTATCATAAGGGAGCTCTGCTGACAGCTGGCCAAAATCATGCCCATGAGATTCCCAATCAGCTTTTAATCCCAACTACCTATCCAACTTTTAAATTTATGAAAACTTTCCAACATCTTTTTGAAGGTACTACCTGGAGACTGCAAAAGACCTGTTAAGAATTTTGGTCCCAAGCCAGACAGTGGTGAGACACACCTTTAATCCCAGCACTCGGAATGCAGAGACAGGTGGATCTCTGTGAGTTCGAGGCTAGCCTAGTCTACAAAGTGAGTTCCCGGACAGCCAGGGCTACACAGAGAAACCCTGTCTTGAAAAAAACAAAAACAACAACAACAAAAATAATAATTTTGGGGGGCTGGAGAGATGGCTCTGAGGTTAAGAGCACCAACTGCTCTTCCAGAGGTCCTGAGTTCAATTCCCAGCACCCACATGGTGGCTCACAACCATCTGTAATGAGATCTGGCACCCTCTTCTGTGTACATAATAAATAAATAAATCTTAAAAAAAAAAATAATAATAATTTTGGTACCTAAGCAATCACGTAGTATTTATGATTAAGGTAAATGATTAAAGTAAAGCCAAAGGCACTTGACAATTTATGAGAAACTGATTATAAATTAAAGATCCGGGTTATAAACCCTGAAATTTCCCAGCTAGCAATGAGCCACTTTCTAACCCATAAAAATGAAAATACCAAAGTCAGGGTGGGGACGGCAGAGCACAACAGTGCTCCTGAGATTCGAGTAGCTCAGGAGATAACGACTGAGAAACCCTAACTTGTTCTGATCCACCGTGGCGTCTGACCAATTGGCAGCCGCTGGCTAAGAACTACTGCATCCATGTGCATACACGCACTCAAGGGGTTGGGGGCCACTCCATGTCATACACGCACTCAAGGGGTTGGGGGCCACTCCATGTCATACACACACTCAAGGGGTTGGGGGCCACTTACGGTTCAACCCAGTAAAGCTGAACATTCCGATCTGCTCGGTGATGTGAGACCAGGTCCCAGGAGTCTTGAGGGCTTCTAACCGTGCCCTGAGTTCAGATCTCATGGTCAGAATCCGGTCAGCCATTGTCTTCACATTACCTGTCCTGAGGCATGGACACTGGTATCAACACCCATTCACATAGATGAAGACAGTTCACAGAAACACATGGGTTTAAAAACTATAATTTAGTCGGGCAGTGGTGGCATACACCTTTAATCCCAGCACTGGGGAGGCAGAGGCAGGAGGATCTCTGTGAGTTTGAGGCCAGCCTGGTCTACAGTTCCAGGCTAGCTAGAGCCACATAGAGAGACCCTGTACCTAAAACAAAAAGCAAACCATTCTGAAATTTACACCGAAGGCTTACCATGAGATCACGACCTGCCTATTATGGTTCCTGTCCTGTGTTCCTGGACAGATGGATCAACAGCAGAGACACAGACACAAGGAAGGGCCGGCAAGCACTGTGCTTACCGATCGAGCCCAGAGATGCTCCACGGTACCCCGGCTGTAACACACTAACATCCCTTTCAGGCTTCACTGGGGTGTGATACCAACAGGATCATGTATTCCATTAGACCTAATCGATCTAACAGCATTACATGAAAGCCATGGTCTTCTCAAATAAGATAAGATACAGGTCTTCAACCTCATCTATGGTTTCACTTCCTGTCATCTCAATTATGTTCAGGTAACCCCAGTCAGAAAACTGTAAGTGGAAAATTCCAGAAGTAAAGATTTCCTAAGACTGAAGTATAATGTTATCATGGCTCCATTTATTAGTTATTATCACGAGCCTTTTCTACTATGTCTAGTCTATCTATAAGCTAAATGTCATCATCCTGTATATGCACAGGAAGAAAAGAGAACCCCAAAATGGTCACACTGCCTTGAAGCCAGACAGCTAATCCTTTCGGGAATTCCTGTCCTCCAGCTTACGAAAGGAAGACTGGACAGTGAAGGAATGAAGAACGGAGATCCATCACACTGCAGGACTACTCCACATCTCAGAGGCTGTGCTACCACACACATGACATGGGTACCAGTCCCACTTTATGGAAATGCCTGAATTTCAGAGAGGTTAAAATAATAGCGTTCTGCCTCTCCCACGATAAAAGGACAAGACCTAGGCAAATGCAACTGAACAATTCAGTTCTGCATTCCCACCCTCACACATCAGGATTCAAGCCCCTTACCACTCCTTAAAGAGCTCAGGGTCAGAGAGGGTGGAGGCCACTATCCTGGCTCCCTGGGCAGGAGGATTGGACCAAGTGATTCGCACAATCTTCTCCATCTGGGAAAGGACCCGCAGGATGCTCTCAGATTCTTTTCCAACCACGGTCAGATTCCCCACTCTCTCGTCTAAGGAGAAGATAAGAGCCAGGCTTAGCAGCTGACGCGGCATTGAAGGGCAGGGAGGCAGGGCTGCAACTCTGGAAAGCACTCACTGTAGAGCCCGAAGTTCTTGGAGAAGGACTGGGCACAGAAGAGCTCGAAGCCTTCAGACACAAAGTAGCGAACGGCCCACGCATCTTTCTCTAGGTCTCCAGATGCAAAGCCCTGATAGGCTGAGTCAAAGAAGGGGAACAGAAAACGGCGCTGTCGGGAAGGAAAGCGAGTCAGGGCAGGACGTCCTCTGGAAGCAGCCTCAGACGCCGGCCCTTCCTTCCCCATTCCGCGCCTGGGAGGAAGTTCTACCCTGAACCTTCCCTGTATGTCTTGTCTGGATGCATTCACTTATCCACCTGCCACTTTGCACCTAATTCTGTTTCACTGAACAGCAAGCAGGAAACAACCACTTCCATCCACCTGCTTTGCCAGCAGGGCTGATTTCGGGAGATACTGCCCTGTGTCCGTGGATCCCTCTGCAGGAATTCCTAGCATGATAAGCTAACTGAGGTCTGGCAACCCCAGGGCCTCCTCGTCTCAGAGCTTCCCTACCAGTTAGTCAAGATGAAGCAGGCTCTCTACTCTGGTTGACCTCATCTCTTCAGAGTCCCCCCCATGCTGAACCTGTGCCTTTGACACTGAATGCACAAACCTCTTCCCTCTCCTGAACTGTCCAAACAGAAGCCCGAGTGTACCTTTGCTCAAATCCTGCAGCTCATTCCCCACATCTTAGCACCTAATTCCCGCCGGTCCAGTCTCCTGCGGAGCTGCTGGGATCTCCCTTTCCCCCTCACCACCTACTTCATCTGGTGGCTAGTAACGAACGCCCTCTCGGACGCTGGCAACATCCAACTTCTCTCCCAGCCACCTCATCCAGCTTCCCTCTGACATATTCCGCACCGTGATATCGGGGTGATCTTAAGGGTCAGCCCGATTTACTCTCTAGACACATCACTTGCCCTCCCTTGACCCCCCAGAACTCCAGGCAATAATGAAAATGTCCTTCACTTCCTTAAATGGACATGCTGTCTGCCTGGGTGGGGCTGTGGCCTTGACCCCCCTCTATCCGCCAGCTTTCCATCAGTTCTCTCCCGACAATGTCTTCTCATCTCTTCCTTTCCGAGACTCAGCATGGAGACCACTTCTTCCAGAAAGGCTTTAGCCTATCACTAGCAATAAAATCTGGGCTGTGCTAATCACAGACCTCACCCATGCAGCATCTCACATTATCAAAGTTGCTCTAACACTGTACTGTTCTTCCCAAACAGGCTATGTGCTCTTCAGAGCAGGGGCTAGATCTGCTATGTTCATTACCAGACCCCAATGGTGCCCAATACCTAAGAGTAGCCTAGTAAGTATCCCACAAGCATGCTGATGGAAATATACACTTTAAGCTAGAAACTCTCCTCTAGAAAGCAATTCTAAAGAGATAAAGTTTTACTATGTAAATTGATATATACATACATTAATATATATATATCCAAGAAATCTGAAAGAAACCTAAACATTCCTCAACTGATTTACTCAATCCCCAAGATGGCATATCCATGAAAGGATCATATGACTATGAAAAGTGATGCTGTAAAACATTAAATGGTGTGTATATAAAAAAATAAAAGGGGGAAATGCTGCAAAATAGTATTAACAAAATGATTCCACCTCTGTAAAATATATATACATTTTAAAAACAACACAAACCCTAATATTCCACCCACTTAAACACTACTGGTGCCTGTTGGGGTAATATGATTTACAGTTAGTATCTATTTTCTTCTTTGGACTTCTTTCTGCTTTTCAGACCCTTCAATAAGCAGGCTGTGCCTTTAAATAATTAAGTAATAACAACTACCTGGAATGAAGCCCTGCATCCTATTTAACAGAGATGCTCCGGAGAAGCAGTTACCTTCATGACAGCAGCAATCTGCTTCCACTGCTCTGGAGTCGGGTCGGTCCCGGTTGGGTTGTGTGCACAGGCATGGAGGACAAAGATGGAGAACTCAGGAGCGTTCTGGAAATAAGAAAGCGACATCAGCTCCGACAGAGCAGGGAGCTCAGGAGGTGGTCGGCAGGACATGGTCACAATAAAAAGGGCAAACAGTAACCACAGTCTTAGCCTTTCCCCTCTCTCTCTTACCAGATCATTCCCTGCACGCTATTCCAGAATGCACTATCTGATTCGGAGAAAAGGTCTCAGGATCCCACTTATCAACGGATCCGAAAGCTTCCCCTACTGCTCCGACACTGTTCTTCTAAACCACCTACCTCCAAATCTTCCAGGAAACCCTGGAGGTCAAGCCCTCGCTTCTCTGCATCCCAGTAGCGATAGGACCGAATGTCTTTAAAACCAGCAGCGGAAAACACAGCATTATGGTTCTCTGAAAAGCAGAGGGACAAATGTTAAGAGCTTTTACGAACACAAGGTGGTGGCGTAATCAGAGGGAACACAGGTGAGCCTCAGGCCCCCGGGGCTCCGCGTCCACTGGGTGCTGTAGAGGCTAGCTGGCTATTGAGTTAGAGTACCAGGAACGAGTAAAACCAGTTACAAGAACTCCAGCCTCGCAGCCTACGGTGCCGCCTCCTGCATCCGCCTTTATGGCGGATGCCCTCAGCACAGACTGAAATGCAAGAATCTTGGGGAAAGGTGTTCCTGGCTGAAATCTGAGCAGCAGCTTTCTCTAGATGCTGCTGCAATCCAGTGCCCAAAGGCTCCGCGCGCGAGCCGCCTTCCAGGGATGGATTACACCTTCCACGCCGTCACTGAGGGTCCCGAGGCCAGCCCTCCCAGATGCTCTGCTCTCCTCTCCCACAGCTACAGGCTCACCCCAGGTTGGCGACGACACATAGACGGGTGTGATCTTGTTGTCTATACCGTTGTACCATCGCCCCAAGAAATCAGCTCCGATTCGAAGTGCACCTGTTCCTCCCAAAGACTGCACACCTCCAACCTGAGAGAGATTTGGGGTCACAGATTGACAATGGTGAGATTAGCTAATAGTCGCAAGAATAAGACAATAATGAGTACTTACTCTGTGCCTGTTCTTTGCAAATCCCCTAATGTATGAGTTCATCAAAACTTCCAACAAGTACCCAAGGTCCTATTACCTGCTTGTGTTCACAAGTGAGGACACAGAAGAACAAAGGTGAGAGATTCAGCCCCTGCTCTGTCACCAGCCAGTGAGCAGAGGGGCCAGTTTGAGCTCATAGTCCTGACTCCAGGAGGAACTTCCCTTCTGAACACAGGAAGAGGAAGGACCTAGGCCACGTCAGTGTGCACCCTGGAACGCGGCCCCTCCTTTCGGCACCCATCCCAAGATCACCCCTTTTAGTGGCAGTCCTGGAAACGTACGTCCAGCTGACTCCACTGAGCTCCAGAATGCAGTTGATTAATCCTCGGTAATGTGTCCTCCCTAACAAAGATGACAGGCAGGTAGATTCTTTGTTCTCTTCCTCAGTTTCCTCTCAGCTTAAAGAGTCTTAACACGGGCAATACTAAAAACCCCATTTTTACCATTTACAAAAACACCTTCATAGAGGGTCTTATTTGTGCCACACATGCCCAAAAAAATGAATTCTATGTCCCCAGTTGACAAATGAGGAAACAGACTGAGAGAAATAAATGGTTAGGGTCGTGGGTAGGCACAGATGAGGTCTTCCCGCTGCGGATCTGGTCACTCTGTCCTCTGTATGTCACACAGTCTACCTCTTTGATTTGACCCTTCAAATTCTAGTTAGGCTTCAGCATAACTCCTTCAGTAGAGAAATGACATAAATTGGATGTTGTCTAATATGTCTACAAGAGTAAGGATCACAAAAGGATCCCGTGGAAGAGTCTATAACAAAAAGGAGGCAGCTGGGGATGTAGTTAGTGGTAAGGCATTTGCCTAGCATGTGAAGAGCTCTGGGTTCAATCCCCAGCACCATGTAATTAAAGAGAGAGAGAGAGAGAGAGCCCGGCGTTGGTTGTGCACACCTTTAATCCCAGCACTCAGGAGGCAGAGGCATGTGGATCTGAGTTCGAGGCCAGCCTGGTCTACAGAGCGAGATCCAGGACAGCCTGGGCTACCCAGAGAAACCTGTCTCCTACCTATGTTGACACTGCTCTACGGGAGGAGATGAAAATGGACATTTTGTCGCAGTCCTAAAGTCTGAAAATGGACAAGTAATAAGAAGCAGCAAGAGTCCTAGAAATTGGGCTCCTTCAAAACAGGCGAGGAACCTGGTCATGGTAACCCTGGAAAGGAACGCTGTAGAAGGAAGATACCGTTACTGTTTGCCTTCTGGCTCACTCTTCATGTCTTGTCTCCACTCCTCCTCCTCCTCCTCTCCTGACCACTCCAGTGAAGAGTGAATCCAGCCTCCCTCCCTCCCCCATGGCTAGCACCCTCCCTCTCCTCTTTCTACAGCTTCTGTCAACTTTAACACAGTAAGCTGAAACAAAGGCTGTCCGTGTGGCCGCCTGTGCGGTCACTGCTGGATGGATACTAGCAGCGTCTAGTGTCTGGCCCTTCTGACGAGCAAGTGAATGACTAACTCAAACATCTGAGACTCTCAGAAGTCCCGTGATCTAAATGTGCAATGTGTGCAAAGTAAATAAGCAAGCCGTGATCCCTGGCCAGGATCACATACTCAGGAAAAAGGCCTTATAAAATTAGACATTATAGGGTGCTGGAGACACAGCTCAGCAGCTGCTGCCCTTGCAGAGGACCTGGTTTCGGTTCCCTGAACCTACACTTCAGTTCCAGAGGAACTGGAACATTCCTCTGACCTCCATGGGCACCAGGCACCCATTCAGCTCACATATACATGCAGGCAAAACACTCATACATACAAAATAAAATATAATCAGACATTATAGTTAGAACACAGTGAGTTCTGCTATTCCCAGACAGCAAACAGTCACACCATAATTCAGAGACCATAAAGAACTGGCCACACCTGAGAAAGTGAACGATTCAGCACACAGGTGACCCTTGGTCAGGTCTTGAAGGTCTCGGAGGTGGGGACCAGAGAGTTGGTGAAGCGAGAAGGGCTTTCTACACAGAGGGAAAGGCCAGGCCGGGGTTCCGGGGCCTGACGAGCCTGTGGGGCTGAGGAACAGCAACAACCTTAGAATGGCGGGATGCACTTGGTCCGTACTCTGCCGGCAGACGTGGAGGAGCACACCGTGGGGGAGCATGGTGTGGGGGAGCACAGTGTGGGGGAGCACACTGTGGGGGAGCACGGTGTGGGGGAGCACGGTGTGGGGGAGCACAGTATGGGGAGCACACTGTGGAGGGAGCACAGTATGGGGAGCACGGTGTGGAGGGTGGAAGCAGCTGACACAATTGGCTGGTTTCATAAGGAAGATCTCTCTAACCATGGTGTGAAAAATGTACTGAAATGAAAAGGAGACTAGAGGCCAGGAGGTCAAGGGGGCTATTACAAGCCTCTACACGAGCTGATGGCGGGCTGAACTAAGATATGGAGAGAACTTCCAGGACAGAGAGAAGCTCAGCTCTCAGGAGCAGCTGGCAATGCAGCGTCTGGGAAGTACCTCAGAACAGGAGCTTCACATTTCCGGTGCCATAAAGACTGACAGTTAAAGTTCTGGAATCAAAACACAGTGTAGATGAACTAGACCAAGGCTGTGTTCCCAGGTCAAGGCCATGAACCCCAGCCCAGGTTCTTACAGTAGTCCTAAGAGGTCAAAACCCAGGTCCACGGACTTTAGAGGAACACTGCCAGCAAAGTAACTGTGTGAGGATGCAGTCTTCTTGGAGGAAACGGCTCCCCAGCGTGGCCTCTCATTTGCCAACAGCAGCCCAACTAAGTAATCGATGGCGTATGCAGAGCCAGGCACCCACTCCCAGTCCTTCACTTTCAGACTTCACTAAGACTGTCTACAACTGGTCAGTCTGCAGAGTGTAAATGTCAGTGGAGTGTCCAGTCACAAATAGGACATCTATAACACTCACACACACACACACACACACACACACACACACACACACACACACACACACACACACACACAGTCTGCAGAGAATAAATGTCAGTGGAGTGTTCAGTCACAAATAGGACATCTATAACACACACACACACACACACACACACACACACACACACACACACACACACCAGGCTCAGGGACTGCTGAAGAGGGGGATAAAAAAAGAGGCTGGGGAGGACTGGAGCAGACATGACAGCACCCCGCCCCCCATATAAGACCACACCAATCAACATTCTAGCATGGACTGGGAAGGAGTTCATGAACCCCCACCCCTAAGTGAGGACCTATTGAGAGCTGATGGCTTCTAGAGGAAGAAAAGGTCAGTTTTTCTCAAGGCTGTGGCCACTGGTAGGTAGCATGGCTGGCCCCAGGCTTCAGTGGATGTGGCCTTACATCCATGAGTACATGGGCAGCAAAACTGGACTCGATTATCTTTTAAAAGACAAAGGCACAATGTTAGAGTTGGGGGAATGGATCTGAAAGACACGAGGATGAGTATGATCAAAATACAACGCACGAAATTCTCAAAGGATTAATAAAACTATTATATATTTTTAAAGAGTGTCCATTTTCTGTCTGGGGAAACACTGGACTTTCAGGGCAGCTTTTCCATGCCACCTCTACCCCCTAACACTCATATCCCACACCTTCAGCTCCCTGAGGCAAGTCAAAGCCTTCCACAGAAACCTAGTCCAAACGGTTAAGCACTTGTCTAATCAGTGGGCTGGGTTCCAAGACCTTGACCAGAGCCTCCCCGCTCAAGACACGTGTAGGAAGGCATGTGCCAATCTTAACTTCACCTTGCCGCAGTTCAGCTTATCAGGGCATCTGGAGAGGAGAAACCTGCTCTAAACAACAGGTGAGGAACACCTCGAATGAGTCGACAAACACGGTCCTTTCGATGTGTGAACCGTGACCTGCATTACCACGTGGCCTGGGAGGTAACAAGGGCAGCTGGCTCAGTTGCATCACACCTCCCGGGACTATTGCTCTCCCCTCTCCCGCCCACCCAGCGGGTTTACCTTCTCAAACAACACTTTCATTAGGTAGCCCCTGCACAAACTTTAGTCTTTAGGCAAGTCTCTATACACCTAGACTTGCTTCTGTCCACCTCTGTCCCTGGGCCACTCCCCACACTCCTGTCCCAATTTCTTATTTCTCTACTTTGTGGTTTTCAAACCCGGATGTACTTTGGAGTTGATGGGTGCACTTTTTATCAAAATAATCCCATCGGGGTTGAAGGGAGAAAAGAGGGCTGTGCCCCTCCAAGATTCTGGTGTAAATGGCTTGGCATGGTGTGCCCAGGGTCCAGTTTACAAACTGGAAGGTAACACTGATTAATATAGGGCAAGAGCTGAGCGTCAGAGTCCTGGCTGGCTGTACACATCCTTCAAACTCAGCTCAGGTCCCATCTGCAGCCTCCAGGGTCTCCCTCCTCCTCAAATCTCTACACCACCACCTCCTACCATATACACCCTACCTCACAATGTCCACTTCTAACACACTATTCTTCCACGTGTCTGTAATTGTAACACAGGCAGTTAAATGGGAGCTTCTGAGGGAAAGGCTAGAAGAATTACCAAACATAAGAAAGGTCAGAGAATTCTGGTTCTTGAATACTGAGGGATCACAGATTTAACCAGATTTAAGAATCTGGTTAAAATGACGGAAACTTTTCCCCAGAAATAAACAAAATTCTGCATATAATTTCAGAGAATTCCTAGTGGGATGATGAGCTGCAAATTATTTTCTTTCTAAAATGAAGATACAGAAACCAAGTAGGTAAATAACTTGCCTAAGGCCAAAAGCAATGGCAGAGACGGTCTATGTATCCCCAGATTCTTCGGATTCCATTAGCTTCCTTTTAACTACTTCAAATCCAGCAGCTAACGATGACGTACTAGACAAAAGCGAACAAGTGAAGCTGAGCTCTGGATATGGCCACGTTATCTGCTCACACTAAGTAAAAATGTACTTGCTGAAGAGATGGCTGTGTGGTTAAGAGCACTGGCTGCTCTTCCAGAGGACCTGGGTTCTAGTCACAACACCCACATGGCAGCTCACAACCATCTGCAACTCCCGTCCCAGGGGAATCCAATGTCTCTTCTGGCCTCCTTGGACACCAGGTACTCACTCACAGGAAACACAGACATACATGTAAGCAAAATACCCACACATACAAAATAAGTAAATAAATAAAATTTAAAAGAGGTCAGCTTGCCTTCAAAGAAATAAATAACAAAAATATATGTTCTGACAATTCTCAAGACATAAAATTCAATACCTTCAAGTTGAATTTTCAATCTTTTTTTTTAATATTTATGGTTCCTAAACAAAAACTATCCATACCGCAAACTCACCCGATTCTCCTTGAGAGCTGGGCTGTCGTCCCCAAGAACGAGGCGAGAAGCACAGCTCCGGAACTCTGCCAGGCCCAGGATGGGCAGGTACTCGTGGTTGAGGTTACTGTCGTTAGCAATCTTCTGTTCTACCTTCCTCACGACGGGCAAAACCCAGGGCTGAGAATCATCCGTGCGGTATGCTGAGTACGGGAAAAGAGATATACATGAATCTCAGGCATCGTCCAAGCCGGGAGTTTGGAACTGCGAACAGCGAAAATTCCACTGCTTTCTGCGAACAGAGAAAATTCCACCACCTTCTAGCCAAAGTAGAATAGAGACAGAAACAACAAAGAGCATTCACTTGCTGGGCCAAGCCTGAGTTAGTGCTGGCCACACGGGACAACCCTGCTTTTCTCCCTTGAAGATCACAAAGCTTTTAATGTGATCTCCAGAATTAGAATACTGAGATAAAATTGGGACATCACAGACACTGGCCAAGTGAGAGAGGGAGATGTCTATAAACTGCAGCCATCTCTGAATGTCCCAATACCAAGAGTGCAATCACGCTCTATAACCATGCCTCCAAGAGAGTTCCAGAAAAGTCTAGGTCAGGTAACTGCAGCCCACAGTCTACATGTGTCCCAGGATAGCTATGGACATCACCCAACAGGTTTGTAGACAATGACAATGTCATATTGCAATGTCAAAAGGTTGGACACATCTGGCTTGAAACTACTTCCCAAAATTCTGCACCTACAAACAAAAACACAGAGAGAGAAGGAGAAAATCAAAGAACATTTGCCTCGCTGTTGTCCCAAAGATGCAGAAGCATGTCACACAGGAAGCCAATGTCCTGTGCCTGGTATCCAGCAACCAGTTACACAATGACCAAGGACCCACTTAAAAACAGCTTTGTCCTCTCTGTGTATTTTGAAATCCGCTGATGTTTACCGTTTTCACTGTTCATACACACCACTGCCTCACGTTGCCTTGCATTGATCCCATTTTATCTACTTCACGGCATATAATCAGGCTACATAGTACATTTCTAGGCATTTCTTCAACATTTTTAGTGTGTTTAGCACATCCTTGGGCCACTTTGATCTTTCCTACTTCTGATTTCCCCCTACACTACTCTAAAGTTATGCTGGATTGCAGCTTCAGCAAGCAGCTGCTTTGGCCTTGAACCTCGTCAGTAATCTCTCTGAGCTGATTGCCAACGGGGTCACTTACCTCTCCAATGCGTAAGTCAGTCAACAATCCTATGCCTGAGGTGAGACCAAATTCTAATACTGATTCTGACTACATTTTATTTTGTTCATTTCTGTCCAACATCAGTCCCTGTCTTTAAAAAATAGAAACTCATATTTTGGGGTGACTTCACTGAACAATGCACATTAACTGTAAGAAGTTTAGGTTAGCCAAAAAGTAAACAATGAAGAACATAATCTCAGCATTCCAATATAGGAGCATGAATACACATCCTTCGTCTTTAGTGCCAGTATGTATACTCTTTTATAAAATATGGATCACGTCATCACAGGGTTTTTTAACATGCGGCTTTTTTATGAACATATTTTATGACTATCTTTTATCGTCAGTAACTATTCTGGTAGGTAAAAATCAGGTTCCTCCTGATGAAGTAAACTTTTTATATTTGCTCAAGGGAGTTAGTTCGGTTATTGGAATGCTATGAATCATACTCTGAGACTGATTCACCAACCAGAGGCTGTAAGAGGGAGCGGCTGACCCAGTTTGGAAGCCAGTGACGTTTCTATTACGCACTGAGACATTTCTCAGATGTGTAGAGCTCTTGGCCCAGATCACCTAGTCAGATCCCAAGGCTGTCACTGTCAAAGTCTCTGGGGGACTTGATTTTAGAGGAGATGTCACTACTGTGAAGGTCCAAACCGTCATCTTTTGAAAAGCCATTTCATGTTGGGAAATGTGGAACTTACGTCAGTCCTGGCGAGAAGAGTTGATCAAACTGGATGGCATGTTACAGAGAGACAATTCTAGAGATGGTCTCTTGTGGGAGAGAGCCCTACCGCTCAAGGCCATTTCAAAAGAGGGCTCCAGAAGTCACAGAACGGATGCATGTCTAGACCACACAGAAAGGATACCATCTAGACTCACCAAATGTGAGCCTTTTTAGAAAAGTCAGACCTATCAACTTCAGATCTGTGACTGGGTATTACATACAAGATACAACACAGCTATGCTGTATGTTAATATTTACAAGAATGTCATTCTAAGTTATTGTAAAACATGCAGAAGAAAGAAAAGGCCATTGTACTGCTGTTCTTACCATTGCTATATACTCTAAAACCCTAAAAAACCAAAAACACAAAACAAAACAAAACAAAACAAAACAAAACAAAAAACCTGCAGTGCTCGAGGGGGTTGGAGAGAGACATTGTTAACTTTTGTGAGAAAAGGCAAACTGCCCAATTCAGCAGCTCCCTTCTCACCTTCTCGTCACCCAGTTTCTCCCAGGTTCAGTTCCAGACCCACCCTAGGGTGTTGCTATCTTAGTGAAGCAAGATTGTAGACTACTCCCGAATGACTGGAGCACAGGAAGGCAAGCACTCCACACAGCCACCGATCCTCTCGGCTGGGGAGTTCTTACTCCTGTTCTGTGTGGTTCCTGTTGCTCCTCCTCCCGTCCCTCATCATCATTCAACAAGCCCTGCTGCCTACAGCAGGCCCTGGCTAGGCAAAGCTACACCGAGTATCCTCTGTCTTCTAGGAAACACAGCAGCACACTGGGCCTAAATTCTCCACGACGGGTCAGGGAAGCTCTTACCGAGGATGACGCGGGAATGAAGAAGGGTTTAAAAGGTGGACAAGGGAAGAGGGACATTCCAGTCCAAGGGACAGCTGGGCAGGGAGGAACAGGACGGCAGAAGACTTTGGGGCTCTGCATTTTTCTGCCTTGCAGGGAGCAGGCTATGTGGAAGACCGACAGGGAGTTCCCGGTCAAGGATCTTATGTTTTAATGGAACATTCAAAAGCAGTGACATCAGCAGCTCTACATTTTAACAGAATCATCTGTGTGACACCGTGGACAACAGACTCCAGAGGACTGAGAGAAGCAGCTAGGTCAGAAGGCTCCCAAAAGGAACCAGAAGAGAAATAATGAAGAGCTGAAATAAGGCAGTGGCGATGGGGATGAAGACCAGGGAAGATACACAGACGGACTTCGGAGGAAGCATAAAACTAGAACCCAACGACCCGACACATACAGGCGGGACCAGGGAAAGGGTTGCTGGAGATCCCAACACTCATCTAGTCTAGATAATGAGTGGGTACGTGGGGGCATGGGGGGCGGGGGGAGCTGATGAAGACCCAGAACGTATGGTGAATAAGAAGAAGGGTACTAGGTGAGGAGATCCAGGATGGAAAGCTCTCATAATTATAGACACTAGTGGAAAGTGAAGCCATGGTAATAACAAGGATTTACTAAATACTCTGCACATTTCTTTATTCTCATTTAATTATTTTAACAAACCACAAAATAGATGGGTATTAGGAATCAGGAAACTGAGGCCAGAAATTATTTGCCAAAGAGTTAGGCTGGTACTATTGAGTTCAATGAAAGCTTGCTTCCTTTCTGATGTTTTTTTGTTTGGTTGGTTGGCTTTTTTTTTTTTTTTTTTTTTTTTTTAGTTTTTCAAGACAGGGTTTCTCTGTGTAGCTTTGCGCCTTTCCTGGAACTCACTTGGTAGCCCAGGCTGGCCTTGAACTCACAGAGATCTGCCTGGCTCTGCCTCCCGAGTGCTGGGATTAAAGGCGTGCGCCACCACCGCCCGGCTTCTTCTTGACTTTAATAGGCAATACCTAAGGAAATCCCAAAGCACTCAGCACAGAGCACTTTATCAGGAGCCTTCTTATCAGCATGCCGCTGAGCTCTGCTCTGTGAACCATGGTCTTTCTTCCTGAGTAAGCTTCTGGGGCAGTCACACAAGCTGTAAGCAGGCCCAGCAGTCTTGCTTTGCAGAAAGGAAGACCAGAGAGTTAAATGATCCAACTATCACCCTCATCTCCTCCTAAGGGTTCCACCTCCCTTACCTGTCCACACCCAAGAGCCCATGCACATACGCCCCTGAGACCCTTCTCCACCTTGTGCTCTGAGAAACACCTGATACAGCTCATGTGACCAACAAATAACATCTAAGGAGAGAAAATGCCACACTGAAAATAACTACTAAACTAACTAGACCAAAAGAAGGATACGTTCACATTTTTTTAAAAAAAGGACTGAGGCTGGAGAGATGGTTCAGTCGACCAAGTGCCTACCACACACACATGAAACCTGACCAGATCCCAGGCACCACATAAACAGCTGGGCATGGCCATGTCGCCTAAAGCTCAGGTATATAGTTACTGTATTTATTGTATATAGTCTTTCTTATATTGGTTATCTTTTTCTATTTTAGACAAAAAGGGGAAATGTGATATTTTGTTTGTGATCTAACAAATAAAGCTTGCCTAAAGATCAGAGTTCAGAGCTAGCCACGAGATAACTATAGAGGCCAGGCAGTGGTGGCACACACCTTTAATCCCAGCACTTGGGAGGAGGAAGCAGGAAGATCAGGAGTTCAAGGCCACCCTGGGTTACACAAGATTGATCCAGTCTAAAAGAAACAGAGCCAGGCAGTGGTGGCACACGCCTTTGATCCCAGCCCTTGGGATCTCACGCCTTTAATTCCAGCACTAGGGATGTGGAGACAGGAAGTGATAGAGCTGGGCAGAGAGAAGAATGTAAGGCAGGAGAAGGCAGGAGCTCAGGTCCCTTTTGGCTGGCTGCTCTGCTTCTCTGATCTTTCAGCACTTACCCCAATATCTGGCTCTGGGTTTTTATTAATAAGACCAATTAGAATTCGTGCTACAGAGGAGACAGGCAAATCCCTGAGATCACTAGCCAGCTAGTCATGCCGTCAGTGAGCATTGGTTCAGTGAGAAACACTGTCCCAAAAGAAAAGGTAGAAAGCAGAAGTGCAAGGCAGTGTTAACAGCTGGCCTCCACATGAATATATACACTCACAATACACACACACACACACACACACACACACACACACAAGAAAGGAAGAAAGAAAGAAAGAAAGAAAGAAAGAAAGAAAGAAAGAAAGAAAGAAAGAAAGAAAGAAAGAAAGAAAGAAAGAGAGAAGGAAGGAAGGAAAGAAAGAAGGAAAGAGAGAGAGAGAAAGAAAGAGAGAGAGAGAGAGAGAGAGAGAGAGAGAGAGAAAGAAAGAAAGAAAGAAAGAAAGAGAGAGAGAAAGAAAGGCTTTGCATCAGGCTGGACTTGTGTCTCTCTGTCCTTAAAGGTCTCCAGACAGCGGTCTTGAGAAACACTGAAGCCATCAACTCCATAAGCATCACATTTCACAGTGAAAAAATATGACACACTGCTCTGTTGAATGACAAGAAAACTATTGGAATCATTCCAGCAAGAAGAAAAATCTCTGGGGAAACTATCTGCAAGTGGGAACCAGCTAACGAGATACAGCAGCAGCTTGTTCTAAAACTGTTCAGCATCACTAGAACCTAGAGGGGGACCTTCTACTACCTTTGACCTTGGGAGGAAGCATCATTCTCAAGGTCAGTAATTAATCAATCTCCTTTATAAAGAGTGCACTGGAATATGTGTGTAAGTAAAACAGGACATACAAATGCAGAACGAGACCGTTTATTCTACTGTTTTGATTAGACTCCTATCTGCCATCTGTCACCCACACAGAACAGGTCACAGTAATGACCATATAGGTCTACATACCGCACCTTTCATTTATATATCACACTTCACACACGGCTGTTCTTTCACCCCATGGTTAATTGATGGGGTCAATACAATCACCCCACACTGTAGAATTACCCTATTAACAGAATCACAGAGCGTGCTAGGAAATCTTGGAGTAGATTTTTGATAGATTCTGATGGTCATTCAGTCCTGATACCTCATGCTACCTCAGCTTCAAACGCATCAAGTAACCCCCCATTAGAGCACCCCGTTGCCAAGCACCCAGGGCTCCTGCCTCTTCTCCCTGCAGGTTACTGGTTACCCCCAGGCCAACTGAAAGTATCCCAAGCAGAGACGAGGCCGGAGACCCCAGGGCCTGAGACCTGGCTAGCATCCCAGCTCCTCCATCTAGGGGTCAAACTATACTTTCTCCTGGGCTGAATTCAGCCTCCTTCCTTGAAAACAGGAGAGCCAGAAAACAACTCCCAGAACTGCTGTGGGCAGAAGTACACTTACGTACACACCTCACTTGTCATGTTCTTAGGTTCCCGGGAAAAGTGACAAAAGGCATGCATGTCACTGCCGAGATGGGTATCTGAGCTATGATTGATTCGGGTTATCTGGACTGGATGCTAGAGGGGAGAGGTTTTAGTGTGCGTGAGTATTTTATTTCTGACCCAGTGTCAGCAACTAGTTCACTTCTCAGTTCTTAGGCTGATAATTTTTATTCAACTTCTTTTAAGAGACCCACTCAAAGAAATGCCAAAACAACAACAGAAATAGCTACAGTTATGTAACTCCTGCTTATCCACCAGGCCTCATTCAAAGCCCGTGACTGCATTTAGTTTCGGCAAAAAACCCTGTCAGATGGGCCACGGCAATCGACCTCCTCAGTTCTTCTATATAAATTAGGCTGTAAAGAAACACTTGGAGGTTCTGGACTGGATTTCAACAGAGCTTATATAGTGAGCATTCTGATTTTTATTCAAGACAAGTAGCATTTCTCCTGTTCTGCTGGCTGCTAAAAACATCCTATTTCCCTCCCTTGAAGGGACAACTAATGCTGACTTTTTAATGCTTTTATTTTGAGACGTTTCAAACACATATAAAAGTTGAGAAAATATGTATGTCATTTACGCCCACTCACCATCAATAAAACAGGACTTCAGGATTTTCTCTCGCCCCTCTCTTATTCCTTGATAAAGTGTGTGTGTGTGTGGGGGGGGGGTGTTAAAAGGGTTATGTACACACATTTCCTATAAGAATCTTGATTCTGAATCCCCTTCACATCACCCTTGGCTACAGAACAATTCCGTTTCTTCTTTCTAAACCTTCTAGAGATTTCCATCCGTCACCATCTACTCACTCTTCTCTCTTGGCTGGCCTCTGCATATGGGCAAATGCAAACCAAACTCCGTGAGCTTCCAACATCAAAGTGACAGTTATAACCAAGTCGCTGGAGGCTCGAGTTAAAAGGAGAGTCAGATACTTTCCGACGTCCTTAGAAGGCTAAACTGGTTCAAGGAAAACGATCAGGAAATGACCAGATGTGTGGGCCCTGAGCTGGGCTGCATCTGCTCCATTCTGAGAATAAACCAAACCTAGATCTTCTCCCACGTGGTTTGACAGGCTTCCTAACTGGTACCTGCTGCTCACTCAGCCCAGACCACAGCTCCATTAGGCTAACAGCTCTTTCATTTCCCACTTGCCGGCTGACCACGACCCCAAAGCTATTAGAATTCTCCCTCCTTTAGAGCGTGGACTATAAAGAACGCAGGATGGCGAAACAGAAAAACGACGTTTGTGTCCCAGATTCTACACCTGTTCTGCGTGACCTTGAACACACTGCCTCTTTCCAAGGACTCCGTATCACCATCTGCAAAATGGGTAGGTTGGTGGATGCCCTCGTGATCCCAGCCTTCTCTCCCGGGTCCCCTCTCGGGGAGGCACCAAAGTAAGCCTCGGCTCCTCCCACGGTCCCCCCATGCTGTTCGCATTCCAGGGCACTGCATCCTTACCTCCCACGCCGAGGTTAACCTTGCGGGGATCTGGATCCTCCCGGAAGTCCGCAGTGAGCTTAAAGACCAGTACTGGAGGGGCCTGCGGGACCTGGGCAAAGACTGACGGAGGCGCCATCGCGACGGGATCTGCCGAGACGTCGAGCGGGAGCCCAGAGCCGCTCGGTGCAGTGCGGGGCGCGGTGACCGGAGGAGACTCTCACCTTCACCGGCGGGCGGGGACAGCCCGCGGCTTCCAATGGCCGAACCGCGTCCGGAACTTGGCAACGCGCTTAGCCAATCACAACCTTCCGACGAAGATGGGTTAGGCGGGACAAGTCTCTACTAGCCAATTCAAGAAGAGGATCTTATCGGAGGCTCGTATGATGCAACCAGTGCGATTTACACCGGAGGAGGTGTGGGCGGGGACAAGGGTGATTGGCATAGCTTGTTCCAATCGCTGAGGCTTTTATTCCTTGGGGTGATGAGGATGTTGCGCGTGGCTCGAGTCCCCAGAGGACAGGCTCCTTGCCCTTGTGGCGCCTGGAGACCTGGGGCAGTGGCCCGCCCGTGGGAATTGCAGAGGACAGGTGTTCCTGTACCTGCTGAGCAGGTGGTTGTACCCGCCAGGCCCCCGCAGTGCTCACGTTCCGGAGCTGGCCAGGCAGGGCTGACAGCCAAGCCCCCGGCATTTGGGCGCAGAACCCGAGTGGTCCGCCTGGACACGCTGTATCCGAGCCTGGGTGACCTTGACCATCTCCACTCAGTGTTTCCCCAGGAAGAAACCTGGGAGTGCTTTCTGCCTTGAGCGCTGGCAGGGGGGACCCTGCAGAAAGTAAGGGATGAGCGCATGCTAGTTTGAGAATTTTACTCCCCGGTAACTTACAGAAAGGGGGGGCCTGGTCCTCAAGGACCTTGAAGGATCTGGCGAGGCCTCCCACGTGTACTGTCATCGATTGGCTGATACCCAAGCTACTGCTGCTTTTTGTCAGGCGGCTCCTTCCCCCGAGACTATTTCTGCCCAGATCCTTTCTCCACTGGTTGACCTTGAAGATTCCGTCTGTCAGCCCTCCATAAAACCTTTCCTCAACCCTCAGGCAGGTTAGAAATCTCTCTTTTCTATGCGTCGGACGTTTTGTTGTCGACATTACAATTTTAGAAAACGTCCTGATGAGTAGGAACCTCGCTCTGGAGCCAGGAAAGTTAGGTTTGGAGCTGGCTGCCACTTACTAACTTGGGCAGGCCTGTTCCTGCTCTGTAAAGTGGAGATAATAGTGTTTTCCTCGGGGTTGTTGTGGGGATTATGTGTGTTAATACACATAAAGTGTTTAGTTGCATACAGTAAGTGCTCTCTAAATACTAGCTTTGTTACTGCGCCCCACCCACACCCCCTCGTAAATGATATGCCGCTTTGCCTGGGCTCTGGCAAACCTCCCTCCGTTCTTACACTAAATATTCAACAGATGTTGGAAGGAGCTAGTTCCTTGGTATTTCATGAGAAAACAGTATCATGGCTTTCTTAGGAGAACATAATAAATCTTCACAAGTTTTCCATCCAAACATAAGCCTGGGAACTTTGAGCAGTACCTGCTGACCTTTTCTGTCTTTTTCTTTTTAAAAACACGGCCTTGTTTTTTAAGGTGACTGCCCACAGTGTCTCGCTGTTCCCCTCCAACAGTCACAAGCTAACACTGAAGGTCCAACAGCCCTCGTGTCCTCTTAGTGCTTCCAAAAATCACAGCCTGAGGGCTACTGTGAAGAGGTTGTTTCTGCAACCTAGCCTTCCTGGAATTTGATTTAGAAGTATGGTCTTCACGGCATTAGCCAACAATGTCATGGTCACTCCCTGCGTCATTCCCGGAGTGAAAAGCAACCCTAGGTTACCTAAACACTGTCAGTGTGGCTAAGATCAAGTAAATATTTGTGTGTGTGTGTGTGTGTGTGTGTGTGTGTGTGTGTGTGTGTGTGTGCATTCGTTCTGTTATGTACAAAGCAGCACGTGTGTGGGTAAATATGCACATGTGTGCACAGGTGTATGGGCCCAAGGTGAACGTCAGGAATCTTCCTCAGTTCCTCTCCACCTTATTATTTGAGACAGGGTCTCCCACTGAACCCAGAACACACAAACTCTTCTAGACTGTACGGTCAGTGAGCTCAGAGACTTGCCTGTCTCCGCTCCCCAGCACGCGAGTTACAAGCATGCTATCACACTTGGCTTGTTCATGGGTGCTGGGGGTCCAAACCCAGGTCCTCCTGCACAGCAAGCACTTTGACCAACTGAGTCATCTCCACCATCACACCCGTGGCGATAGTGTGCTGGGGAGTTTCATGTTTGACTTGATACAAGCTAAAGTCATCTGAGAGGAGGCAACCTCAGTTAAGAACATGCCTCCATAAGAGCAGGCTGGAAGCAAGCCTGCAAGGTATTTTCTTAATTAGTGATTGATGATGGCGGGCCCAGTCCATTGAGAGTGAGACCATCCCTGGGCTGATGGTCCTGGGTTCTATAAGAAAGCAGGCTGAGCAAGCCATGAGGAGCAAGCCAGTAAACAGCTCATCTCCCCGCCCTCTACATCAACTCCTGCCTCCAGGTTCTTGCCCTGCTTGAGTTCCTGCCCTGAATTCCTTTGATGATGAACAGTACCGTGGAAGTGTAAGCCAAATAAACCCTCTCCTCCCCAAATTACTTTTGGTCACGACGTTTCATCATAGGAATAGTAACCCTAACTATATAGGGACAAAGAAAGTGTTGTGTGCAGTTTCTCTTCCTGTCCCATTTTACACCTGAGTTTTAGGGGATTGGAAAGGTGAGGAAGGAAGCCTATGTTGTGTAGGATTCAAATGTTCATTTTTCTTTCTCAGTAATGTGAGTCTTTGGGATTGTGTTCAGAACTCTTCTGTCTTGAGCCTTGTTAAGCTACCTCCTAAATAAAATACCAAACTTGAAATAAACAAAATGCCTTCCAGGTCATTGCTAATTTTAACACTTTGACTTAGAGTTGACTCAACACTGCCTCCTGGCTGAAAAAATAATTCAAGCAAGAGGCTGATGAAGAGCAGAACCAGGCAATCAGGTAAGGCAACCAGCAGAGCAGCCAGGGAAAGGGAGGCTGAGGTCTGAAGAGGGAGGCTGGGAGTCTCAGTGCTTCCAACAAGGTTCTAAAGCTGTCCAAGGGAGTCAGTCCTTCTGGCTCGTACCCTGACCTCCTCTCTCTCTCTCTCTCTCTCTCTCTCTCTCTCTCTCTCTCTCTCTCTCTAACAACTGTAAAAGAGGAATTGGGAAGCCACATGACAACAGCTGTATCCGGAATGAATTCCTTTAGAATATATTCTTTTAGAACTCGGAAGCCTCCAGGACCAGCAATACTGTCCCAGAACACAAGACTCAGGGCATCGGTGGCAACTGACCAGACCTCTAAGCTAATCCACACTTGCTTGTTTTACTCAGTCTTAACCCGGAGCAGCACCCAGGATGCTTAAACTTAGCAACAGCTCACGGGAGAGAAGTTTATCACCCTTTGCACTCAGGCACAAAATGCTTTGGGGTGTATGGATGCTGTCATGACGGGGAGGATGTCATTTACAAGTTGAGTTTTCTGCTGAACTCATATTTCTTTAAAAACCAAAGTTATTAGGAAGATACATTCCAGAGTCACTGTATGGATAAAAGCCTGCCTGCTAAGGGTGTGTGTCTTGGGATGGTAACCGGGTTCTCTTGCTAAAGAGAACAGTCAGTTTTAAGCTTCTCCCGGATTAACTAGCTGGTGTGCCTGGGTGAGCCTTGGTGAAAGCTTAACTCTGTGCTTATCCCCAGATTGTCTTCCTTCTTCTTGTACGACTCCTCTGCCAGCATGGCCCAAGCCCTACTATCTCATGGTTCCTACCAAACCAGGATGTGCCTCGCTGTGTCTTATCTCACAGAAGGACATGCCCAGTGAGGCCTGGAGCAGATGGGATCTATACTTAGTTCCTGAACTGGATACTCACGTGTGCAGGTTTTATTTAAGGCTCCAAAGACCTTTGTGTTCCAAAGATACCAACAGGCCTGTGCTGTGAGTGCTATCATTTACTGTTGACTGTAATTAACTCCCACAGCGCCATTTAGAAATTGTTATGCTGTATAATTTTTGTACTTAAGTATCATAGTACAATGGTTAAAAAAGCCTGACCTCTGGAAGTGGATTTCCTCTGTGTGTCTCAGTTTCCTCTCCTGCAATATGAAGCTAATAATAGTTCTGCCTTGGGGGGGGGGGCTGGGAAGATTAACTTGTTTAATGCAACTAAATGGTTTCATGCGAGAACTCTTTGAACTGTAATTCACAAGAGCGCAGGAAATGTTAACGGGTTTTGTTGAGTGTTAATAAGATTCGTCATCGTCATCACTAATATCAGACTCTTTGCTCTGAGAGGTATTTGGCTTTTTATTGAATGAGGAGCTGCACGAATGAATTATACCTAAGCGTGAACTCAGAATCAGATTCCTCTTACTGGTTGAGATGCTGAGTTACTTAATTTTGTCTGAGTTTTACCATTCCTGTTACATTGTAGCAGATAGCACACAGCAGAGCAGTAAAGTTATTATTATTGTCATAGAGATTACACTTCAGTCCCTAGGCAGCTGGAAAGTAATGATTGAGCTCTCTTTGAAGTCTCCTTGATCTGGCCTCTTGGAGGTATATACTCAGATATTTTTTAAATGGAAAAGAGGCCAAGTGTGGTTGATGCATGCCTATAATTCCAGCACTTAGAAGGCTGAGGTAGAATTTGAGGTGAACCTTAGCTACTTAATGAGTCTAAGAAGTTTTTGTAATTGCTTGCAAAATTTAAAAGAAACAAGATAATATATTCAAAATGAATTAAAATATAAATATATTAATAATAGCCTTTTATATCTTTCTCTGCAAGAGAAAAAATGTTTTAGAAACCATCCCATAATTCTCTCAACATCTGGGAAAACCTTCATTTCCACTTAAGACAGTGGTGACCAACTTACTTAATGCTGTAACCCATTAATACTTTTTAATATCTTTAATATGATTGGGGGTTACCTCAACAACATAAAATTATTTTGTTGCTACTTAATAACTGTAATTTTTCCTGTTATGAATTGTAATGTAAATATCTGATATGCAAGGATCTCTGATGTACAGTCTCAAAGGGGTCACAACCCACATGTTGAGAACCACTGACTTAAAACGCCACCACCACCACCACCACCACCAAAAAAAGTCCCAAAGTATATTGCCTTAGCAAAACAAACAAAAAAAAAAAAAAAAAAGAAAGAAAATCACTTCAAAATGACAGAAGAATGGGAAGGCCATAGGCCTTAAAAATCAGAATGTTCTCCTTACATTGTCCTGTTTCTACCTAGATGTGTTATAAATGTGGTGACTTAACGCAATGTCTACTCCTTTGAAGATTTATTTTTATTTATTGTATTTCGTGAATGTATGCTGGGGAGGCCAGAAGAGGGCATCAGGTACCTTGGAGCCAGGCAGGCCTGGAATGGAGTCCTTGGAGCAGGTTACAGGCAGGCCTGGAATGGAGTCCTCTGGAAGGAAGATCAGGGAGTGTGACCTGACAGCTCAGCTCTCTCCAGCTCCAGTGCCTTACTTTTATGTCCAGAGTTGTGGTGTCCTTTTCCCCTCTGGTTGGACATGACCGCAAATCCTGCGCTTTGGTGCAAGGTGGATGCAAACGAAAAGACAGACAAAGAGCACATCAATGTCTTTGCGGGGAACACGGTGTCTCTTAATGCCTCTTAACTCCTAAAGCAGTATTTTAAGACATTGCTGGGATAGATGGCTTTACTCTTGCTCAAAGCCAGCCGAGACACAGTTCTAACATTTCAGCATCCGGCAGTAGAGGGCAGCACTACCCTTTTTTTGAAAAATATTGAGCATCAAGGGAAGGAAGGGGGGTCCCAGCAGTTGCAATTTTTGTTTTTGATTTTACTTTATCCATATATGTCTTTTCAATTTTATTTTCCTTATTGCTTATGTGATTTTTTTTTATAGAAAGAATTCAGTATCTTCTATTGCTTAGTACAGGAAGACTGAGGAATTGGTGTAAAACAGAGGTTTCAGGTGTCCCGCCAGATTTCTTTCTGTCTGGCGAAGGTAAACAGTGGCTTGACCTTAGGTAACCAGATAGCGTTATTATATGAACAAAGTAAATGCTTCTGAACTTTCTAGATAGAAGTTCTTCTGAAGCAGGGTGGGGTTTTTGTTTGTTGGTTGGTTGGTTTTGTTTTTTTAATGTGTGTGAATTTTATGGTCATACCCCTGATGATGGCTTCTAAATTCTTACTGATTTCATTCTGCTGTGTCAGCGTTCATTTCTAGCACACTTGAGATGGATCAGGGTAATCACTGATGTAACACAGGTATTGTGACTTTCCGGGAAAATACTCCGCACAGTGGGGAAGGAACTTCTTTGCTGAAGCTGCAGTTGACTGAAAGCTGTGCAGAAGCAGCCACCAAATTAGTCTTGTACGCTAGAGCCTCATTCTATTACACTATGATTTGAATTTCCCTAGCCAATAACAGGGGGAAAAAATCTGTGACTTTTGTACTAAATGTAACTAAATCTCATTGTCAAGAACACATGGAGGAGGGAATAATCCTAATTTTAGCAAATACATAACCAAAGTATTCTTAGCATATCTGGGTTCTGTCCTGACCCTGAAAAGATTTTTGGCAGCAAGTCTTCAATTCCAGCTTAAACAAACTCCCGAGGAGTTAGCGGCAGCAGACACTAAGTCTGGTCCCGGCTCTGCCTTGTGAACTGGGTGAATAATACCCTCTGAGCCTCTGTTTCCTCCACTCTTAAGTAGAGATACCTCTGGACTTATTAGAAGGGCCAACTTAGAAAATACATATGAAACCAGGCGGTGGTGGTGCACGCCTTTAATCCCAGCACTCGGGAGGCAGAGGCAGGCAGATCTCTGTGAGTTCAAGGCCAGCCAAGGCTACAAAACACAGTGAAACCCTGTCTCAAAAAAAGAAAGAAAGAAAGAAAGAAAGAAAGAAAGAAAGAAAGAAAGAAAGAAAGAAAGAAAGAAAGAAAGAAAGAAAGAAAGAAAGAAAGAAGTGAAGAGGGAGAGAAAGAGAGAGAAAATGCATATGAAAATGCTTTGACTTACCTTCTTGTAGGAGGGAATAGTGAGTGGGTTGAGGGGGAGGCTGGAGGGAAGAGAGAGATCTGTGATTGATGTGTAAAATGAATAAAAAATCTTCTTAATTAAAAAAATGCTTTGAGCCGGGCGGTGGTGGCGCACGCCTTTAATCCCAGCACTCGGGAGGCAGAGGCAGGCGGATCTCTGTGAGTTCAAGGCCAGCCTGGACTACCAAGTGAGTTCCAGGAAAGGCGCAAAGCTACACAGAGAAACCCTGTCTCGAAAAACCAAAAAAAAAAAACAAAAAAAAAAAATGCTTTGAAAGGGCTGGAGAGATGGCTCAGTGGTTAAGAGCACTGGCTGCTCTTCCAGAGGTCCCAGGTTCAATTCCCAGGACCCACATGGCAGGGCACAACTGTCTGCAATCCAGTTCTAAGGGCTCCAGTGCCACCTTCTGGTCTCTGTGGGTAGTAGGCACATAGACATTCATGCAGACAAAACACCCATACACATAAAAATCAATTAATAATTTTTAATTGGTCTAAAAGCCATTTAGGTACCTAACAAGTATTTTTTTGTTTTGTTTTGTTTTTTTCAAGACAGGGTTTCTCTGTGTAGCTTTGAAGCCTGTCCTGGAACTTGCACTGTAGCCCAGGCTGGCCTCAAACTTACAGAGATCTGCCTGCCTCTGCCTCCTAAGTGTTGGGATTAAAGTCGTGCGCCGCCACCACTGCCCGGTCCTAACAAGTATTTCTATCATTGTAGCACAAAGAGATTAATAACTGTTCCAAAGTCCTAAGACTGTCTGTCTTTTCTCACCTGGTGTCTGTACATTGCCTGGGGTTGTTAGTTAATTGTCATGTATATTTAACTCTCTCCTTTACTCAATTACTAGTTTCCTAAGACTCAAAGCCATCAGACCTAACTTTACATTTCCCATGACAGAAAGGTATTTGATGCATAATTAGAACATAAATATTTGTTGATTGATTAAAGACAAGCTGCAATACAAAAATAGCTCTTTTACTGTGGTTAAAAAAAAAAAACCCACGTAGCACACTATTTACTATCTTGACCATTTGAAGTACACTATACAGTAGTGTTAGTCATGTTCACATCGCTGTGTGCCAGATCTCTGGATCTTTCCATCCAGAATGAGCTCTTCATAACCCTCCCACATTGCTAGTTCCTAGTCCCAAGAACCTTCTTCACTGATTGAGTACAACATGAAAAGAATACAGGAGGTTGCTGTGAGGTGGGGGTGTGTGGACGTGGTCACCCCAGGACTTCCATCCTGCTTTACATTCCTTTGGTTAGGTTTCCCTCGTGGACAGTCTGTGCTCGTCTCCTGAGCTGTCGATCAGCCACAGGCTAGAGGCCTGGGCAGAGGCGCCAAAGAAGGCACCGCTAAAAAGCACGAACACGCACACACACAAATTAATAAATAAAAATAAATATGTATCCTAAGGTACTCCTTCCCAGGATTTAGATAGCTCCTAAAATAAATAGTGGCTGTAAAAATGAGTATTACTATACTACCAGAGTTTTTTACAAGAGTTGATGCCAATTCTCCCGAGTGACGAGTGCCTACCAAACACCAGTGTTTAGCAGGTAACAGGAGTTCAGTATTCCCCTGGATCTATTGGTGCTTCCAACTGCCTCGCCCATTGTAGGGCTTTATTTATTTAACAACAGTTATATAGTGCTTACTGTCTTCCAGGTACCGGCTAAGTGCTTTACAAACACTAACTCATTCTAATTGTATAACAACTGAAGTGGGTGGTCTTATCCCATCTAACAGATGAGGTAATTAAGGCAAAAAGCAGTCAAGCAATTCATCCAAGTTGGCACAGTTAGTCAAAATACTAGGCATATGAACACAGGCAGTCTGGTTCCAGGGTTCCCATTCCACTTTGCCAGGCTGCTTCCCACATGACAGCATTTATCCGAGGCATGTGTTACTGGATTGTAAAATCATACTGTGCTTTTGTCAGAGGATCTTGGGATAGTTTATGTTGTCATACCTGGACATCACTCCCATAACCCCCTGTGAGAGAGAAAAGAGCTTTAAAAACGTGTTGTGGTGTATGACAGGGCCATCGTTTGCGGATTCCAGTAAGGATGGCTGCTGCTGCTTTGATGCTTTCTTGAAACAGGTTCTCACTGTGTAGCCCAGGCTGACCTCAAGCTCAGGTTCCTCCTGCCTCAGTCTCTCAAATGCTAAGATCGCAAGCAAATGCTACCACACCCAGATATTATGTTTACAAAGACAGGGAGGTCCTGCTCCCATACATGATCACTGTATTTTCTTTCTGACGTCATATTAATTTCAGCAACAACAGTTCCAGGTTCTGGACAGAAAAGAAAAAAAAAAACCTGCTCTAGAAATAGAAGAAGCATGAGAAGAATTATGTAAATGCCAGACTTTAGAAGGAATAAGGTGTGTGTGTGTGTGTGTGTGTGTGTGTGTGTGTGTGTGTGTGTGTGAATTTCCATGTAACTAAGACACAGGGGTCTCCAGTCAACCTCTAGTCTTAAATCTGGTAGACTTTTGAGTTTGCATTTTCTTCAAGTTTCATTTAATTTTTGTTTTACTCTTAGTTTAATTTCATCCCATAACCTAATATCATTGTTTCTTTATACTCATCCTGTCCACGGGTATTTATCGAACATCTACAAAGTGCCAGTGCTGCATTTGATGCTAAAAATAACACAATCAGCAAAAAGACAAAATACCTATCCTCAGATATTCTAGAATATACTAGAGGAAGACAGATGATGATGACATGGCAGAAATAAAGGCGCTGAGATGCATCTGTGATGCATGCTGCATTTCTTCATGGAGGGGTAGAGGACAGCTCATGAATGGGGAATTCATCCAGTTAGAGCCAATTCTTCTTCTCTAGGCATGCTCCCTCCAGCAAAGGCAGCATTAGTTCTGATCCACACCAAGGAGAACTCTTACCACCTGCATATGTTAATCTTAAAGAAAAAAACATTGAAAGTGTTAATGTTTCTTAACTAAATATTAATTTAATATGATGATAGTCAAAGTATTATCTTTGACTTATTTTGTTTTATTGTTTTTAGCTCTTGTTCCTAAAGACAAAAACACAAAGATATCACTTCACTAATTATAATTTGTATTAGCAAAATACAAATTTTTGTTTGTTTGTTTGTTTTTTAGACAGGGTTTCTCTTGTGTAGCTTTGTGCCTTTCCTGGAACTCACTTGGTAGCCCAGGCTGGCCTTGAACTCACAGAGATCTGCCTGGCTCTGCCTCCCAAGTGCTGGGATTAAAGGCGTGAGCCACCACCGCCCAGCTAAATACAAATATTTTTATTCTGTTAAGGAACTGAAGAAAGTTCAAAATATAAGCATGATATACGTCTTTCTAAGTCATAGAGAGAAATAGACAAATGTGGTGGTGACATGTGTGATCCTAGCTCTTGGTAGATGGAGGCAGGAGAATCAGGAATTAGAAAGCTACAAAATGAGTTCAAGACAATCCCAGGCTATGGGAAACCCTCTCTCAACAATGATAGATAGGCCGGGCGGTGGTGGCGCACGCCTTTAATCCCAGCACTTGGGAGGCAGAGCCAGGTGGATCTCTGTGAGTTCGAGGCCAGCCTGGTCTCCAAAGCGAGTTCCAGGAAAGGCGCAAAGCTACACAGAGAAACCCTGTCTCGAAAAACCAAAAAAAAAAAAAAAAAAAAAAAAAGATAGATAGATAGATGGATCAGAAGAGGAGGGGGAGGAGAGGAGGAAGAGGAAGGGAAAAGGGAGAGACTGAGACTGAGGAGGAGGCTGGGGAAACCACTTAATAACAGTGTTTGCTGCTTAAGCCTTGGAATCCGAATTCAAATCCCCAATGCCCACGGAAAAAGCTGGACACAGTGTGCGTTTGTAATCTAAGTGTTGGTGCAATGGAGACAGGTCGATCCCTGAAGTTCAATGAGCTGTAAGCCTAGCTGAACTGGTGAGCTCTAGGTTAATGAAGAAACCCTGTCAAAAAACAAGATGGAGAGCCAATGAGGAAGACACCAAACATGAGTCTTTCAGCCTCCACACATGGGCATACTCACATCAACACATATGTACACACAAAAAGAAAAAAGGAGCTGCAGATTCTTCTCTGGAAGATTTTACATCCCAAAGAGTAGGTGATGGCAGAGACAAGTTCACAGTGGGATCTCTGGTTTCCCAGAGGTGATGTCAAACGTTAATGTGGGAGGCCAAAGGACATTTTGCTGTGCAAACTACATATTTTACAGGAACATCTCCACGTACTACTAAGTGTAACTATTCAGAACACATCTCCAGGCTGTTGGTTCTCACACCATCCATGGTCCTGGATAAAAAAATTACTTAATTGCCATTTTAGTATTGTTATATTCAGTGCAGAATTATGTAGTGACTGGTAGAGTGGGCTGGTTAAAAAAAAAATAAAACAAGTCCTGGAAGTGCATAATGAGGGAAGCTACTTAGGAATCCGCGCCTCTCCGCCCCAGGCCACCACCATGGCTCTCAGAGAAATCATCACCCCAACAGAAATCACCCCAACAGCAGTGAATAAAGTTAGACCGAGGCAGGACAACAGGGAGAGAGGCTTCCAGCCCCCAGAGGGGCCCAGTGGACAGCTCATTAGAACCTGTCAGTCACCCTCGCCAGCTCCCCTTTTAAGTTATGGAGCCTGACAGAGCTGACAGGAAAACTAAGGCAGTGACATCCCCCGAGGGACGAGAGTCCCGCTCATCTTTCTTTGATAGTTGACAGTAGATGCCACCTACAAAACACTCCCCTCACCTGAAACAAGCACACCAGGACAGCCCTGTCACCCTCCAAGGAGCCAATAGGAAGATACCAGACTCGTCTACCACGATTGAGATTTCTTGAGAAATAAACTCATTTTTAAGCAGACAGTCCCTGCAAACGGAGCGCTCGTTTTCTTCAGGGCGGTGCGGAGCTGCCCAACAACGCCCAACAACGCCGGAAGCGAGGCTTGGACTCCACAGCCCTTTTCTCCAGCAGCCCCTCCGGCGCTGAGAAATCAGCCGGATGTTCCATGATGGGGAGTCTGGGCCTTTGGTTTTCTCACCTCACTCAGGAGTGTAAAGAATCAAAACACACCTGGCCACGCCCCCACGGAGGCGGGACTGGCCAGCGTTGCCAAGTCTTCTCAAGATGCCCCTGGTTCTCTGATTTTAACATGCCTCAGAAATAATGAAGAAAAAAAAATCCACTTCTAAACCAGTGCAGAGCCTGGTTTAGAAGGCAGGGTGCAGGGCCAAGGAATCTGCATTCCAGGATCAGCTAATTCTGTTTATTTGTTTTTGTTTTTGAAACAGGGTCTTATTGTAGCCCAGGCTGACCTAAGGCCCCCAAGTTCACACAGGGAGTAAGTGGCAACCACAGAGTTTAGAATTCAAACTGTCTCTAATCTTGAACTCAGTATCGCAAATATAATTTTTCCTTAGTATCTAAAATTAAAGTAGATATAAAATATCTGGTTTTTTTTTTTTTTCAGGAATTCATTTACACAACAAAAAGTCTGTTGTGTAATTATCGAGAAGCAAACTCCTGTCTTCTGGTTGCCTGGCCTCATCCTGTGGGGCAGCCATGGCTTCTGGGGGGTAGGGGGTTGGGATTTATGCTTTACCTCAGAGTGTCCCCTAGGGGACATAACCCATTAACAGATCCTTAGGATTCTTCCTCAGAAGTCCTCCCATATGGCACCAGGGCATCTACACACATCCAGAAGTCACTCTGGATAGCCACAATTCTCCAAGGAGCAAACTAAATGTTAGTGGTGATCTTGTTTCCTATGCCAACACATATGTCTCCTTCAAAAGGCAGATTAATGATGCCACTTCTTCCATTGTTTTATTAAAATGAGCTATTCTTATTCTTAAACGTGTGTGTGGGCAGAGAGACGATAGAGAGATAATGACATGATAATGATAATGGAGATATAAGACATTCCAGGAGTGTTTACAATTTTAAAGGCTTTTAACTTCCCTTTCTACCTGCCTCCCTACCCCACTCATTACTATACCTTCACTAATCTCGTTAGACCTTGTTCTTTAACTCACTTGGGAGTTAGGGTGCAAGGATTGGAAGCCAAGGCTTTGCACATCCCATGAAGGCACTCACCACTGGACTACATTTCCCCCTGAGACTTGCTTCTTCAGCTGTGTGTGATAGCTCATCTTCTCATGTCAAGGAGGATGGCTTCCTCAAGCCATCCCCTTCCTGCCAACCAGCCTGTGGGGTAGAAAAGCCATTTTAACCATCCTGTTGAGTCTGTGTGAATTGTTCCTGGGAGCCTTTGGACTCCTTTTGTTCTGCAGGTGAGGAGCCCCAAAGAATGTTGTTTTGCTAAGTTTTAGACTATGAACTGGCCAGTCCTTCCCTCCCTGCTTCTCCCTCTAATCTTGCTTCTACTCAGAGCAAGGGATGTTTGTTGTTTTAATGCTCTCCTTACAGAGTCTAGGACTCTGGAGGATGTAGGTTCAACAAACAAACTATTGTCCTAATGTTACATTCTTATTCTAGAGGATTCAGGAGGCCTCCTGTTATCTAGGAATCGGCTTGAAAACCCTAAGTCACGTTTGAGTTGTGCTTTTCAATCCCCTTTAAAGAACATTCTACCTAGAGACTGGCTGGCCACATTTAAACTGAAGCCAAATCCTATAGCCACAAAGGGCTGACGCTCTAAAAGTCTGTTAAGGAGGCAAAATTAGCATTAGGGAAGCAATTAGAGACCCGTTGGCTGCCCCGTTGGGAACGATAAGCCCCTGGGCAATAGAGAGGGGAGCCTACCAACTCACAGTAGCTTGGCCTCCAGGGCAGAAGTGGAGTTTGAGCTAGGGTTGATCAGACCTGATAAACTTAGGCAGAAGGAGGCTTTCCAAGTCCCTGGTAAGCAGGAAATGGTTAATATCTTCCTATTGTCTGAAATTTTAAGTTTCTGTTTAGGGCCTGCCTAAGGTAAAGTTGATAAGCGCAGATACCCTGTTGTGCTTGTTCACTAATGAATGCCCAGTTCCTGGAACAAGGCCTCATACACAGCTGATACCCAGTGGATGGATGGGTGGATGGGAAGGTATGTGGGTAGTTGGGTGGGGGATGGAGAGTAGATAAATGAGCAAACGATAACCATGTTCCTCAAGTGAGTAACAGATCAGCTTGTGTCCCTCTCTGTTGGTGGGGTATCTCCACTTGAAGCACAGCCAAGTGGACTAAGAAGATCGAAACCTGCAAAGACCTGGAACCAGTCAAACAGGACAAAAGAGCTGCCCATTGCCAAGCTGGTCTATACCATCACAGTAGGGAGGGAACTTAGGCTGAATGAAATCAGGCGACACACACAAGACAAAATTAGTCGCACAGCCTTCTCAACTGTGTGCCTGGTCCTCAGGCAACAGTGAAAGAGGAAAGGAAGGAAGGAAGGGAGGGAGGGAGGAAGGAAAGGAGAGAGAGAAGGAGGGAGGGAGGAAGGAAGGAAGGAAGGAAAGGAGGAAGGAAGGAAGAAAGAAGGAAGAGAGGGAGGGGATAGGGAGGGAGAGAGGTAATTAGATTTGCTCTGTCCAGCTCTAATTTCCCTTATTAACAGCATTACCACGACAGTGTCACTTTTATTGACACCCTGCTGTAGTTGTATTCACTGGCTAAGCTCATAGTCATTGCTGTGTCATTAACAGCCAGCCCCCATTTTTTTCTTCTCCATAAAGTCATAGGTTTTCCGTCTTCTACTTGTGTAATTGATTACTGAAGCAAAATGCAGTGTTTTATGTTAATTCCCAGTGTGTCTTCTTATTAATCTGAGACCATCTTCCAGTTTACACAGTTCCCTTGAAACCTTGACCCTATCATCAGTCACAGGAATGACTCCTTTTCGACTGGTGTGGTCCATACGGACAGATGATCTGCAAATGCCCCCAAGGATTTGAATGCTAAAGAAAACTAGCAAGTTCTAATGGAGGTGTGGTCACCACTGGCACAGCATCACATGTGGAAAAGAGAATGAATATTTGGAACTAGGCTTGGGCACATGGGGCAAAATCTGAAGGTCCAGTTGGGAATGCAAGAACTGCCAAATTCTAGGTTGAAGGAAGCCAAAGTGGGAACTTGCTATATTAGTAACCTGTAAAGATTGATCAAGGAAACCACATTTCAGAAGTAAAAGGGGTGTGTGTGTGTGTGTGTGTGTGTGTGTGTGTGTGTGTGTGTGTGTGTGTGGCCAAGTTTGAAGCGAGTAAGAAGGGGAAGGAGCATATTGTTCTGTTTACTGGCAAAAATGGGGGCAGAAAAGATGACCTGGTAACTTCTATAGAACACAGGGCTCCCCTAAGGGGCATATATTAAGTTCTCTAGAATTATGGATAGGCGTCCCCTTAACACTCCAGCAGGTGCCTCCTCCATCAGGTGCCCTTAGCGCCTTCCCTTGGATCCTGCATGCTTCCTACCTTTCCTTCTGCTCTGCCTGTTGCAAAAATCAATTACAATGTGCTTACATCTCCCGTGATTGATACATTTTCCATCTGCTCCAAATGTGCACAGGCTTGGACCGGCCGGCACCATCCGGCCCCTCCCGCCTCTCCCCTCTCCTGAGAACTGTCTTTCTGCACAGCATAGGCACACAGATGTTTTCACCCCGCTGTTCCAGCGCAAGGGTAATTTCCCCCAGTGCCTCTGTGTGTGTGAGCTCCAGGCACTGTCTCTCTGGGGAGAGAGAGAGTAAATGTTTTCATTCCAAACCCTCAGGGTCAGGTCTTGTTTGTCTAAACTGTGTTTGTTGTCGTAATTATCAGATTAGCTGATCTCTGGCAGCAAGTTGGGGGGCAGAGGAGGGAGGATATTAACCCTGAGTAGGATGGCGGCTCTGCTTTGTCTTAGGAATACCTCTGAGAGGAGCTGTCGTCTCCTCCAACCTGAAAGATTTGCCTGGAATTCTTTCTGCCAACTGGGCCGGGTCTTCTCATTGGCTGTTCTGAGTAAATTCATGCTTCTGCTGGGATCCAACAGGTATTCAGCCCGAGGTGGGGGGTGAAAGGTCATCTCTCTGGAGATCTGCTGAGGGAGGAAAGAAGGACACTCTAAGGAAGATGTGCTTAAGTGATTTCATGAAGGTGTGGGTGTCTCTCAGACCCAATAAGGAACCAGGAGCTTGAGCCTGGAGACTTCAGTTTGATCCCCAGCCCTGTTGGCCATTCCTCCCCCTGGCATGCACAGAGATAGCAAGATTGCTCTTTCCACTTAGTGTTTGGGGATTTTCTGTTTCTGAGTAGTACATTTTCACTACTATCATTTTAACAAAGTCAAGAGTCTCCCCCTTGTATAGACATTCATGAATCTTCTTCTTCAAGCCCAGATGGCTGGTTATCTCACTTTCAAGATGTCCCCACCTCTCTTTCCTCCCACCTACCACACCTCTGAACGTCTGTCTAGTCTCCAAAGTTAAAAATAGATAGATTCTATCCCCCACTTCCGATTACAAAAGTACCATGCCTTTGCATCCTGATTACCCGATTTAGAAATGAGAAAGTCTTGTCTCCTCGGGTGTATTACAGGCAGTCAGGAAGGATGAAGGCCACATGCTGGTACTCGGCAGGGGATCCCAAATGCACAAACAGGTTTGCATTGTAAGCACTTCTTAGGGATGGCACTTTCTCACTTCTGTTCCTCGCTGATTTTGTTGTTATTGTTAGCAGTGGTTGTAGTGCTGACGGTGATCGGTGATCGGTGATATAGTAGTGTTTTATTGGGGGGGGGGTTGCTTGGACAATGTCTTATGTAGCCCAGGTTGGCCTCCTCCAACTCTCTCCTTTTTTAAGTTAATTTATTTATTTTATGTGCATTGGTGTTTTGCCTGCATGTATATCTGTGTGAGAGTGTCAGATCCTCTAGAACCAGAGTTACAGACAGTTGTGAGCTGCTATATGGGTGCTGGGAATTGAACCCAGGTCCTTTGAAAGAGCACCCAGAGCTCTTAACCACTGAGCGTTCTCTCCAGCCCCTTGTGTTTGGTTCTTACTATGCACACACGCGTGTGCGTGCGCGCGCGCGCACACACACACACACACACACACACACACACACACACACACACCATATGAAAACTACCATTTACTAATTTACTGGCCATCTACAGCACTGTGAGAACTGACTCCACACACAGTCTCTCACTAGAAGCCCACCATGGCTTGCAAGGTGAGTACTGTCTTGTGTATGGAAGCTGACTCAGAGTGACGTGGCATACATAACCAAGCTCTCACAACTGTTAGTGGTAGAATGAAAACCGAGCTCTGCTGTGTATGTATATGATTTTAAAACCCATACAGTCCTATCTTTCTAGCTACTAACATGAAGAAACATCTGGACAGCTAGAGAAAACATGCTGTTGCCCAAAACGAAATTCAACCCAATCCATCTCTGTGTATTTTTCCCCACACAAATACAGCTATAATAATTTCTTCATAAAATTTGAAAGTGCTCAAATGCAATAAACACATTCCAAATAATATTTTATACAACAAAATAGTTTTTGCTCTGTTGTTAGTGTTAGTTTTAAATAAATGTGACTCATTTGTCCTTGTCTATACTGTTTAAAAATCTGTCGCCACTGGAAGCAAATATGATTTTTCAAATGTTCTATGTAGTTCCTTCCCACTGATTCACAAAAGCCCTGTTGAGAAGCTACCCCAACTGAGACTAGCCATGAGCTCTGAGGTCTCACTTCTCCATTTGTGTTGCCAGGATAGAGGCTCTGGAGAAGAAATGTTCAGAACCAGAACTGGGCAGGGAGTTTCCATGTGGTCCTCCTGAACTGTCTAGGGAGCAGAATCCAAGAGGGTGGGTGTCGATGGAGGGCAACAGCCATGGGGCTGGTCTGCTCTGTGCTTGGAAATGTTCCTTCATCCTCCAGCTAGACAGAGAGTTGTCTACAGCTCGGCCTCCCTGGGTCTCCTGTCCCTGGGACTTATCCCCCTGCCTCCCACAAGGCACAGTGGAGCCAACCCAGCAGTTCTCATATATGTCTTCTGCCAGTTATTCTGTCAGGGAGTTTAAATGCTCATCTTACTGTCGCCCCGGAAACACTGCCTTCCTTCAAAGAAACACTCACTTGGGAAGGCTTTTCTTAAAAAAGCATAAGAGTTTATAGAGCACATGTTTGTGGTCCTCGCTACAGCAACATGACTTTGGGGTTGCTAAAATACCTTCGTTGATACCGGCCATGAGTGGCGAGCTTGTTCCTGCTGTGATATCTGAGGTGCCCAAATGTTTTCTGGAGCAGAGTCCAGGAGGCCTGACTCACAGTTGTGAGTCCCTCCTTTTGGCTTATCAGGAAAGTTAGGGATTGAATTGGATGAAACAAGAATCTGTCTTTTATGATGTGCTATCATATTCTGTGCCTTTACAGACATGCACATAGGACAACTTGTTTAGAAATAAGACAATTTTTTTTCTTGGTTTAATATGTACAAAGTACTCAGAATAATGTCTGGCACCTAGGGGTATAAGCTACTACTATTTTCAAGAGATTCATACACTGCAAACATTTTTACACACACACCCTGGAAATTTTATAAAACAAACAAACAATCCAGGACTGTGGAGATGGCTCACTGGGTAGGAAAGCTCGCTACATAAGAATGAGAAACTGAGTTTGGATCACCAGCACTCACATAAAAAGCAGGCGTAGCCCCTGCTCTGGAGAGGAGGCAGTAGAGACAGGTGGGGCTTCCTGGTTATCCTACCCCCGAAAATAGGAAAAACAGGAAAAACAAAAACTAGCAAACTACAGGTTCAGATCCTGTCCCAAGGGAATAAGGCAGATTGACAGAAGAAGGCTTCTAGCATCCTCCTCTAACCTCTGTACATGTGCATGGGGGCACACACCTGCTCAGATGCACACACAGGTGTATACACACACACACACACACACACACACACACACACAATGCACATGTGCACACTCTTTTTAAAAAAAGAATCTAATATTTGGATAACTTAAACGTGTTTCTCTTAAGACCAATAGAAAAGAGGTAAGTTGTAGATCCTACAACCTCAAATAACTACTAACCAGTGAAGGAGAGTTTCCTAAACAAGTCACTGCCGTGACCAAATGCAGAAACACTCCATTTGAAAATCGACTTTACTATTTGGCCATGGAATGGACTTGACTGTCTTTCTGAGCAGCTAATTTCTCCTCTCTGGATTTGGGAATTCAGGCATCAGATGGCTAGATGGGCTATGTGACATGAGAGAATTTTGCTCTGTAAGTCCCTGATTCTACAGGAAATAGTACTACCCACCATGACTGTGAGCAATAGAGTGGAGAGTAGGCTGTGGCCAGAGCATGCAGACCTGTAAGAACATCATATCCACCTGCCATGTCAACCTGGACATTGCACTGTCAACAGTGAAGCTATGTCTTCTGGACCTCCAGTGGAAAGGTGATTCACGGAGTGTATTATGAAGCAAATGTCTGATTCCTTCTCTCTTTGACTCTGAGGCTCAGAACTGAAAATATTAAGGGGATAGCAGATTCACACAAATAAAGGAAGGACCAGAATCCAAAAGAACCTTGAGTTTCTGCCTTTGAACAGAAGAGCAAAAATGCAGAAAATAGAGAAACAATGAAAATGAGGAAGCAAAGGGGATTTTAAGAAGAAAAAAATATACTGAGTACAAGAAAGATGTAGAAAGACTTAACATTAAACTAGAGGGATGGGTTGCAAAAAAGAAAGATGGTAGCATGCATCAAACACTAAGAAATATACAAAATACTAATTAGAGAGGAAATTGTTATTATAATTAACCAGTTATGTGATGAAAAGATCCACAAGAGATAATAGCTAACTCTTAGTGGGGACACATAGCTTTAGCCAGAGACCTCGGTTATCTGGGCAAGAGATTCTCATCTCTTCACTTGGAACCTTGGCCATCCAAATTAAAGAACAGCTGATTAGATGTGGTGGCACATACCTATAATCCCAGCATTTGGGTGGTGAGAGGCAGAGTGGAGATAAGAGGATCAAGATCATCCTTAGCTACATGGATTTGAAGGCTAGCCTGGAGAACACAACATCTGGCTAACCAGAAGCAAAGCTCCTGTTGAACCCCAGTGGGACTTTACCCCTGCCTCTCTTATAGCACTGACCCCCTTCTTCCCTCCTTCATTTCCCTCCATGCCTTTGTTGACGTTACTGTTCTTGTTCTAACTGTCTGTGTGGAGTAGGTGGTGAGCCTTTAAGGCCCCTTCCAACCTTCTGAGTCTACAGTTCTTCACTTCTTATATAATTCTCTTCCTTGCCTCCTCTGCTGTCCCTTACTTACTAATATCTAAAGTTTAGGTAACAGTAACACAAGGATGGCTCATGTGACGGGTTAATGGCTTAGCTGTCTCTTGGCCAGTGGAAAAAGTTGGTTCCAGGTCGACAAAGAGGTTGTTTGGCATCAGATATCAGTCACCTCTGCAAGCAGAGGTTGTATTTCCAAATAGCTGAGCATTGCCTTATTAACAACAATGAATGGTGACAGATCATGTAATTTAATGAGCCCTGAAAGTTAAAGCAGTAGAAGCTGGCCTTGAGCTCAAAGAGCAAATGGAGCAGTTCTAGATCCCCTCCGGCCTGGGTGCAGCACCACCTAGGTGCTGTTTACCACCTGAAGCACGTGAAGTCATCCTCAGAACATTCCAGTGAGATGGGTGCTGTCACTGCCACCCTTATTTACTGACGAGGTTCTGAAAGTCACTTGACCCAAGTCACTCAGCTTGTGACAACCTGAGGTTCAATTATATCGAAAGCACTTTACTAATTGCTTCCATGTCCCCTCTGTATCAACCAGTATCCATTTAATGACTCAAGGTAGACGCTAAGAGGCGTAAGGGCCCCAGATCCATCTCACCCCTACTCCAGCACTAATTCTGAGGATTCACTGCAGGAGCTGCTCCCAGGTGCCCTTTCTCACCATGTCATCTGAGAGCTAACCTGCTTTAACCTGCCTGTTGTCTTACCTGTCTTGACCTGCAGATGCCCACACGGAGGGAGTCTTGCCCTGGGTTCCTCCCCTTCTTCCTACATCTCCCACTCACTTACCTACAGCCTTGACTGCATCAGGCCTTCCCAGCAATGGTGGTGCCAACCCCCTAAAACTAACAGCATGTGCTCCTGATCCTTGTGATTTCTGCCGAGGCTTCTTGTCCCCTCTTAATCCCAGTGAATGGCCCCGGCAAGGCACATGAACCTTCCAGACAATCCCTGGAATCTCTCCAACACCTGTAGGTGGAGCATCTTCTCCCAAACTCACTTCTGCCCACAGCAACAATCCAGTGTGAGCCTTCACTGGGTCTCCCCCAGGACTCTAGAAGTGCTTAGCTTCCAGACATTGTGAAGTGTTTCTGGGTAACAAATATTTGAAAATAAAAGTGGATTTTAAAATGTTTTAACATACTATTATAATTATTAAAAATCATATTACATCATCATTTTTTACTTTAACAATACCTTTTACTCCAGTTTGAGAACTAAAATTACCTGAAAAGAATGAACTAATATTAAAAATTACAATTATGAGTTTTTAAAAAAAAAACAAATTTTCCATTCTTTTCATTGCCCTCATAGCCTTCTCCTCTCCCTCTTGGTGTACAAAGTGGTAGACTCTGCATTACTAGGGGGAGATACAAAGTGGTAGACTCTGCATTACTAGGGGGAGATACTCTATGAATACTCAGTAAATATTAGCCAAGAGACTAACTGAATTACTCTAATAGCCTCTGGTATTGTCCTTTTGCTGTCTTGCAATACAAATCATTTCCTTTCCTCTTACTAACACGGGCATTCATGCATTCAACTCAAACAGTTGTTTACTCACAGCTGTAAGGGCTTCACAAATGCACAGTCCACTAAGTGCAAGACGACAGGAAAACGCTTGCTCAGGCAAGGGCTACAGCAGTCCAGAGGACCTTGACAAACAGGTTCAAAGCCCTCCTCGTGGGTAAAATGGAGGCAATGAATGCTCTCTGGGAGCATTAATGAGAGTGAACACCTTAGGGCAGTGGCTCTCAACCTTCCCCACGCTGTGACCCTTTACTACAGTTCCTCATGTGTGCTGACCCCCCAACCAGAAAATGATTTTGCTGCTACTTCATAACTGTAGCTTTGCTACTGTTATGAATCATAATGTAAATATATGATATACAACCCCAAGGGGGTAGCCCATAGGTTGAGAACCACTGCCTTAGAGACTCATGGACCACTGTGTCCTCTGACCTCAGTCTCCCCTGCCCACCCTGAGATCCCACAGCCAATGGTGGGGGTTCTGGAATTGGAACACATTCTCATCTCTAAGGATGCTGTGTGGGACGACCTTGAGGGTTGACCCCAGTCAAGTGCCCCCTCACTAACAGTTCACCACGCGTTTCCCTCTGCCCTCCATAGGAGGAAGGGATACAAGGCTCCAGGGGTGGAAAGTGGCTGTTGCTGCTGTGCTCCTGCAGAAATGTGAACTTTATCCCTGAGGTCAAGGAGGTGCCCAGGCCCTCAGACCTGCTAGGAGCCAGGGAAGGAGGCCGGAGTAAGAATTGTGCATCCTTCTGCTCATGCATCGGTTTGAGGTACAGGGAGTTCAGTCAATAGTGATAAAGATGCTCTACCTCTGCAGGGCATCCTCTCAGAGTTTTTGCTTTGTTTTGTTTTCTGGTAGTTGAGTTTGGCTTCACCTTCCTTTTGTAGTAAACATTTCTTTATTTTTGGAAAATGCAATCCTTAGTTCTGCTGAACAAGGGACAGAGATTGGGCCTAAAAGGAAGATCAGCATGTCCTCCGGGTTAGGTGTGCTGGTGTCAGCTGGAGTACAGAGAAGCGATGCAGAGGAGCTAGCATGGTGTAGAGGGGGAGAAGACAGAGATGAGGCAGGACACTGATGACTCGTCCCTTATCACAGAAGCCCTACACACACACACACACACACACACACACACACACACACACACACACACACACACACACACCACATGCACACCACAGCTCTTAGCAGGCCTTGCTTGGCTCCCACCAAGAGTAGTTCAGACCCCAAGAGGTCAGAGATGATCACCTCATGTCTTAGAATAGCCTGGGTGCAGGCAGGGCAGTGTTGGGAGGGCAGACAGGGCAGTGTCGGGAGAGCTTTGAGCCAAGGGTGCCAGCTCCTCGGAGATCAGAACATTTACTTAACTTCTCTGAGTATCCATGTGTGACAGTGATACCATGTAGTTCTCAAGGGAAACTGGTTACAAATGAGGTCCTGTTCATAAAGGGACTGGACATCTGGGGAAGGGGGGGGGATCCTAAGATTGCAGTCCCAGTAAGTGTCAGAATTTGGATAACTGAATCCTATCCAAAGCTAGTTGGACCGCTCTGACCTTCCAAGGAAAATACTACAATGATGGGCGGGGGAGCACTAAAATGAGTCTTGTTTGGGGAGAAAAAATAGAGTTGCAAAAAGAATTTCCCTCAGCTGAGCAGGTACAAATGGAAAGGAGTTTTAGAAGAGCACACAGTAAGTCCAGGACAGAATATAGAGCGCCTCCATACAATGTCTAAACTTAATCTTTAAAAGCATAATAAACTTGATGCCTGGGGTGGAAAAAGCCGTCTTGTCTGCTGACTGTTAAACGAGAGAAAAGTACCAGGAAGCCAGCTTGTGGTGGCGCACACCTTTAATCCCAGCACTCGGGAGGCAGAAGCAGGTGGATCTTGGTGAGTTCAAGGCCAGCCTGGCCTACAGAGTGAGTTCCAGAACAGCCAGGGCTATACAGAGAAACCCTGTCTCAAAAATAAATAAATAAATAAATAAACAAACATTAAAAATAATGAAAGAAAATAGGGACAGGAAAGAGCTTCTAAGAATATGATGGCAGAAGAGAGGTTAAGAAGAAACCACACACATTTTGGTGGTGTGCAGCAGCAGAGAAGCCATGGAGCCATGTAGAGGAGATGACTGATGGCCTCTCACAGGCCAGGAAGGCCTTCTCTCTGCCTTTCCAGGATTTCTGTTGAGTTGCAACGTGAAGAGCAGGGTCAGAGGTCAGAGGTGTGTCACAGGTGCGTATCTGCTTCACAAAGCTCTTTCAGAAGCCTTAGCCATTAACTTTAATCTACCACTAGCTACCTCTGGGACAGTGGTCAGCAGAGCCACAGGAGAATTGGGGTGATTTTTTTTTTTTTTTTTTTGAAAGCCCAGTGGTGAGCTCTGGCGGTGGAAGCGGGACCGTGCTCCTTGGTGGTGCCAGTTTCTATGGTTTTGAGCCACCGTTACAGCTACCGATTTGGAAGAAGCAGCTGGGAGGCGGGGGGGGGGGGGGGGGGGGGGGGGGGGGGGGGGGGGGGGGGGGGCTCCTGCCCATCACTCCTCACGTAAAGGGATGTCGTCGATGTACTGTAGCCCCAGGACAGGAGCAGCCCGACTCACCGCGCTGTCCCAACAGGCCTGCTTGGTCATGTCGGGACCTTTCTGGAAAGCAGGTGTGCGGAGTCCAGGGTGCTGGGGACCTTGAGCCCTGTGGCCAGGTCCTATCCAGGCCACCCTTGGGAGAGGCAGGCACTAGGCCAAGAGAGGGGCCAGGGATGGCCTCCCCTTTTGTGCCTTCAGCCCCAGAAATATTATTTGCTTGGCTTTGCAGAAAAAAAGAATTAAAAAAGAAAGAGAAAGAAAAAAGCTAGGGGGCTTCGGGGACCACTAGACACCCCTTTCTGGCCTTGTGTCCGTAAACACTCATCATCCTGCAGTTAGGTATTCAGAGGTGCTGTGGCACACAGTGGGTCACATGGGCACCGCTGATGCCCGCTTCTCCCCCAACTAATCCTAAGGCCTCAGCCTAGGAAGAGCCACCAGGAACAGAGCATATGGCTATGAGAAGCAGAGACTTCGTGAGGCAGGCCAGGAAAGCCTCTTCCAGGATGCCCTCCCTGATGCTGAGCTGGGCACACAGTACTTGCCCAGGAGGCCAGGAAACAGCTCTATTCACACCTTTCCCCCTCTAAGGGAGCTGGGTCCCCACCACAGGCCTCCAGTTCCTGGGATGCCAGCCAACACTTGCTAATAAATGCCTATTTGTGACTTTACCTCAAGTTTTAAAAACAAGAGAAAAAAAGAAAGAAAGAAACCACACATGACTCCTAGCTCTTGTGTGGTCAAATACACATAACATAAAAATTACCATCTTGCCCACTTGTGAGTACACAATGCAACAGCGTTAAACACACAATGCAACAGCGTTAAACCCACTCATATTGTTGCACAACAATCGCCATTACCCACCTCTAGGACCCGTCTATCGTGAAACCGACACCGGATCTATTAACCACCACTCCCCGCTCACTTGACCCCCCAGCCCTCCCAAGCCCCTGGCTGCTTCTTTCTCTACAAAGATGACTACTCCAGGAATGTCACCCAAGTGAAACCACACAGTAATTTGGCTTTTGGTGACGACATTTTGTTCAGAATGAGAACTCCCAACTTTAAAACAAGATCTATTCCAAAATCATTTGCAAAATGGCTTTGGCACATGTCACAGTGAATGTTTAAAGTGCCCAGTTTCAATACAGAAGAAGAAAGGGGTGGCTTTCCCCAGATCTGAGGGAGGGCATCAGTGCAGACGAGAGGTGGTCCCATTAGCCACAAATGCAGCGCTGGAACTACGCACTTCTGCCCCGTCTTAAATTCCTCCGTGTTGCCACAACATGAGTTCAGAGAAGAGTTGACCTTCAGATTGACAGCATTTCCATTTATGCTTTCTGTAGTGCCTGCCCCATCATTACCCCTTCCCAGAAGGCTCACGGAAGCTTTAATACATGGGCAGACATGCAGTTAGACAGCTCATATTTACTGAGAACTTGCTATATTCCAGACATAGCCAACAGTCAGAGTGAACAGTTTTAAGGAGAAAATTGCAGTGAACAACAAAGTTACCTCCCATAACCTCTATTCTTTCCTTTCCCAGGTTATGAAGCAGTTATATAATTGGGATGGTTGGTCCTTGAGCTCTCGAGATTTAAGTAAATTGGCGCAGCCCATCATCCTAGCCTCTGTGGCTGGTTTGGTAATGAGCTCATGACATAATCCCAACAAGTGAGATGTGTCCATTTGTTGAACCAGGAAGCGAGACATCTGGAACATTCCAAACATTAAGCAGTCTTACTGACGTTTTCCTGAACCAATGTCATTTCTAGCTGATTTCTAAATACCTGTCCTTATCCCCGCAGATAAACGTAGCACCCACCCCTCCCCAATGCAGCTTCTTTTTACAGCAGAAAGAGGCTGCCACAGTAACCCACAACAGTCAAAACAGAGGAGAAGTGACTTTGTGGACCCAGTCCCAACTGGTCCAGCGACAACACAACCCTGACACCTAAAGCTCCACAAACATTGAGGAAGAGGAGGTAGAGAGGCTTTTAAACACAGAAAATCCAAGCTCCTGCTGTAAGACACTGTCTCCTAGACATGACAGGCATACTGCACCCGCGCACCACAACAAAGCTGTTGCATAAACAAGACCTACATAATGACCACACCGGTCAATATGCCCAAGCGCACGGGGCAGTTTCACAAGGCCCAACTCTAGATGAAGAGCTACAGACAGCTGACGGGGAGGGGAGGATTGAGTCTCCCCCAGGAGGAGTCCCTGATGGGTTATCCAATTATCCAATCCCAAGTGGCCAGCCCTAAACCCTTGTACATATGAGCAACACTAAATAGATACAATAATGTGTGTGTGTGTGTGTGTGTGTGTGTGTGTGTAACAATAATAATATAAAAAAGATCATTAATTCCAGAGAGTTGTGGGGCATGCAGGAGGGGTTGAGGTGAGGGAAAGGGACAGAAAGAATATAAATACAGTGTACCCATGTATGAAATTTAAAAAAAAATAATTAAAAAAAATAACAGAATGGTCAGTCTTCAGTTGAAACCCATGCTAGGAATGCTAGAGTCTCCACCGGCATGGCACAGGCTGCTCCTGACTCTGTTCAGGAGTGCCTATTCCTGAGGCCCACCCTAGCTGGCCTGCAGCTACCCAGGCCAGTGAGTCCCTTTGTCGCTTAAGCCCCATTGAGTTGGTTCTTCTGCTACTTTGTGCTGACTGTTTGCAATGCACTAAACAGCATCTCCCGACCCCCACCCAAAGTCCTATCTGAAGCCCTGCTACTCCCCGATGTAATGGTATCTGCAGACTGAACCTTTGGGAAATACTTAGGTTCAGGTGACGTCATGACGGTGGGAGTCCCACGAGAGGATTATTATCCTTATAGGAAGATAGAGTAGAAACCCCTTCTTTCTTATAAGGACACAGCAAGAAAGCCACAATCTCTCCAGGAAGAGAGCTCTCACCACAACCTGATCATGCTGGCCCCTTGAGTGATCTCAACTTCTAGCCTCCAAAACCACAGAATTAAACCATTTCCATTGTTTGAGCCATCCGGTCTATGGCATTTTGTTACAGCAGCCTGAGCTAACTCATACACTTACATGGGATACATGCTTGAGCAGAGCAGTTCAACTTCAGGTCCTTCTTTACCCAACGAGGGTGACTAAGTCCAGGGTGTGACTCAATCTCTCCCCATCTCTCTCTCCATCACTCTGGAAGAGCTGGCTCCTCCTGTAACTGTAGTCCTGACTACAGCCTTGTGCTTCTGAAATCCTCTCACAAGCAAGCTGCCTTTGGGTGCTGGGACACTGGTGGCACCGTGGCCCAAATAAAGGACAATAATGAAAGGACAAAGAGGAAGAAGAGGGGCAGGAAAGGAGAAGAAGGGGATCCTGGTAGAGAAATGGACCTCCTACCCAAATGGCACAGAACAATAAGCACGTTAGAGAGTGTGGCCGGAAGGGCCGATGCCACTGGTACCAGTGTCTTTGAAATCTTGCAAGGTCTTGTAAAAAGTCATGTAAATTATGCATTCTACTTCATGATGTATCATTATTTTTGTAAATAAAAATGCTCCCTTAAAGTCATCAAGAAGGGTCATTTATCCTAAGTATTTGAAATGATTTCCTGGCTCCACACATCTGCCTGACGTTTTACATCCCAACACAAGAAGCACACGTACATCAGAAAGGTCCTGGGCTGCGAGACCCCAAGCTGCTTTCATCATCCTGTTCTATTGCTTCCTAGACACACAAACTTCTGTTTCTTTCTTTTCTGGGAAAGATCTCATTGCGTAACACAGGCTGGCCTTGATCTGCCTATCATCCTCCTGCCTCAGCATCCTGAGTGCCAGGATGCCAGGCTCATGCCACCTCCTGCTCACTTGTCTTCTTTAACTTCTCTTCAGTCTTGAGTACAGGGTAATGCCTCCACTACCTTTTCCACTCAGCTGCCAAGCTCCAAGAAACCTATATGAGACCAAGATCCCTCCAACCCTGTGGCCATGTGGGAGTGACATCCATATTATCCCAAGGTAACTTTGTATATGTCCTCAGCCCAGACTTGTTCTTGCTCTGTATTTTGTTAACCGCTCTGATCCCTTCTGTCCAATCCTTGTACCTGTGCTTGAGAAAGGGTCACAGGAGGCAAAAAAAAAAAAAAGGAGGAGGAGGAGATTTGTATGGACCATCAACCATCATGTCATTGAGGATGGGAGAGAAGTCATATTTTTAAAGACTTACTTTGTTTATTTTTAAAAATTACATGTATGTGCATGTGTCTTTGTATGTACATGTATGTACAGGCACTTGTGGAGGCCAGAAGTGTCAGAGTCCCTTGAAGCTGGAGTTACAGGTGGTTGTGAGCCACTGATGTGGGTCCTGGGGATCCAACTTGGGTCTGTGCACTTAACCACTGAGCCATCTCGCCAGCCTCAAGAGGTTAGATTTATATTTCTACATCGTAGTTCTCTGAATGTCTGTATCTGTCTATATCTGTCATTAAAAGACCAAGTTTCTCTGCTCAGGGGACTCTGAGCCTGTCCTTCATACTTGCCTCGTGAACACATCACCTACAAAATAGGGCCAAGCAGGAAAGGGAAGTTGATTTTGTTTTTAGCAACTGATTCATTGGTTTGCTTGGAATGCTGTATTAAGAGGTAAACACTGCTCAATGGAAAAGAATGTGGTAATGGATTAGAGATGTCTGCCACAGGCACACAGGGTGAGAACAGAAGCGTGTGTGCTGCCACTGGCTGTGCCGTTTAGAGACTCAAGATTAGTTGATTCTAGAAGTTCCAACAGTTATCAAAAGCTAGAAATGTTTCAGAAAAATCTCAAATGTTGAAGTTCCTTTCCTCAGAGACTTGGACCCCTGAGGCGATTATAAAGTTACTTAATAATGGTTTGTATCTTATTTTTGATAGCACGAAGGCCCAACTCCCTATCTGGGATTGAGTTGACTGGGTTAACTGAATGTCAAGTCCTTTTCCTTCTGAATAGAATAGTATCAGTTCCATTCACCGACCCTGGGTGTATCAGACCAGTCACTATGATTTACATTTGCTGACATCACAGAAATTTCTGGAATGTTATTGGTCAGCCTGACAGTCCAGCGTGAGTCCCATTGAATTGAGAACTGTAGACAGGAACAAAGAGTAATGACCCAAGATAAGTGACCGACTGCAGAAACACACCCAAAACACAACCCGGCTAGAGGTGGCTGGCAAACACTGATCCGGTGAAACTCCGTGTCGATCTTAACACAACTACTTGAATCGCACCCACACTTTAAAAAATTCTACAGGCTTTTAGATCCCAGTGTGTGTGTGCCCCGATTTCACTTCAAAATGCCTCTTTCAATTTTAGTGTGAGTTGCCTTGCAAGTTTTTAAAAAAATAACAGAAAGCTTTATTAAATAATTGTCTCTTTGTTGTGGAACTCTAGAGCCTTTCTGAAGCATTGTAGTGTGCAGTGCATTTAGGCTTTTAGGAATTGATTCTGCCGCTTTGGAGTCCCTGTGTGCTACAAAGCAGGCCCTGGGGTGGACCGTGGTGTGGTGCCTGTTCTTAGGCACAAGGCTTCCTGGCTGAGCAGAGAATGTGTTTCACTTTGACTATGTCCTATTGTGCCTCCACAAAAAGCTGCACACAACAATAAAAGATCGAGTGATGAAATATTTTTAGAACTTCCCACTCGATGTCTGGCTTCCCTGGAGTCTCTTTCAGCCTGTCGTCTAATGCTCTCTGCTTTGGGCCTCCCTTGCAATGAAATGTTATCACACATCAAATGGTAGCTACTGAAGAATTCTGTCCTGCCTTCCGTTCTAACTCTTTCTGTGAGAGATTGTCTCCTCCCCCTTACGTCATCAGAGGGGTTTTTCAAGTGTGTCCCTCCAAGCACTAGACCCATGAGATGCTCAGTAGAAAATAAAGTGGGTGGGGAGGGGCTGGCTATATACTTATTTAACACGCTCAGGAAACATTGCGGACATTGTCTCTCTTGGAACTCTGGCATGCACATTAGCCTGCCACAGGTAGAGAGGAATTCTGCTACCCAGAAACTGTTCTGAATTGGTCAATCCCAGTGTCCCCAAGACATTCTTGACTTCACAGTCTTTTCCTTATGATTAAATGCCACTGAGATTCTCTTTGGGGAGACTCCTAGTATCTCTGGCCTGGCTCACCTTGGGCTTCTGTGTACTGACTTCAGCCAGCCAGCCCAATACCAAAGGATCTTGCCACTTCCTGATGCCTGAGCCTTTCTGATGCTCACATCCCAGTATCCTTGTTGAGCTGAGCCCTTCATTGGCCATGTATTACCCACATCTCCTGTTCAGTGTTTGCGGTTCTGTGTTCTTCTGCACTTGCCCCCCACAACAACAACTGCCAAAGATTTCTTTTTTTAGACTAATATGCAGAGTGGCAAAGGTGTAGCAGAGGAATATCCTGACTGCCTGCTGGTCGTTGTGTAAATGGGTTTAGTCATTCTAGAGGACAGTTTGGCATTCGGCGGCCAAAGCCTTAGAAATCTGTCTTAGACATTTGTCCCAAGGAAACAATCAAGAGAGAAGCAAAGATGTAGCAATACATGTTGTTTGTGTTTGTTTCTAAACTAGAATTCTATTTATGATAGACAAAAACTTGAGAACAAGAAGAGACTGGCGGAGTCCACCAGTGGCTTATGCATAAGACGGGAAATTAAGTAGTCCTTTAAGAGAAGAGTTTTAGCAGAGAACTTATTGTCATAAAATCAATGTCAAATTAACTCCTGTAAACAAAATATACATATGTACGGTGTGGGTCCCTTTCCACCAAGTCAACATATATTAAGTATGTCATGATAACTTCAGTGAGAAACCTGGGGTGAGCATTCAGCTTACTTGTCAGGAAGTAGCTCCCACTGGGCCGTTCACTTCGACTGTTTATCTGTGCTCTCAGTTTTTTATATACAATGCTTTTGTATACTGCAAGGAAACCATTAGAAAAATTATCAAAAATGGTTGATGATCTTTTACAAGCTTTGTTAGCATTCGAAGTCCCAGCTCTTCTAAATAGGGTCCTGTTAACCCCAATTGGGACTTCTCTGCCTCTTGGGGGATAAGTATTCCATGAGGAGGGGGGCCAAAGAAAATGTCAACTTCCTTCTATCTGCAGAACTTTGGATACAAGAGCTGGCTTCTGGAGTATGATACTGCAACTTACTGAAAGGGGAAAAAAATCAACACACCCCACCATCTATTTATTTAATATTAAAAATAATATTTCACTGAGTTTGGCCGGCGTCAGCTTGAGCGGTTACTCATACAGGAATTCAAACAAAAGCAGCCTTGGCCCCAGGCCAGTGGGCTGGTGCTGGGTGGTCCAAATCTGTCCTTAGCTCCAAGTAAGTAGCTCCTAGGCTGTTTGCAGACCTGCTTTGGGTTGGGAAGATGATGTATTCATTTATTTATTAGAAATGTTTTAACAGGAAATGCTAATCGTTTGCATTTAGCGAGAACTGCCCCACGACAGCTGGAAGAACCCAGCAAACAGTGCTGGACAGAAAGAAGTCGCTGTTCTTGGCCCTGGAGTCAAGTCAGTGTCTGTTGTAAGAATGTTCTAGAAATCAGCACACCAACTTAGCGCAAAAGTTCCCGGTTGTCTTGCTTCTGAACAAAAGGAAAGGACAGGTCTATTCTCTAATGACCCTGCCTCCCTTCCCTGTCTCCATGTGTTTCTCAGGGACCTAAGGGTGGTTTGTGACCATAGATGCTGGCTCTGCTAAGGGTGGCTGAGTCTGGTTCACACCTCCAGGTAAGATAATGGCCGCTGAGGTGTGAGCAACACATGTGTAACTCAGAGCCACTTTTGCTGTGACTGTGGGCTGGAGTTGTTTGTGGGTTCAGAGCTCTTGATGAGTTTAAGACTGAAAGGCACCAAGGTGTGGTGATGCACACTTTTAATCCCAGCACTCGGGAGGCAGAGGCAGGTGGATCTCTGTGAGTTCAAGGTTACAAAGAGAGTTCCAAAGCAGCCAGGGGCTGTTACACAGAGAAACCCTGTCTCAAAGAAGAAGGAAAAAAAAAGTGAAAGGCAAGTATCTCCAGGGATTTCAGGCATGTCACCCAGGAGTGGGGTGTGCTCCAGTGTTGGGTCATATTTGGGGTTATTTTGTTGAACCAGAGAGAAGATAAAGGAGAGAGAATAAATAGGACAAAGATGCATGCATACAGGAGGGGCTCGTGAGCAGGTTTGTGTTTTTAAGAATCCTCTTCCAACTACTTTGGAAGAATGTAAGATTTCCCTGATGGGGGAAGGGCGTGGGGCACGGGGTCCAATGTCTGACCCGGTCTGGCAGGACAAAATTGCTGTTCCTGTGTTTCCAGATAACAATGGAGGTGAAGCGGGCCCCTGGAACCCAGTCAAGATTCCCGGAGATAAACCCTGGGGCAGCAAGCACACTGTCAATGAAAAGTGGCTGACCTTTTGCCTCTTGAGTCACAGAATTCCCACAAATGCCGTGTCCCCACCAACTCTGGCAGGACTCGCCGCCACGGTCCAGACTTCGAAGCCACTTTGTAAACAAAGAAGAAGGAGTGCTGTACTGTAAGTCAGAGCACTGTCACCTTGAGTACCTCAAGATACAGAGTGCACCCTCTTCTAGAGGCCACCCTTCTCCCAGGCTCAAAGAGTTATGAGAGAATCCTTAGACAGTTTGTCTCTGCAGATGTGGTCTACAACCATGTAGGTGCCTTTAAATGGGTTCGAATACAGCGCTCCACAACCTGAACCAAGAGCCTTTGGAAGGGTTGTGCTGCCTTGCACATGCAGCAGTGAATCTCAAGGCCAGGGGATCAGCGGAGTGTTGTGAAAAAAGAGAAAGAGATGCTATGGTTTCTGTGTGGTTTGCTCACCCCGAAACTCCCGTTGGAGTATAATCTCGTTGTGGGGCACTTGGAGGAGGGGTGCAGTCAATCAGACGAAGCCTTTGGGAGGTGCCTGAGGTAAGATAAGGTCATCAGGGTGGAGCCCCGTGATTTAATACTGTGGCTGTATAAGAACAGGAAGAGACCAGAATACACACACGCACAGGCTCTCTGTCCCTTGCCATGTGATACTCTGCGTCACCAGGACTCCATCAGCAAGGCTATCACCAGAGGCAGCCACGTGACCTTAGACCAGAGCCACGAGCCAAAAGGAACTTCTCTTCAATATTATGTAGCCTCCACAGCCTGTCCATGTTGTGTTACAAGCAACAGAAAACAAAATCCCAATGGGTTTTTGCTGATGACAACAGAGAAGAGTTAAATCAAAGTTGGGGATTCACTGAATGTCTCCTTTAGGGTACAAAATTGACTAATCTCTTTGAGCCTTGGGTCCTTCAACAAAATGAGAATGCTTGGGAGTTTTATGGTCTTTGAATCCATAAACTTGGATTTTTTTTCCCCTGACAGGTGTCTTATTATAACCATCACACAGCTCGAAAATAAACACACCATTAAACACCGTGTTTACCTCTAGAACAATGGTTCTCAGCCTTTGCTGCCCATGTAGTCACTTGGAGAGTCCTAAGCAATGGCAGTGCACAAAGCCACCCCCAGAGGTATAGAGTGGGCCCCACTGAGGCCCAGACACCGGGGCTTCTCTTTCCTGGTCTTTGGAAGCATGGTTTTTTTTTTTTTTTTCAGTTGAACTAGCCCATTCTCTCCATGGCCATTTTCCACTTCAGAATCCCTATATATCTCATTATTTGGAATTATTCCCTTGCTTCCCCCTTCTCAAGGCCTTCCCTGATGATGCCCCATGCATTCAGCGGCCCTTGCCCCCTTGCACACGAACCTCTCCAAAGCAGCAGCAAGAATGACTACGGTGACCCCAATAGCCAGGCTGTCCACCAGGCTCACTGCGGAGGGTGTCGCACACACCATGGTGTCTCATCCCTGTGAGAACAAGAACATGCAGCAACTCCCCTGAGGCTACACAGCTTTAACTGCCAAATCCAGGCTCTAGAGAGAACACTTACACTCGAGTAACTCAGCTCATGTCTGAAACACCCCCATCCTTCCTCTGCTCCTACCAGAAATTTCTATCCCTTCGCTGTACTTTATGCTCCCTCCCACTAGCACTCTCAACCACCAGCACTCGCTCAGATTTCCACAGTCATGAGCGTGATCGGGATTTTGCCTTAGAGAGACCCACTTTACGTTGAAGTCTTCAGGGACACTTCATCTAAGAGCAGGGAGCACATGTTTATAAATCTTACCTTTGAGTTTCGTCTTCCTCATAATGTCATTGACGTGTCAGCCCTACAGCAAACCACAGAATGGGCCGTACTTGAGTGAGGCCAAGATTTAATGCCGCTGCTCCAGCTCAAGTGGCTGTGCCTAGAACTACAGTTGTGTTTGGCAGTCATCGGGAAGTACACACACGGTGATTTAGTGCAGCTTTGGTTCAGACTCGGCGTAGCTGTGTTCTGCCATTTTAGCGTGAGCAACGGCATCGCTCCCGAAGCAAAGGACAGGTCACTCGGTCAAGAACAATTTTCCAGTGAGCAAGCCCATTGTTTTACTCGATGAATCCATAGATGAATCTTATTCCACAAAACATGCAAATAACTTTCAGGACAGAAGTGTGCCTTAATGGTTAATTGCAGGCTTTTACCTCCGGCCAGTATGAAACAGCCAGTGGGGGCTGGCTTCCCCTCCCACCTAAAGCAATTGAAAAGTCAACAAAATACAAAAACAACAATTTGAAAAACACTGGCTACCAGAAGGACCATGATCTCCGAGGAGGACGGCATGCATGACCATTCCCCATTCACTGCCTTGAGAGAGTTCCCAAGCCACAGTGTCACAAAAGAGACCCAGGCAGAGCTGGGCAAGCTCTCAGAGTTGAGGACCAGAGCTGAGGGTGTGGGGAGACCAAGGCCGCTAATGTTCTTAGGACAGAGAGGAGGAAGGAGAGCCCTAACAGACAGTGGACATTCTACAAGTTTGCAGAGGGATTCCACTTGACTACGGAGCCGCACACTGATCAGCCATACATGGAAGGAAGCTGACGATCTAGAACCTCAGGACTGGTTAGAAGTGAGCGCGCTCACTTCCGAAGCACACATTCTAAAACTGGAACGGTGCAGAAATTAGGATGGCCCCTGCGCAAGGATGACACGCACATTCGTTAAAGGGGGAGCCGGGGAGGAAGTGAGTGACACCCACACAGGATAGGAATGTGTCTGTTCCCACCAGCCAAACCTGGAAATCTCAAGGTTCATGAAGGTAGCACAGCAGGATATGTGCCCAGAAATAAGGACTAATGGCTTCTAAGCTAAACATGATTGCAGTCCTGCCTAACAAATGGTGGAGTTTTGTTGTGGTGGTTGTTGTTGGTGGTGGTGGAGGAGGAGGAGGAGGAGGAGGAGGAGGAGGAGGAGGAGGAGGAGGAGGAGGAGGAGGAGGAGGAGGTGGTGGTGGTGGAGGTAGAGGTGGTGGTGGTGATGGTGGTGGTGGAGGTGGTGGAGGTGGTGGTGGTGTGGTGGAGATGGTGGGGATGGTGGTTTTCATGCATTTAGTTTGGTTTTTTGAGGCAGCTCGTCTCTGTGTAACAGCCCTAAGTGTCCTGGAACTCACTCTGTAGCCCAGGCTGGCCTCAAACTCACAGAGATCTGCCTGCCTCTACCTCCTGAGTACTGGTGTGCACCACCACTACCATCCAGCTATACTTAGCAAATCTTAAAAATTATGTTTTCAAATGATGTAACCAAGTCATTTGGAACAAAAATCCAGAGTATTTTACAATACAGAAACCTAGCATCAAGTACCACTCAAGTACTTGGAATTGAGTAACACAGAAGAAGCAGCAAAACCCATACCTGGGGGACCGTGTGATCCCCTGAAATGAACATGGGGCAGATACAGGCGTGGGGTTTGTAGAGAGAGGCTTAAAACACCTGTTGTAGCTGTTTCACAGTTCAGGTTGGAAGCAGACACAGAAATGTCCGTATTTGAAAACAGCAGCTGTTCTATTTCTAGTTAGATGGTTGAAAGAGTATGTTTGAGCTGGGTATGGTGGTGCACAGCTGTAATCCCAGCCCTCAGGAGGCAGAGGAGTGCCACAGGTGTGAGGCCAACCTGGTCTACACAGCAAGTTCTAGGCTAGCCAGGGCTCCACAGCCGGACCTGCCCTCCTCTCCCACCAAGAAAAAAGAAAGAGCCCATTTGAAACTGGACTTTTTAGATGAATTCTCAATGTTTCTTTTCCAAAAAATATTCTGGCAAAATTTTTGGTTCTTTTTTAATTCTCATGTTATGTGAATAGATTTCTTATTTATTATCACTTTACCTTGATATATTTTGCACTTTGTTATAGGGTTGTACTTTTGGGGTTTTTTTGTTTTTGTTTTTGTTTTTGTTTTTGTTTTTGTTTTTTACTGTAGTAGAATGCATACCATAGAACTTAACCACTTCTAAATATGTCATTCAATAGTTCGACAGTATCCCAATCAGGCCGCTCTCTTTGGAACTTTTCACCCTACAAAACTGAAACTCCACAGTCACAAAGCAGCTCTCGGTCTCCGGCGTTCCTCAGTCTTTCAGGACCATTTCTGTCTCTATGAATTGACCACCTAGATGTTCCACACGCACACAGCACAGGCTATCCTCAAGGTCCTTCCATGTTGCAGCATACGCCGGGACTTACTGCCTCTCATAGCCTAGTGCTATTCCAGTGTGTCTGTGTATTGCCACACTCTGTCCATGCGATGCTCAGTGGACGTGAGCTGTTCCACCTTTCGGCTCTTTTGACTAGTGCTGCTGGGAGCAAATCTCTCCTTCAGACCCTCCTCTTTTTTCTGAGACCAGGTCTCACTGTGCAGCTTTGACTTAGAACTCACAAAACAGGCTGGCCTCAAACTCAAAGAGGACCTCCTCCCCGCTCCTCCTCTCTGCCTCTGCTGGGATTGTAAGTATGTGCCACTGTATACTGCTGAGATCCTCTTTTTGGGTTAGTTTTGTTGTTGTTGTTGTTTAATTCTAATGTTTTTGTTTTTAGGTGTGTGTGTGTGTGTGTGTGTGTGTGTGTGTGTGTGTGCCTGTACATGTGTGCAGGGGGAAGGTGTGCAATTGTGAATGCAGGTGCCCTTGGAGGCCAGAAGAGGTCGTCTAATGCCCTGAAACTTGAATCACAGGCAGTTGTGAACTGCCCGACGTGGGTGCTGGGAAATGAACTTGGCTCTCCACAAAAGCAGCACAGACCCTGACCAGTGAGCCATCTTTCCGGTCCCCATCTTAGTTCCCCTAGATACGTACCCTGAAGCGAGCTTTCTACATCACACGGTCATGCTATTTTAAATTTTCTGAGGAGTCACCACATCGCCTCCCATGCTGGTTACACCAGTACATCCCCAACAGAACAGAAATGTTAGCGTTTCTCCACATACCCACTAAAGCTTACTATTATTTGTTTGTCCTTACAGTATTCACTGCAATGGGGATGCATACACAGTGATATTTCTTTTTCAATTTGGTTGCTGAGAATATTTATTCAAAAACACGGAGAGATTGGGAAAACCCTGCCGAGTGTCTGTTGAAATTTTTGCACTTGCATCCAGGTCTGACACACATTGCTGAAAATACAGCTTGAGCTTAGAAAAATGCATCCACTGAAAATCGAAGTATTAATGAAGATATTCTTGCTTTCCTCCCTGATAGCAGTTGATGTACATACCCAAACAAGGTGACAGTCCTTGTGACCCCAAGAACTAGCTGCTGTTAACTAACTGCTGTGTCTATGTGTGTAACCGCTGTTTCTCCGTGCGGTCCCAAGACTTCATTAACATCGACTCATAAATATTGCCAAGTCTCCAGCAAAAGCAAAACCATCCAGCGTTCAACAGCAGTAGTTAAGGTAGCATGAATCAGAACGATTCCAACTGTGGACCTGAGTTCAAAGAAACGGCAACAAAATTTAACCCCTGCTAAGTGGCCAGACTGCTACCAAGTAGACAAGGCAGGATATTCAGCTTCTAACAGAAAACTCAAACTGGGTATGCAGTTGAAGCTGGCCATGAACTTAGATCCTCGTGCCTCCAACTCCCAAGTGCTGAAATTACAGATGTTCACCCTCATGCCCCTCTTGGCCACACAGCTGGAAATGATCCAAATGAACAAAGAGTTCATTAACATATTAGTGGAAAACTGTCAACCAAGAGTTACATACCATGTGAAAACACCTTTCTAAAGCAAAAGCCAGGAACTCATCTGCTGCGATTAAAGCGCGTCAAAAAAAAAAAAAAAGAATCTTTCAGAGGGAAAACGACCACAAATTAAAACACCAGTCTGCAGAACAGAATAAAGAAAGCCGGAAATGTAAACTATATGGGAAAATGCATGTTTGTTTTGTTTTTCACTCCACCCTGAAAGCTAATTGACTAAACAGATATAATAATGTGATATGGTGTTTATAACATGCACAAATAAAATGCCCAAAGCAGCACACTGGCCTTCACCTGACACTACAGTCCTCCAAGGACTATGTAAGAGACTTATAAATGCCGGCTTCCATTTCTCCTATCCATCCTCTGTGCTGTTGTGATATGCCATACTTGTAATGTTATAAAACCTCATAGTACATTGCTCTTATTTTGTCTAGCTTGCAGAGAGATTTAAAAACAAAATAGGCAGCCGGGCGTTGGTGGCGCACGCCTTTAATCCCAGCACTCGGGAGGCAGAGGCAGGCGGATCTCTGTGAGTTCGAGGCCAGCCTGGGCTACCAAGTGAATTCCAGGAAAGGCGCAAAGCTACACAGAGAAACCCTGTCTCGAAAAACCAAAAAAAAAAAAAAAAGATAAAAAAAAAAAAAAAAGCCGGGCGGTGGTGGCGCACGCCTTTAATCCCAGCACTCGGGAGGCAGAGCCAGGTGGATCTCTGTGAGTTCGAGGCCAGCCTGGGCTACCAAGTGAGCTCCAGGAAAGGCGCAAAGCTACACAGAGAAACCCTGTCTCGGAAAACCAAAAAAAAAAAAAAAAAAAAAAAAACAAAATAGGCATTTACTCACATAAAATAAGTGGCAAGAGAATCAGGGTATGGGCAAGGTAACCAGAACTGACATTTACAGAACATGCGCATGGTAGCAGATTCCACATTCTTTTCCTGTGGATACAGGATAGTCACCCTGTTCCACCCATACAATCAGTCTAAATCAGTTTAAAGGAATTCATGCCATACGAAGTATGTTCTGTGACCACAATGGAATTAAAAGAAACAAATAAAACAATCTCTGGAAAATCCCTAAGCATTTGTAAATGAAATGATAACTTCTAAATAACCTATGAATCAAATAAGAACCAGTGGGGAGATGAGAAAGTATTCTTAGCTGGAAGAAAACGAAAACGCACATTAACGTTTATGGGATAGTGCTGAAGCAATACTCAGGGTAAGCCGAGAGCCAACGTATCCATCAGAAAAGGAGGAGAGGGTAGGCCAGGTGACTTGGCAGGGAAAGGCATTGGCCTCCTGGGATCCCTGGGACCCACACAAAGCTTTCCAGAAGAGAACTGACTCCACAAACTTGTCTTCTGACATCCCCCTCCCGGAGTGTCCTCTCCTACACACACACATCATGCACACACAGTAACAATAAATTAATTTAGTTTTTAAAAACTAAAGAAAAGACTCAAGGCAATGATGGAAGTTATCAGTGATCTCAGGCTACACTTCAGAAAACTAGGGGAAAAAAGAGAAAACATTTTAAGTAAGTTGAAATCATGAGATAATAATACAGTAGGAATAGATTTTTAAAAGTAAGAAAAATATTCAAGTCAAGAAAACTAAAAGCTTAGTTCTTGGAAGAGACTGGTAAAATTAATAAATTCTATCCAGGTTGCTCAGGAAAAAGAAACGATAAAAATTAGCAACTTGGGTAGTGAAATAGGTGATGTTTCTACAGACCCCAGCATACATCGAAAAACTGAGGAAGAACTATGAAAGTTTACACCAATATATTTAATAACATGTAAAATAGACAAATTCTTTGAATAACATAAACTACCAAAACTCACTCAAGAAAAAATACATAGTAACTTGAATGGCCTTTCATAAACCAAAGAAATGTCATTTATATGTTGTTAAGAAAACCACAAATACAGCCGAGGATGTGGGGGCAAGAGCCCTCGTTCACTGCGGGCGGGCGGGGAGGTAAAGTAGCAGCCACCGTGCAATCAGCCTGGAGAGTCCTCAAGCAGTTCAAACCAGAACTTCCATATGATCCTCTCATAGCGCCTCTTGGTGCACATTCAAAAGGATCAAAGCCAGATTACTACAGAAACGCTTATATTTATTGTAGCACCATTCACATCACCAAATTACAGAACTAACCTAGATGCCCATAAGCAGATGGATGGGTAAAGAAAATGTGGTAAATATATACGATGGGGTTTTATTCAGCCGCAAAGAATGTCATTTGTAAGGAAATGAATGGAACCGGAGATAACCAATTTAAATGAAAAAATGCCAAACTCAAAAAGACAAATAGCAAATGTTTTTTCTCATCTGTGGAAGCTAGGTGATGAGAGAGAGAGAGAGAGAGAGAGAGAGAGAGAGAGAGAGAGAGAGAGAGAGAGAGAGAGAGAGAGAACACGATTCTAAAAGGAGAAATACTGTGGGTGTCAAAGGAGGGAAGAAGGGTGACAACGAATATAATCAGTGTGTGTGTGTGTGTGTGTGTGTGTGTGTGTGTGTGTGTGTGTGTGTGTAAATGCCATGATAAAATCCCTACCTCTGCACAACTGGTATGCGCTGGTTTTTAAAAACAGAAGTCAAATTTGTAGCTAGCTTTTCCACCAGAAAAATTCTAGGCTCATACGGCCTCACTGGTGAATTTTTATCCAGCATTTAAGGAGTAAATAATACCAACACTATACTAATGCTTCCAGAAAGAAGAAAAAGTAGGACTACTTCCTAATCCATCCTTGGAGGCTGGCATTACCGTGATAGCAAAGCCAGATGAAGACATTGTAAGTGAACCGTGGTACCCAGAGGCACAGCTCGGCTGCGGCCCCCATGCCCAGCAGCTGTCAGGTTCTGTGTCCCCAGCATTTGTCAGGTTCTGTGTCCCCAGCATTTGTCAGGTTCCGTATCCCCAGCATGGAATGGGTTGAGAACACAACGATAAAAACATGTGGATGACACCCCTTAGCATTGTACATATAACAAACCACATTTTATCAAAAATAAAACTTGCGGAGAACTGAGGTGGTACAGCTATCCTAGCACTCTGAAGGCTGGATCAGGGGGATTCTCAGAAGTTTCAGTCCAGCCTAGGCTACCAAGTTCCAGGATGACCCGGGGTACAGAGTGAGACCCTGTCTCAAAAACAAAACAAAACAAAAACAAAAAACAAAAAACCCAACTATATTAAAAAAGTAAGACCTCATTATGAGTAAGAGTCAATCGAGGAATACAAGGTGGGTCTACAATAGTTTATGTTAGTGAGAGAGAAAACTTTATTTCAGAGAAACCATTTGACAAAATTAAATATTAATTTCCTGTGTGTGAATTATGTCACGTGTGTATGTATTTGTGTTTTTCTCTGTGTCTCTGTGTCTCTGTCTCTCTGTCTCTCTGTCTCTCTCTCTGTCTCTCTGTCTCTCTGTCTCTCTCTCTGTCTCTGTCTCTCTCTCTCTCTCTCTCTCTCTGTGTGTGTATGTGTAAGTAGTCAAAAGACAACTTGGGTGTCTTCCTCTGTTGCTTCCCACTTATTTTTTAAGGTAGGGTCTCTCTGAACCTGGAACTGATCCATTCGGCCAGACTTGCTGGCCAGTGAACTCCGGAGATCCACCTGCCTCTGTTCCCGATCCAGTGCTGTGTTTACAGACCTATCTCTGGGCGTGGCTCTCCACACTGATTCTGGGGACCATCAGAACTCGGGTGCTGGTGCTTACCAACTGAGCAATGCTGAGAACTCTCCAGCTCACCTTCTACTAATGATGACAGCAGGTCCTCTCTCTGTGGGGTCAGAATGGTGGAAATATGCCCGCTCACCACTCCCAACTAAGCCTGCACAGAGGACCCACAATCTGCTTGAATAACAGGCGAGAAACGCCTAACTCTCAAAGGAAGCCAGAAAAAAGTCTTTATTCATAGCGACAACATTTAGGTAGGAAATCCTAGAGAATCCTACCTAGAAACTCCTAGACCTAATGATGAGTTCAGCAGGATTGTGCCACCAAGATCACCACGCCGGCTGTAGTGGCGCGTTCCTGTAATCTTAGAAGTTCTTAGGAGTTCTAGAAGGGTCAGGAGTTCAAGGTCATCCAGAGCCACATAGTGAGACTGTCTTTTAAAAAGGAAACTTTTTTTATTTTAAAAAAAAAAATGTTTTATTCATTTTACATACCAACCAGAGATCCCTATTTTTATGATGATGATGTCCTTTGGAAGGCAGAATTTAAATCAACAGAATCATTTATAAGTTCACCAGGAGAAATATTTGGGTATAAATCAGATGAAACCTGTGGAAGATCTGTACACTGAAAGCTAGAAAGCGATGCTGTGAGAAATTAAAGGGCAAAATAAGTAGGTTCTAGTCAGTCCTGACCAGGACCGCAGCGCAGACACACCTGGGTCTCCGCTGCAACTCCGGGAAAGGCCTCCAGGTGGAGCCCGAGCACTCAATTCCTTCGCCGCCGTCAGACGCGCCCATCCAACACTTCCCTCCCTCGGCACTCCGTTTCCTCCCGACATGCTTCAGGGCTAGAAGCAAAATCACCTCTAATCAGAAGAGGATCGCAGTCAGCATATTCAATGTACAAATCGGATCCACTGGGCTGTCTGACTTTCCCTTCGCTCAAGCGGCAAGTGGCTCCTTCTCACTTTTCCGGCGCCTCGTTCAGAAGTTCCCTGAGCTCCCGCATTAAAAACTGTCCCAATTCCACCCACCACAGTTAGACAGTTCCTACCCTTCAACGAAGGCAAGCTCTGCTCCAAGAATTGTCTCCCAGACTATTTGGCATCTGGACACACAGAGCGCGAATGAATGTCTTGGGTGGAGGGGTGGCTAGGATCTGGCAAGCTTTCTCCCACAATGTCCCATTCTGGCTTCCGTTCAGGAGCAAATTGCTGCTCCCTTCATGGAATAACCACGGACTTTAGACCACAGCGTTCATGGCAATTGCCATGAATTTACCACCTATGGTTGCTCCATTTTTTTCCCCCCAGTTTTGCTTAATATTTAGTCTGGAAAACAATAACATAGCAGAAAGATAGGGGAGAAATAGCCATCCCTGATCCTGAGAGTAAAAACCACACTTCAAGGATCTTGGTATGCCTTATCTACACAGGCAGATTGCCTCGTACAGGACATAAACACAACAGATAAATGCATGATGCATTCCAGCCTATTTGGAGAAGGAGGACTGTAGGTGTGCGGTGTGCGAGGCCAGTTTAAAGAGATACCACACTCATGCTTATTCCCACCTGCTACACATAGGCTGAGGGGTGATTCAGTGGCTGTGTGCGACACCCACAGAACATACACTGATTTCTGCTATTATGACAGCTGGCTGGCTGTTTTCACAGAGCCAGTCAGACAGGACGACTTACCCTACTACTGGCTTCAGCCATACTTCTAACGACCTCTCCTTCTGCACGTTCATCCATTCACTTGGTGACAACTCAGGGCAGAGTGGCAGTGGCAGATCGCAGGCAGCAATTTTTGTCACTTCCGTTTTTCTGTGGAGTCTGACATGGGATCTGGCTGCCCCTTGGTGACTTGGTTTAGCCAAGAGCGTGTGACAGAGTGATAGTCTGACACTTTAAAGACGAGGTTATAAGAAACTGCAACTGTGGCTGGTGACTTTTGGATCCGTTTGCTCTGGAGTAAACTAACTGCGCAGTTAAGGCATCTGAGCATGGTGAGGCTGCCCTGCTGTCTGGAAGCTCTGGCTGCCCACTTAGAGAGGTCGTTTAGGATAAGATTCCTGGCCAGAGCAGCTTCATACAAGAGAAGGAACCATCAGGGGGGTATAGCCTCTGTGGCCATTTGATAGGACCCTGAAGCATCTGAGGGACCCCATGTGAAAATATCCCAAGGGTGCCCATTATTGCCCAAACCATAAGAGATTATTTTTAAAATAAAGTATTGTGTCAGGCAGTGGGGTGTCAAACAGTGGGGAGGCAACGGCAGGTGGATCTCTGAGTTTGAGGCCAGCCTGGGCTACAGAGTGAGTTCCAGGACAGCCAGGACTACTCAGAGAAACCCTGCTTAGTTAAAAAAAAAAAAAAAAAAAAAAAAAAAAAAAAAAAAAAGTATTTTTTTTTAAACGTTACACTAGAAAAAAAAAAAAACCAAAAACCTTTTGTTAGATAAGATATAGGAAGCCGGGCGGTGGTGGCGCACGCCTTTAATCCCAGCACTTGAGAGGCAGAGCCAGGTGGATCTCTGTGAGTTCAAGACCAGCCTGGTCTACAGAGTAAGTTCCAGGAAAGGCACAAAGCTACACAGAGAAACCCTGTCTCAAAAAAAAAAAAAATAGGAATCCTGTGCATCCATTCACTGGCTGTTGTGAACTCTAATTGTGTTGTGTATTGCATGTGTTTTATGTGGCATATGCATGTGTGTATGTGTGAGTGAATTCTGAATGTTTGTTATTTAAATCCCTAGCCTACCGATATGGAGAAGATCCATTTTGAAAGAATTGAGCTGAAGACCTTCCCTGAGTCCTGTCCCAAATGCTGACAGTCCTGGGGCTGGTGGCAGCCAACAGGTGTGTAACTAGAGCCCCAAGAAAGAACGTTTGCTGGCTTGAAAGCTCTGACCCACCTCCGGCCCCCAAAGTCAGTGAGTCAGCTTCAATCCTAAGGCTTCACTCATCACATCTGGGTCTTCTACCAGGGAAACACCCAGTCTTCCTTTTGTCTGGTAAGAAAGAAAACTGCCTTAGTCCTTTTCTTCAAACACTGACATAATGAGGTGAACAGACACGAAATGTCACTCAGCCAAAAGGGAGAGATTTTCTCTACTGGTGCTTTTTAAAATAACCCTTTTTTTAAGGTTGAAAAAAAAAAAAACCTCCTCATCTAACAAACAAGTGAAATCATGTCCTCTTCTGCTGTGCTTTAGAATGAGGCCTCCTGTTGGGCCCTTTGGGGAAAGCATGGCCCTTGTAGGTAGCCTCAGTGGACAACAGACCACAGTCTTCGGAGAAGCAGCCCCCCACCCATAAGTGCTCATCGTTCCTGGCTAGAGTCAGTCGCTTTAAGGCGGGAGAAGGTGCTGTGCAGGATGGAAGACCTGGCCGGGTTGATCCAACCGTCCGTAGGTAGTGACTGAGCATGTGAGTTTACCGTTTGCCCAGCGCTCGGCCAGGCTGAAGTCTAAAGCTGCACACTGAAAGCAGCACATTGTGTCGGGGAGACGTTGGACTTCTGAACTGATGACCCAGTTTTACTGTTTACTTGCAAAGTTACCTTGGTCTGGATTTTCATTTTCCTCACCAATCTTGGGGGCTTGTGGGAGTCCAGAGTAAGTATAGTGCCAGTCAACGGCTAGGCCAATGAGGGCTATTGTTATCACGCTCCATTGTGTGGTAGGAGGTCGGAGAAGGAAGAAGGAACTGGGCAGGAGCTGTCAGAGAGGGTTTGATGGAGGAGGTTGGTCTAAAGTGGACCTTGGAGGAAGGAAAGGATTGGGAAAGGCAGAAAGGCGTTCCTCCCAAGGGGACCTGAAGGGGGATTTGCATCCTGTGGGGGAGGGGTAAAAGTGAGGGAACTTGACCTAACCTGTGCGAGGGGTTTTTGATTGAGGAACCATATGGCAAATAAGTATAGAGAGATAAGGGAGACCCTATTTATGAAGGAGCTTGGAAAACAATAAAGATTTTGGGGCAGGTAAAGAGACCGGTAAAGGCTGTACTGACTTAAGAAAACACACGTTTTCTCACATGAATTAATTGGGGAGTGAGGCGTGTGTGCCATAGAACACGGCGGGGGTCAAAGGGCAACTTAGGGGAGCTGGTATTTTTCCACCATGTGGCTCCCAGGGATGGAGTTTAGGTTGTCTGGCTTGGTGATTTACCTACAGAGCCGTATCAATGGCCCACGCACCAACTTTCTGTTCCGCTCTGTACCAGAGCGTGTGCAACGCGCTCGTTTTCTCAAATATAGCTAACTGCAGCCTACATTCTAAAACCGCCATCGTGAACTGTGGGATAACGGAACATGCAGCAACAATCCCATCATCGTTGCCGTGGATTGATGACAGAGAGGGGGCAACAAAATTCATTCCCATACTCAAAACAAAAGCTGTTTACCCAGTCGGATTTTTTCTAAGAGACGCAATAGGGACATCTCCCCAGTGAGAAGGTCCTAGAGAAAAAAAAATCTCCGATTTCACGCACAGCTATCTCCCAATCCTAAATCAGCACACTGAAAAGGAGGGACAGCGTGCATGGCTATGCAGTTCTTCACCAAGAGACAGTGTGGCTAGAACTCCACAAATCCGGCTGTCTGTCGCACTCCCAGGTCACAGGCACCCTGCAGCTCTCCGTGGATGAGGCATCCCGAGGTAGTAAACCAAGTAAGAGGGTAAGAAGCATGAATCGTGGAGGCTCTCCTTTCCCCTTCTTCTCTGTACAGTTGTTCTTGATCTTTCTTTGGCATCTTTCTTCTTTGGGGAAAGGAGCTTTTATTTAACCTAAGCTTCCTCCTTATAAAAGGAAGTAGAGACATCTGGTTGAATAGGAAAAAATTCAAAGCATGTGAATAAGAGCAACGTTGGCCATCTTGCGGTTAAGGGACCATTTGAAAAGAACCGCTGAGGCCCCCAAAAGCCGATATCTCTCCTATTTCTTTCATAACTTTAAACAAAATTATGGTTATTCTCCTAAGTCAAATTACCACTTGCAAAACAGCTACACAGCCAAAGCAAAACAACATTCAAGTGAGAAAAATTTAGTTGATGGCATTAGATTTGAATCTGGGGTTGTATGTCCTTCTTGCTTCATTCTGTTAACCAGAGTGACAAGCGTGTCTTGGGTGAAGAAATGAATACACAGTAAATTGTGATGGTCCATAGCAAACAAGGAGTCTTGAAGACAAGGACGGGTGATAAATCTCCAGATCCAACATGAATGAAAGTGGTGGGGGCAGACCCCTGTGGATCGCCTGTGAGTGTAATTAAATCATCCCCAGGACCAAGTGTAGATGACCTTTTCAGAGCACAAAAATAACAACACTAGCTTTTTAACTAGAAAATAGAGTAAAACTGTAATTCCTACCCTGGGGACCTTACAAATTAACACAGAAAGTAACAGACAAGTTAGTTCAACGGAAATATTTTAAATGATCTACAGACCAGCTGGAGAAAGAATGTGTGTCACATTGCGCTATCACATTCAAGGATACTCGGGGTTGCTAACTCAGGAAACACGAAGTTCCTTGTCATGAACTATCTTTATGAGACTGCTTCTCTCTGGTCATGTGAGGAAGGTGAAGACCTCAGGCGAAGTTGAGATTGAGAATAAAGTGAAGTCCAAGTGGTCATGAAGGGTAGTCGTGATGGTGGGGATTGAGAAGGGTGGTAGAGGCTGAAGCCAACGGTAAAACTAGGGCGTGGTTGTCCGTGCGCTCTGGGATGCTCTTACGAAAAGAGCAATGATTAACAGAGTGAAGGGCAGTGGATGGAAGGGGGAGAATAATCACAAATTATAAACCTAAGGGTTATGACCCAAAATATGTAAGGAAAATAACAGCAGCAAAAACTGAATAGCAAAAGGAAGGGAAAAATTTAAAAACAGGCAAAAGCCCTGCACAGTGTTTCTCAACAGGAGACATGTAAATAGCACCTAGAAATGTTATACATTATTAAGCATTGGAGAAATGTAAATTAAAATCACAGTGAAAAAGTACCTCCCACCTGTTAGAATGCTTTATCAAAAAGACAACAGATAACTGTTGCTGAGGATGTAAAGAAAACAGAACTCTTGTACACTGTTGGTGGGGATGCAAATTAGTCTCACTAATCAAAAAACAGTGGACATTCCTCAAATTGAAAACCAATTAAAGGGGGCTGGAGAGATGGCTCAGCAGTTAAGAGCATTGACTGCTCTTTCAGAGGACTCGGATTCAATTCCCAGCACCCACATGGCAGTTCACAACTGTTTATAACTCCAGCTCCAGAGGATCTGACACCCTCTGACCTCCTCAAGCACCTGCATGTACATAATACACATAAACTCATGTATGCATATATACATATATGCATAAATTTTAAAAATGAGTAAATAAGTCTTTAAAAACTGTAATATAGAGAACAACAGAATGAAAACTAACAGAATTTAAAAAGGAAAGAATCTTGTCATCTGTGACAACACGGATGAATCTGAGGTCATTGTGCCAAGTGAAATAAGCCAAACATAGAAAAACAAAAATCATGTGATCTTACTTATGTATGGAACCTAAAAAGTCTAGCAGAGAATAAAATGATGGTGGCCAGGATCTGGGGGAGAGAAATTGTTGTTCAAAGGATGTATAGCTTCAGCATGTGGAAAAAACAAAAGATATATGGCATGTGGCGGCTTTTGTAGTGAACAACAGCATAGCATTCCTTCAAAAACTGCTTCAGGAGTATGTGGTAAGTATACCACAAACAAATCCAATAAAAATGCAGGCAAGTTATTTGAATAAATAATTCTCAAAAGAATAAGAAATAGCCAATAAATATATAGAAAATATTCACCATCTTTAGCTTTCAGGGAAATACAAATCAAAACTACAATCAGATATTATCTCACTCCAGTTATAATGACTATTATTTAAAAACAAAAACAAAAGTGACGCATACTGGCAAAGATGTGGAGGAAGGAACCCCTGCATGATGGTGAGAGATACATCAGTATAGAATACTTAGAAGGATAATATGGAGGTTCCTCAAAAAACCAGAACCACCATGTGACCCAACTACCCAACTCCTGGGTACATACATACGTCTAAAGGTCATGAACTCAACATACAAAACAGATACTTGCCTCACCGTGTTTGTTGAAGCACTATTCACAAGAAACAAGAAAGCTAAGATATGAAGTCAGCCTAGGAACTCTCAACTGACAAATGGATAAAGACAATCTGGAGTATAATTCAGCCATGAGGAAGACTGAAATCCTGTCAGTTGCAGGAAAATGGATGGAACTGTTGGGCATCATGCTAAGCAGACTGAGACAGACACAGAGAGACAAGCATCACAGGTTCTCTCTCATGGGTGGAAACTAAAACACCAAAGAAAAGAAGCCCGGCATGGTGGCATGTGTCTGCAATCTCAGCACTTGGAAGGTGAAGGCAAGAGGATTGGGAGTTCAAGATCATCCTTGGCTATTGAGTGAGTTCAAAGCCAGCCTGGGCTACATGAGAGCCAATCACAAAAAAATTAACTAAATAAAATAGAACAGGCAGGTCTGAACGTAAGTAAAAGAGGATTTCTAGAGTCTAAAAAGAGTACCAAAGAAAGGAAGAGAGTGGAGTTATAAAAAAAGGATGGATGGAGATTATCAATGCATGATATATGCATGTATGGAAATATCACAGTGAAGCCCATTAATCTGTACAATTAATATGTAATAATAATAACAATTATAATACTAAAAATGTTCTCCTAAAATAAATATATGAGGAAGTGGATACATTAGTTAGCTCTATTTAAGCATTCTACATTGTGTGCATATAAATATACATCCTTTTGTCAAATAAATAAGAAAAATACAAGGGGTGATGAGTATATTTCCTTTTAGTACTTCGAATAAGTTACTCATCTTTGGGGAGTCAGGTTTTTCCTTGTAAATATGCTGATAAAAGTCATTTATCATCTAAAGTACAACTCCCACAGCTAAGGCTCAGAGATCACTGGGAAGGGGAAGCAGAAAGACGGTAAGAGTCAGAGGAACAGGAACAGAGTTTGCTGTGAGATTGTGTCTCTAGGAATGTCAGAAGTCACATCCGTACAGTCTCCCCAACATGGCTGCCTAAACTGAGCTGAACCAGGACACAGCAATAGACATGCTAACCTGGATGGGGAAAGCCCAGGAGGCCTCAGGCTCTGTAAAATAGAGGCCAAGACTTTAAAAGAGAGCGAGGAGGGGTATATAGGAAGGCTTAGAGGGAGGACAGGGAAGAGGGAAATGATGTAAATAGGTTATAATCTCAAAAAAGATGTAACTTTAAAAAGTTATTTTTCGCATATAATCATGATCCCACACAGTCTGAGGACCTTGAATACGATATACATGAAGCATCTCATAATGATTGGCACACAGTAGGTACTCAATAAACCATGGCTGCCTGCTCATATATTTGTCTGATTAATCCTTTTGTGGTCGTTTTAAAGGATTTCTATTCTATCCTTGTCTGGTTAATCATCCATGGCTGTTGGTCTTTCTCCCAATTCTGCTGCTGACTCACCACACGACCTTCGGCAAATCTCATGTCTTCTGAGCCTGGGTTTTTCAACAGTAAAGCTGGGTTAAAATCTGTCCAATACACTTCTCAGGTGGTTATGAGGATAATTCGTGTGAAAGTACCATGAAATGAATAAAGTGCCCAGCAAATCTGAGGTATTACTAGGATTAAGTTCCGTGTGATTCACTCCCCCAAATGGAATGTCCGTCACCCCGAGGCTGGGGCAAGGCTGAAGAGAAAGTGGGTAACTTCATTGAACCAGGTATTGCTTGGACCCTCTGGGGTGTTTCTGCTGGCTCTGGGGTGCTTCTGTGGGGGCGACTGGTTTTGGACACCAAGCAAGTAAGTGATATTGCAATTGTGATCGGAAGTTAGGAAAGGAGAAGGTAATAAATGACCCCTAAGTGTTTATCTGGCAACCACGGGAACTATTTCATAAGCACTACTGTAAAATCTAGCATAGCTTTTTGTTTTCTGGAGTTTGAAACACTTCTAAATGAACGGAAAGAAGAGTGGGTGTGGCCACCAACTGTAAACACACACAGGAGTGTGCAAATACACACGCACAAGAAGCTGCCCACCATATTCAGACATGGAGTGGGCCAGTATTGCAGCCAGGCTCATAAGAAGTCAACATATCAGGAAAATGCCCTATCAAATACCCCAGAAGAAGATAGACAGTGATAGAATTCAGTCTCTGTCCTTTAACCCCTAATCATGCCAAAAACAAACAGTAGAGAGGATTTCACATGGGATAGTTAAGTTTTCAACTCGGCTCATACCAGGAAAATCAAATATAACAAAGATTGTATTTGAAAAGTCTTTAGATCAGCCACAGTAGAATACACACATCCATAGGTGCACACCCCTCTAAAGACACGGCTGTGAGTCACTCTCCAGGGCAAGAGCAGAGCTTTATAAATTGAGTCCTGGGCAGGAGGCGGAGGGGGTGGGGGGGGGAGGATCTGGCTTAAAGACTGTTGTCTGTCCCCAGTGCCACCGTTCCCCCGCTAACAAGCAAGCAAGCAAACTCTACCTTTAAACCCTAGAATCATTGCAACAAAATGCTTCATCCTGACAGGCACATAGACATGAAGAGAGTCGACCTGCCCACCCATCTCCCTTGCTCTCTGGATAGAGGCACTCATAAGTCTTCACATTTGAAATCCTGCCTCCAAATTCATCTGGTCATGTTTGTCTCATTGCAAAACAGCAAAACTAGCCGGGTGGTGGTGGCACACCCCTTTAATCCCAGCACTCAGGAGGCAGATCCAGGCAGATCTCTGTGAGTTCAAAGCCAGCCTGGGCTACAGAGTGAGTTCCAGGAAAGGCACAAAGCTACACAGAGAAACCCTGTCTCAAGAAAAAAAAAATGAATATTTAAAAAAATAGCAAACTATTTCAAAGGTCCCTTCTCAAAGAAAAAAAAGTTACCTTATTGATGCATAATCTATAGAGAATAAAACACATAAATTTTACGTGGTGAGTTTGGTAAATGTATGTCCCGTGCAACCATCACCACGTTTAAGAGAGAGACTGTTGCTTCCTTCACCCAAAAGTTCAAGTGTGGTCCTTTGCAGTGAATTTCTACCTTTGACATTAGACAACTGTCGATATACTTCCCTTTCCTGAAATGTTTTAGAATTTCCTAAAAATGCAATTTCCCTTTTAAGAAGGCAGATTCATACAGCATGCATTTTTTTAATTATCCACCTAAGCAATGATTTAACTCATTATAAATCTAGTACTATAGAAGCAATGAAGCCCTTGAAGGATTGTAACAGCAATAAAGGAGGGAAACTCCCTTATCAACATGGAATGAATTGCTCCAGCCTTGGCAACAGGAGGGTCAACAGATAGCCAAACTCAGAGGACTACAGTGAAGTGGGAGAGCAGTGGCCTGAGAAGGATCACTGTGGGAGGTGAAAGCAGATCAGAACCAGTTAGGACAGTAGTTCTCAACCCGTGGGTCCAGACCCCACTCAGGGTGGCATGACCCCTTCACAGGGGTCACCTAAGACCGTCTGCATATCAGATATTAACCTTATGATTCACAACAGTAGCAAAATTACAGTTATGAAATAGCAAAGAAAATAATTTTCTGCTTGGGGGTCACCTCAGCACGAGGGTCTCGGCATTAGGAGAGTTGAGAGCCGCTGAGTTAGAAGGAGGAGGAGGCCATAGGAGGGAAGTAGGGAAAGCCTGGGAATCGGTGTCCAACCTCATTTTCGGTCTTGGCTTTGTCATCTGCAAGCAGTATGTGACAATCTGCCCGTAGTTCCCTTAACTCCAGATAAAAGGTGCTGAACTGCAGATACATCACTCAAGGAGCTATGACATTAGATATACATTTCACAAGCATCTAGCAAAATGCCAACACTTGGGAAATAGTTATGAGGGCTCCACACTCTCTTCTAGCTCTGATATATGATCATTTGGGACAGAATCATCTGACGTGACAGTGATCCTCAGTCCACTCAGCCCTAGTGAGCCTTGGTCCAAACCACCTTCTCTGCCACACAGCCCACATCCACATGGAGGCAGTTCTAATCTCACCCACCCATTGATAGTCACGGAGACCAACCCTCCCTCCAGCCTGTGGGAGAGTCAAGGGTGGAGAACAAAACAGAAATAGTCTGACCATTTGTGCAGTCAAATTCAAGTGCTGGGATTAAAGGCCTGTGCCACCACTGCCCAGTTGAAAATATGATTTTTTTTTTTTTAAAAATCCTGAGCACATAGCAGTTGAATGACTACTTCCTGAATTACTAGGTCATGATAGTTGGGGTTTATGGAACTGAAAAATCTGATGGAGTAAGTTCCTGTCCTGGTGTCTCTTCCCCTTGTTTCTCCATCAAGCGCCCACTCCAGTGCCCGCTGCTCATTTATTGCCACACTGCCAGCCTGGTTACCTTGAAGCACACTTGAATTCTGTAGTTCAAAATACTCAAGTCTTGGTTAGTCAAGCCTCCTCTCCCATCCCCTAGCCCTGCTCTCTTCCCCAAGTTCTCCTCACTCCCTTTCTCTCCCTTTTCCCTTCTCCCATCCACCCCAGTTTTACCGTTACCTCTTCCTCGAAGAGCAGAATCGGGTTTGTTTAATTTCATAGTCCTCCATCTTCTTCATGAGTTCTGATGCTGGTGTCCCAGCATTCTCTTTCTTAACTCTGACACGCCCCCTTCTATTCTAATGAAAACCACCCAGTAAGCCTGTCCAGACAGTACCGTTAGTGACATGCTGGCCTTCCAATCCCTTCCGCTCCAAAGGCCTTTGAATATATAGAAGAGTATGACCGGGCAATGAGAAACAAAACTAATATTTAGCCAACTGACTTTCTAGATGACCTTCAGACCAAAATACCACTTCCACTTTCTCTGTAGAATGAAGGTAACAAGACCCAGGTAAACGCTCTGCTAGGAAGTAGAAAGAACACAGCTTTACTGGAGCAGAGTTCACCAGCTAGGCACTTAGGTTCACATCTCAATTTTGCTTCTTGCTAGATTTAGGGCAATTTGCTTAACCTGTCTATGCCTCGGTTTCTCCAGCTTCCAAGTAAAGATAACAATACTTCCCTTTCAGGATGCTCTAAAGGCTAAAAGAGTTACTATGTCTAAAGGCCAAGATGAGACGTTAGTACAGACTAAGAATTAAATGGAGGTTATCTGTTATTGGCTGTAAACTACGAGTAAAGCCTATTACTGGGCTGGAGACTTAACGGGACAGCTGTATTACAGCTTTTAACACAGAATTTAGTAGACAGGAAGTACCTAATACATTTGTACCACACTTGAGGGTGTGTGGCAGACTAATTAATGACCACTGTGTCAGCTGAAGTTCTCCAGACATACAGAACCAATAGACGGATGGATGGATGGAAGGATGGGTGGATAGACGAACAGGTGGATGGATGCATGCATGCATGCATCCATAAGATGATTTGTTATAAGAACTGCCTTGTATAATTATGGGGCTAAGCCCCACAAACTGCTGTCTTCAGAACCAGGAAAGCCTGTGATATGATCTGTCCAAGTCTGAACCGAAGGGCAAATGGTGACTATGCTGATCTGAGCCCTAAGGTCTGATCCAGAAGTGCTGATGTCCAATGTTCTATGTCCCAAGCCCAAGGCCAGAAAAGAAGGTCAGAGCTCCAATAAAGAGACCAACTTGCCCTTCCTCCACCTTCTGCTCTACTCAGAAACCCAGCCGATGGGATCATTGATGAGTGTGGATCTTCATTCAGCCTCCTGACTGAAATGTCAGTCTCATCACAGACACATCCAGAAATAATGTTTTACCAGCTACCTGGTGGGCACTTGGTCCAGTTAAGTTGATACATATAATTAAACATTGCAGTCCTCAAAGATGTGTAGGCCCTACTTATAGAGCCTATGGATATTGTTTTTTTATGGCAAAGGAGACTTTGCAGGACCTCAAGATGAGGATGTTCAATTACTAGATAAGCCTAAATTAATGACAAGTGTCTTATTAAAGGAAGATTGTGGTGATACTTTACTTGTGTTCAAATGTGATATTTTATTTGTATGTTAATAAATAAAGTTTGCCTGGAGATCAGGAGTCAGCAAGCCATAAACAGAAGTCAGGCGGTGGTAGCCCATGCCTTTAATCTGATCACATGGCAGGCAGAGTCTCTGTGTGGTCAAGGACACAGCCAAGCATGGTGACATGAGCCTTTAAGCCCAGTACCAACTATAGAGACCTGGAGTTCTATATAGACAGGCAGTGATAAGTCATGTGGCTGGGCTTAAAGCCAATGAGAAAGCAGAGCAGGAAGGCAATGAAAACACAGGTTAGATGGGAAGAAACTCTCTGAGGAAGCGTCGAGGTGGTAAGATAAGGTAGTCGTGGCTCTTCGCTAGTTCTCCGATCTCTTTGGTTATTACCCCTGTGTTTGGCTCTGTTTCTTATTTAATAAGACTGTTTAGAAATTTGTCTACAGAAGATAGAGGGAAATGAACTATAAAAAAGACAGTAGCCATGTGATAGATACGGGGGGGGGGGGAAGCAGACTCAGAGAGACAATAGTATGTTGCAGGCTTTGAAAATGAGAGTTTACAAGCCCCAAAATTGCCAGCAGCCACCAGAAGCTGGAAAAGACAATGATCAGACCCTTACCCCTGGTCCTGCATCCTTCCAGAAAAGTTTAGCCTTGCCAGCACCCAGATTTCAACACTTCCAGAACCATAAGAGAATAAATTTCTACTGTGTCAAACTACTGAGCTTGTGGTCATCTGTTACACCGGCTGCCAAGGCTACTGCTGACTGCTCCTTTTATCCTGAGTCCCCTTTATGGTACAGCAGGACCTTCAAGGACATCAGAGGAACTAGAATCATCAGGGATGAACAGAAACATTTAGGGAAGCTTGATGGGGAGGCACAGCCCAGTAACCTCAGCACTTGAAACACTGGGGCTGGGGGACTGTGAGGTCAAGGGTGGCCTGGCTACAGAGTAACTCCAATGCCAGCCTGAGAAATTTGGTAAGGATACGTCTCAAAGCAAAACGGTAGGAGCTGGAGGTCAATGGTGGAGTGCCTGCCGAGCATTCACGAGGCCCTGGGTCTGATCCCCAGTACTGGGGAGCTGGGGTAACAGACACTGAGGGAACCCCGTTCTGGTTCCTCTTTGACCACCGGGAAAAGTCAGTAAAACTTTCTTTTGCCCTGAGTTTGGAGGTAAGGGAAAGAGCTGATGGTTCCAGTCCGTTTGCAATGGATGCAAGAGCCAACGTCCAAAACTGTTGTTTTTGCAGTTTTTAAAACAATAGAGCTCATTTCTTTTCTAAATGCATCAGCAGGACCAATTGGGAAGGCCTGGAAAGCAACAGCTAAGATTAGCTTTCCAGGTCCTCCTGAGACCTTGAGGGGCTGTCAGTACGACCGAGAACAGCAGCGAAGCCTCACGCAAATGGCCTATAAAAAAGGCCTTGTCAGAGACACCTTGACCTGCGGGGCTTCTCCGGCGCTGGGATTCCCAGCGGCCCTCCCAGGGTTACGCTCCCTCGCATGATGTATTTCCCCTGCCTTTTTTAGAGCAGCGTTGTGCTCGCTCCCGGAAACAGCCTCTTCCTTCTCATAAACACAGCCTTGGGTTCCTGACCAAGCGCCGTGCCTCTCCGCGGCGCTTTATCCATCCATCACACCTTGCTGTCACCCTGACTTCGATTGTGGAGAACTGGTCCAGCTCCAGAGGTGAATTCAGGATGGGGAGAAGGAAGAGGCAAGCCCTGGGAGCAGCTGAGGGTCACACACATTCCGTTTTCAGTCCCCGGGTAAATTCCTTGCAAGTTGGCTGGCTTGTATGGTGAGCAAGAATTTCCAACGACCCAGTGAGTGTGGTGGGAAAGTCCTGATAAAGTCTCCACCACCGGAGCGAGGACTGGCCTTTCCCGTGTGCCGGGACCAAGGAGAGGATAAAATAGAGACGCCATGGACAAACCGAACTCTGAAAAGAGTATGGGCCTCATTGAGGGATAGAAAGATGGCAGAAAACTCTGGCTGATCTGGAGGATCAGTTCAAGGCCAACATGAACTATGTGGTGAAGCCCTGTATCTGAAAACTGAACAAATAAAAATAAGCAGATAAAGGGCTGGGGGTGTGTCTCAGTGGTATAATGTCTGGGGATGTAGCTCAGTGGTAGAGTACTTGGTGTCCTGCATGCAGGAATCCCTGTGCTCAATCCCTGGCAGAGAGAGGGGGGGGAAGGGGGGAGAGCACAGAGAGACTGGGGGAGGGGGATAAGTGCTTTCAAATGGAGGGGGAGTGGATCTAGGGGACTGGGAGGAGCGGAGGGAGGGGAAACTGTGGTTGGGATGAGAGAAGAATTTTTAAAAAGTGCTTTCAGCATTTGCCATAGTGATTGATATTTGATTAGAATTCATTGTTAATTTAATCCTCGTGTGACAAAGTGGTAAAATTGCTATTTTAATAAATGAACAGTTGTAACTGTGAAAAGAATCCAAGTAAGCAGAGCCACACAAACTAAGCTGTGAAAAGTCACAGAGCCAATCCGCAGTAGAATCAAGATCCAAAGCCAGGTAGTGGTCTGTGTCTGCTTTGTGCTATCAAGCTGTCATTATGAAACCCTGCTTCCTAGGAGCAGCCAAAACTTTGAAGTCCAGGCTGTCAGTACTGAGGTTATCCAGGAGGACAACTCAGTTTTCTCCCGGCTGTTCCCAAGCGCCTGCCCATCCCCCTCACTCCCCACCCTCCCCCCCACTCACCCACCCCGCCTTCTTTCTCCTCACCATGGCTCGCTCTGGAATCTGACCAGTTAGCTCCACACAATCACAACACTAGAGGAGGCACTTTATCTTATTTTATTCTGTTTAATAGTTCATTTATTGAGGCAGGGTCTCTCTGTTTTGCCCAGGCTAGTCTCAAACTCCTGGGCTCAAAGTGATGCTCCTGTCTCAGCCTCCTGAGAAGCTGGGACAGCAGTGCAGACTAGTTTGGCAAGCAGAATGAGGTTTTTAGAACACTGGAAAATTTCTGTGTCGGGGTTGGGGCAACATTGCACAACACACACTGTGCAAAATCCATTAGGTTGTACACGTGTGTGATCTGTGCACATTCCTCTGTATACAATGGTACCTTAATTGCACACACACACACACGCACACGCACACGCACACGCACACGCACACACGATCTCATTCGCCCCCATGCCTATGCAATTTGTAAGAAAATGGAAGCTGAGAACTTGCAACAGCAAAGAGAGAAAGAAGTGTCCCAACGCTTCGCCCTGGTCATTGGCTGGTAACACCCTCCTCACCGTGAGCATAGGAGATGGGGTGACGCATGCCTATTTTATCCACACTCCACCCCATTCATAGCCCATCCATTTGACCCCCTCAAAAAAAACAACTACATGTCATAGTTAATATTTATTGTCAAATTGACTAGATTTAGAGTCATCAACAAATACACCTCTAGCCACATCTCCGAGGGGGTTCCCAGAAAGTGTTAAGTAAAGAGAGAAGACCCACACTGAATGTGGGCAGCACCATCACTAAGGGGATCCGATGAATCTAAAGTAGAAAGAACACCGAGTGTTCATCAGTCTCTGCTTCCTGGACTGCAGACTCAATGTGAGCAGCTACTTCAAGCTCCTCCCAGCATCCTCCCCTGCTGGGGGGGGGGGAGGACACCCTCACAGCCAAAATAAACCTTACCTTCTTCATGTTGCTCCTGTCTGGCTGTTTTGTCAGAGCAAAGAGAAAAGAACTAATACACCACTCGATTCAGAGCAGGCTCGAGGCTCTCATCAACTCCAACAGCTCTCTCTCTCTCTGTGACATTCTGCAACCATCTGTCTGTTGGTAAGTTTTACATTCTTTGGAAGGATGGTGCTTCGTCAGACTTGGAGCCCTATCCCCTCCCCCTACAGCTATCTATCTCTATCTATCTATCTATCTATCTATCTATCTATCTATCTATCTATCTATCTATCTATCTATCATCTATCTGTCTATCATCTATCTATCAATCTATCATCTATCTATCATCTATCATCTATCATCTATCTATCTATCTATCTATCATCTATCTATCTATCATCTATCAATCTATCATCTATCATCTATCTATTTATCTATCTATCATCTATCAACTCATCTCCTCCTTTGTCTGTGTCTCTTTTTTTCTGGTAGCCGTGAACATAACTCTACTCAAGAACTCATCTCCGGCCTTCTTCCAGCTCATCGTCTACTCTCTAACTCTATCCACCTCCTGCCATGGCCACCACCACAGCACCCAAGCTCGGTGATTGCTGAGTCCACAGCTGACAGATTCCTTTTCTGAGCTGCAATTTTGATTCCCCAAATATCACTCAGCATCTTTATTTGGGATTTTTCTTCTAAAGACTTGGTTATCCTTTTCCCATAATCATAACCAGCTCCAAGCTTGAATTCTTTCATCTAAGCTCACATTTTGGCATCTTCCCTGGCCCCTCTTCCTCTTTTCCCATGTTCGGAAACCCCCCACATCCTTTAGCCTTTTCTTTGCAAAATCTCCCCCAACTGATTCCTTCTCCTAGATAGACCCTCATCAGCTCACCTCAAACTCCCAGGGGAGCAAGCAGCTTCAGAAAAGCTGTCCCTTCCCGAAACAGCTTCCTCTACAGCCCAAAGCACCATACCAAAGCATTATTCCTGTAAAACATCCCTATCTTCCAGGTCTTTTAAGTTAAAAAAAACTCCTAGGAGGAAGGACCCTCTGTTTTAGAATGGGAAGGAGTCTAAATGATGCCATCTTTGTTCATTGGTGTGTGTCCTATAGCAGATCTTTAATTTCATGGAACTGAGGTTTTCTGGAGAATTTTGTTCTTCTGAGACTGGGTCTTATGTAGCCCAGGCTGGCCTCAAACTCACAACAAAGCCAAAAATGGCCTTCAACTCCTAATCTTCCTGCCTCTGCTTCCCAAATGCTAAGATTACAAGCTTGTGCCACCATGCCCAGGAAAGTATGTATTACGTATATTGACTATATTGCTTGATCGGCTGGTCCTTGAGAGTAAACCTAGGGCCTTGTGTATACTAGAAAAGCACTCTAGCATCTCACTGAGCTATAGTCCCAGACCAGTTTTTTGATTTTTTAAAAACAAAGGTATGGAGCAGTGTGGTGGTATTGTGTTCCCCAAAATATTGTGTACTCTAATAAATTTATCTGGGGTCAGAGAACAGACAGCCACTAGATACAAAGGCTAGAAAATGGTGGCACTCACACCTTTAATCCTAGCATTCCAGAGATAGAAATCCCTCTGGATCTCTGTGAGTTCAAGGCCACATTGGAAATAGCCAAGCATGGTGACACACAGCCTTTAATCCCAGAAAGCCAGCCTTTAATCCCAGGGAGTGGTGGTAGAAAACAGAAAGATATATAAGGCGTGAGGACCAGAAACTAGAAGCTTTTGGCTGGTTAAGTATTTGGCTGGTTAAGCATTTTGGCTGGTTAAGCATTCAGGCTTTTGAGCAGTAATTCAGCTGAGACCCATTCCGGATGAGGACTCAGAGGCCTCCAGTCTGAGGAGACAAGACGAGCTGAGGATCCGGCGAGGTGAGATAGCTGTGGCTTGTTCTGTCTCTCTGATCTACCAGCATGGACCCCAATAACTCGCCTCGGGTTTGATTTTACTAATAAGAACTTTTAAGATTCATGCTACAGAGCAGTGGTGGTACATGCCTTTAATTTCAGCACTTGGAGGCAGAGGCAGGCTGATCTCTGTGAGTTCGAGGCCAGCCTGCTCTACAGAGGTAGTTCCAGGACATCCAGGGCTACACAGAGAAACCGTGTCTCAAAACAAAACAAAACAAAACAAAAACAACAACAACAAAAGATATGACTCTTTCCTAGCTGTCTTGTAATTATTGTTTTAGAGTGGTTCTCAAACCGTGGGTTGAGGCCCCTTTAGGAGGGGTCACACATCAGACATCCTGCATATCAGATATTTCCATTACGATTCATAACAGTAGCAAAATTAAATTTATGAGCTAGCAACAAAACAATTTTACTGTTGGGGGTCGCCACACCACGAGGAACTGTATTAAAGGGTCTCAGCATTAGGAAGTTTGGAAACAGCTGCTCTAAAGAATAATTTTAAAAGGCTTCTGTGCAGCCGGGTGCAGGGTACAGCCTGGAGCCCCAGCGACGCAGCAGCCTTAGGCAGAAGGGTTGTTTGAGTGTAGGAGTTTAAGACTAGACTAGGAACATAGCAAGACCCCATCTCAGGGGGGAAAATGAGAGAAAGAGGGGGGCGCTTATGGTCCCTCTGTTGTCTTATATTCTCGAGAATTTTGTATGAATGGTTTTGCTGGGTCTCTTGGTAGGAAATAACTAAGCATACAGAGCCTACTTTGTCCTACATTTTGCTTCAAAGAACCCTTTCATTCTATTAAACAAATATATTTGCATAATATATACTATGTTACATAACGTTTTTAGTTATAAAATCACTTATAATAATGTCAGGTTAGGAGAGAACTGAGGAAGAACAGTCAACTAAATTCTAGGGGGAACCTAGTTGAGTAAAATGTCCTAATAGCCTGAAAATGTGTTAAAATAGTCAACAAAGAAAAAGAAATGGGGGGCTGGAGAGATGGCTCAGAGGTTAAGAGCACTGAGTGCTTCTCCAGAGGTCCTGAGTTCAATTCCCAGCAACCACATGGTGGCTCACAACCATCTGGTGCCCTCTTCTGGCCTGCAGTCATACATGCTGTATACATAATAAATAAATAGATCTTTTTTAAAAAAAGAAATGGAAAACATGAACTAAGAAAATGTTAATAACTTAAATCTAAGTAATGTGTGCATGGATATTCATTATAACATTCTACCTACTTTCATATGTATTTCAAAATTTTTATAATAAAAAGTTAAATATATTAAAGGGAAAAGTAATTAATAACATATAAATAATTCACCATATTCTATTAACTTTATTTTGTGTACATAAGTATTTGTACGTTATGTGTGTGTACATCTGTGTACAGGTGTACATGCTCATACAGTCTTCATGTGTGTGTGTGTGCATCTGTGTGCAGGTGTACATGCACATATAGTCTTCGTGTGTGTGTGTGTGTGTGTGTGTGTGTGTGTGTGTGTGTGTGCATCTGTGTGCAGGTGTACATGCTCATATAGTCTACTAACTGTAAAAGTGAGTCATAAAGGGGAAGAGGGCATAAAGTCCCATTCCAGCCAAGAACTATTCAGGATCAATAGTTGTTGGGAGAAGGAAAATCAACCTGTTATCTTCCAAGGATTGACACTGGACATATCAACCACACTTCAGGGCAGGCAGGGCCCATGCGCTGGAGCAGATGGCCAATGCAAAACAGGCTACATGTTGTTTGGGGTTTTTTGTTGTTTTGTTTTGTTTTGTTTTTTATGAGAGAGAGAGAGAGAAACAGGGCGGGGTGAGTTCTGTAAGTAATGAGGTTGAGGAGCTGGGAGGAGCTGGGGGACAGACCCTTCTGACTCCATCCCCGCAATGCTGAGATTACAGGCACACACGAACACCTCCTGGGAATGTGTTTTTGCATGCTGGGAATCCTAACTCAGGTCCTCATACTCGGATGGCAAGCACTTTATCTGCTACTGAGCCATCTCCCTGCCCATTACATTTTTAAATGTTTATATACAATTTTTGGAAAGACAAGAAAAGACTACTAGAGTAAGAATAGCAGGAAATAGCTGGGTGTGGTGGCGCACGCCTTTAATCTCAGCACTCGGGAGGCAGAGGCAGGCGGATCTCTGTGAGTTTGAGGCCAGCCTGGTCTATAGAACTAGTTCCAGGACAGCCAGGGCTACACAGAGAAACCCTGTCACAAACAAACAAACATAAAATAGTAGGAAATAAATCTCTCAAAGTAAGAAACTAAGAATGGAATGACCCCAGGGTTTATCAGCAGCAGACTAGTTCATCTGTACAGGAAAATACTGTATGAAGATCTGCTCCATATTCACAAGGGCCATCCCAGGGAGAGAGAGGTGCAGAAATGTGAAAAATCTACCACCTGTGCAAGAAAATGAAAATGAAGGAAGGAAGCCGGGTGGTGGTGGCGCTCGCCTTTAATCCCAGCACTTGGGAGGCAGAGGCAGGCGGATCTTTGTGAGTTCGAGGCCAGCCTGGGCTACCAAGTGAGTTTCAGGAAAGGCGCAAAGCTACACAGAGAAACCCTGTCTCGAAAAACCGAAAAGAAAAAAGAAAAAAAAAAGAAAATGAAGGAAGGAAACACGCACATACCTTCATCGGAGATAAATGACTCTGAAAAACACATTTCCAAAGCTGGTAGCATTGGCTGCATAGCAGTGGGCAGCAGGAAAACCCAGCACTTATTCCTTTCGAAACTTGAAAAACACGAGTTGACTATCTAGTCAAGAAAATCAGTGGGATTACCACTAAATAGAAAATACTACTAAACAAGAATGGAAGAGGTGGAATCGAGACAGTGCATTTTCCAACGAGGGAAACAATAAGAGAAAGAATCGTTAGTGCGGTCCCGACCCATCTTAAAGCCTCTAGTTACTGCATTTTACTGTGATTTTAACCACTTGGGGCTGCTGGCAATAACAACATACTCTACTGACTTGCCCCATGAAACAAGTTTAATTACAAATTTGGGAATGAGGGCTCAAGCCATACATTGTCCCAGTAGAGCAACGAGAAGAGAAGTGGTCCATCACCATCCTTTAGAACCATGCTTTGATTTTCTCCTCCAGGACAAGGCTTTTCTAAATGTTCCTAACTTTATCAAAAGGGGGGAAAAAAACCTGAAGGAACAACTTTTAATTCCATTTGTTTGGGCGGTTCTGTGAGTGTATTGTCCACTGGCACGTTGAAGGCTCCCCCCTCTCTCCAGACCCAGGCTCCTGAGCTGCCTCTGTTCCCTGGAGAAATGTGTGCTGAGGGACCAGAATGAATTATGTGTTAAGATGGAAAACATGGGGCTCAGAGAACACCTTCTGCAGCAGACAGGACCACTGTCCTGGACGCCTTTCCTATGCATGGGCCAGGAGTGAATCAGCTCCGAGCTGCCTTCCCACGTTTACATTCTGCTGTTCTGGGAATCCAGGATTCTCTCTGGGACCTTGGCTAGTTAAAGAGCTCGGTGAAGCCAGACATACTGATGCATCCTTGTTATCCCAGCGCCTGGGACCTGACACCTTAAAGAAATACAAATTTGACACAAATCCTGCCTTTGTTATTTAGTTCTCTTTAGTGTTTGTTTGTTTGTTTGTTTGTTTGTTTGTTTGTTTGTTTGTTTGTTTGTTTGGAAGAGAACGCTAGCAGAATGAAAAAAGCTGAACCCCAAGCTAGTACTTGGGAAAAGCTGAGGACAAATCCAGTTTTTGCCTCAAAATCCTTAAAAATCTCCAAGGAGGCAGCATCTGGGAGACTCTTTCCTGAGACCTTGGCTGGCCTGAGAGGAAATACTTTCAGGCGCTGACCCTGGAGGCTCCAAACCAAACAGTCTACCCTGAGCAAAAAGCAATGAAGCCTGTAGTCAAAAGCACCCTCCTCCTTTCAGAACCTAATCAGGCAAGGATTCCAGACTCCTGCGAGCCAATTTTACAACTATAGGGCTAGGGATGCAGCTTTGGACCACCAAGAAAAGAGAGAGAGGATGAGGGAAACAGAAAGAAACTCTAATCTCGTGGAAAAGGCAGAGTGGGGGCATCACTTACTGCTAGAGCTCCTACTCTCCATTGGTACAAGATGCTGGAACTGAACCCCAGGCCGTGGAAAAACAGAGTTTGGAGAACTAGGGTTTGCAGCTCAGCAATAAAGAGCTTACTTAGCACACACAAGGCTCTGGTTTTGCTAGCACTGGTTGGGATGAGGAGCAACTCCAAAGATACAGGCACTATGGAGAACAGAAAATAAATTATCAATGATATAAGGTAACATAATCATGGAACAAAGACATAATGTTAACTTCCTACACTCGCAGAACCAAATAAAAATGAGTTCATGGGAACCGAAAGCAGCTATGACACCAGGCAGTGGTGGAGCACACCTTTAACCCCAGCAAAGGCAAAGACAGGCAGATTTCTAAGTTTGAGGCCAGCCTGGACTACAGAGCCAGTTCCAAGACAGCCAGGACTACACAGAGAAACCCTGTCTTGAAAAACAAGGAGAAAGAAAGGAAGGAAGGAAGGGAAAGAGAGGGGGAGGAAGGGAGAGGGAGAGGGAGGGAGGGAGGGAGGAAGGAAAGAAAGGAAAGAAAGGAAAGAAAGAAAGAAAGGAAGGAAGGAAGGAAGGAAGGAAGGAAGGAAGGAAGGAAGGAAGGAAGGAAGGAAGGAAGGAAGGAAGAAAGAAAGAAAGCAATGAAAGAAAGATTCAGCTGCTGTTCAGGGACTCTCCCAGATTTTCTTGACTAGATAGTCAACTCGTGTTTTTCAAGTTTTCAACTTTTAACTTGAGCAAAGTTAAAGAAGAAAAAGGATTCATTTAAAAGATTTATTTAAAAAAAAAAAAAAAAAAAAAGGACCTGGCTTAGTAGGAAAAGCACTTGCCACACAGCCCTCAGGAGTCCAGATCCTCAGCGTCCCTGTAAATGCCAGGTGGGTATGGTAGCCTGTAAACCTAGTGCTCAGGTGGGTGTGGCCACCTGTAAACCCTGTGCTCAGGAAGCAGAGGCAGGAGATCTCTAGGGCAAACTGGTACCAGCCAAATCAACGGGCTCTGAACCCTGGAAAAGACCTCTGGCCTGCCTCTATACACATGCACACACACCTGCATATGTGCTCTCACACATAAAAACATGCATACAAATGTGCTTGGACACACACACATTCCCAAATCCACATAATAGAAGAAAGAGGAAAATGGAACAAAAATCAATAAGGCAAGATTTCCCAAACTAAAGGACGTGAAATAAGAGACTGAACATGTCCATGAGATACTCAGCACCATGTGAAGCAGGTGGGTAATGATATTGTGGGCAATAATATTGTGGAATTTCACAATATTTAAGGATGGAGGTATAAATCTACAAGATTCCTGAGAAAACAGGAGTGACTTAGAGAGGATTAAAACTTCTCAACACTAACATGAGAAGGTAAAACAGAGTTGAGCAATGGTTTCTTAATTCTGAAGAAAAAAAATTCTAAACAAGGATTCTAGATCTAGGTAAATGGTGAATGAGATTTTGAGTACAGAGTCTAAAGCAATGTTCAGATGGTCACAGTCTCAGCTCCCAGCACCCCTCCTTTTCAAATGCTCTTGGCAGTAAGAATCCTACAAACTGTGGCACTAGTCACGTGTAGAGCACGGGCTGCAGGAAGCCAACGGGGAAGTGGAGGAAAGTAATCCTTGACACAACTACTTTTCCAGGAATAGCTCCGCCCACACGGAGGAGCACACACAGGTCAGACTGCGGGGCAGTGAGGCTCAAAGGCTGAACCTTGCAAATACTGTCATCACCAAGATTCCCTTTATCACTGCATGTCTTTTAATCTGAGGACAGGGTGCCCAGATCAGCCTGCCCATGATTCTGGTCTATACCTGCTTCACCCTGACAATGCACGGATTAAATTCTCTCTATCCCTTCCATGCCGGGTGACTGGGCTTGCTGGAGGACACTGGCTTTACCCTACAGAAATCTATGATTGGCTTTAAGAGTTAGAGGGAGTGTATTGATGCTCAGAACAAGCCATGTGAAGCCACCACCCCCAGTCCCTCTCTTACTACACAGAGAGTTTCAGGACTTAATTATCTTCCCTGCTGATGTCTCCGAGAAGGTTCAGGCAAAGTCTCAGGAAGACTGTAGGAAGGAAGGCTCCCCCTCACAGGCTCGTTGTCTCCTGGAAACCTTCCTCTAATTGAGGCTGTATTGATTTGACATTCAGGTTACCCCCACCTTACATCCCCCAAACCCTCCTAAGCAATAGTGTGGTTATTATAGACACACACACTCAAAAGAGATTGTACATTTATAAGGAAAAATAATGAACACATTAATATCTGAGAGGAAAGGAGGGCATACAGTGAGGGAAAGAAACTTAGATACCCTGGTAGTGCTTTATGTCTCTGTGTGGTTCATAAGAGTTACTGTTGCTGTTATTAAAATTGAACATATATTACAACCCTTTTCTGATTAGTACAAACACATGGGCATCCACACCAACTATGCAGAAGAAAAATATCCAGAATCCCAGTACCTGGTGATAACAAATAGTAACGTTTTCCAGTATTTCCTCCTATACTTTTTCTGTCCACTTTATACAATTGAGATCACACGTGCAAACATTTTTCCTTTCCTTTTTGTTGTTATTTGTTTGTTTTTTGTTTTGTTTTGTTTTTGAGACAGGGTTTCTCTGTATAGCTCTGGCCGTCCTGGAACTTACTCTGTAGACCATGCCAGACTTGAATTCAGAGATCTACCTGCCTCCACCTCCTGAATGCTGGCATCAAAGGCATGTACAAATACAAACATTTTTTTATCCCTTTTTTGAAATACTGTTGCATAAGCATCTATGCTGTTATAGTCTTTGCATAGTTATCATTTCAAGAACCAGGTAAGATGGCACTGAAGCCTTCCCTCTTTCAAAGAGCATTGCTCATGAGAAGAACATGAATTCACTCTCCAGCTAGTGGCAACTTCATGTGCACATTCTCATAGAGTAATTTAGAATGGCTCCCCACCACCCACAGCCTGCTTAAACCTGTGGTCCTTCTAGGTCCTGCTCAAACTTCATTTTCCTCTTTTAATCCTTCTCAGAAATATTCAGCCTTCCAGAGTGCTAGCTGTGAACTCTGCCACGTTTTAGAGTTATTTCTGTTCATTTCTTTTCTATACCATAAGTTCTCAGAGACTACAGACTTGAGACTTGTCTCTAGAGAGCCCAGAAAATGCTAAGTGCTCCATAAGTAATAAGTAAACAAATTTGGAAGGCTGCTTTTTTAGTTCTTCCCTGGAATATTCTGCAGAGCCGTAGTTTGTAAGTTGTCATGTATGGGCCTGAAGGGTCTCCAAGTGGAACTACATTCTGTTGATGCTTTATGCCACATTCAGAAATTGGGGACGTGACCACCCCTGTTGGTCCTAATAATGAATCTGGTACTTGTTTTGAGAGTGAGGTTATGGAATGTTTGATCTATAAAAATAACATTTACATTTGGGGGTGCATTATGTTTCATATTTTAGCTCAAGAAGCTTGTGTGCATCTATAATTTAACCTTCACAGGAACATCATGAGATAAAAATTATTCAGTTTTCTCATTCATAGTTAAAAAAAACAAAGTCACTTGCCCAGGACCAATTGGGTTACATAACATCATCTTTGGTGTATCTGATTGTCATATGTCATATTTCTAAATAATACTACCACCTCAGAGGTAAAAATGTAAAGTCTCAATCTTAATCTTAAACATTGTAAAATTAATTCTATGCCAAATAGTGAATGCTTGTGGGCATACACTCTTGGAGACAAGTACAAAAGAAATGAAATAATGTTTAAAATAGGAGTTAAAGAAATCTTAAATTTCAGGGCTGGATAGATGGCTCAGTGGTTAAGAGCACGGGCTGCTCTTCCAGAGGACCCAGGTTCAATTCCCAGCACCCACATGGCAGCTCACACCTGTCTGTATCTCCAGTTCCAGGGCTTCTGACAGCCTCACACAGACATACATGCAGGCAAAACACCAATGAACATAAAATAATAAAAATAGATAGATAGATAATAAATAAATAATAAATAAAAATAATAAATCCTTGTTTTAGGAGTTTCCCCCTTTATTTTTATTTTATGTGTATGAGTATTTGGCCTGTGTGTGTGTGTGTGTGTGTGTGTGTGTGTGTGTGTGTGTGTGTGTGTGTGCACCACATGCATGAAGTACCTTCCATGGCAGGAAGAGGGCATCAGATCCTCTGGGACTGAAGCGACAGTTTTGAGCCTTCGTGTACATGCTGGGCATCAAACCAGGACACTCTGGAAGAACAGCCAGTCCTCCAGCCTCAGACACTGTTATTTTAAAGTTCTCTTTTCCATACGTGCCTTTAAAAAGAAAAAGGAGCTGGAGAGTTGCCTCAGTGGTAAAAGCACTTGCTGCTCTTCCAGAGGACCTGGGTTCGATTCCTAGCACCTATATGGTAGCTCACAACCAGTTGTAACTCTAATCCCACAGGATCGATGCCCTCTTCTGACCTCAGTGGGCACCTGGGGCGTATGTGGTACACACACATATATCAAGCAAAGCACTCATACACATAAGACAATTTAAAACAAACGACCAAAAACCCAGTATTCCCAGAGAGTTGTTTGCATGCTTTTAAACAGAGGAGTGTGCTTAGTGATCCGACAAGACGAGAATGGTACTGAAGACAAACCCCAGTTATTCCACAGCTCAACTGGGGACTAGCGTTGAATAAAATGCAAACCTGAAAACGTAACAAAGATTCAAGTGTAATTAACAAGGAGCTGACTTCCGGCATACTGGACGATAGCTAACCTGTAGCAGGAGACTCCTGGATGAGAAGGGACAAAAGTTAATAGCTCTAGCTTGTCCCATGAGTGCCAGGTGTTATGTCTACAATGGCCAAATGTGCAGCAAAGAGTAAAATGTAGTTTACCAGAAACCCCAATTTTGAGCTGTATTCAATTCTTGTCAAAAAGTTCTTATTGTTGAAACAGAATTGGATTCTAATCCCCACTCTGTCATGTGGTTGTTGTTCTCCCTTTCAAGACATGGTCTCCTAAGATAGCCCAAGCTGGCCTTGAACGCCAGATCCTTCATCCTCGGCCTCCAGAGTGCTGGGATCACAGGCGTGCACCACCGTGCCAGGCTTTCGATCTAGTTATTTAGATCTGACTTGTGCACACAGACGCACCTGCTGTCTCTGAGACAGTGACCTAAGATCCTGATGAAGAGAAACCGGAGATTACAAAGTCAGGCAGATGCTACTGTCAGCGTTGAAGCTCATGCCAGGCAAAAATGTATTAGTTAGAGCTGTGTTTACTCTGGGCTGTCAATTCTAATCACTCACTTAAGCTGGGGCTAGCAGTTTCACGTTGGGCGTATCTCGCACATTTCTTAAATTTGGAACAAGCCCCACTTTGGCACTTTAACTTTGTAATCACGTTCATTAAAGTTCATGCCCTAAACTAGTTGCCATTACAATAGGAAAGACCCAATTACTGTGTTAAAAGCCCTTCCTCCCTCCTAATAAGACTTCTATGCCTTTTGGCAACTGCACAAGCATTAAAACTAGCCTGTTAAAAGAGGTTTGATGCAGCCGGGCGTTGGTGGCGCACGCCTTTAATCCCAGCACTCGGGAGGCAGAGCCAGGCGGATCTCTGTGAGTTCGAGGCCAGCCTGGGCTACCAAGTGAGCTCCAGGAAAGGCGCAAAGCTACACAGAGAAACCCTGTCTCGAAAAACCAAAAAAAAAAAAAAAAAAAAAAAAAAAAAAGAGGTTTGATGCATATCAGGTTTACCAGCCTAGATTACATACCAAGAACTAGACTGGAATAAAAAAAAAAGAAGAAAAGAAAAGAAAGGAAAGGGAAAGGGAAAGGTTGACAGACAAGAGAAAGGATATCTGTGAGGCTTAAGGCTGGGAATCTCTTCTACATCTTCCATATCTCTCTTTCAAGGCTCACAGTTACTCAGTGAGTGAGTGAATAAATGAATGAACAAATGAAAGCCCCACAGGAGCCAACCCAGGAAGGAGCTCAGAACACAGAAGGACTTGAAGGCAAAAAGGGAGTTGGTGCTTAGCAGTGAGAAGGATGTTGGAATGTGGCTTCCCACTGCCCATGGAGCTACGTCTAAGCTTACGGCTAGCATTTAGAACCGGACTTGATCTTTCGGTACAGTAGACTACCTCTGCCCATAGCGCTGCCCTCTGAATAGTTCCCCTTCCTGATGCAAATACAGGATCCAGATGGGGTAGGTGCCCGTTCATTTCCGAAGCCCAGAAGTTTCCCCACCGCCACTTTGGGTCCCTTCACAAAGACCCCAACCCCATCACATCCTCTTCTCTGATGTTCTGGAATGCTCCCAGCCCACTGTGCTCAACAAAGTTATGCATGCCATTCCCAAATAGTCTCGGAGGAAGAAGAGAGTCTGCCCAGAACCCTTGCTACCCTCAAACAAATCCTCCTTACGTTGTCAAAGCAGCAACTCAAAAGCTGTTGCAATTTGGTGAAATCCTGATACTGTGACTGTCATGTGTTGCAGAAAAACAACTTCCACTGCCTTCTGAATGTAAGCAACAAACTCAGGACTCCTAGTGACTGTCAACTCATCACTATTGCTGGGTGTGATGGCACATGCCTCTAACCCCAGCGCTTGGAGGACAGAGACAAGGGAATCTCTGTGAGTTCGAGGCCAGCCTGGTCTACAGAGTGAGTTCCAGGACAGCCAGAGCTACATAATGAGGCCTTGTCAAGTAAAAAAAAAAAAAGAAAAAAAAAAAAATTAAAAGGGGGGAACAGGTCGGGGATGACACACTTGTAATCCCAGTACTTGAGTACTTGGGAGGCTTCGACAGAAGGATCCTGGGAGGTGGCTGGCCAACCAGTATAGCTGATCCAGCTTCAGAGAGAAACTGTCTCAATCCCAAATAATAAGATGGAGAGTTATCAAGGAAGAAACCTGTTCATCCCTGGCCTCCACATGCATGAACACACGCACCCATGCTCAACTGCACACACATGAACAAAAAGTTTTTTGTCTTTTTTTTTTAATATAAAAGGGCCTGAGAAGACATCTTAGTAACTGAGTGCTTGCCTGGCATCTGTGACCTGCCCCTCCCCTCCAAAAACAAACAAACAAACAAAAAAAAGAAGTATCTGGTATTAGGGGTCTGTAGAGGTGCCCAGCAGTTAAGGGGCATTGATCTTGCAAAGGACCAAGTTCAGATCCAAGCACCTGTCACAGCCAGGCTATAACCACCTGTAACTTCAGCTGTGGGGGATCCAATGCCTCTGGTCTTCCTCAATACCCCCACTCATGTGTGGGTGCACACACACACACACACACACACACACACACACACACGCGCGCGCGCGCGCGCGCGCGCGCGCACACACACACACACACACATAATTAAAAATAAATAAATCTTTTCTAGATATTGGTTAATTTTATATATGTGTATTTGTGCCCGAGTGTGTGCAATGTGCGCCACGTGTGGACAAGTCCAGGGAGGTCCGAAGAGGGGTCAGATCCCTGGAAACTGGAGTTAGAGGCAGTTGTGAACCGCCATACGGGTGGAAGAGCAGTGAGTGCTCTTAACCGCTGGGTCATCCCTCCAGACCCTCCCCATTTTTTAAGGAAAAAATCTCTGCTACTTGGCCAGAGAGATAGGGGGTAAAGGCATTCGCAACCAAGCCTGATCTGGGACCAAGTCCCAGAATCAATGTGGTGAAAGGGAAGAAGAAGTGTTGGTCTCTGACCTTTACACACACACACACACACACACACACACACACACACACACACACATGCATCTGCACACACACAAAATAAATTCTAAAATATAAAACCAGAAACCTCTGGTATTGTTACAGCATATTATTGTTGTTACAGAAACCTCGAAATTATATTGACAGTTGAGACTGCTTTTAAATTTAGGTGGTTGGTGGACCCCCCTCAATGTTTGCCACGGCCAACAAAAAGGCACATATGTAACTATGTCTGCTTTTTTAAGACTTTGAATTTGAATATAAATATGATTGGTTTCCTTTGTAATTCTACTTAAAGGATTCCTCCTGAGTAGGTCGTGGTAGCACACAGCACTGGGCAGCAGGGGTGCATGCAGAGGCGGCGGATCACTGTGAGTTCGAGGCCAGTCTGGTCTACATTTTCCTTTTTTCCTCTTTTTTCTTTTCTCTGTCTCTCTGTCTCTCTCTGTCTGTGTGTGTGTGTATGTGTGTGTGTGTGTGTGTGTGTGTGTGTGTGTGTGTCTGTCTGTCTGTCTGTCTCTCTCTCTCTTTCTTTGGTTTTTTTGAGACAGGGTTTCTCTGTGTAGCCCTGGTTGTGCTAGAACTCACTCTGTAGACCAGGCTGGCCTCGAACTCACAGAGATCCCCCTGCTTCTGCCTCTCAAGTGCTGGGATTAAAGACATGTACCATTACACCCAGCTACATTTTGCCCTTTAATGTATTCTCCTGAAATGAGCATCTGTCACCCTTGCCAGAATGCCAAAGGGGTCCTTGGTGCAGGTAACTGTACCCACATACATAAGGTTCAAGAGTCCCTGCTTTAAAGTTAGTGTGGCAGCATGCCTTTAATCCCAGCACTGGAGAGGCAGAGGCAGGCGGATCTCTGTGAGTTCGAGGCCAGCCTGGGTTACTGAGTGAGTTCCAGGACAGGCACAAAGCTACACAGAGAAACCCTGTCTCGAAAAACCAAAAAAAAAATAAAAAAAAAAAAAGTGCCCTTTTTATCCAGGTGGTAACCCACAAGAATTGCTGCATTCTCCAGGCTAAAATGGAGCCCCCTTTGGGCACAGGCGGTGTCTAGAGAGTGGCTGGCTTTCTCCTGCAGCTTTCCTTGGTCTGCAGAACGTCCATCTTTGTTTCCCCAACCTGAGCTATTCTTCCTTGTTCCAAATCCATTGTTTGATATAAATATTGACTTGAGGGGTTAAGAAAAGCACACTCTAGATGAACAGAAACTGCCTGGAACAAGTCACTCAACACCCATCCGAAACGGAAAGTTGAGAGAGGTGGACAAAGGTCTCCACTCAGCCTGCGCCAGCATCTCCATCCTTACTTGATTTCGTATTTGTTGGCTGACACCGGAGTGAATAGGGTGGGCATATCCTTTTGAACAGAGGCAAAGAAGCGAGGCCATCCAAGCTGGCCAGATGCCTGCCCTAGGTCACAGCCGGCTTTGGCAGTGCCCACCAATGACAAGTCCCACATGCTTTACAGCCTCCTAAGGACTTGCTGAAAGCCCTAACCAGTTTACAAATGAGGAAGAAGCCTGGAACACAAGCATCCTGGCCCCTGAGCAGGGGCAGGGGGAAGGGGGGAGGCCGTGTGCGGGCCATCATCCACCCTGGCAGCTCCCAGCTGAGAGTTTATCTACGTATCCGCAGCCGGAAAGGAATCAGCATTCCTGGGCTCGCGACTTAGAGAAAATTAATGACGAGGTCAGCACTTCTGAGGACTCCCCACCCTAGTCCTGCTGACACCCTGGGGCGAGATTTCTAGGCTAGGAGCGAGGTGGGGGGTGGGGTGCCCCATCTTCTGGTTCTGGCTAAGATTGGGATTTCTTAGAAGGTTAGCGGGGGGTGGGGGGTGGGGGGGATGGTGTTGCAAACATCAGCCATAAATCTTTAGGAACCGTCACCATTTTACAAGGGAGTTCTCGGGGGCTGCTTTTCTCCCTCTAGAGGTCTATTTACATCGCCAAAATCTCCGTGTTAATGGACCTGGGATAATGGTGTTTACTTGACCGCGATAAAGCGCTCAGCTTCCTGGGGGAGCGGCTGTAAAATGTTCTGGGGGTTGAGGTGGAAGGGGGCGCCGTAAAAGCGGGTGCTGGAAGGGCGAGGGAGCCAGGTTCTCTTCCTTGCCCGCCCGCGCCCTCCACCCCTGAGGCCTGGGCAGAGCAGCCCAGGCCTCGGCGGCCTGAGACGGTTCCCACATAAATCACCAGCGCCAGAGACTCGGGAAAGGGCACATTTTTCATCGCTGGCTGCAGGGCAACTCCAGACAGGGAACGAGAAACAGAAGTTGTCTTTAGATAAACGGTTTACCGGAGCGTGCGTCCTGGCAGCGCAGTGTTCAGAGCACAGGGAGACTCTGCTGGCCCCCAACAGGTACCTCTCCGAGAGCCTCCCCCCAAGAAGATCCCGCAGGGCAGGCCCTGACCAACCCAGCAGAAGGCGGGAGAGGGAGCCAATAGAGAAGGAATGTAGAACTTCGGGATCTTAGACACAGCAGAAGTGGTACCCAGGAAGACTCTGGAATTCAAAACCCCCGAAACCAGCCTAGTGTGTGATCTCCAGCGGCGATTTTAACGCCCTGAGCTTCAAGAATGGACAGTTGTAAAAAGTACCACCTTCTCAGCCTGTGTTCAAAACGAACCGATTACATCAAATGTCCTTTGTATAACCTGTAAAGAAAAACTTATTGATCAGAGATCTGTGGATAAGGCTTCCTGAAGCCCCAGGATTCATGTGCCCAGTGCACTCTAAAAAGAGAGAGTTCCGTAGCTCAGCTGAGATCACTGAGATCACAAATGAGTGTTCTAAACTGATTAGCACCACTCTAGTTCTGCGGGCAGTCCTGTGTTTAGTTCTGGCCCTGCCACGTACTACCTGATGGACGCCCACTTTACAGTTTCCTCTTCTGTATAGCAGCGTCTGTGAGTGCTGGCCAGAGCCCAACCTTACAGAATACTAGAGAATGACACTCGGTAATGCTGACTAAATGTTAGCTATTCTGCACATCAGATCCTAGCCCTATAACAAAGATGCTTGGTCCCTAAGCCAGGAGTTCTGGACCCGGATCTTCTCAAACTAGAGGCTGGGGACACCCGGGAAAACCTCCTTTGGCCCTGGACACCAGTCCTTGTCCCAACCCCAGGTCGATGCTCAGGCTGTGTTTCGCCACACACCACGCAGTGGGCGTTGTATCTTAGATCTTCCAGACTTGAGGAGCTTCGAGCTCTCTCCACAGCCGTTCTTTAAAGACAGCTTTAACCCCCTCACGCCGCCAGGCGCCCAGAGCTCGGCCATAATCCGGATTCAGAGGCCTAACCCCTAAGCTAGTCTCCAAAACAGGGAAGCCCATCAAATTGCCCGGCCTCCTGGTAGCTCTTGTTTATTTGTGGCAGTGTGCTTACCCAAGCGGGGCGACCTGGAGTTTGGAATCGGCCTTTGGAGCCGAGGGATAGGGGCCCGGGAGCCGGAGTCTCCAGCCCCCACGCCGCCTGCTATCGCAGGCAGACAGGTTTCCTTCCCCTGCAAGGTCAGAGGCCAAGCCCGCGAGAGATCTGCCCTTCCACCCCTGCCCAGGCCCACCCCGAGTCCCGGAGCCCGGTTTCCAGCAGCGCCTGCTCCTCCCCTCCCAGCTCGCCATCCATTAGTGTAATCCCCTGTCCAAACACTGCGGCCGAGCCGGCCAGACGTTGGTGTAAACAGACCCGGGGGGACAATTCTAACGATATAAATAAAATAACCATTAATAGCGCAAATCGTTCGATGAGCCACAGGCCCAGCACCCGGGACTCCAGCCTCGCCCGGGTTTTGTGTACACAGCGTGGACACCATGCATCCGTCAGTCAGGTGAACAAGAGTTTCTTGTCACAGGCAAAATCTAAACCCGACGTAGATGAGGTCCCCACAAGCGCGTCAACGCTGCCTGGACCCTTGACACGCACAGGCCGCGGCACGCACGCAGCTCAGGACAGACGCACACGCCGAGGTCGCCGCTTGCGTTAATGTAAGCCCCGGAGCTGGCTCTAAGCACAGCACAACCGGGTTAACCGCTCTTTCAAAAACGTCAGAAACGCTCAAGGGCGCCACAGGGTCCCCTCCGTGCGCGATGCGCGCAGAGGTCCAGAGCTCACACCCAGAAACGGAAAAATCGGTCTCCACTCGTCCCTGGGTTAATAACAATAAACTAACATTTATTGAAAGTTGATCGTGCCAGGTACCGTTCTAATTGCATCACAGGGGTAATCTTGAATCCTGGGGCAACCTGGAAGGTGTTTTGAGGATCTCCAGGTCCATGAAGAACAGCAAAACTGAGAGGGTAAAGAGACCAGAGAACAAGTGAAGATAGGTTTGAACCCATGACTCTGCATCCCCCAAGTATCCCAGTAGCACAGATTCCGATGTGAGGGTCCAGAGCCTGGCCCCAGAGAATCCCTGACATGCCCGCCTGAGGGGTTCGGTGTCCAGTGTAACGGAAGTTCCTACTTCATGAATAGAGAGTTGGGCAGAGCGGCCTGAGAGGTCCAGACAGGAAAGAGGGGAGCTCAAAAATCCCTCAGTCCTGTTCCCAGAGACAGCTTCCGTTGCCTCTCAAGGCTCAGGCCGCCAGGCAGTAGCATGGAGGCTTCAGACAACATTCCAGAACTAGAACGCCAGAGTTGGGCATGGAGGGGCCTCTAGAGCACAAATCAATCCCGAGGGCCCCAGTGCAGGAAAGCTCTCCCTGAGCAGGGTGGCTGTTAACCAGGTGCTGGAGTCCCACCTGGTGCAAGAACTGTTTTCCGGCTCACCAAGATGTGGAGCCGCGTTTGCCTGGGAAACCTTGCACCCGTCCTTAGCCTGTTCCCTTGGCCGGTCGATTTCACTTCTTCAGGCATGGGTTTCCACGTCTCCAAAATGCAGGAGAAGGGGTAGCTATGATATTCATCTACAGGTATGTTGTGGTGATGGGAAAAGAATGTTACCAAACCCTTGTTCATCGACAGGAAGCTTATGATGGTTACTATTAACTCGTGGTAGGTAGGTAAGAGGTTCGGAAGGCAGACCTGTACCAGGAGATTGGGGAGGGGGGGAGTGGGAAAAGGAAGTAGCCGATGGGGGGGAGGTGTATGGCTGGGAAGAGAAAGGAGGAGGCTGAGGGGGACCTGCCCACCCCATCCCAAGGGGTGTTTATTTTGAAGTCAGCCTGCAGTCAACCCTACCACCCAAGCACATTCCTCTTGGGGGCTGTGAACCTCCACCCCGGCAGACAGGAAGGCTGGAAGGAACCGGCTGTGAGCCGCCAAGTAGGAATCCCAAGAAGAAGACGAGAATTGGTGGAAGAAGCAGAAGCAGCAATGGTGGACAGGATTGGGTTTACAGCAGCATTGGTACTGTAGAAGGGTACCAATTCAGTTCATACCCAGGAACCATTTCAGTCTCCCAGACGGTGGAAGTGGCTCAGTCAGGGCCTGCTAGTTTATCTGAGCAATGGGAGAAGGGGAAGGCGCTTAACCGCGGAGCCACACGGTACTTGTAGGAAGCTGTAGGAACTTGTAGGAAGCTGGTATTATCCATACGGTCACTGGTGGGATTGCTGTTGCTGTGGGTGTCTACTGGATTATTTCTATTCTTACTATCATTTTCCAGCGGTGGTCATCAACAGGCTCAGAGATGGTCAAAGATTGTCCGGGAGCCAGTGGAGAAACCACAACACAGATGTTTCCAAGATGAGGTGCTCTTGCCCAAAACCAGGAGGGAAGGAAGAAAAAGCTATCAGGGAGATGCCCACCTCCAGGGTGGGTCCAGGGCAGATGATTTATTTGCATTCCAGTAAGGACACTAATTGGCCAGATCTTTATCTAAACATGATAACAATGACATGAGACTTTAGAGATTTGTTTACAGCAGCTGAAAATGATGCATTCGTGGGAGCAGGAAGCTCGGTTAAGTTTGGAGTTCTCTGGGGCTGGGTGGGGGTGAGAATGGGGGGTGGGGTGGGGTGGCCAAGAGAAGGCTGTTGGTGACTCTGCAGGTTATTTCCTAAAGATTAAGAGAACAATTCCTGCTCCTTTACCCCCACCCAGGTCAGAAGACAGAGGGCTTGGAGGGCTCTGGGAATCCTGCTCCAAACTCAGACCAGGACCAGTTCCCCACTTCCCTGGCAGGGTCCAGCAACCTTCTCTAGCAGTCCTCAGCCAGATGCTACCACAAAAAATGTTGCTAGTGTTTCTCTGAATTGTTTATGCATTTGTTTTAGAGACAGGCTGGCCCGGAACGCACTATGTGGTTGAGGTTGGATTTGAACTCCTGATTCCCTATCCTCCTCCAGTCCCCAGTGCTGGGATCACAGGTTCTTTCGGGTGTTTTCTTTGCTTTTCTTTTGCTTTGAAGACAGCGTTTCTCTACAGCAAGGCTGCCCTGGAATTTGTTCTGTAGACCAGGCTGGCCTCGAACTCAGAGATCCACCTGCCTCTGCCAGTGCTGGGACTAAAGGCGTGAGCCGCCACCACCCCGCCCCACCCCTGCTCCCCCACTCCCACCCCCGACCTTTCATCATTTCTGTAATCCTTACTGCAGGTCTATAAAGTCCACACCACTGTTATCTTCTTTTTAAAGATTTATATATTTTTATTGTATGAGTGTTTGCTGGCATGAATGTATGTGCACCATGTGGTGTCTTGTGTCCACAGAGGTCAGAAGAAGGCAACAGATCTTCACTGGAACTGGAATTACAGACAGCTGTGAGCTGCCATGTAGGTGCTGGGAATTGAACCCAGGTCCTCTGTAAGAGAAGCAAGCGTTCTTAACTTCTGAGTCATGTCTCCAGCCCTCTTTACTATCTTCTAAGCTATCGAGAAAGCTGTTGCTTGGTGAGGTTGAAAAGCTGGATTAAGGTCACAAGGCTATAACATGGGCAGGGCTCTACTCCACACCTAGATCTGGTGGACTCCAAGGGCAGTGCTCCAGTCCAGGGCCTCTGTATGAGGTTATAACTCAGAGAAAGCTGAGTTTTCCTGGACCCCACCCTTGGACAGAGCTGCCTCTTTTCTTTGGGGAAATCTCCATGCAGGGAGTCATGAGGGTCTACCTATGCACAAGCTAGCTCAGGAAATTATTATGCATCCAGCCACATATGTGTTTGTGGGCTTGCCAGTTGTGAGAGGTGCAAAACATGCATGCCCACACATGTTCATTCACTGTTAGGGTGTCATTCACTGTTAGGGTGTATGTGTGTGTTCATATATATATATATATATATATATATATATATATATATATATATATATATATATATACAGGCCACCTTCTGGAATACGCAAATGCAAGGTCATGATATGTGGAGCAGAATGTTTCAACGTAGTTTTATTACTTTCAAGAATGCACACAGTGTCATTACAATTCTAGCAATAAAAATCTATTCCTTCTCTGGCTACAGCTCAGACAGGTCCTTCTGGGGACACTTTGAACAAGACTAATTGTAAGGATCCCATAAACTGTGTATGAAAGTAGAACATCCATTCACGGAGGCTAGTTTTCACCTTGGATCATATAAACATTTCTCTCTTGATCTCATGCCATTTACCAGTAATTTTCATTATTTTGAGGTGTTAGGGAGGAGGGAGGAGAATTCAGATGGAGTGTTGCCCGATGTAATGACCATTCACTGTGGATGAGCAAGGCTTTAATGTGGTCTACATTCATGAAAGACCCTGCGTGCCTTCACCCCGGCATATATCCCCATATCCCCGGGTACACCATGGCAGCATAGGAAAGCCCTTCTGTTTTTATGCAGATAAGTAAGCAGAAGCACAATCAAGTCTGCACGCATCTGTTTCTCAGAGTGAGACAGCTGTCATAGATCTCCTGGTTGCAGATTGAAGGTGAAAGGGTTCCTTGGGAGGGTGGCCAGCTGTCTGCCATGCAGCCAAAGACAGGAAGAAATCCTCGAGTCTAGGGTCCCTCAAGAGGCCAGTGACTCAGTGGCTCCCTAAGCCCCCAAAGGCAGCTTAGAAGGATAGATAGGGGGCTACAGTGGTGGGACGCAGGACCTGAGTTACTAAGTGCTCAATCCTTACTAGGCTGGCTGGAGTGAGGACGATGAAGAACCCTCTGTTCTTTCCCAGATTTGGCCCCAGAAATCCAAAGAAGTCCCGGATACATCTTCTAGCTGGGGTGATCTCAAGGCTAAACAATCCCCAGCCTATAAATGGTGCTTTCAGTAAAGAGGGGAAGGTCCATACGCTTCACCTGTGTGAGATGTGGAGCCATGGTGCTTGTCTTGGAGGCCCCATCTACTCTTAAGGGATGCCTGAAGTGGGGGCCTCAGGCTCACCCCCAACACGGGCTTCTCTGGACAGCCACAATAGAAGGAAATGCAGGTCCCTCGCGATCAGCCTGGAGGGGATTTCCACAAGGAGGGCAACCCAGCCTGCCACCTGGAGTCTGCACACCATGTCGCTCCCCACCCCCATTCCCCCCCCCCGCAAACCCCCCCCCCCGCTACCGCTACTTAGGGGACAAGGGTGGGGGTGGGATGTGAGGGACATCTTAGGAGATGGAGCAGGGCAGGGGACAGGATCCCTTTCATTTGGCCAAAGATGCTTGGGCATTTTCCTGAGCAGGCCCGGGCACAGAGCTGGGATTTGGGAAGCAGCTCGTGAATGGGGCTCTGCTCAGCTGGGTCGACCCCACTGGTGCACAACTGATTTGAAGCCTAGCTTTTTTATTTTTATTTTTTTTTCCAATCAAACACCGGTGGGGACCAAGATTTTAAAACAAAAACAAAACAAACAGCTTCCAAGCTAAGAGGGGAGAGTGAGAAATAAAAGGGGAGGAGGTGAGAAGACGGGAAACCCACAGGTGGGAAGGAGCAGAGACAGAATTCTACAGGAAGCTGGAAGCTGGATATATGGGGGAGGTAAGGTGGGAGAAAGAAGTGGGGGGAGGGGGAGGGGAAAGCGAGTGGAGAAGGGAAAGGACCCAGAGAAAAAAAAGCTGCACCGCGGTGGGAACGTGTGGCCTCCAGCCGGGAGGGGGGGAAGCTGGGACTGCAGGGAAGGTTGCCAGGAGGAAGGTCCTGGGAGTTAGTTCTACAGTCCCGGACTCTGGAGTTCCGGGGGCCTCTGGGTGACTGAACCGGTGAGAAGATCCCCTGCTCAGAAGTGAGAAGATGGAGGTCCTAGAGGCCAGCTCAACGATGCCTGAGCGGTCTTCAAGGCTCGGGCTTGTTAGTGTCCCGAACCTGGAGAGAGGGCGTCCGTGAAAGCCCGCAGTTCGCGGAAACAAGGCTCCGGGGCTTAGAGAGGCAGTGCCAGCGAGCAAGCAGGACCAAGTAAGTCCTCATCACCTTCAGGCCCGCAGCCTGGAACCCCCAAGTCCTTGGCCTTGACCCGAAATCTCGGCGTGGGCGAAGATGCGGTGTCCTGAGGCCTGGAGTTGTAGCCTGAACCTGGCTTCTAGGGCGCATCACGCCTCTGATCTTGTGGCTGTGGACTCCCCGGGTCTCTGGTCACTGCGCCTATCTGGGGCCTCGACGTTCTTCAACTCCTATTTCTGTCCAATTCCGGGCAAAGCCCACATTTCACTGCCCCACGCACCGCGCATCCCGGCGGCGCACTGAGGAGAAAATCTGGACGGCCTTGGGGAGCGGAGCAGTGAGCCTTGGGGCTCCTGCAGTTTCAGAAGCCAGCGGCCAGGGTGTCCAGGGACTAACCTCGGGAACCGCTGGCCCTCTAAGTGCGGACCGCGGTCGGAGCTCCAGGCCCCACGCAGAAAGAACCAAATGAAAACACACGTAAGAGATTTAAACCCGCTACGCTTTCTTGCAATGGGAAAGGTATTTTTCCTCCTCAAATGGTTTGAAGTGATTCTCCCTAAGTGACCCTAGGGAGACTGGGGAAAAGTTTTTAGGTAACTCCAGGAGGCCAAGGTCCCTAGAAGTGGGCTTGCGGTTGAGAGTTGGCAAGGCTGAGAGGGTAGTTGGAGGAAGACTCCAGAACAATCTGCTGCTCCGAAGGCGATGGCCACTGTTCTCGCTCTTCCTTCTTGTCTGCTCAGCGAACCGCGAGAACCGGCAAGAGAGTCGCTCTAGTTGGAGCGAATTAGTTCGCCAGAGACTTAAAGAGCCTTTCTGAAGTTAGGTTATATTTTAGAAGGTCTGTAGACGTTGAAATTTAGCTACAGGAAGTTTAAAAAAAAAAACCCTACGGAATGCATTCCGAATTCCAGTTAAATCCTCTAGTTCAAACTGCTCACTGCATTTTCAAATAGCACACACATCAATACAAATCAATGCGTAAAGCACCTGTTGGTTTAGACATTTTCGTTTGAAGAAATACTGAGTGTCTTTGCACAAAGCTAGTCCTCAGACTTCAGTGTGGTGTTGGCTTTAAAGGAACTGGCTTTGGTGAGGAGATCTCAATTTACATTTTTATCTTTAAAAGTGTTGGAGTGGGTCAGATCTGAGAAGATAGGAGTGAAAACTCTTCACCCTGAGAAATCGAAACTCTCAGAGATGGCCTGTAATTTATACCACAGACCACACAATTTGCTGGATTTGGAATGATTTTTCTCTCGGGGAAGAGAAATGATGAGCTGTTTAGAAAATTAATTCCAAACAAAATCTAGAAAAATTGCCCACATGTGCAAAACAAAGTATGTGCTCACAGCCCACTTCAAAAACCCCCTCACAACATTAGTTCACCACGGAAACACACACACTCAAGACATTAGATAAGTGTGACGCTTTCTAGAACTAAGCAACAAGGTTGGCATTTCCTTAAAATTATACAAACGCTCAGCCGTTAAAGACCAGATTCATAACTCAAATCAGGTAATGCATTCACCCTTCTTATCATTAAAATGCAGTTAACACTAGTCTGCTCAGGAATTTGGGGACGGCTTTCTAACACCGCTAAACTAAAGATCAAAACCAGATATAGTACACACCATTACTGCCACCAACAAAATTCCACCTCGTGGCACTGCTAAAAATGAAGCCCTTTCTCGTTTCCTTTCTTTCTTTGTGTGTATGAATCATTAAATTGAAATTTCTAGGACAGCAGTCAAAATGACAAAAAAAAAAACCCACCTAAAATTTCATACATCAGGCCAGCTGAGTTTACAGCAACATTATTTTTTCATAGTTGAATAGAAAAATCGCTGTAGTGCTAGGTTGAAATTTAAAAAACGGGGCCACGAGACCCTGGTTCCATAACTGAATAGCTTTATTCTAGACAAATGGTGTCAGAGGGAACAAAAACTATTGACTATCTGCCTATTTTATATGTGTAGGAAGTGAGTAGTTTTTTAGAGTATAACACAAACAAAGCTTTCAAAAATTACCACGTTTTCCCTCGGTAATGCAACTGCTGTAATGGTTAACGCAAGGCTCTTTGACCGCTATAATTTTATTTATTATATATGCACGTCTATAAAGCGACCTCCCCTCCCCCAGGGAATCCGCCACCACTTCAGCAAGATCTGTAATCAAATATCGATGGGAGGGGCTTGTGGTAGGTACAAGGTGATGGAGGTGAACCTAGGCAGACAGTGAGGACTAAAACAAAGCCAAGCGGCACAGTCCTATTTACTTTACCTGACAGTAATTGGCTAAACTGTCTGATACGAAAACCTATTGTTAATTGAGCAAGGATCCAAGATTTCTAAGATCTTTTCAGACAAGAGACTGCAAATGCCCCTGAATGTACTGGTAACTGGATACCGAATGGAACTAGATTCTGTGCCCCGACAAGCAGCAGCGGGGAGGGGAGGGGGGCTCCAGCACCCGGGGTTTTCCTGCCCTACAGCTGGCGGCCCACAGACCGGTAGTCTTTTCGGGTGCCCGCTGCCGGCGCGGGAAAAGGAGGCCACCTGGATGCGACTGGCCTGAGTGGGATCCTGCTACTTCGAAACCAGTATAAGCCAAGACTAAACAATTTGGAAAGGGAAGTTGGAGATGACCACAGAACCCCTGCTCTGGGCAAAAATCAAAGGCCAACCCTAAAAATCAAGGGGTGGGTGGAAGTCTCTGGATCCGCGGCGTGCGGGGATAGGGATGCGAGAGCAGGTTAGGCCATAGATGCCAGGTGCTGGCACGTTCACCAGGCTCCCCACAGAGTCCCCCCAAACGGAACCCTGCCCCAGCCTGCTGTGGAGCAACTTGGCTGGGGTCCTCAAGAGAGCCGTCCAGGTGTGTTTGGAGGGTACCTGACCGAGTGGTGGAGGCAGCGGGATTTGGAGACCCCGCCACGTGCTCATTCGTGCAGGTGGGGAGCAGACAGCTATCTGCGCGGCAGGGAGAAGAGGCCTGAGTGGGCCTTCCCGCCCGCAGCAGGTGTGTGGGTGTGTCACTGAGCTGCAGGCGTTGTTGGATTGGGGGGCCTTCACTCAGCTATGGTTCTAAGACCCGTTTCTGGGGCAAGGCTTAGGTGAGGGCCAAGCGCCGCTAGGAAGAAAAAAAAAAAAAAAGAGCAAGAAGAAATACGCGCTTCCGATGGAAGCAAATAGCTTTTATCTTTTCTTTTGTCCAAATCTTGAAAGCTAAAAAAAAAAAAAAAAAAAAAAAAAAAAAAAAGGATTGGGGAGAGGGGATGAGAGCAGAAGAGGACAGAAGCATTTCTCCGCGACAGTTTTGCCCTGCGGTTGGCGGCAGGGTGGGGACTGAGACGGTAATGCCGTTTCCTTCGGGTCCTCTGCCTGTCCACTGGGACGCGCACGTCCACTCACAGTCCCCGACCCTGCAGGGCCTCGCACTCACCCCACCTCGCTCGGGACCTCTGCGCTCCGGATCCGCAGCAAGACCAGGCGCACTCTTCCCCGGGCAGACTCGCCTTCCGTAGCCGCCGCGGCCCCCGCCCGAGGCGTCAACAGTCCCAAGTCTAAAGCGGAAAGGCTCCTGCGACGGAGGAACGGTCTCGAGGAGAGAGAGCCTGCAACCCACAGATGATTTTTCCCCATCTCCCCCAGGGCACGTGGAGGGAGCACGGTCCCAGCTCCCCCGGTGGCCCGGGGCGCAGCCTCCCCGCGGCATTTCCGCTCTCCCCCCCCCCCAAGAGCCCCGCCTCCCCCTCCTCCCAGCCCTTTCTTTCCAGGGCCTTGGGCACCAACTCCTTCTGCTGTCCCGGGGTTCCGCAAGGCCGCTCTCCATATAATCCCTCTACGTGCCGCGTCTACCCGTTTCCTAGGGCGTCATCCTCAGTCCCCGTGCCTTCCAGCCGTCCTTTCCAGTTGGCCAGACTCTCCAACTGTGCGGCTCTACTGGGGCGGGGGGCGGGGGTGGGGGAACAAATAAATGCTAGGGGCGGTCTGGTGAGGAACCCCACCGCGAAACCAGAGCCGCTCCTTGTTTGTTATTTCCGAGGCGTGCTGCCCACGCGTTTTGCTGTTATCCTCACAACGGTGGCCGCTGCTATTCAGAGGGCTAAGCTTATAGGCAGGTGAATGCCAGAAGGTGGTCCCCACCCGGCAGTTTCCAGAGTCTGAGACTACATAGATTCTCCCCGCAGAATGCAACCACCATCTCAGAAAGAGGGCCAGAAAGCCAGCAGGTCAAGAAACAAGGCGGGTCTGAACGTTGAGGCCTATACTCAGGCTCAGGCCACAGCTGGGTTACGTCCCTTCTGAGACCAGACCCTGCTCTCCCCATCCCTGCTCTCATAAAGCCACCCAGTGTGTGCAGTGGTAATCCATCCAGGTCAGAATCAACGCGGACTCAGCAAGCACTGTTCTGAACTCTGACGCAGAAAAACGACAGTCACACGTTCTGGGCCCTTAGCATCCCTAGACCTGCACTATGCTTCCGGCTGGTTAGCCTGATTATCTACAGCAATTACCCTAGAAGAGGGAATTCGGTGCCTTTATGTAGACGAGGAAACCGAGGAGACCAAATATTGGCTCAGGCCAAGATTCGAAGCAAGAGCCGCTGGACACAAGGGAGAACTCCATCATCTTGTCTGCAAGGGCCGCAAGGGCAAATACGACCTGGACCCTGCCCTCAGGGACTCACAGTCTAACTTGACAATCGGGAGGACACATACAGCCATAGCACTAGGTGGGGAGGGTGACAAGTGTCATTACTAACGGAGCAAGTTCTGAGGAAGAGCACTTCCGGGCTAGGCGATCTGGCCGCGCTTGCTTGGAGGACGTGGTGTTTGAGCAGAGCCTCCCGGAGAACAGCCGTGCACTCGTGGAAATGAGGGCGGAAAAGGCACTCCACGTGGTGAGAACAGCTAGAGCAAGGACAAGGTGGAATTCGACACGTCGCTCATATTCCCACAGACACAGCAGTCGTCTCCTGAGGAATCCGTCGTCCGGTATTTACTGGCCAGGAACTTTTCCTGCCCCGAAGCAGCTGGAATCTGTGTCATCCTTCTAGGACCTTGGCCCATGGACAGTGAGCCTCTCAGAACTGGCCCTGGTCGGGCGGGTGCGGCTAGGTGGGGCGGGAATCGGTGATTCGGACACCCGGTCCAAAGCAGCCTCTCCCACAGCGACTTGGACCTCAAGACCCATTCTAGTCCCTGGCTATTTCTGGTAGCGCAGCAACATCCCCCAGGGGTGGACGCGGAGGGCGTGGCCCACCCACGCCAGAACCAATTAGGAAGGAGGCCAGGATGCCGACCCCGCCCCTCGACGTGACGCAAGGCCCCGGGACAGAGGCTTCACAGCCCCGGCCCCAGTCCTTGCAGTGGCTGTAACAAAACCCAGACCCCCAGGTCCCGGCCAATGGAGGCGATTTAGACTGGAGAAGGACCGCGTCTGTCAAAAGCTCGACTCCGCAGCACCGCGGAGTCCAGAGGAAGAGCTGGAGCCGCCGCACTGCCTCCCCGCCCCCGCCGGGATTTATTGAGTATTTGGACTGGACAATTAAGTGGCCCTGATGATGTTACCAAGCCCGGTCACCTCCACCCCTTTCTCAGTCAAAGACATTTTGAATCTGGAGCAGCAGCAGCACTTCCACGGAGCTCACTTGCAGGCGGAGTTGGAGCAGCACTTTCAATCGGCTCCCTGCATGCTGGCCGCGGCCGAAGGGACACAGTTTTCCGACGCGGGGGAGGAGGACGAGGAAGAAGAAGGAGAGAAACTGTCCTATTTGAACTCACTAGCTGCTGCCGAGGGCCACGGAGATTCAGGTCTCTGTCCGCAGAGCTATGTCCACACAGTCCTTCGAGACTCCTGCAGCAGGCCCAAGGACCAAGAAGAGGAGGTTGTGAGAGAACGGAGTCAAAGTGAGTAGGGGGAAGGCAGCGCGCCCCTACACCTGGGGCAACGGCTCAGCGCCCATAAACAACCCACAAACGGGGCCAGCATGACCACCCGCCCCTTTCGCGTTTGGCGAGGGTCATGCCTATGCCAGGTTCAAAGACAGCTCTGCAAAGCACGGGCACCTGAGATGCAGCTAGGGAGGGGTAAGGGGGACAGGAGGAGATTGTGACAACCGCTCTTCCCCGGAGCAGGGAGCGGGGAGCAGCCCCTGAGGGAAGGAGGGAAGGGAAAGGGATTACTGCAGCCCCGGTTTGGATAAGCGATAAGGGATGGGCCCAGCGGTTAGGTCCTAACATCTTCGTGTGTGTGTGTGTGTGTGTGTGTGTGTGTGTGTGTGTGTGTGTGTGTGTGTGTGTTCTTGAAAAAGGAGTCAGTAGTCTGGCCATTTTTTTGCCTTTCTTCTAACGTGAATTGAGTTCAGGGTGAGGCCAGGGCAGTCACCCCGGCTTCCCAGAAAGGCAGTTCAAGCAGGTCGTGTTTTTAAGAGTCCTTGAAGACAAGGAACCTTGATAGGCGTCACCTTACTTGTGAGCTTGGAGCTCAGCGTTCTCACACCCACAGCACTCTGCGAAGGAGAAGGGATGTTTGATGTGTAGGCGTTCGATCCAGCCCAGGTGACCCTCACCACTCATGCCCTTGAGGTGAAGCCCTTAAAATAAGAATAAGAATAATAAGAGTAAGAACCCTAGTGTTCGCTTTGTGTCTCGGGCTGCAAGTCTGAGTAGGTAAAGTGCAGAATTTAGCCGGGGATTCTGGACGCTCAGCAGACCTGAGGTGGTAGGAAAATCTAATAATTGAATAAGCCCCCAGGAAATGTCTGAAAGGAAGACAGAATCAAAGAATCTCTTCTCCAAGTGGAGGTTTAATGTGGCTGAAACCAAGGCCTTTTCTCTGACAGTTCGCCAGGCCTAAAACGGACACGAAACTGTCTAAATAGGTCCATCCAACTTTTTTCCTCTGTAAGGTAATGTACAAATTTTGTTTCACACACATTCTCAGTAGTTTTGATAAGAAAAAAAAAATCAATTCTTGAGTTGCGCATACGCCTACACTTAGATATTCCCGAACAGAAAAAAACTTTGCAATCAACCCATGCATCCCGGCTGTGGGTCCCCAATACCCACACGTTTCACACCTTCAGATGTCCGTGGTGAGTGGTAGGCAAACGAGTTTGCAAATATTGTCGTTGCTAACGCAGACACAAGCTTTCATCTTGAAAATAGTCATTAGGGCGTCGAGCCGCACACTTAATCTCTTGACTCGCAGACACTCAAGTTTTAATAAATGCAAGCTAACTACTCCCCGCCGAACATGCCTCCTCCCGGAGAGGAGCTCGGCCCCGACGCAGGGCCCTTGAGCACCAGGAATCATGAACTTTCCCCAAATCTAAGCATTTTTACGGGGCGCTCTGTGCTTCCGGGCGTTGGCCAGCTCTACAGGGAGCCAGAACCCGGCTGATGTCTTGCTTCCCCCCTGCAGAAAGCTGCCAGCTGAAGAAGTCTCTAGAAGCGACGGGAGACTGTAAGGCGAGCGAGGACGGCGAGAGGCCGAAGCCGCGCAGCCGCCGGAAGCCGCGGGTGCTCTTCTCGCAAGCTCAAGTCTTCGAGCTGGAGCGCAGGTTCAAGCAGCAGCGGTACCTGTCGGCGCCCGAGCGCGAGCACCTCGCCAGCAGCCTGAAGCTCACGTCCACGCAGGTGAAAATCTGGTTCCAGAATCGCAGGTACAAGTGCAAGAGACAGCGGCAGGACAAGTCCCTGGAGCTGGGGACGCACGCGCCGCCGCCGCCACCTCGCCGCGTGGCGGTGCCGGTGCTGGTGCGGGACGGCAAGCCGTGCGTCACGCCCAGCGCGCAGGCCTATGGCTCGCCCTACAGCGTGGGCGCCGGCGCCTATTCCTACAACAGCTTCCCCGCCTACGGCTACGGGAACTCGGCCGCCGCCGCCGCAGCGGCTGCTGCAGCCGCAGCCGCGGCCGCGGCCTACAGCGGGAGCTACGGCTGCGCCTACCCGACAGGCGGCGGCGGCGGCGGCGGGGCCTCCGCAGCGACCACCGCCATGCAGCCCGCCTGCAGCGCCACCGGCGGCGGATCCTTTGTGAACGTGAGCAACCTGGGAGGCTTTGGCAGCGGCGGCGGCGCTCAACCCTTGCACCAGGGTGCCGCAGCGGGGGCCGCGTGTGCACAGGGGACCTTGCAGGGCATCAGGGCTTGGTAAGGACCGGGCAGGACATGCAGCGGGCGTCCTACCGCAGGTTGGCGCCGCGGGAATGAGACACGAGAAAGGCCAGACCCAAGGGCCAGGTCCCCTCGTTAAAATAAAATACAGACGTAACGCTCCCCAAGGGGCCAGGGTCGCCGGGCACTCTAGGCCTGGGGCTCAGCGGAGAAACGGATGCCCTGGTCCAGTCGTCAAGACTGTCTGAGACAGAAACGCGGGCCAGGTGCCAGGGAAGAGGTTGGCCCCCACCCTGGCTCTGCGGGGAGTGCGGGAGGCTGGGACTCCGGCTGTCGCTTGCTCTCAGGAGGAGGGCTTTTCTCCTTCGGCCTTCCCTTGGTCTTCGCGAAGTATGGTCGGGGAACCGGACCAAACAGGGGGAAAAAAGAGAAGAAAGAAAGAAGAAAAGAAAAGAAAAATAGCTGGGGAGAGAGCGTGAAGGAGAGAAAAATAGGCTTGAGTAATTCCACCGATCCGCAGCCCCGTTTTCTAGCCTGGAGCGCCACAGCACAGTGGATTTTCGTTTACCCACTGCCTCTCTTCGGAGCCAGACTCCGCCAGGAGATCTGGATTGTCAGGGGACTCTTCTGGGACACCACCATCCCAGTGAGATCGAAAGCTGGGGGAAGGGAGGCAGCTGAGCAAATCCAAGACCTGGCGGCCCGGCTTAGGTGTCCCAGGTTGGTTTCCTTTCTGTTTTATATTCTGTATTCAGCACATTATCTCTCTATATAACTATACCCACACGCCGTGTACACACCGCTGTCATACACTACAGGAGTCAATAAAGAAGGTGCAATATTTCTGAACTGTTTGGCTTGCTGCAGACTGGTTTAGCCCCCAAAACTGGGGAGGGGACTCCCTTAAACAGGGCGGAAAGAGAGGAAAAGCACCCTGGGCATCTCAGCCTGGTGCCCCAGCGCCAGGCCCCAGGCTGCAAGTTTGGTCTCTTGGCCGCTTTGTTCATTAATTTCTCTTTAGTGTTGTGGGCCGAACAGGCTGGAGGGAGGCTGGGTCCTCGGAGGTCCAGGACTTTGTAATCCCCACCCCCCACCCCACCCACCGCTACATTTTACCCAGATGCACTGACTTGGTGCGGGGACCTGCCACGGGCAAGCTGAGACGCTGCCCCACCGCGAGGGTCTCCGAGGAAGACGAAAAGCCCGCCTGCAGGCTCAGCCTTGGGCGGCTCCTTCCTCGGCCACCACCGGGCCTTCCAGCGCGCCCGGGGGCGCTGCGCTGCGCCCCGCCGCGGCCGAGCTCTCCCCCTCGGCCGCCCTCCCTTCTCCCCCGGCGGCCGCGGCTTTATGCGGCTCCTTGTCACTCGCGGAGAATGCCTGTGCGAGGCCTGTGCTGCCACACGGCCGATTGTGAGCGTGCCAAGGCGGGTGAATGGGGAGGCCTCTGAGCGCCGCGCCATTGTGGGGCCGGGCCTGGCTGAAAGGCGGCTCCGGGCCGGGAAGGTGCGGAAAGAATGGCTTTTTATTGGAGTCCCGAACAAAAGGTGTGGTAGGAAGGCGAGGTCCCCTGTGCGAACAAAAACCCCAGCGCGTCGGATTGACGTCCCCCCCGAGCTCCCCATTGCTTCTCAGAGCGGGGGCTTTGTGCAGCAGTCTGCTCAACAGAGGGACGGAGAAATGCGCGGGGGGTTTTGTTCCCCGTTTTTTTGTGTGTGGGGGAAGGGGCGGCCGGGGGGCCGGGGGCTGGGCGGGCAGCAGGGAGGGGCGCTCTGATTAGGCCGGGCGGGCCGGGGCGCGGAGAGGTTCAGCGGGAGTCGGCCGCCTGAATGCAGGGTCATTATTGCTACAAGTTTAGCAATTTCGCCCTTGCTGGAGGGGGTGGGGGCGGTTAGGTTGCTGCGAGGCCGCTAGTCTGGGGAGCTAGGGAGACCCGAAGGGCCGGAGGGGAAAAAGAGAGGAGGAAAAGGGAGGAAGGAAGGCTGGGAGGCAGGCAAGATAGCGGCCCCCAAACCCTCTGACCGCCCAGGACGCACTGGGACCCATCCCCAAAGGGCCAGGCCTCTAGAAGGGCTTGGAGGGAGGAGGGAGACCTGCTCCTCTTTGCTCTCGGATAACTGAACGACCCCTGAGCTGGAACTGAGTCAGTGCACGAGACTCCTGGACCCCCAACTCATTTAATATTAAATTGCAGTGAGCTGGAATCCCTCCTCCCGCCACCCCACAAGCCGCCGCCTTCTTACCAAGCTCCCCGTCCTGGGCTTCTTTAGCCTGAGTTTCTTAAGCTGAAGGCTGGAGGAGGAAGTCTCATTTTCTTAGCAGCTGGAAAAGACTCATTCGTTCGTTCATTCATTCATTCATTCATTCATTCATTCATTCACTCGTACATTCGACTATATACACCTAGAACCTATTTATTCGCACTGTTCTAGATGCTGGGAAGAGAGACAGTAGGAAACTACCGTCCATGGATTCCTGAATCCATTTCCGAGTATGTGGAGTGAGATGGTGGGGACGTGACAACGACCGAATAATGTGGTTTCTTTGGTTTTGTTTTTAAACAGAGGGTAGAATTTAAAGTGTAAATACAGCAAAATACTGAGAACTGAAGTCCCTTAAGAGTCAGAAAGACACATTTCAGTCGATGCCTGGCTAGGAAATTTTTAAAAGAAACCACCCCAGCAGCAGTGACCTCTCACCCACAAAGCCCGTGCATAGCAATGTCATCCCCTTCTCTGGGACATCTATCCTCATCTTTCTGGTAAATTCCCGCTTGAAGACCAAACTTTTTCCTGCACCCCTCAAATGGAGGTGATCACACCCCCCCATCTGTGCCACCAGAGACTTAGGTACTTTCCAATATCATAAGGTTATGGGGTGTGAAGACTTTTTTGTCTCTCTTTCCGTGTAAGGGAGAGTCAAACTGGCACATCTCTGAGGCAGATATTACCGCAAGACCTTCGTGGGCAAGGAGAATTCTATAAATAGGCTCATCCACTCCTTGGGTGCTCCACAGCCATGCAGGTAGCCCTGGTGGAGTCAAGCTGTGACCTTGGTTTTGGCTATGAGGGAAAAAGGGGCGGGGGCTCTTGGCTTACCTGTGCTTAGGCAAGATACCTGGCAGCTCATCCTGAAATACTGGGACCGGGCTCTGCTTTCTGTACTCTTTAAGCACAGTGCTGCAATAGGAGCCTCTCTCTCCTCAGCTATCACAGCTCTCACTGCAGCTCAAGATGTAGGCAAGGAGGCTTGGAACGCGGTGATGCCCTTGACACCGCACAGTCTGAAGTTAGGGCAGGGCTTGGAAATATGGAAGAGCGAGGTCTGGGAAGAAACGGGATTCCTCTGCAGTCACTAGGTGATGATAGAGATGAGCCGCGCTCAGCCTGCTCACTCCCAGGATGCAGCCTGTGCTGGAGGAGAAACCCTTGCTCCACTGGAGGTCACACACACACACACACACACACACACACACACACACACACACACACACACTCCAGCATCCTGCTGGGTTGTGGGTTCCAGATGTTCCTAGCACCAGACCCTCACCTTCCCTGCCGCTTCCTCCTGTCCAGTCAGTCTTCCTTGAATCTGCATCCTCTTAGGATCCAGAAGAGGAAGGTAGTCCTCAAAGAGGAAGCACAGCTGAGCCTGTGTTCTGACTTCCTCATGGTTTACTTCGCGTGTCTTAGGATCATTAATGCTAGACTGGACCAGCCCCTTCCCACTCTGGGAGCCTGTATACTCCAAACATAAATAGATCCCACTACTTTGGTAAAGGATTTCTGTCATTACTGGGGTTCCAGAGCCAGGGACATCAGAGAGGGAAAACCTTTGACCAGTGCAACACACACACACACACACACACACACACACACACACACACTGCACACCCAAGAGCCTTTAGGTCCTGTAAGTTGTCTCTGGGTTTCTCTCTCTCTCTCTCTCTCTCTCTCTCTCTCTCTCTCTCTCTCTCTCTCTCTCTCTCTTTTTCTCTCTCTCTCTTCCTCTAAGTTAGAGAGAGGGATAAATCGCAGTTTCCTGCTGGCTTCTGGCTGCAACCCTCCTTGAATCCCTAAATCTGTGTATAAACACTCCACGGTGACTTACACCGTACCAGGCTTAGGAGGTGAGTAGGCAGTGGGAGCAGGAATTGGTTCTTACTGGCTGGTCAGAGAAGGTTCCTGCAGAGCCTGAGCTTAGGGATCAGAAGTAGGTTGTCTCTGAACCTAAGCTTCCTCCTTGAATGGACCCCTCAGTTTCATTTTTCTTTTTTAAAGAAGATTTATTTATTATTATTTGTGCAGCGTTTTTTCTGCCTGCATGTTAGTTAGAAGAGGACACCAGATCTCATTATAGATGGTTGTGAGCCACCATGTGGGTGCGGGGAATTGAACTCAGGACCTCTGAAAGAGCAGTCGGTGCTCTTAACCTCTAAGCCATCTCTCCAAACGCGTTTCTTTTTTAGAATCTACAATAAAGAGTACAATTAGGAAATGCACAAATCAGCGAAGGGCCAAAAACACTCACGTGCGGATCACCTTGGCTTTGAAAAATTAAATGGCCCAGAAAAAGGGCGGCTTAGTACAAGCTTGTAACTATGCTCCGTGTGCTTGCTGCTGTGCGGGCTGAGAATCACGCTTCCAGGGTTCGGGATTCCACCCAGCAGGCTCGTTCCCCCAGCTGTGCCACTGCAGGTAAGCCCTTTGAGGAGAGAGCTGTCCCTAACACTTAGCAAAGAATCTGGCCTCGCCCTGGGTGGCCCAGCCAAGTCCTCCTTTAGCCCATCACTGCAGGAGAACAGGGTCCTGTAGAGAACCCCAGAGAACCCGCTATTGGCTGCTTAAGGACCCACGGGTACCAAAAGACAGACTTGTCGGTGGCCTGAGCATCTCTATCGGGTGGGGCGCGGGCGCGGGAGCTTGGTGGAGAACCGCCTGCCGAGGCGGGAAGGTTCAAGGCCCGAGTCTGCCTACTTTTCCTTGGCTCTAAAGTTCAGAGACCCAGAGAAGACTTGCTGGCCGCCCACTCCCAACTCTAGGGCCCTGGAAGGACGTAGTGTGAGTGGACACCGCACTGCGTTTGCCGGGCGATGTTCGAGAGAGGCCGGATCGCCGGGTCCTCCAGCCGCAGATACCTAGCCGGTCACTGGCTTGCCAAAGCCGGCTGAGCGGGGAGTGCACCAGCGAGCCCCGAGGACCTGGCCAAGGCTGCGCGAGCACTGGAAGGGCCAGCCATCCTGACTGTCACCACCTGGGCCAGGAGCCAGGCCAGCACCCTGCAGAGGTAGGAATCCGGGGTGCGGTGCCACGTGTCCACTGGGCGGGCAGGCTGCGCTGTGGAGGCTTCCCTATGAGCGCGGTGATCTCTCATAGGGAAGCGCATTAGCTGTATTGAAGGAACACTTTTCCCTACTCGGGCTGTAGGTATCAGCTAAATAGCAGGGATGTTTTCTGAAGGGGCATTTTGAAAATAGGAAGACGCATACAGGAGAAAGGGGGCTATAGAGAAAAAGATACAGTAAACTGCCAACACCCAGACGGAGAACTAACAGGGCCACTGCCTTCCAATCCCGACCCACGGTGACTACAGCTTTACAGAGTTCGGGCTGGCAACGCTAAAGGGTAGTTTCGAACATTGAAGAACATGGCCTAGATAGAATTGTCTGTATGCATTCTTATGTGCCTGACGTCTGTTTGCAAGGTTTATCCATATTGCAGCATGTTGACAGGCAGTTCATTCAAACTATTTTAGAGTGTTTGATATACCACAATTTGCCATTCCATTATTGATAGGCAAGTAGATGAGTTTATAGTTTGGGCTGTTGTAAAGAGGGCTGGGCAGTGGTGGCGCACGCCTTTAATGCCAGCCCTTGGGAGGCAGAGGCAGGAAAATCTCTGTGAGTTCGAGGCCAGCCTGGTCTACAAAGTGAGTTGCAGGACAGCCAGAGCTGTTACACGGAGAGACCCTGTCTCAAAAAACAACAAACAAACAAAAAGCCCCCCTCCCAAAAAAAGGCTGCTGAAGAAAATAATGTCCAATAGAACATTCTGTGGTGATAGAAATATATATATATACCCTCGTGGCTGCTGCACCTCATTCCTGTTCCCCCCTCCTCCCTCCCTTCCCCTTCTCCTCTGCCTACTTGGTCCAGCTCAGTCTGGTCAAGTCCACTCTGGACTCTCCCAGAGGGGGGGGGGCGACTCACTGTGTAGATCTGGTTGCTTTGGAATTCTTTGTGTAGACCAGGCTGGCCTTGAACTCACAGAGATCCACCTGCCTCTGCTTCCTGAGTACTGGGATTAAAATTGTGTACCGTCCCTGGCCGGATAGAAATATTCTATGTGGGGGCTGTCTAATAAGGTTTTGAGGACAGGTGAGAATGTGATAGGTGTGGCTGAAGCATTGAATTTAAATTTCCCAGAATTGAAATTAGAGCAATTTAAATTTAAAAGCACTTCAAATGGCTGGGGTTACTATTTTAGCATAATTCTAGTCCATTTTTGGTGATTTTAATGCATGGTTGGTATATACCTAGGAATGTAATTTCAAGCTTTAAAAGATGTTAACTGTTAAGTCTCAAACCCTGGGACAAATGACTGAGGTGCCTATTTAACATATCAAGTGGACCTGGCTGCCAGGTTCTCCCAGAATTCCAAAGTTCCTGCTTGTTACAGAGTATGGCTGTCATACCTGCCCTCTATCCCCCGCCCCCCCAAGCTGCCCTTTCCCCAGAGACTCTTTCCTATATAACCCAGCCATTTTGGTTTACCCACCCCTTTAGTACGTTTGCCCTCTTGGATGCTGCACCTCATTCCTGTTCCCCCCTCCTCCCTCCCTTCCCCTTCTCCTCTGCCTACGTGGTCCAGCTCAGTCTGGTCAAGTCCACTCTGGACTCTCCCAGATGTCGCTGCCTTGGCTAAGATCTCCCACAAGTCTACAAGAAACTGTCTCTTCCACCACGCCTTGGAGCAGCCATGTCCTTCCCTTTCCTTCTTTTTCCATTCATTACCCAAGCCTGCTTGCTTTTTCTTTCTTTCTTCCTTCCTTCCTTTCTTTCTTTCTTTCTTTCTTTCTTTCTTTCTTTCTTTCTTTCTTTCTTTCTTTCTTTCTTTCTTTTCTTTTGAGAGTGAGCCCTGTTGTGTAAACCAGCTTCATACTCAAGATCTTCCCACCTCAGCCTCCTGAATACTGGATTACAGACATGTCCTATCATGCCTGCTATCACAAATTTTTCTATAGTGAGTTGTACTAATTTACATGCCCTCTACCAGAAGCACCACATGGCCCTCTACTTAGCATTTTGGGTTTGTTTGTCTCTAACCTTAGTCATTTTAGTGAACATGGAGCTTAAAACAAACTTTCTGTTCACTCTTATGTAAGATTGTAAAACTGATTAGCTATAGTGATGATGATGATGATGATGATGATGATGATGATGTGATCATAACTGTGGAGTTTCTGGATGGCTGAGAGATGTTAGGTGTGTCTATGCTTACAGTACCTCTCAGCTGCAGTCAGGTCTGCACCCCTCCTACCCCAACACCACCCCCCATCAGACTCTCCTTTAGGAATGGGATGATGTAGAACTTTTTGGAAGAGGCCAATACTTAGAGGGGTTCAGCCGTCACATCTCTTATTACTGCTTATGCACCTCCTGTTGATTATTGAAATATCTCACCTAAGGAAACAGCAAGATTGTCTGGCAAGCTGAAGCCAGGGCAGAGAAACCAGGTTTGGTTCTAACTACGGTTTTAGATTGTGGCTTGGCACTGCCATTCATTGACTAGCATTGACAATCCTTGGGTACACTATCTCATGGTATAACACAAAGTCAGCCCTGGGGAGGTAATAGCAGTGAGACTTTCCACTATGTGTCAGGGTGTGTGTGTGTGTGTGTGTGTGTGTGTGTGTGTGTGTGAGAGAGAGAGAGAGAGAGAGAGAGAGAGACAGAGAGACAGAGACAGACAGAGACAGAGAGACAGAGAGAGAGACAGAGAGGTCTCCTCCTGTTCTCAGAATCACCTTGTGAGTTAAATACCCTTTGTTTATACATGAGGATCAGCAGGGTTATGTCACTCCTCCAAGCCCTACAGTAACTATAGCAACGACCCTGCAGTGCTTTTTCCTGGGTGTTCTGACATCCTCTGCCTCCTTTCCCATGCAAACAGCTTGACTAGGGCAGAACTTGACTTCTAGATCAACTTAGCTGCTCACTGCTAAACCACCCTTTAGATGAACAGACTGACCAGTGGCCACTTGCATGCTGGCAAATGAGCCAAGGGACAGTTGTAATGTAGTATGACTGTAATTCACCCCCAGACAGATGTGTGGGGAGAGCTTCTGTCCCCGGTAGAGAAGAGGTCCTCAAGTATTTTTTTTTTAACCTAAATGTGTTCAGTATTCTGGTTTCTTTAAGAACACAAAAATCTTTTACCTCTTTCTAGATGTGTCCCAAAGGGAATTGTTTTTGTGAAGAATGTCTTTGAAATAAGGAAAATCCAATACTTGTTTGTAATTCTAGGGTTTCAAGTTATAAACATAAATAATTAAAGTTATACATATACATGATTCACCCAATAGTTCATATGTATTTTCCATTCCCTGAGGAAAGGTACTGAAAGCCCCCCATGGACCATCCTGAGAGTGAGTTCTTGGGGAGCAATATAGATTAGCTCACATAGAGTAACTAGAAACCCATCCACATACAGTAACTGGAAACTCAGCCCCACCCTCCCCCAGGGGCTACCAGTGGATTCGGGCTTGGCACAGGTATGTCTTACAGCCCCTGTCACACTTGGGGAACCTCTCATAGAAGGGCTCTAAGGACAAACCTGTCATTAGGTTAGATGCAGTCCCGAGATCACTTGTAATTTGTTGTACACTCTAGATTCAGCCAACCTCAGCTAGAAATTGCCAAAGTCCACCTCTCCTCAGGTTCCAAATTCTGTCTGGTCCATCTGTCCAGCTTTCTCCCAGTGTCTCAAATAGTCAGCACATTGGGGATGACCTGGAGCTGTGGGCTCTGTCCCACATTTCTGATTCCTGTGGGGTTCTCTCCTGCTTACCTTACCCTCTGAAGAAGGAGTGTCAAAGCTGGAAGGGACCGGCTAACTCAATTTAGAAGGTGAGAGAATGACAGAACCCGAGACAGAGCCTCTCTCCCTGGGTCCCTGTATCTAAGGTGCAGTATTTCCCACTGTAGCCTACTTCTTCCTTTTTCATCCTCCAAGTGTCTGTTCTTTCCCCATCTTACTTTCTGAGTGCAGACAGAGCTTTGAGGGGGCAGACCTTGGACATTCTAGATCAAATTAGATCTCCCAGCTCCATACTCTGCATGGCCTCACTTTGTATTCAGTGCTGTTCATGATACCTGTGTGACACACACCCTCACACATAGTCCCCTGGGGTTGTGAGCATATAGATTAATATGTGACTATCATGTTTGACTGTCTGGGATAAACAGCCTTCACCAGGAAGCAACCATGAAGAATCTCTCTATGGGGGCCAGGTGGGGTGGTGGTGGTGGTGGTGTACATGCTTTTGATCCCAGTACTTGGGAGGCAGAGGCAGAGGCAGGTGGATCTCTGTGAGTTTGAGGTCAGCCTGGTCTACAAAGTGAGTTCCGGGACAGCCAGAGCTGTTACATAGAGAAGCCCTGTCTCAAAACAAAACACACAAAAATCTGTGTGTGTGTGTGTGTGTGTGTGCGTGTGCGCGCGCCCACACGCGCACACGCACTCAAACACACTTCTAAAAGGTTTTCTCTGGTCTAGACACATGGTGGTTTTTACCACAATTCTATTCCTTAAAATGCCATACAGTATTTTAGACATTCTAGAACTTGTAAGTGGTGACCCCTTGAAGTCAAACAAACCTTCTTCAGGGGTCACCTGAGACTATTGGGAAACACAGATATTTACAGTACAACTCATAACAGTAGCAAAACTACAGTCATGAAGTGGTAACGAAAATAACTTTATGGTTGGGTGTTTCCACAACATGAGGAACTGTATTAGGGGGTCCCTCGCAGTGTTGGGAAGGTTCATGGCTACTCTACAACCCCAAATCATAGCAGCTCAAGTTTGCAGATGAGAAAACGGAGGCTTGGGGAGGCAAAGCAACTTACTCTAGGCCAAAAGCTGTCAGGGAGCCAGGAGATGGACGGTTTCTCCAGAAGACATGCTGGGCAGCTCTGGTGCCCATGTCCTCAACAGCTGCCCGTGGTGATCCTCTTCTGGAGGAACTGCACCCGGCTCCTGGCTCGACCAATGACTGACAGCTAGTCCCTGCCAGTGCCCTCTAGTGGGCTCAACGAGAGTGCCCAACACTTCCTGGCTGGTTCCAGAGGGTGTCAGCACCCTCTGGTGTTGGCCAGAGACCCAGGTTGCAGGGGGCCCTGAATCTCCCCTAGGCTTTTCTTTAAGAAAGGTTTTAGGATTTCTGGATCCCACCTTAGTGACCAGAATAGGGTAGGAATGTGGCCACAATCCCAGATTTCTTTTTGGAGAGCCAGCAAAATCCCCCAACCAAGTCTACAGCTGAGATCAAGTCTTAGCGTCCTTAGTGCCCTATTCCAGGACAGGCACCTACGCCTGGAGTCATACTCAATTCTGGAATTTATTATTCTGCCCGACCTTGAGAAAGTCTCAGGGCTGAAGAGATGGCTCAGCACTTAAGTCCACTGGTTGTTCTTCCAGAGGACCCAGGTTCAATTCCCAGCACCTACATGGCAGCTCACAGCTGTCTGTGGCTCTAGCTCCAGGGGATCCGACACCCTCACAAAGACATACATGCAGGCAAAACACCAGTGTACATAAAAAAAATGAGAGGGGGGGTGTCTCACTCTCTCTAAGCAACAGTGCCCTCCTCTGACGGTCTACACTGCCGTTGTGGGAGTGATGAGCAGCAAGACAGACGGAAAAGGTAGCGTGGCTGGAGGGTTGAAGCTTCCCATCATTCACCTTCCTTCCTGGGTGCAGACCACCAGTTCAGTGTCTCAGAGCTCCTCCAGATGAATAAGCAAACTGCTCCAGTTGAATATGGGTTCGTATTGCACCATTGGCACCTTTGGACATGTTAGGAAAGAGCGTCATTTCCTCAAAGTGGTTGCAGCATCTGCCAGGGGGTGGCTCGGTGCACAGATGCACGCTTTGTTGGGGGTGGGGCTTTGGTTCAGTGAACAACCTACCCAACAAAACACTGAGTTTTGTGCCCTGTGCATCAAAACCCCTATCTCTATTCTCTGGGGGGGGGGGGAATGGCGTTAAGTAGCCATTCTGGGCTCATTTACAGGACATCAAACAATCGGTTTTAGGAAAAATACAGCAATAATAACGTGCCTTGGTTTCTCTTTGTGGAGAGAAGGAGTCCAGCCCTCTAACTAGGTTTCTTGATTTCTTCATAGAGCAGAAATTTTCTTGTGGCTGGATCTATAGTCCAAAGAATTCCTCCTTTAAGCAGGCCATAATTCTTACAGTGGATTTAGTCCTCAAGTCATTAAACGAAGTGACTGAGAGAGAGGAGGAGGGAGAAGGGGAGCCAGAGAACAGGGCGAGTCAGAGGCTTTCTGAAATATGTTTTACATCTCTCTGGTCTCCCCCACCCCTATGCCTCCTCTCTCTCCTCTCCATTTCTCTCCCCCTCTTCCCTCTCTTCTTCATTCTCTGGACGTCTGCTTTCACCCTAAAACTCTGGAGCCTTTGTCTTGCTCTCCTCCATTTTTCTTCTCTCTCTTTTTAAACTGATTTATAGTAGATTAATTCAAATTACCCAATAGTTTTATATATTGCATGTATAATTACTCAATAACTTTATGTGTTGCATGTATCACTATCCAATAGGTTTATGTATTACATGTACAATTACCTAGTAGCTTTATGTGTTGCATGAATAATCACTCAGTAGCTTTATGTGTTGCATGAATAATCACTCAGTAGCTTTAGTGTTGCATGTGTAATGAAAACAGTGAGTTTGAACCAGGTGTAGCTATTTTATAAAAATTCCTGTGTTTTGGGCTGGGGAAGGCAGCTGGATGATTCAGCATTTACTCTAATATGCCTGAGGCTGGGGATTTTATCCCCAGAACCACAAAAAAAATACTAGACTTTATTTACTATTATCTTTTTAAATGATAAGGCATTATCTGCATTTCTTCTCTAACTAATTTAGAAGATAGTCACTCATTCGGTCAATTTACTATTGAGCATTTGAAGTGTTAAATGGTGATGGTTTTCACTTGCAATCGTTAATACTATTATAGCCATGATATCTAGGACTGTTAGCTGTCTCTTGGAGATAAAGGAACCCAAGACCACTCTTTACTACCCACCTGAACTTTTAAAAATTATGTATATGTGGCAGTTCTGGGGATTGAACTCAGAGCCACATGCAGGTGAGGCAAACATTCCACTACTCCACTATATTCCCAACCCTTTACAAACTTATTTCGAGGCATTGACTCGTCTAGGCTTGATAGCTAGTAAAAAAGTTGCATTTAAAATAATGTTTCTCTTAAAGATGAAGGACAGCTCAATGGGTAGAGCTGGCTGTAAAAGTGTGAGGACTGAGTTCGGGTCCCAGGACCCACAAAATGAGCTGTGATACCAGCTCTTCCACAGCAAGAGGGAAGGCTGGGTCAGGAGACTCATGGAAACCTCAGGCCTCGAGTATGCAAGAGCCAACAGGAGACCTTGTCTCAAACAAACTGGAAAATGAGGACCAATACCTAAGGTTGTCCTTTGATGCCCCATGGCATGTGATCATGCTCACACATAAACATGTACACACACGCATGAACACACACAAGATTGTAAAAAAAAAAATCACATCTTTCTTCGTATATAAGACATAAACCCTTTTCTATACCACTGATCTTTGATGAGGAAAAAACTCTATGGATTATGCAATGCAAAAGAAACAGAGAGAGACTCTCTTCCAATTGGCATGAAGGGGAATCTTGAGGTGCCAGCAGCCAGGAAGGGTCAGGTAATAGAGTGTGAAGGTGGATTCTCCAATCCAGGCCTCTTGTTTTCTCTCCAGGCTTTTCCTTTATCCCACCCCCTAGACAGAACTGGGGGGCCAGAGACGGCATCTCATTTCTCAAAAGACACATGGGCAGCTCATTTGACCTAATTGTTAAATGCAGCCCATGTATAGCACAAGATAGATGTCTTCCTGTAGTAACTACAAGAACTCAAACAGCTTAATAAGACCTCGTCACCACCTAAGTGCAATTTATGACCTCCGGGAGAGATAGGTCATTTCGACCCCACTCATTTGCCAGGTGGTCAAAATCAGATTCAACCCCAAAGTCTATAGATTACATGTCAAATCCACATCCCCATGCCATAGGTCACTCTAATGGAGGGTCGGTGGTGGGGTAGCCACACAGGCTCTCCTCTCAGCACTTGTGTGTGTTCAGGGCCTGGCCCGTTGACACCAGACAGCCACAGACAGCTGTTCTCCTCACCGCAGCCCTCCGGCATCCTTTAAGTACCTTCTTCGGCAACAAGCCACGTGACTTCTTTTCCAGGGCATACGATGATCTGCAATTAGCAGGCATTTTTTTGCTGACTGGCTTTGGGTTTATTAAACAGTGAATTCCCAGAGCACTTTGGTTTCTGTTGTTGGTGGTAGTGATGATTTCAACAGCACCTGTCACATTATGTTCAGTTGCAGAAAATATTTCTGGGTATATATGGTAGCCGAGCAATACGGTTTCAGTAAGCCAGGGTCCCTTCCTTTCGATGGGCTAAAGAGTCATTTGGCAGGGGGAGAAGACAAGGCATATTCGCAGAGGACATTCCCCTCCATTGGTGATGGGAAGGAATGACTTACGTTCTGCCCAAGATGCTGTTGGTCTGATGGGAGCAGTTAGGACAGACTTGTAGGAAAAAGTGATACTTAGCTAGGGGTCTAGGAGGTGCCAGGGAGGCGTATGCTGGATAAAGTGAAGAAAGCTATACCAAGTCTGTTAAAGGAAAGGTGGGGAGCAGGTGGAAGGAGGGGGGCTGGTGCTGAGAGAACTAAGTGGAGGTGGCTAGGTTTTGTTTTGACTGTGGGAACGATTCCCTTTGCCTTTAAACTAATGTTAGAAAGATCCATGTGCAAGATCCCACCCACATATAGAATCTAGAAAATTCCAGCTTTTAGGAGACAGAGGGTAAGATCGGGGCTCCCAGGGCCAGAGGTTGAGGGGATGTTGGTCAAAGGACACACGATTCAGATAGGGGAAATAAAACTCAAGGCACACGGCAGTGACTGCTGTTGTTAACTGTGTATTGCATCCTTTTTATTTTTTATTTAAGCATGGGTGTTTGCCTGCATGTGTGTCTGTGTACTGTGGAGGCCAGAAGAAGGTGTTGGAATGGCTGGAACCGGAGTTACAGATGGTTGTGAGCTGCCATGTGGGTGCTGGGAATTGAATCTGGGTTCTCTGGAAGAAGCTGCCAGTGCTCTGAACTGCTGAGCCAGCTCTCCAGGCCTGGTATTGCATTTAAAAAAATAAAACAGATAAAACAGAAGTTTCATGTGTTCTCATCACAAAAAAATAAGTATGTGTGTGTGTAACACATATTAATCACCTAGACTTAGACATTCCAAGATGTATACACATATGAAAAAAATCATGTGTGCCATAAATGTATGATTTATGTATTTGTCAATTAGAGCAACAATTTTTTGTTTGTTTTTTGTTTTTTCTGAGACAGGGTTTCTCTGTATAACAGCCCTAGCTGTCCTGGAACTAGCTCTGAAGGCTAAGCTGGCCTCGAACTCACAGAGATCTGCCTGCCTCTGCCTCCCAAGTGCTGGGATTAAAATCATGTACCACCAAAAAAAAAAAAAAAAAAAAAAAAAAAAAAATCATGTACCACCACCGCCCAGTTAGAGCAACAGTTTTAAATAATTTTTTTCCATTTTGTTTTATGTCTATGGATGTTTTGCCTACGTGTGTGTCTGTGTACTGCATGTGTGCAGTGCCTGAGAAGGCCGCAAGGGGATATCGGATCACCTGTAACTGGAGCTGTCAGTTGCCACATGCGTTCTGGGAATGACACCCTGATTCTCTGAAAGAGCGGTCAGTGCTCTCAACTGCAGAGGTATCTCTCCAGCACCTTAAATAAACTTCATTTTAAAAGTACATTGATTGATTGATCGATGGATCGACTGTGTATGTGTGTGTTTGCCTGTGTGTGTGTGCAATGTAGTGTATGCATGTGTACTTGTTTGCAGTGTGTATCTGGTGTGCACAAATGCGTTTGTGGGGCCAGAGGTTGGCATCAAATGTCTTCCTCAATCTCTTGCCTCAGTATGTTTTGAGACAAGGTCTCTCACTGAACTTGGAGCTGGCCAACCCTGGCCAAGGAGTCCCAAGGATCCCGTCTCTGCCTCCGCAGTGCCGAGGTTACAGACATTACAGACACATGCTGCTGTGCCCAACTCTGAGATCCCTGCAGGCTCTCGGGAGGAGACAAAGTGAATGGGTGTATGTTTCATGGAGAATGAAGAGGAGGGAGGACGATTGTGTTGGGGGCAAGTCGAGGGGACACTTCCTGGTTGTCTAAGTCTCCTTTGGAAGCCAGGGACTGTGCTGAAGTTCCCATTTTAAATGCTTTGGACTTAGCAGGCTCTCAGGAACCCCAGCGGGGGACCTTGCATATGGACTGCCAGGAGTACCACGTCAGTTGCAGAGACTCTAATATGTGTCCACACACTGGGACGCCTTTGGAATGTTGGTTCTCTGAATACCCCTGTCATTCACACCCACTCAGCCTGTCCTATTCCCCTTGGCCCCTCACCCTTGGCTTGCTTTCAGATCTGGCAGAAAGAAAACAAACCCATAATACATGGCCAACTGGCACGTGATGAGTGATGAGCCGCCTGTCTCAAAAAGGCATCACCCTCCTGGGGTGAGAGCCTTTCAGTGCTAAGTGCAGCAACCCTAGCCCCGGGTCTCTTGTAATCCTAGATGGAGGTAGCCAGGGCAGGGCACACTGGCCAGTGTGAACAGCCTGAGAGGTAAGTTCTCAGCCCACGTGGGAAGATCACCATCTTGCAGTCAGTTAGAAGCATCAAATTAACACTAAGTAGAGGTAAATTAGATGTGCTGGGGTGGTGTGAGGGGAAATGGTTCTGGCTACTAAGGAAAACCTCTCCACAGGGAAGGGAAGGCCACTTTGTGGCCATGTGGTCTCCCCTTTGCTCCGCATCTGAAGCAGGAGAGCAAATTGCCATGTTGTACTTTGAGCAGAGGTTCCCCAGCTCGGCTGTGGGCGAGTACATTTAACCCATCTGAACTTCAGTTCCCTCATGAATACAGTGAGTTCTAGGCCCTACCGCACAGGACGGTTGTGAGAACATCAGTGAGCCAAAGGGTCAAAGGAATGACTGGCCCTCAGAAGGCTTTCTGTAATGTCAGCGGACCCCAATCTACAGGCTTGAACCTACTAAAAGCGAGTTAGTTCCTCCTTCAGAAGTATGAGGTGCTGGAGAAAAGCAGACAGCTATCTTATGTCTGTGATTTGCACTGTGGTTAGTAAGTATGTGCTCTGGGGAGATCAGACCCTTAATGCAGGGTTGCTTGCAGCCCAGAAGTGACCAGCTAGCACTTAATGACAGGGCCATTGTTAGTGGGAGGGCGTCAGGCATATTGTCTTCTGTTAGCACGGAAACAAGCATGTTAACGTATGAGACGGGTCTTCATGGGAGAAAAATGCGCCTCGTTAATAAACCAGTGAGAAACAAGTTCTCATCATGAAAACAGTGGTGTATGTTCACTGACCATAGTCGTTTGCACTCATTCCCCCGTCTTGTGTGTAAGAAAGAAGGCTCCCCTGGGCCCTGCACTATAGCAGAAAGTTTCTCTGATCCCGCCCAGCCCCTCTGTCTGGACGAATCTCTCCCATCCACAGTGTCGCAGACGATTATAAATAATCATTCAGAGGCTACCAACTGTATGGCCTATGGCTCAGGCTTCTTGCTAGGCAGCTCTTTTGTCTTAAATTAACCCATTCCCATTAATCTATGTTTTGCCACCTGGCCATGATGTTACCTGCTCTCTCGCATCTTGCTTCTCCTGTTGGTAGCTTGAAGCATTCCTTTCTTCTCTCTCTCTCTCTCTCTCTCTCTCTCTCTCTCTCTCTCTCTCTCTCTCTCTGTTTTTCCTGCCTGGCTGTAAGCTTTTTTGCCATAGGCCAAAGCAGCTTTATTTATTAACCAATGGGAACAACACACACACATTCACGGTGTACAGAAAGACATCCCACAGCACTGCACTTTTTACCTTTCCAGAGGGTAATAACCACTCAGAGGTTCAGTGCTGGGAAAATGGCGGAACCAGTTTCTTTTGACATCGATGGCTAAATAGTTCCTAATGTTAAAATGTTAAATTGTTTATATATTGTGGGGAATGTTGCATTTTAGGCTCGGGGAAATCAAATATAGTTAGGTTTATTTTGAAAGGAGAAAAATGTATTTTGACTTATAGTCTTAAATGCCTCTGTTACTCCTGCCAGTCAAGAATAAGGTCACTACCATCACTACCACAGCTTAAGCCAAATTTGAAGCAAGCTTTAATTAAATATTGGCCAGGTAGATGGGCTCTGGCCAAGTTCACACCCAGGTTCCTGGGAAATGGCCCTGACTCATGATTTACAGTGGCTTAAGAAGGAAAACCCATAATTCATTGCATTTCCCATCAGGTCCAATCAGGAGCAAGCACACATCCTGATGTACCTCCAGCCTACATCCAATCAAGGGCAAGGATATATCCTGACATATTTCCCGCCCACATGTGATCAAGCACATCCAGTATAGATGGGTCAAAAAAACTTGTTTAGGGGGGTGAAAACAAACGTGTGGCTTGTTATCTCCTATATACAATAGCCTCAGGCATTTCAGGAGCTATCTGTCCTTGCAGATATCTGCAAGGAGCTTGCAGATCAGAGGCATTTTGTTTCATGGATCTCTAAGGCACAGTAATTCAAACTTAAAATGTAACTTTGGCTCTCACACTTCCTCCATAACTAGCTGGCTCCATTGCTTTTGGGCCTATGGCAATGACAGAAAATCACGGCAGAAGAAAGCTTCTCACTTCAGAGCAGCCAGGGAGCAGCCTCGAGTTAGACAGCCCTCAGAGCACCATTTTACAGCAGAGGGAGAGGATCGATGGCTCAGTGGTTAGACAACAAACCCTTAGTGACCTGCAGGATCCAAGGCCCCCTGGAGAAATAATGTAGGCACAGAAAGGGGGGACAGGGTACTGTCTATATTCTGAGCATCTTAGATGTGACCTCCAGGACACCAATGAAGAGAGACGCTAATGTGGGCTCCACCAGACTCCAAATATTAACTATCTGCTGCATATTTCTCCATAACCAAGCTACCTGCCAGTGTTGGGCAGAGCATGCTGAGGAATGGAAGAACCAAGAAACAGCTGGTACTCCCCTGTGTTCCAGAAAGAACCACCAGCATCCAGATCACCACAGAAAATAGATCTAGAGAGAGCTCTTCAAGCTCTCCATTCCAGCTCACTGAAATGAATTAAAGCTGAGTCAGACTTGAGTGTTACAGGAAGTAACCACCAGGCGGCACCATTTCATCACTAGAAAGCCCTAGGTCTCAGTTCCTATTGGGGAAAAAAAAGTACCAAGATGGAAGCTTTCAGGGAGATGAAGAGGAACACACAGGTATCTTCAGAAAACACACACACACACACATGTTTTTCCTTTGCATGCTTCATACCCAAATGTTGTTGTTTTAAATATTGACCAAGATTACTGTGGGGAATGCTGGGTTGCAGGATTTCCCCTTCTTTGGTCTAACCTGGAGTGACTACCCAGACCCCCAAACAGTATTCTCTGTTTCTCTTTCTCAGTCTTCCAGATTCTCACTTGGTAGACTTAAAACCATTTAAGACTATTAATGACTATTCATAAAAATATTAAAAAATAATAAATTTAAAGAAGACTGAAACTTCCTCTTGAGAGGATCTAGTGTATGTTGGCCAAATCCCTGGCTGGCTTTACAGACTAAGAAGGCTCTCTTCTCTTCATTTTCCTGAGGCTAGCGCGGCTAGTCATGATGTCAGGGGGAGGTTCATATTAAAGGTGAAGATTTGGCTATCTCACACCAGTCAAGGTCGGGGGAGGGTGGGTAGTGAGGAGGGAAGACTGAGGCAGGAGGATTGCTGCAAGTTCAAGACCATCTCTGTCTAAATAAGTAAGACCCAGCAGCTGGAGAGATGGTATAGCAGGTAAGACCACGACTAACCAAGCACGAACATCTGAACTGTCATCCCCTGCACACACACAAAAGCCTGATCACAAACAACACATGCCAATTAATTAATCAAAGATAAAACTATACCCTTAGTAAGTTAGAAAAACAAGCGGAAAATGAGACTCTGTCTCCAGGGAAGGGAAACTGCGGAGTCTGGAACACTTGCCCTCACATGTTGTTGGATGGTTCCTTAAAAACATGGGACATAGAAATACTACATGACCCCAGGCTGGAGAGACGGCTCAGAGGCCAAGAGCACTGACTGCTCTTCCAGAGGACCTGAGTTCAATGCCCAGCAACCACACGGCAGCTCACAACCATCTGTAATGGGATCTGGTGCCCTCTTCTGGCACACAAGCCTACATGCTGATAGAGCACTCATACATAAAATACATAAATGAATAAATTTTTTAAAAAAGAAACACTATGTGATCCAACACCTGTAAGTGTACCATCGTCCCAAAAGAATCGAAAGCAGAGACGAGCAGATGTGTGCACATCTGGTTTCATTACATTATTCACAATAAGCAGAAGGTGGAAGCAAGCCAATGTCCATCAAAAAATTAACACGCAAAGTGCTACATGTGCTTGCAACGGCAAGTGAGTCAGCCCTAAGAAGGGATGGAAACTCTAGCACACGCCAAAATAGAGATTTTAAGTCCTGGGTTTTTATTTTGTTTTATGTGTATGGGTGGCTTTACTGCATGTATGTCATATACAATAATTATATAAGGGTGTCCCTTCCCATTCAAAACAGCACTAGCAATAAAACACAAAGGTGCATCAGGTGGTGGCACATGCCTTTAATCCCAGCACTTGGGAGGCCGAGGCAGGCAGATCTCTGAGTTCAAGGCCAGACTGGTCTACACGGTGAGTTCCAGGACAACCAGGGATACACAGAGAAACTGTCTTGCAAAACCAAAAATAAGTAGATAGGTAGGTAGGTAGGTAGATAGATAGATAGATAGATAGATAGATAGATAGATAGATAGATAGATAGATAGACAGAGGCTAGCCTGGCCAAAACGGCAACCTTCACGTCCAATGAGAGATTCTGTCTCAAAAGAATAAGGCAGAGAGCAAGAGAAGGCACACAACAACACAGCATTAAAAACTAGAACAATCCACAAATGCCCACTCAATATCTCATATTATAATATGGGTAATGGGAGCTGGCAATGTGACTCAATCAGTAGAGTGCTTGCCTAGCATACAGAAGCCTTGGATTCAATTCCAAGCCCTAATGGTAAAGCTTGGCATGATGGCTCATGCCTATAACCCCAGAAGGCACAAGTGTTGGTATTAATGGATTTTTCAGAACCTCTCAACACAGTTATACAAATAAAATATCACCACACAGGATACAAAAGTCACCGTCACCTTTGGCTACACAATGAGTTAACAGCCAGCCCAAACAACAACAACAAAACTGAGTTGGTGATACCTTAGTAACTAGCTGTTTACGAAGTGTGTTTGCACCCATTATCATTTAGCAAGTGGAGCTGCTTACAAAGCAAACGGCATCATACTCCTGATACCCGAGAGTGGCCATCTACACTTTCACATTTTTACTGCCAAATCTTTTGTGTCTTATGGTTGCTTTTTTTGGCTTTGTGTTTCTGGCACCTCTTGTTGCCCTAGAACAAGACAGCTATAATCCATTCATTTGCAGATTAGCCTGTCAGGCAGAAGAGAACAGTGCTGGTCAGGTAGCAGCTAGCAGAGCTTTTCTTGCCTCTCTGGGATATCAGAGCAAAGTTCTTGAGTGCTAAATAGCTCCTGCACAGACAGACAGACAGACAGATGATGGATGGGCTGTCGGAACCATGCTTCTGTTTCGTGGGCTTGGCAAGAAGTGTCAGGTGATTGTAAGGGGTGATCTGGCTATGCCAGTCTGGCCAAGGCAACCTCCCAACTCCCCATCCATGTTCCCACAAAGCAGTGGCTCTCCTCAGTTTACTTGCTACCTGGGATTGCAAAGATGTTTTGGTCATTTACTTTTTTAACTGTGGTCACAAGAAAATGAAAATCTATTTGAGTCTTTAAATAAGGACAAAGCCTCAGAGACCACTTGTAGGCCACCACTCTCTCTAGGACTGGCTAAGTCATTTACAGGATCCAGGACAGGATGAAGGTGAAGGGTCTCTTGTTCCAAACTTAAGAATTTCACAGGGTGATGGTGTCACATGCCTTTAATGCCAGCACTCAGGAGGCAGAGGCAGGTGGATCTCTGTGAGTTTAAGGCCAGCCTGGTCTACAGAGTGCATTCTAGGACAGCCAAGGCTACACCGAGAAACCCTATGACAAAAAACAAAACAAATGCCAGGCGGCGCACGCCTTTAATCCCAGCACTCAGGAGGCAGAGCCAGGCGGATCTCTGTGAGTTCAAGGCCAGCCTGGACTACCAAGTGAGTTCCAGGAAAAGGCACAAAGCTACACAGAGAAACCCTGTCTCGAAAAACCAAAAACAAACAAACAAACACAAAATAATTTCAAGTGGCTGGGATGCAGCTCTGTGAGTGGTAGGGCACTTGTGTTGGGAATCTCCCGTTTGGGGGTCCCATTCCAAACCCCGCCCAGATGTTTGGCTGGGAACTCAGTCCCTCTCCTCCCACCCAAACCCCACCCTCAGAAAACCCACCAAGTGGTGGTCCCTCCCCAGAGCTCCTCAAGACTTTACCTACAGGGTATTTAAGGTCTGGTTCATAGACCTTCCCTGTGGTTTCTCCTCTTCCCCAGAGATCACCCAGGAATGCTTTGCTCATTAAATCTGAACTTTTAATTCAGTTCGATTTGGCTTATTGTATCTGCGGAGAAACCCACTACCAGAGGTTTTCAAAATACCTACCAACTTGCTTAGCGTGCAGATGTGCCTTCTCTAGCATCAGCAAGGAGAAGCAAGACAGCAGCACCTCGGCATTCAAATGAAGGCAGACCCTTTACACTCACAGAGAATCCACCTCCATAAGGCCAGGACTCTTACAATTAAATTCCCAGTTGGGAGAACCGGCCCTGGTTCCAGCACCTACATTGGGCAGCTCACAACCACCTGTAATTCCAGTTAGAGGAAATCTCTCTCTCTCTCTCTCTCTCTCTCTCTCTCTCTCTCTCTCTCTCTCTCTCTCTCTCTCTCTCTCTCACACACACACACACACACACACACACACACACACACACACACACTTAAAATAAAAATGAATCATAAAAATTTTAATTTGCTGTTTGATTGAACCAGGACATTAATATACATTTTAATTTTAAAAGATGCAAAAATAAGTTTCTATCGACCTTTAATAAACCAGCCTGCCTCCATCTTGGGCTTGAAAGCCACCTTTTAGTAAAGACAAACTAGGTTTTTACTGTTTATATTTTTTATTTTTATTTATTTATTTTGGTTTTTGAGACAGAGTTTCTCTATGTAGCCCTGGCTCTCCTGGAACTCACTCTGTAGACCAGGCTGGCCTCTAACTCACAAAGATCTGCCTGCCTCTGCCTCCTGAGTGCCGGGATTAAAGTCATGTGCCACCACCACCCGGCTCATTCCTATTACAATAAAATCTGTTTCTCAAGGATTGGGCTATGCCCCACCTGTAACCTTAACTACAAATGGTTCTGTCCTGCCTGTTCCAGGAAACCTTATCTTTGTTTCAGGAGGTTGTTTATGAGCATCTTGTATGCTTATGTTCTACTTCTGTGACCCTGCTTAGTTTCTTGCCAAGTCCCCCATTTGGAAATCCCCTACCCGAGAGCTACAAAAACCTATCTTCCCCATGTACAGGATCCCCCACTGAAACCCATATTAGGGGAGATGGCCCCTGGACCAGCTGTATTCTGCTGTGCATAATAAAAAAATCTTGCTCCAATTTGGCCATTGGGCTGGTAGTCTTGACTCCTGTCTGTGGACTTAACATCTTCTCTATGGGAACTACTGTTGCCAATTTCTTGTGTGTCTTACCAGAGATTTTCATTCAATTGTAAACATACATGTTTACCCCTCTGTGGTGGGACCTTGGAGAATGGAGCCTAAAAATGAGGCAGACTAAAGTCTCGTGCAATAGCCCCTTTTATTCAGAGCCTCAGACAATTTATACCTGGGGGGGGGGGTGTTAAAAGGAGTCACATGAGTAAAGTGTCCAGTCACAGGGCAAGGCAAATGTGTCAGGCAAGCTACATGCAGCAAAACAAATTTTTCTATAGATGCGTATAAACAAATAACAATAGCCAGTTGTAATGAATAATCTGAAGTAAACTCACTCCTATCCACTACATCAGGGAGGGACATGAAAGCACAATCCAAGAACAATTCCGTGTTTTTGGAGAAACCAAGGTCACAAGACTCTTGTCTTAGTTTCTTGGAGTTTTCTCACAAGCACTCAGAAATCTCACTTAACTCATGCTTAGACCTTGTGTTCTGACACATACACATACACTATATTATTTATCTTCCTTTAGGACACACATAGACACACAAATAATGACATAATTTCCTCATTGTTCTGCATTAAATATGTACATCTATATTTATACCCATATCAGAGATCATTCCTTATCCATATAGATTGTGTTGCTTTCGTTTTTCATGATATTCTACAATGTAGACTTAACATGGTTTATTTATCTAGTTCCCTTTTTTGTTTTTGTTTTGAGGCAGGGTCCCCCTACGGTCCCTCATAGCTCTGGCTGTCCTAGAACTCACTATGTAAACCAGGCTGGCCTCGAACTCACAGAGATCCACCTGCCTCTGCCTCTCGAGTGCTGGGATTAAAGGCACGCGCCACCACTGCCCGGCAACTTGTTGCAGTTTTAACTTTCATTTCTTATTATAGCCCAGTGGTTAAACATCGATCTCCTCTGTGAGCTGACTGTTCAGATTCTCAGTTCTGTATTGTGCTGGATTTTGTTGATTATTTTTCTTCTTTCCTTTTTACTAGCATAAATGTTTTACCCATTTAGAATGCAAGTTTTGGAAGGCACTTGCAGCCAACCCTGAGGGCCCGAGTTTGATCCCTGGGACCTACATGATAGAAAAAGAGAACCAGTTCCCAAAAGTTGTCTGGTCTCCATAAGTGAACTGTGGCACACATGCACGCATGCATATGGGCACACAAACACACACAAATAAATAAATAAATAAATGTAATGAAAAGGATGCTACTTTTAGGTTCCTGAGTATTTAAAATATCTTCACCGTCTTTTTTTTAAACCTTCATAAGGACTTGTTCTGCCACAAAGGATAGTTTAACAAAATTGAACTTATGTTCTTTTATGGCTTCTGGATTTTGCAACACACTCAGGCCTGAGTTCCCATGTGTCCTTCGAATGTTCCTTTGATTTTATTCTCACACATAAACCTCGGCTCCATCGGACTGTGTTTTAATATAAAGTGTGAAGCAGGAGGCCAGCTTTATTTGGTTACCTCATTGCCCCAGCATTTCGTGCCTTTCCTTCACGGATTTAAAATCCCGTCTTTATCAGATAGCAAACTCCTATTTGCATTTCTGAACATTCAATTTCATGCACATAATATTTTTTATTTCTGAGTGTCTTATGTCATTTATAAGAATGATTAAGCATAATTATCAAAAGGGGAGTCAATGGAATATAGCTTAGTGGTAAAGTACTTGTCTAGTGTGTACAAGGCCCCACGTTTGATTCCCAGGACTGTTAAATTCTTATCTGCCCCTTGAAATCCCACCCGTTGGCTCTGCCCTGCTTCCTGACCGAAAGCCTCATTCCAAGAAAAAAATCCCCTTCTTCTCTCTCTCTTTCGCTTTTCCTCCGACGAAGTCTGCACCCTCAACCTCTCTCTCTCTCCTCCTCTCTCTCTCTCTCCTCCTCTCTCTTTCCTATCATCTCTTTCCTTTCATCTGTCAGTTATAATAAGCTCTCCATGTGGATGGAGCATCTGGGTTGTAAATTACTGGCTGCCGCCGCCGCCGCCACCACCACCACCACCACCATGTCCACCATGCATCTGCCCAGCATGTTTCCCTGCATGCTTGGGGTGCCCTCGAGGGTCCACGCTCAATAATTCATAATAAGGACCAAAGGAGAAAAAAATAAACCTAAACCTCTTTGCAGTTTTCAGTTTGGGTAGGGGACTAGCAGCCAATGTGTGACTTAATACAATAATCCCCAAAGGACTGATTCTGGTGTGTAATCACTTTCATGTACATCTGAAGGGAAAAAAATCATAATGGTAAAATCCTGGGTTTGGGAGACAGACAGAACGAGGTTTCCGTGTCACCCCCACACTTCCTTAGCTGTGGGACCTTGGGTGAGGTCCTTAGTTACTTAGCTGGTCTTCAGTTTCTTCATTCATAAAATAGAAACAAATACAGACCTTCAGCCAATGAGTCAATTAAGAAGCAAAAGAAAGCAACATGCGTACAATAGTGCCTGGTAGATAGTAAACTAGTCACTGTTATTTGTGTTGCTCCTAGGACGTAATCCACAGGTGACTAAAATTGTCTCGGGCATTTGTTCACCCGAACAGTTGCCACATGCTGTTCTTACTCAGTCCTCACATTGATCAACTCAGCTCTTACAGACGCATCACAAAATGTGTGCTTTTTCTACAAACAGAATCCATGTTCCTGTCTCGTTCTGGTAGAGTGCCCCCTCCCTGGGGCTAGTAGGCATTCTTTGGTCACCAGACCTAACCTGGGATTTCCTCAGGCTTCCACCCAAGTCAAGATCAAAGAGGTATTGGGGGAGGGGCAGATAGGCTCAGCTGAGGGAGACGGCAAAGGATTCCAGGGCTTGGAGATGGGAAGGCTTCGCTCCAGGGACTGCAGTCTCCCCAGGACTGACTTGCTAGACGTGAAGATCAGTTTTCTTTCTCCTCCAATACCCTGCCCCCTTTGGCTCTGTGATAGTCAAGCCACGTAACCTGGGGTGGGGGTGGGGTCGGGGTAGTGCATTATGTGTTTCTCAACTGTGCGTGCTCTGAGTCCACACAGACAAAAGTGCCAGGCCCTGGCTGCCTCTGTGTCAGAGAAGTCAAGTTGGTTTAGACTTAATTGAATTATGCAACAGAAAGAGGCTGGACTGAAGGCTAGAAAACTACCCTATCCCTTTCACGGACTATGAAACCTCAAGCCTCCACCTCCCATGGCCTCCCTGCTGTGGGTCAAGGCATCCTCTGCATTACAAGGAACTCCCATCTTCTTCTCCAGCCCTCCCTCTCTGCTGTAAAACAGAGAACCAAATGTAAAACAGAGGACCAAATGTAATGGGTCTTTATCATTAGCATCCTCTGTGGCTCAGCCCTGGTCTCGGACACATGAACAATGGTTCCATTAGTATCACTGGAAAACACCACACTCTGATGCTCCCACAACCAAGGTTTCACTGGCTCCATCCCTACAAGGGAGAGTAATGGACACCAGCAAGACACGGAAGAAAGTGAGACACCAGTGTGGGAACACCAGCATGGCACTGTCATCCCGCATGAGCTTCTTGCCAGCCATGTCTTTCATCTGGCCTCAGAAAGCAAACTCTAGATTGGGCAGAGTCTGGCGTGGCAAGCAAACCCACCCTTCCCTGGCCCAACTGCCCAGAGTGACCCACGTTTTTTCTCCTTGTCACATCTTCTCTCGTTGAATTTGAATCTGGAGCCAACTGTTGAGAGGACTGGAGAGAGCACAGACCCTTCCAAGAGGAAAACACCCGAAGACAGGAGTGGCAAACTAGGAATCAAATCTGTCCGCTCCCGCCCCAGCGGTTTTCATGAAGTGGTGTTGGGACTCAGCGGACGCCATCATCTGCCTATGAGTTGCCTGTGTTGCTGTTGTTCTCCAATGACAGCATCCAGCAGTCAGACAGACAGAACCTCCTAAGAACCCCGAGGTATTTATTATCTTGGCCTTCCAGGGCTCACCTCTGCCTGGGAGTTCCTTCTAAGTAGACCCCCAGAACTATCCTAACGCCTGCTCATTGCAAAGCCAGGTCTTCCGGGTTTCCTTTGAGTCAGGGGGTTACTCCATGTTTTCCTGCGACATTCCCTTTTTGCTTAAGCTGGAGTGGGTCCGTTACTTTCGCTTACAACCAATGAAACCTAGTGTCTTACCATTTATTTAATTTTTTCTTTTTTACCTTTCTAAATATTTTCCTAGAAATTTCACTGTCGCTGGGTGTGTAACTCCCACCTACTTTCGAGGCTGGGCCAGAAGGATGTTAAGTTCAAAGCCTGAGCAGCCTGGGGAGACCCACCCGACACACACCTTCATCCAAAGAACAAAACGAAAAGTGCGCACGGGCGAGGGGGGCGGCTGGGGCGGGGCGGGGGTGGGGGAGCCTGGCTGGCAGAGGGACAGTACGGGCCTTTTCATGTTGGCTCCAGGTTCCTGGTGGGGATTCTCTTTACCCATATAAGATCCCCAGGCAGGCTCAGACACCAGTAAGGGCATAGCCTCTCAGACTGTGAATAGCCCTCTGCGTCTGTGGCAGGGCCTGCAAGGACTCGAGGAGGTAATTTCTGCATGATGAAATTCTGGAAATGGATACATCTGGATATGGGTACATCTGGATATGGGTACATCCGGCCCTTAGGAGGGCAAAGGGTAACAGGCTGGCCCAACTTTCCCCAGTCTCAAGGACATATTTAGTTGATCTGTCTTGAGCGTTGTGGCTTCTAGGCATAACGTAGTTGTCAATATTTAGGGCCTTTGACAGACTTAGAGACACTTTGGCCACGGAGGCCAGGCCATTGTCAGACCACAGGGAGAGGGACAACCCAAATTTATTGGAATATCTGAGCCTGAGTAACTCAGCAGTTTTAGACGTCCCCAGTTTGGTGTCAGTCTGTCTTCCGATAATGGCAGGGAGTCCAGAGCCTCCTTATCTTGGTCAGTGTTGGGGTCCCAGTCGAGTTAGACAGGAGAGAAAACCTCTCTCCAGGCTACACTGTCTCACCCCACCCCACCACCACCCCCGCCCAGCCTGGGGGTGGCTTTTCTATGTTTTGCAGAGGCTGGAGGGTTCTGAGTTTCCCGGTTATACAAGCCATTAGTT